>NC_058101.1:20650000-21275000 GCF_020171115.1 Neogale vison | reverse complement strand
CCACCCTGGCTTTGTCTTCCGAAATCGGATTGTTCTTCTGGTGTACACAGCTCTAGACTGGATAGGTGGTCATTGGGCTGCTGCATGTAGGAATTGCGGATGGAGTTTGTATGTGTACGTTAAAGTGCTCAAATATCTGCAGGTGAAATCCGTTGCAGTGTTAGAGCAGATGGGAATGCAGCGGAAGGAGGAGGAGAGGGTGGCAGAGACTAGAGGATGGATGGTAGGAGTGAGCTGATTGTCTCATTGGAGGAAGATTTCTATGGAAAAAACATGCATAAGCCCAAGTTTGATAAGTTTGCAAAATTGCTAAAAAATTCAACCCCTGAATATGTGCACGTGTGTATATTTTTTAATTCAGGAAAATTACAGGCTGACACATGTATGAAGATATTCATCTTGGCATCATTCATGGCATCACTGAGTTGGAGGCAACCTACTATCCCTGGAAGGAAATTTGGTCAGGATTTGGGTATTTACTCTTGTTAACTGATTATCTTTTTGTCTATCACCTGACTATCATATATCATCTGTTTTATGCTAGATTATATAACTTTTGTTTGCTTTAAAAGTTTGTTCTTTTTTTTTTAACTATTGCCTTTGACATATGTTTTCATAATGTAGTTCTAAATAGTTTGTTACTTTTTTGGTGCTCTTCTTTAATTTTTTTTAAAGTAATATATTTTATTTTTAGAGCAGGTTTAGGATTATAGAAGAAATAACTGGAAAGTACAGAGACTGTCCATATGATTTCTCTCTCTCCCTCAGCCTTCAGTTTCCCCTATGATGAATAGCATGCCCTGGCATGTTATGTTTGATGCAAATGATGAACTGATACTGTGACATTATCAACTGAAGTCATAGTTTACTTAGGGTTTTTTCTTTGCATTGTACAGTGTTAAGGAGTTCACCAAATGCATAATGCCTTTTATTCACTATTACAGAATCATACAAAACAGTTCCATTGGCCCAAATCCCTCTTTGATGTACTTACTCATTCCTGCTCTCTTCCTGCTCCTCAACCTTGGCAACAATTGATATTTTTACTGTTTTCGTTGCTTTATCTTTTCCACAATGTCATTTAGTTAAAATTATATAGTCTATAATCCTTTCAGACTGGCTTCTTTCACCTAGAAATATGCATTTGAATTTCTTCCATGTCTTTTTGTGAACTGATAAGTTATTTCTTTTTATCACTGAATAATCTTGTGTTGTATGGATGCAATGCAATTTTTATCCATTCATCTATTGAAGGACATCTTGGCTGCTTCCAAGTTTTGGAAATTATGAATAAAGCTGTTATAAACATTCATGTGAAGGTTTATGTATAGATAGAAGTTTTCAACTCATTTCGCTGAATCCACTACAGTTACTGAATAGTATAATAAGATTATGTTTGACTTTGTAAGAAGTCTCTAACCAGCCTTCCAGAATGGCTATAATATTCTACATTCCTACTAACAACGGAAGAGAATTCCAGTTGCTCCATCCTTGTCAACATTTAGTGTAGCCAGTGTTTTGGATTTTAGCCATTCTTTTAGCTGTGTAGTGGTATCTCTGGTTTTATTTATTTATTTTTTTAGTTATTATTATTTTTTTTTATCTGCAATTCCCTAATGGCATATGATGTTGAGCATCTTTTCATACATTTATTTGCTGTCTGTGTATCTTCTTTGGTGAGGGGTCTGTTCTGATCTTTTTGCTCTCTTTTTAATGATTTTTTTAAATTGTTGAGTTTTGAAATTTCTGGTTAGATTTTTAATTCAAGATCTTTTCAGATATCTGTTTTGCACATATTTCCTTCCAGTCTGTGGCTTGTCTTCTCATTCTCCTAACCATGTCTTTCACAGAGCAGCCTTTTATTCTAATGAAGTCCAACTGATTCTTTTTTTCTTATATAGATCGTGCTTTTGTGTTGCATATAGAAGTCATCACCAGAGTCAAGGGAATCTAGATTTTGTCCTGTTGTCTTCCATTAGATTTAGTTTTATATTTTACCTTTAGGTCTATGATTTTTGTTTTGTGGCCTTTGGCTTTTGCTAGTTTCTAAATATGAGATCACTTTAATTTTTGTTTGTTTGTTTTTTGTTTTTTAGAGAGAGAGGAAGAATGCACAAGTATGCACAATTGGGTTTGGATGGGTGTCAGAGAGAGAGGGAGAGAGAATTCTAAGCAGACAGAGTCTGGAGCAGGGCCCAATCTCATGACCCCAGGATCAAGACCTGAGTTGAAACCAAGAGTTGGTTGTTCAACAGATTGTGCCACCCAGGCACCCCTTAATCTTTTTTTTAACCATTGATATCTAATTTTAATGAATTATGATTAAAGAACATGGCCTGATGCTTTACCATATTCCACTTGTTTTTAAAAATTAGTTTTTGGGGTGCCTGGGTAGCTCAGTGGGTTAAAGCCTCTTCCTTTGGCTCAGGTCATGATCCCAGGGTCCTGGATTGAGCCCTACATAGGCTCTCTGCTCCCCCCCGCCCCTCTGCCTGCCTCTCTGCCTACTCGTGATCTTTGTTTTTAAAATAAATAAATAAAATCTTTAAAAAATTAGTTTTTATTCTGTATCCATTGGTTTTGTATTTTTTCTTTCTCTTCCTCCCTCTCTTTGTCTCTCTCTATACATGTATATATATATATGCACATACATCAATACTGTAATAGTACATATGTTTTATATTACACGTACTATTGTATATAATAGTATATGTGTACATGTTCATATACTGAAAGTATTATGATATCATATTGCTCTGTGCTTTTTAATTAAATCATAGGAATCTTCTCTACATATGTTGATTTCCTTCTGTTTGGATCTAATAGTTTCTGAGAATGCTGTTGCAAATATGAACAAGGGGGAAAAGTCATGAAATTTATGTAGTGGAGGCAGGTGGAGGCAAGCAGCTGACATTAGAAGAGGTATGAGCATCTGCACACTCAAAGCCAGCCCTCCCTGTGAGACTACAATCTTGATTGAAACTAAGAAGAGTGAGACAATTCTAGATTTAAAGTCAGAATTGCTCCTTAAAAACACACAACTGGGGCAAGTTTCTAAATTGAGACCTAGGTACTATAGCCCTAAATATGGAAAGGTTATAAATCAAGATTATAAACAATTCAATCAATGTATTCTATATATTTTCCTTGCAAAAATATTTCATAAAAACCTTGAGAGCCATATTTAATTGTCTGATTAAAGAAGAATTTATTAAGTGGTACCCAGAGTATTTTTAACACGATGTTTTC
Source organism: Neogale vison (assembly GCF_020171115.1). NCBI lineage: Eukaryota > Metazoa > Chordata > Mammalia > Carnivora > Mustelidae > Neogale > Neogale vison. The sequence goes on along the minus strand of NC_058101.1, from coordinate 21,271,751 downwards.
TTTCCTCTAGGTTTACACGCTTGTAGATTTATCTGTTCATTAGTGGATATTACCTTATTACAATCTTATTATAGTAGCGCTATTGTAACCTTTTCTTGTGAAAAGCTAAAGGTTTCCAAGACTGCTGTTTTAGAATATGGGCCATTGTTACTTGTACACTCGCTGAAAAGCTGCAAATGTTTTCTTGTATCCGCCTGAGGCTTATACTTCATATGCGTTGCTCTTGGAGCTATGCTGAAGAGATGTTTAATGTTAGTGCAGAGTGACAATAATGATTCTGGCTGTGCCAATTTCACCTAATCAAATATATCAATCGATGAGACAGCTGGATTTTGTGGGGAGGGATCTTATTCAAATAGACAAACTTTTCTTTGCTGTCAACAGTTCTATTAACAATGCAAATCATGGGAATGTCTCCCTTTTGACATTTTTCTTCTGGGTCACATAATCACCATAATCAGACCACACAGTGATAATGACAGTGCTTGGCCTTTGCATTAGCCTTTTAGCTAAAAACCCTTAGGAGATATCGATTAATTAATCCTTTTCCATCTTTCTTGTTTGACAGCCTTATCCATTCCAAGAAGTGGCCTTGGCAGAAAGCATAGATAGAAGGTATTTGAATATGAAACAAATGCAGAAATGTTTTTCTCTCTGTTCAGAACTTACCTTCCCTCCTTTCTTTCTCACTATTACAGTGCAGAGTGTATGATCATACAAAAATAAATAAATAAATAAAAAATAGAGGAAGAAGAAGAAGAGAACTCAATGTTACTGAAAATCTCTAAGATGTGAGAATATTGAGGAGGAGATTGAGTTATGATGGTTGAGGCACTTCTGTCCAGGATCAGTCCTAGAACATCTTAAATCACAGCCATCTACTTACCACCCGTATAATCTCCTGAGAGAGACCATCAACCAAGGGGACTCCAGGCAAGTGAGTGTTTCAGGCAAGTGCATTCTGCCTAGGATTCTGACTGCAAATTCCTATGTACTTCTCTCATCTGATGGACTGCGCTGAAGCACTTGAGGGCTGCTAGACGTGTTTTGTTCCTCAGAATTACGTTCCTGGCTAGAGAGAGTCAAGATAAAGCCGCCTCTCCGAATCATGCCTCCGAATCCTCTATGTGTTTACTGGTTGGTTGGTTGCTTGATTTGTTCTGTGTTCTTCGTTGGCTCCAAAGGGATTCTGACGCGTGGAGGTTGTTGTTCACTCAAGCATTACAAGTCTGCAGTTAGTCTTTTCATAATTGCTTGCATCGAATTCTGCTAGAAAATACCTATGCAAGGTAAGTGAATTATGGAAAAGAAGCTCCCCAAAAGTGACAAGGAATCCTACAGTGAAAAATAATTTTTAATGTATTGGTCTGTTTCTGGTTCAAAAGTATACTTCAAAAGTATACTTTGAAACGTCCTCAAATACACATTGTCACGATAAAACACACAAAATAACTCACAGGAATAACATAATAACGACAAAAGTCAAGACCAAAAACAACCTAATGCCAGAAGCTAAGAAGAAATTTGCTAGAAATCTAAAATGGATAAACTGAATTTAAGAATCCCAGCTATACAACTCTAGGTTTCCGCTCAGCTCATGACTTCAGGGTTTTGTGATCAAGCCCACTGACAGGCTGTGCGCTGAATGCAGAGTCTGCGGAAGTTTCTCTCTCCTTCTCCCTCTGTCCCTCCCTGCCTTGTTCTCTCTCAAATAAATAAATCTTTATGGATATATACATATATTTGTATTTACATTTATATTTATATATATTAGTATTGGGCTCATTCTTTATAAAATCCATTACTAAATTTCTAGAGCATTAACACATGCAAAGATAACAGTGATGATCTCTCTAAATCCTATCACATAGAATAATTAGTAATAACTCTTGACAACATCAGTAGAGGTACCTTCTGTGCCTGAAATATGTATATGCATATATAAAGAGAGTGGGACAAATTGATCAATCTACAGGGATACTTTAATATTAATAGGAACATGCTGCAAGTACAATATAATATATGCTATCTGTGGTTTGGGTAAAAGTATAATTTTTTTCCAGATAACATACAGTACTAGAATGTTTTAAGGGCTGTCCAAGAACTAACTCCTCGAACATGGTTGTTCCTCATTTAGCTCATATAACTGTGGCAAGAACATACAAATTTTACCTAAAAGACACTATTCCACTATATGCCATTAATGTTACACTAATGATTCAAATTAGCTTATTAGAAATCATTTTTAGAGCTACTTTATTTTAGTAATCTGTTTTCATTTTTCATAATATGACTTAAATACATGTGCCTTTTAGTTGTAGCAAAATTAGAAATCTAAAAACCTTATGCTTGGAGATATTCTGACTTATAATTCTCAAAGAGACATTCTGCCATATGTCCTCTGTCTTTATCTGTGAAAATATATCATATGGGTAGTCTTCTTTACTTTAGAATCAAGAATGGTATATTTTAATTTGTTAGTTTTAGAAGAAATGTACTTAAAATAGTAGAAAACTCTTTTAAATAGAGATCTTAGGATTCCATGGTGATTAGTCTGTAAGTAAATATAAAAGATTTTGTACTTACATTTTTATTGTTTAGCTGGAAAAACCATAACAGCTTGGCAGGTGACAATTGGAAATCAATCCCCAGATAATTTCTATATCTTTACATGAAAATTACCTTACATGATTTGAAATATGAGATAAGGTTGCAGCTTTGGAAAAGCTACTAGTGAATTATATTGTACTGATACTATGAAAATCTGATGATAGCAGCACAGCTACCTTTGCACTGATGATGTTAGCTTTGGACATACTGCAGCAAAATTCTTTCTCAGAACATAAAGCATTTTTAAAATGGTTCTCAAAGGGCAAATATCTTGTCTATTAAAATTTATAGTCTAAAAAATTTTTTAGTCTAATTCTAAGGTTGCATTATGCTTACCAGTGTGTTTCATAATTATGAAGTGATTAAGATTAATACTAATCATTGCATAGTAATTAATATTAAATTTACAACAATACAATGAAGAGCAAATGAGAAATATTTCTACAAACATTTGTAAAGTGAAAATATTTAAAATGAAATAGATTCCGAATTCTTTCTTCCAATGGATTATCTACTGGGTTCTGAATATCACAAAGAGCAATGGTTTTTCAAAGTTATTATAATTAATTTATATATCAAATATTAAAGAAAGGGAAAATAATTCATCATAAGATATCTTCCATGTGTTTAATAAATATGTTTGTGTTTAATCAAATAGAAGGGCATGCTATCGTTAGATGAATTTGATTAAAATCCAAAATCATTATTTTACACGCACACACACACACACACACACACACACACTATATTCACATATAAAAATTCCTAGGAAACTGGCTCAGGTGGAAAACAAGGATGTAGAATGTAGGGTTTCTAACTCTACTTCAGATCCATGTTTCATATACTATATAAAATATACTATATAAAATATACTATATAACTTGTTAGATATGTATACCCACACACACACACACTATTGTCAAATACAATCATAACCATGACCCTGAATTAAGGCCTGGGGGTTGCTCCTTGTTGCAGACATAGCCAGTAGGATATCAAACACCTCTTCAACTTCAGCTGGAGCAATATTTTATTATCAGGTACAGTGTGAATAGTGTGTGCTTTCAGCTATGACTTTTAATAGAAGTGGTTGGTGAGAACCATTTGATTATAAATGCATAGCTTCAAAACTCTGCTCATAAAAATTTCAGTTTAAGAACCAAAATCATCAACACCATAGTTTCTATGCAGGAAATGGGCTCATAAACATAACAAGAAAGCATATTGGGTTCTAATGGAGCTCAATGGGAAAAAAAGAGATTAAAGTGGACAATTATTTTGAGTAAAATTTGAGAAAGGGGAATGCTTTTTATAACTGGGCCCTTAAACCAAGAGGCATCCTTTTAGTTCAAGCTTTATCTTTTAAATTTGTTTTCTAAAGAAGGAAAGAGTGAAAAGAATTTCGATTTGCTTTTTTAATACTCTGACCAAAACCCAACCAGGAGCTTTCAAGCTGTTTGCTTTTCTCCTATGTCATTTATTTAAATCCCTAGGATTTATTTTTCTGCATTGCAAGTACATTCGCCTCGACTCCTAGCATTCCATCATTGTCAAGCTGATATATTTTTTTCTTTTGTAGTCAAAACAAAAGAAGTCTTATAAATATTTGTCGATTCTAATGACTAATTTTTAACTCAACCAGATTCAAAAAATACATGTTTCTTTCAGGGATTAGTAGAAACCCTTTGCATTAGTAATATGGAACTTCAAACATAAACAGAATGTTTCATTTGGTCTTCGATTTCACCATTCCAGGCATGCTGTGTACAGAGGTACTGTATGATATGCAAAATGATGCTAGTAATACAGAGCAGCCTTGAAGTCATATATCCTGGAGGATATACACATTAACATAAGATGAAAACATCTGTTAATGACTATGGATTAACTCTTTATTGTACTACCTGGACCTTGACTTCTTATCATTGATGGAAATTCTTACAAATACAATTGATAGCAGTTTCAAAGCTGGAACTGAGCAGTGCAAGTGTTTGAAATACAGAAAAATGACCTCAGAGAGACTTGAAAGAATGATATTGAATATTTATTTTCAAACAACTTCAAAATGGATGAAGCATATTTTCAAATGGACATAGCTACGTATCTGAATTTATGGATGGGCACACTTGTTAAAAAGTGAAGCTGATAATCTCGATACATCCAGAACATCAAAATAGCTTGAAGGCCAAGTTGCTGACTCAGAAATGTTAAGGAGTGCAAGAATTTTCCTATGAGTGGGTACTGACTTGTGCAAAAGTCTAGCAGTGTGGATAGTAGTTCAACATTTAAAGACATCGATGTACTTTTTATTCAACCAGTACTCTGGCTGATGTAAATTAATACAATGCCCAGATATATAGTCATTACATGAAAGTAGTTTGTTTTTTGGTTGTTTAATGTGGCTTTGAGTATTAATTGTACATTAACTGCCCAGAGTGCTTTTTAGGTGGAAATGGAGACAGAATTGCTTAACAGAGCATTCACTTTGAGGAGGAACTTAATATTTAATGAATACACAACTTGTGAGCACCCAAAATATCTTTGGAGCTTTCACCAAAAAAGATTTAAAAAGTATATTTACTACAAAGGTACCACACTTTTTAGGAAAGGAAGGTATGTGAGGGAGTAAGCCAGAACCTTCATATAGCCTAATGATTGTGATAAATTTGAACAATTTGAACCAGATGGCATTAAAAAAACTGTTATATTTTACTATCTGACTGATTAAGCATCAGGTTGCACTGTATTAAGAAAGTCTCCAAAACCTACACTGGTAGGAATGAATTAACACGGATCATCATAAAGAATAATGCTTTCAGGGGCGCCTGGGTGGCTCAGTGGGTTAAGCCGCTGCCTTCGGCTCAGGTCATGATCTCAGGGTCCTGGGATCGAGTCCCACATCGGGCTCTCTGCTCAGCAGGGAGCCTGCTTCCTCCTCTCTCTCTGTCTGCCTGCCTCTCTGCCTACTTGTGATCTCTCTCTGTCAAATAAAAAAAAAAAAATAGAATAATGTTTTCAAGTTCAAGTTCTGGAATATGACTTTTATCTGAAATAAAACCTCAAAGCAAAAAATAACTTAATTATGAAAGTATGATTAATATTGAAAAAAATATTTAAAGAGCACACAGAGGACTCTTGAACTTACTTTCTCTTTTTCCCTAGTCAGTAACCAACCATGGCTCTAGTTACAACACTAGACCAATTTCCCCAGTGGACCCGGAATGCAGGACTTTCAATCTTGCCAGTGCCACTTAATTCATACTTCAATAATGTATAAAAATCAGTTAGCTTATGATAGAGCTGGAATTAGTAAGTTAGTTAGTCTAGTTAGCTAGTTAGTTACGTTTCCTCAGAAATCTGTCACCTTCTTCCCCTTTTGTCCCTGTAAATCATCTTTCTCCAACAAGTGATGACTTGTGTGATTAGTTCAGCCTTCACTGAACCTTGACTGCAAACTTCTAAACGCATACTGTTTAGCTTTAAATCATGTTACGTGTCATTATTCACTACTGTTTCGTGGTGTATTTATTTTAGCAGTGAATTGCTGTGCTTCTCAGAGATGTAAAATGGTACCCTTGATACTAAATACATTAGTTATTTTTCAAACTAGATTATCTGTTCCTCTCTTCTTTGAAGTCATGTTTTTCCAGTGTTCTACCATCCTTAAGATGGATTAAACAGATAGATGCTAATGAATGTTTGTTTTTTTGATTAGTGCCCTTTGCAGTTGACCCCCGATTGCATTAGTTGTGCTAAGTAGGAAAAGGCATAACCTGGGGGGGAAAGTCTCTGCATTTTTATAATTATTTTTGCAGCAGATGCATTGATTGTTTATGAATTTCAGAGCAAACAGGTAATGTGACCGGTTAGGTCTGCCTCACATAGGAATGGAGAGCTTCTGGGATCCCTACTGAGTCCCTAGTGCCACCTAACAGAAATCACCTCTTTCACTCTTGCTGCCTAAACTTTCTATGTCTCTGCTTCTGCTGTGTCTCGTACGACCTCTTGAAATAGGAAAGATAATTAAGGGCTTAGGTGTCAAATATCTTTCATGAAAGTGAAAACTAAAAAACGAATCTCTGAATTACTTTTCTTTTTCAGATCTGCTGGACCACTACCTGCAGAAAGAGTTTTTGCTCAGGAGATAAAGTACTCTCTAAAAAGGAATGAGGATGAGGAACCAGAGCAAACTTGTATTCATCAGAAATGTTAATAAGAGTGCAGACTAAAATATTCATGTGGTTAACTATCCATGTTATCCACAACCAGAAACTACTCAAATGTCCATCGACAATAAATTGGATACATTGTAGAAATTCACCCAGTGCAATATAATATGGCACAACACATACAATGTGCATGAATTGAATGGTCTTCCAACAAAAGAAGCCAGCCACAAAGCACTGCATGAAGCACTTACAGAAAAACCGTACTTGTTGTAAGGACTGGGAGGGAGCATGGAGGGTGTCTGGAGCACCCCTTGTGTTGTTTCTTGATCTGGATCCATTACATGCATGTGAATCTCAGCTTGTGGAAGTCTATTGAGTCAAGTAGGATGTGTATTCTTTTCTGTATGCATATGGTTACTCAAAAAAAGTTAAGAAATAAAGAGAGGAAATAAATATATCAACCTAGAAGATGAAAGTTCATCTGGGAGCCTTTTGTCCCTTGCAAATGGGTAATTTTCTGGGGAAAAAATGTAAATGAAATCTACTGTATATTTCTTTTAAAGACTTTTTAAAAAGATTTATTTATTTATTTTTAATTGTTTTAAAAGATTTTATTTATTTATAAGCATGCAGAATAGTAAGCAGAGGGAGAGGGAGAAGCAGGCTCTCCACAGAGCAGGGTGTCCAACGCAGGGCTTGATTCCAGGACCCTGGGATCATAACAAAGACAAATGCTTACCCAACTGAGCTACCCAGGCACCCCCATTTATTTATTTTAAAGAGAGAAAGAGAGCATGAGTGGGAGAGACAGAGGTAGAGGAAGAGAGAATCTCAAGCAGACTCCCCGCTGAGCACAGGCAAAGCCAATGTGGGGCTTGGTCTCAGGACCTTGAGATCAGGGCCTGAGCTGAAATGGAGAGTTCAACACTTAACCAAATGGGCAACCCAGAACCGAATGGGAAACCCAGGTCCCCTGACCCTCCTTTTACAAATCCAATTTACTAATCAATTGATAGCAGTTTATCAATTGCTTACTCCACATCAAAGAAAACAATAGCACAGCATTCCCACCTTTATGAGAACAACATTAACATACAGATTTTATGTTATATGCTGTTTCTAACCTTGATACTTATCCAGAGATGGTGTTGAGTAATGAAAAAATGTATGCAGATGTACAGTATTCAGTTGGATCCTGAAGGATGGGTAGTAATTTTTTAATCAAAATTTTTAATTAAAATTTGTAATTCATATTTTTAATTTGGAATTTTAAAAATTGTCTCAACAGCTTATTGAGATAGTTGTAGATTCACATGCACTTTTAAAGAAATAATACAGAGAGGCCCTGACAGTTTGACCAATTTCTATCATGGTAATGTTTTGCAAAATCCATAGAATAATATAAGATACTGACATTGATACAATACATTGATTTTATTCAGGTTTTTCAGTGTAACTTGGTTGTGAGGGTGTGTGTACATGTGAGTAAAGTTCAGTGCAATCTTACCACCTACATAGTTTTGTGTATCCACAGCCATAGTCAAGATACTAAACAGCTCAAATGCCACAAGTGCCCTATTTTACCATTTTTTTAACCACACCCAGCTCCTTTCCTTTCTTCCTTTCCACACCTGACCTTGTCTCTACTCCCTGACAATCACTAATCTGTCTTCCATTTCTAAAATTTTGTCACATCAAAAATGTTATGTAAATGGAATTGTATACTATGCACCTGACTTTTTTTCACTCAGTTTATCTTCCTGATGATTCATCTAAGTTGCATGTATCTATTGTTGGTTCCTTTTCATTAATGAGTAGTATTGCCTGGTATGTATGTGTCAGTTTATGTATCCAGTCATCTGTTGAAGGTTATCTGGCCAGATTACAGGTTTTGGCTACTGTAAGTTAAGCTGCTATGCACATTTGTGTACAAAGATCTGGCTCAAGGAGAGCAAATGTGATAGGTATAGATGGAAATAAGATTAGGTGGTTAAGGAAGTTGTTTAAAAAGGACAGACTCAGAGGTGCCTGGCTGGCTCAGTCAATAGAGCATGTGACTTTTGATCTTGGGGTCATGAGTTCAAACCCCATGTTGGGTAGAGAGCTCACTTTATTATTATTTTTTAAGATTTTATTTATTTATTTATTAAAGATTTTATTTATTTATTTGACAGACAGAGAAAACAAGTAGGCAGAGAGGCAGGCAGAGAGAGAGAGAGAGAGAGAGAGGAGGAAGCAGGTTCCCTGCTGAGCAGAGAGCCCGATGCAGGGCTCGATCGATCCCAGGACCCTGAGATCATGACCTGAGCTGAAGACAGAGGCTTAACCCCCTGAGCCATCCAGGCAGCCGGAGCTCACTTTAAAAAACAAACAAACAAATGAACAACAAAAATACTGATTTAAAATGCAGGTAGAAGTATTTAAACTTTATATTAATCATAGTAAATAAATAGTAAATAAAAGGCCACTTAATTTCTAAGCAGGTGAGAGCCCTGCTGTGTTGGCTTCTGTGGGCAATCCTGAAGCGACCAGATGCAGTAGCTCTCCATCATGGCGGAACGTTATACTGACGTGGGGAGCTTTTAAAAACCCTAATGCCTGGGCTGCATAACAGACCAATACAATCAGACTCTCAGTGAATCTCAAGTATCCATAGTTTTCAAAATTTCCCAGGCTAAACCAAGGCATGGTACCACTGAACTAAAGGTCGGTAATCTGATCATGAAGTGGCTCCTATAATCTAAGGGTGAAATGAAAAGGAATTTAGTCATGGGGAATGAGACAAACCAGATGGTTTGAAGGGAGAAAATGGACATAACTACATATTTAAATTTATGTTCAATGGTGAAGAAGATATGGGGAAGCAAGCAAAGAATGGATTAAGAGGTTCCCAAAGTTTTACACTGAATTGCGGATTTGTGGAATATTTATGGAGAGATGTTTGGGAGGTCTTCAGTGATCATAATTTATTTGCTTTGATGGTAATGCATTCAGGAAGACACTTTTTTTCTTTTAGAGTCAGCTGGAAACTTTCATACTCAAAATTATCCTTTTCCCCCATAGAAATCAAAGTTCCATTTTTACATTAAAAGCAAACTTTTATTCATCTTAGCAGACACCAATGTTTCATTAAATGCTTCTGTTTGCAGTATCCTGAGGTGATAATATTGCTTGTCTTCTGTGATGAACAAGTTTCAAACCTGGATACTCACTGCCATAAACTGAAATGAAAACACATCTTCATAATATAGGAAATTAGTTATAGCTGTGCTGTGGGTCTGGCAATCAGGTATTCAAAACTTGGCAATAGCAAAGAAGAGCCAGTGGCTTTCATAATGTATTTTTAAATGAAAGTCGTAAAGAAAACTCCATTTCATTAAGTGCTTGAAGAGAGTTTCTTGAAAATGTATTCAGTTAGAGAAGCCGGGTTCCCAAGTGAGTCCTGTCACTCCACAGTAGGTGAGTTTATTTTCCACAGTGACTGAGTTTGGTGCTATTGAGTTGTTTTCCTTGTCACCTTAGGCAAGCTTAATGGCTAATGGGATCGCTAATAGGATATACAGTCAGTTATGGAGTTCTAAACTAGCTTGGATTAGCTATGACTAAAATCAATTATCACGGCCCACTGGTCCACAGAAATCAGGGGGTCCTCTCATTTCTGTTCCTAGTGAACAGCTGTACTCAGTCCCCAAGAGGAGAAAAATATTACCAGCAAAATTGATGCTAATTAGCACCCACATTGGCAGTCAGAATAGAGACACTGAGAAGAAAATTTGCAAAATGAGGCTGGTTAAGGGCAGTAAAAATTGTGTCCCTAAAATTAGCCAAGTATAATAAATGACTTTACAGTGATTTTCTGAAAACCCATATTCTTTCATTAATCAACACATTAAAGGGCTACTTTGTGAGTCATGTGATATAAGTTGTACATTCTGTTATTTATTCAATTATTTTTACTTCAAAATGTCCAATATCAGCAAACTTTTGTACAACCACCAAATGTTATTGGCTTGCTGTATGTGTTTGCTATGACAAACACTTTCTCTAGGAGATTAGTGTTGGCAAGCAACAGTCAGTCAATAAAAATTGGTCTTTTGCTCAGGAAAGTAGATGATGATTCCATTGTTGTTCCTTAAAATTCTACCTTTAGATAATCATCTCTTTAGATTAGCACTTTAAGATTAAAAGAATTCAGTAGGAACAATATAGCTTTTCAATTATTTACAACTTAGCTGTGAGTAAATTTTAGATCATTACTTGAATGTACATTGAAGAGAGAAAGGTTGGAAGCAAAAGAGCCTCAAAAAATACAAAATGTTTATGGAAGGACATTTCCATACTCACTGTATAATTTAGAGATCAGTTGAATTTAATTAGTACTTTTACCTTATTTCTTATGACATCATTTTCAAGACAAAATATTACTTGTAGTAAAAGATCATGTTTTATTCCAACTAAACCGATACTGAGGTGGACAGCTTCATTGAAAACTGATTTTATTTTGGAAAAGCCATACAATTTAGCTTCTGCAATTTATAACTGACATGCTAGGAAGGACTGATGTCTAAATTCAATCAAATATTTGTGTTATCATTTTTCTTTGAAGATGGAATTGTCAATGGAGTACTACTGGATTAGGCAGCTGGTGTGACAGCAAGCATTTCAGGGGAATCATTGATTGTGGCGATGTCCTTTATTGACATGCCCATGCTTTCCTATTAAACAGTGGTGTAAACGGTAAGATGCTGGCAGGGATTAAGACATGGTTGAAACTGGCTGATTAAACTTCCCTGATAACTCTCCTAGCACACATTCAAACACAATTTTTATACACAATATTGTTACTTCTACTCTGGCCAGCAGGCTTTTAAGTAATTCTCTTCCCTGTCCATGAATGAATTCTGTGCCCTTCATAAACATTCTTCAAACCTGGGCAGAAAGACAAAAACAAAGCCAGAATAAGAACAACAACAACAAAAATCTGCTTCTGATAATGTTATATCCATTCTAGAAGAAGATGTCAATACCTTTATGATTGTAGAGAACTTCAGAGTTTATAAGCTATTTTCTTTTTTTTAAGATTTTATCTTTATTTATTTGACAGAGAGAGACACAGCGAGAGAGGGAACACAAATAGGAGGAGTGGGAGATGGAGAAGCAGGCTTCCCACTGAGCAGGGAGCCTGATTTGGGTCTCAATCCCAGGACCCCAGGATCATTACCTGAGCTAAAGGCAGACACTTAATGACTGAGTTACCCAGGAGCACATAAGCTATTTTCATAAACATCTTGTGAAGTAACCAAAATAGATATCATTATCTGGAAACTACATTTGCATATCTAGCAAAGTATGGGACTGGAATCAGAACACTGACTTTCCTGACTGCTAATGATGATGAAAGACCAGTGCCTATTTTATATTTGAGTTTCTTAAGTGCCTGTAGCTATACAATTGCATTTAACATAGAACATGTATTCAAGAACCAGATAAATACACCACGAAATGAAGAGAACTACAGGCCAATATCCCTGATGAACATAGTACAAAAATTCTCAATAAAATCTAACAAATTGAATTCAACAACAACAAAAAAACACCATGATCAAGTGGGATTGATTCCTGAGCTGCAAGGGTGGTTCAATATTCACACATCAATCAATGTGATACATCATGTCAATAAGAGAAAAGATAAGAACCATATGAAAAAAACATTTGACAAAGTGCAGCATCCATTCATGATAGAAAACCTCATCAAAGTAGGTTTGGAGGGAACATACCTAAACATAATAAAGGCCATCTATGAAAAACCCACAGCTAATATCATCCTTAATGGGAAACAAAACAAAACAAAACAAAGAAAAACCCAGAGCTTTCCCCCTAAGGTCAGGAACAAGACAAGGATATTCACTCTTAACACTTTTATTCAACATAGTATTCAACATAGTACTGGAAGTTCAGGCCACATGAATCCAACAACAAAAAGAAATAAAAGGCATTCAAATCAGAAAGGAAGAAGTGAAACTCAATATTTTCAGGTGACGTGATTCTATGCAGAACACCTGAAAAGCTCCACCAACAAACAGCTAGAATGGATAAAGAAATTCAGTAAGGCCACAGAATACAGAATCAGTACACAGAAATCTGTTGCAATATTATATGCCAATAATGAAGATGCAGAAAAACAAGTTAAGAAGATAATCCCATTTACAACTGCACCCAAAACAATAAAATACCTAAGAGGAGAAAGCCCTCTACTTTGAAAACTGCAAAACAGTGATGAAAGAAATCGAAGATGACACAAACAAATGGAAGACATTCTATGCTCATGGATTGGAAGAACAAACATTGTTAAAATGCCTATACTACCAAAAACATTCTACATCTTTAATGTCATTCCTATCAAAATATCAACAGCACTTTTTTTTTTACAGAACTAGAACAAATGATCCTAAAGTTTTTATAGAACCATAAAAGCCAAAGTTGTCTTGAAAAACAAAAGCAAAGCTGGAGGCATCACAATTCCAGACTTCAAGTTATATTACAGAGCTGTAATCATCAAAACAGTATAGTACTGACACAAGGATAGACATAGATCAATAGAACAAAATAGAAAATCCAGATAAACCCATGATTACATGGTAAATTAACCTTTGATAAAGGTGGAAAGAATATCCAATGGGAAAAGGACAGTCTTTTCAATAAATGGTGTTGGGAAAACTGGACAGCAACAGACAGAACAATGAAACGAGACCAGTTCATTATATCATACACAAAAGTAAATTCAAAATGAATTAAAGACATAAATGTGAGATCTGAAACCTTAAAAATCCTAGAAGAGAATGAGATAGTAACTTGTTTGATATTAACCATAGCAGCTTCTTTCTAGCTATGTCTCCTGAGGCAAGGGAAACAAAAGCACAAATAAGCTATTGGGACTACATCAAAAGAAAAACTTCCGCACAACAAAGGAAACAACAAATAAAACTAAAAGTCAACCTACTGAATGGGAGAAAATATTCACATATGACATATCTGATAAAGGGTTAGTATACAAAATGTATAAAAAACCGATGAGGGGCGCCTGGGTGGCTCAGTGGGTTAAAGCCTCTGCCTTCTGCTCTGAGCCCAGGGTCCTGGGATTGAGCCCCATATCTGGCTCTCTGCTCAGCAGGGAGCCTACTTCCTCCTCTCTCTCTGCCTGCCTCTCTGCCTACTTGTAGTCTCTGTCTCTGTCAAATAAATAAATAAAATCTTAAAAAAATACAATTGATGAAAGTCAATACCCTCAAACCAAATATTATAGTTAAAAATGGGCAGAAGACATGAACAGACATTTCTCCACAAAAGACATACAGAGTGCCAACAGATGCATGCAAAGATACTCATCATCATTCTTCATCAAGGAAATGCAAATCAAAACTTCAATGAAGTATCACCTCACACCTGTCAAAATGGTTAAAGTAAAAAAACAGAAGTTACAACAGGTGTTGGGGAGGATGTGGAAAAAAGGAACCATCTTGCACTGCTGGTGGGAATGCAAACTGGTGCACCCACTGAGTATGGAGGTTCTTCAAAGGTTAAAAATAGAACTACCCTATGATCCAGTAATCACACTATTGGGTATTTAACCAAAGAATATAAGAACACTAATTCAAAGGGGTACATTCACCCCTATGTTTATGGCAGTATTTTTGAAATAGCCAAATTATATGAATAGACTGTGTAGATCAAAAGATGAATGGATAAAGATGAAATGATCTATAATCTGTCTATCTATCATCTACCTATCTACCACTTCATACATACATACAGTGGAATATTATTCAGCTATAAAAAGAATGAAATCTTGCCATTTGCAACAACAACGATGGAGCTGGAGAGTATAATGCTAAGTGCAACAAGTTAGTCAGAGAAAGACAAATACCATATGCTTTCACTCATATGTGGAATTTAAGAAACAATACAAACAAATGAAAAATAATAAGAGAGAAAGAGACAGACAAATCTAGAAACAGACTCTTAATTATAGGAAACAAACTGATGGTTACCAGAGGATGAATTATCAGGGCTGCATTACAGAGGTGATGGGGATTAGGAAGGGTGCTTACCATGATGAGCACTGGGTGTTGTACGAAAGTGTTGAATTACTGTGTTCCTCACCTTAAACGAATGTAACACTCCATGTTAACCAACTGGAATTAAAATAAATACTTGAAGCATAGGCACATTTAATTTGGCTTTTTGTATAAACAAATAAGTGAACAGATAAGAAAAAAAGAAAGATCTATAACAGTTTATACAATTTATGGTATTCTGCTTGTCATTTTATATAATGAGCTTCTGTCAAAGTAAATC
Source organism: Neogale vison (assembly GCF_020171115.1). Taxonomy (NCBI): domain Eukaryota; kingdom Metazoa; phylum Chordata; class Mammalia; order Carnivora; family Mustelidae; genus Neogale; species Neogale vison. Next base: position 21,256,617 of record NC_058101.1, on the reverse strand, counting down.
TATGAGCATAGATGTGGATCTGTTCTTCTCTTGGCCAGTCTTAATTTCCTCATGCTTCTCATTGTATGAGAACCTCACTATACTAAATAATAAAGACACCTATTTTTTATACTGCTTGACCCTCAGATTCAAGCCATTGTGGTGCTCAACTGAAGAGACAATAACAAAGAAAAAATTATCTGTATAGACTTTTTAGAGATTTGTATCTATCTCTAAATGACAGGGACTATATTTGTTTATTTATTTGGTTTTGACACCTGTTGCTGAATTTAGATCCTAAAACTCTAATGTTAGCCTAATTCCAGAGTGATTTTCCTATCTCTTGGTTTTTATTAGTTAAAATATTTTTGGTTTGGTAATCTTAAAGCATACAATTTTATCCAGGCTCATCACTACCTGGCATAGGGTAAATGCTAAATAAACTATGCTTAGGGTAAATGCTAAGTGTATATATGTAAGTCAGCCAACGTGTTTGGTAACACTGGAATTTACGGAATTAGCTGGCCATCATGATGATAACAAAGGAAGAAAAGGGGGAAGTATCAGCAGATAAAGGACTTTGAGCTATTATTTCTGAAAGTCAGCAGGAAATATACAAAGTGATATATGTGGAGATTGATCTTTGAGGAAATACTTTAACAATGGAGGATGGAAAAGATAAACTGAAGGTTAAAAGGTCAGCAAAAATAGATTAGGAAATGTCAGGTTATAACCAGGTCTTTAGATAGAACAGAAGAGGCAGAGAGAAGAAAGAAGGAGAGAGAGAGAGACAGGATTTTCAGCTATTTACCAAGAGAGGATTTGAATAAAATTCTCAAGATGATTAGGAAATATGGACACATTGTTTATTTTATTTTTTTATTGAAATACAGTTGAAATAGAAAAATGAATGTGAATGTATTCTCCAAATAATTCAGTAGTTATACTTGAAATTATAAATAATTAATTAGAGTTGAAGTACATCACCACAAAACAGACAGGATATTTACAGGATTCAAAAGACCAAGTGATTACTTCAGAGTAAGCTTTGGGTGGCTTTAGACTAATTAAATATAGGAAATCAGATACTGAAAGAAGCTATTGGTAGAATGAAAATATGTTCTTCAAGAAATAGTTGAAAAGTGAGTCTGTGTAACTGCACGTATTTGAATCTATGCCAATGTCTTACAAGCTTGAGCTTGAGGCAAGTTACTGAACTCAACTAAATGTCACTTGCTAGTCTAAAAAATGTGTATTTACTTTTGCTTTGTAATTTTATAGTGAAGGACAGATGATGTAATAATCTAAATCTCAGCTTAGCATCTAACCCATATCCAGTGCTCTAAATAGGACACAGTGACTAGAGTGATGGTGTCACCATGGCCCCAAAATAGTTCCTGAGCATGAACTAAATTCTAACTGATTTCAACTCTAGCACCAAGGTCTCTTCTAGTTAGAGGATTTCTGCCATGTGAGACCAATACTTTCCCCCCCACCCAATGTCTTCTTTGAGAACTTCTGTGTACATACACACCATATATGTGATAACTCTTCCTTTAATTTTATTAGCATTAATCTTGCCTGTGTCCTTAATTTAGCCTGGCTGTAATAATAAACTTCTTTCATCCACCTACCCTCTGCTCTTAGCCTTCTTCTCTTCTAGAGGAATATTACTCACCTTCCCCTCTCTCAAACTTCAGCATTCCTCTGTCATTCTCACTCTCTGCTCTTGGACTTGCTTCTTACTTGGCTGAAGAATTTAAAGCAAATAAAAATAATAGTAGTAAAATACCCACAAAGATTCCCACATTCACATTTATTTGCCTACTCTCATCTGTTTCCATGAACTGGGTATGTTCATCTGGTGGTAGTGAATGGGTTCTCCTTGTTCCAGTCTCAAGCTAAGCATGATCTGAACATGAATTCCTGTTCGCTTCAGTCAACTCAAGGTCAACTCTCTAACACTTTTCTCCTTCAGCAGCATTATTCCCTTCCTCTCTTCTGGATCAATTTTATTAGCAGACAAATCTGTTATTGTTTTTTCCAACAGTAAAAAAAAAATCTTGATTCTCTTTCTTATTTTAGCTATTTCTTCATGTTTAACTTCATGTTTGTTGCAAAATTCTTTATAAAAGTTGCCTATGTTTACTGTCCTAAGTTTTTCTTCTCCTGACCTCTTTTAAGACTACCAAATTAGTTATCAGTCACCATTTAAAATCAGTCTTGTCAATTTGATCAGTGACCTCAATGTTTATATATGAGTCCTTGTCTTAACAGAAGATGGCAACAAATAACATGTTGGTTGGTCTTCTCTTTCTTTTCTTCCTCTGGATATTAGGTTGTCAAACTTTGTCATAGATTGCTTCTTCTTAGTTTCCTTTTCTGGTTTTCTTTCCTCAATCCTTTAATGTCACCGTGGTCCAGGACTCTCTTTTGTCTATTTGTCTTCTGATTTATATTTACTTCTTTATTAATTTCATCCACTCTCATGGCTATACCTAGTGTGTACTTGTCCTCAAACACTTATCTCTGTGGTGTACCACTCTACTGAACTGCAAATATTCATCTGTTTATTTTAACATGTCCACTTGGATGTCTAATAGACATCTCAAACTCAACATGTCCAATACTAAACCAAATCCTTCCTCTACCACTCAAAACTCTGCTCCCCTCACAAACTTTTTAATTACTGTTGGTGAGTGTTCCATCTTTCCAGAAGATCAGACCAATAATTCTATGACCTCTTCTTTCACACTTGGTAAAAGCCAAAGTTTGTAGGATTTTTAGGAGAGTTCTATTTGATCTGGCCTCTTCTATCCTGTCTCCTCTTCAACCACTCTTGCTTACTGTTCCTATCAAACTGACTTCATTGTAAACCTCTCCTAAGAGTCTTTATACTTCCTCTTCCCTGGAGGAGCTTTTTACCATTCCACCCTTCTCACCTCCTTCATATTCTTGGCTCACATGTCACCTTCTTAGTGAGGCTGGCTTTGACCATCTTATTTGTTATCGTGCCACCCCATGTCCAACATTCCCCATCCCTCTTATTCTGCACCATTTAATTTTATAATCTGGAACCAATCAACTTTGGAATATATATATATAGACATTTTTTATTACACTTGTGTTTTTTTTTAATTTCTGTGTCATTCAATTAGTACATACTGTCTTTAAGACATGGATATTTTTCTCTTTTGTTTTCAGACAGCTAGAAGAGTGCTTGAAAGACAGAGTAGTTGCTCAATAAAAACTGTTGCACAAACAAACTAGTGATTCAGAAAAACATTTCTTAATGTTATTAAAAAGTAAATAATGGTAAAGAAGAAAGCAGTTGTATACTGACTGTGCATCTGCATGCATTGAAGACTGTGTAGAGAGAAATTAGTACAAACTTCCATTTTTTTCAAAGCATCCAATAATTAAAAAATTTAACTTCTGGAAACATTACACATTTATTAACATGCATTCTGTCTCAAAATACTTTTATTTCTTGATGTAAAATATACCAACAAATATGTATTCTTGAAGCCCTTTTTATGGAACTTAAAAATTCCATTTGGATTGAGTTTTATTTCCAAAGCTATTATGATTTCAACACAAATTCTAATTATAATTCTACATACATACATGCATACAACCTAAGACTGACTATCAGAACACTGGAAACTAGTTCTAGAAAAACTTTAAATACCACAAGCCATACAATGCAGATTCTAGATCATACCTATCCGTTTAAAAATTTTAAAATATTACCCTATATTTAATATTTTTTGAAGTATTTGCCAGACAGATACTTGTTAGTCTGTTTTTAAGATGAGAGATCACTAAAGTAGAGAAATCGAGATTTAAAATCCCACAGCTCTTTGAGATACAAAAGTAGGAATAGTGTACTAAAAGTGAAAGAAGTGTGTTCTTACATACCAGTAATAAAGCATGCGCATTATCATAGGCAGAGGCAAATGCTGGTATTCAGCTAGCAGTGTTAATTCAGTCATTAGATAGAAAATATGATAACTTCTAGATTTTAGATTCTGAGATTCTGTTTACTTATCAATCTTCTTCTTTCAACAGGAATCATTAAATTACTTTTACTAATGATTTTAAGCATACCCAGGTATTTTGGTCCTTTCATTCACCATTGACCATTTCATCAAGTATGTTGGATTCCAACATTTTTATTCATCTTCAAAATGAGCAAATAGACCAAGCACTCTTCTTGTGTTTATGAATAGTCACTTTTCAGGCTATGAGTTTTATTTCCATGTCATCTCTTTCCATGTTTTCTTATTATAATTTATCTGTTTATTCTTCAAGGATCCCTTGTTTTCCCCACTTTTGATGTTTTCTGCCACGCTTCAGGTTAGGGATTACTGTAATACTCCTGCTCACTCTCCTTTTATTTATTCTGTTCCACAGTAGCTGGAACAATTTATATGGTTGGTAAAATGGGAAAAAATGGCCAGGGCAGGCCCAACTCAATTTCTGTCTTCTTTCTCTTGGGAAGCAAGAGTTCCCTTCTATTCCTCTAGAGGTGGGCTCTTTCCTCCCTCATACATAATTACCCTTGACTAGGTCAGTAAGTTTGCCTATTAGCCATGGTTTTCCAAGGTGGAGGGAGATGGGGGTAAAACAAGATAGGAATTCTATATTACTGACATGGTTTAAGATTGCTAATGATAGTGATGAATAAAAACCAGACTACAGTTTAATCCATTATATTATTGTTTCAAAAGTCTCTATAGACATTCCACCCCCTTATCCTGTCCACATGGGAGTAGCTGTTCCCTCTGCCTTGGCAGATTCCAACCTGCTAGTCACTGAACTGTGTTCCGCAGCTAGTCTTTATCAATAATAGCAATAATAACAATTTAACTTTCTCTTTTTTCTTTATATCATTTTATTCAGAATCAGGCAAGAAAGACATTTGCTTCTCATTAGTCCCCTTCAAAGACTAACCCTTCTCTCATTCCACAAGGAGATGGGCTTCATATTTGAGTGTTATTCATATTTAGCAAAAACATTGCTTAAACATAGATTCTTCCTGCCTCAGGTGGGTGTCACACAGAAAACTTTTATCTGGACTAACGAAACAACACTAGGGGTGTGGAACTGAGTTTTCTTTGGAGAACATTAATTATCTCATGTTATATCATGTCATTAACAAAGCCATCACTCATATTCTATGCACCAAGGATACAAGTCAAATGGCAATAGGAAATTTCAATAAATAAAAGAAAATGTTAAGTAATTAAGAGTGCATGGGGATCATAATGCTTGAACATATCAGAACAATGGGTGTTTTGTTGCATGAGAGAAATCTTGACTGCAAATGTTATTATATGCTGTGTATTGGTTTTCATGAATTCATGGAGGCAACAATTAATCTTCAGTTTTCTCTAAAATAAGAAGACCTTTAAAGAATAAATGTTCCCTCTACCATTTGTTCCTTTTATATTTTTCAGAATAAACTATTAGAATCATTGGTTCTATGAGAAATTATATAGTATATAGATTTCCAAATTAGTAGAATAACATAAAGATGAAAATAGTTTACTTTCTTTCTCAGTACAAACAGCTTTATTTGATATATATGACAGCTGAAAGAGACTGTTTTACCTAAGAAATAACTTCTGAAATCTTTAACAGATGAAAATAATGCTGTTAATAGCAACTGATTGATCTGTGCTATCCAGTTATCATATAAGCACAAACCATTTGTGTAATGATATACTTAATAAAAATACTATTTTTAACCTTTATTGAACATATACTGTGTGCTAGGCACTTCACTGAGTGCTTATATTGGAGCTTTTTAGTTTGAAAAGTCACCATCTTTACTCTTTTCTAACATTTTGTTCAGGATTCTCAAATTGCTTTTTTTATGTGACCTTATACTTATGTGCTTATATGTCTTTTTCTCACCATACTGTACTGTCCTCCTGTATTGGTATAATTTTCAAATCACTGTTGTATCCATGTAGCTTGCTTGACATATAATAAATAATCAGCCAGTATATGATGTCCTTCAACCAACCTAGTGATTTCAAACATTCTTAATTAGAAACGAGAGGGAAGAAGTTGGATTATCTATGTCATTTTCTAAAAAAGAAGATCTAGGAATCTACTTGGGAGGATGTCTAGGTATAAGAGCAATGTAGACAGCCAGCTGGATATGAATTAATGACCCTATAATTATTGCAGTTACTTCCTCCACCACATTTTTACTCTCCCTCAAACTATGAGGTAGATTGATTGTGAAATCTGGTTGTTTGGGAGCTACTACAACTTGACAGTGAGATACATTATGTGGACCAGAGTATCACCTAATATAAGGTGAATCAATAAAGTTCAAATAAAGTCATCGACAAAGCGGATCCATCTAACAATTATATGGCATTGCACTACACTCTCCTGACAGGCTTATGCTTTTACACCCCATTAAAGCATGGGAAATAACTCTAAAAGGACTTCCAAATAAACTACAAAATAGACTATGCCAGATATATTGGGTGCTTTTTTACAGACATCAGTTTAATAGTCCATTTTCCACTCTTGACGGCGAGAATAGGATCACATTTCATGGATGACCCCTCAAATCTGTAAACATGTTGTTGTAGGTTTTTGAGTGACATGTATTTCCTGTGGTATAACTCTTGTCTTCTTTTAGTTCTTCATTTTCCTGCCTTAAAAATGTAGAAAGAACCCCTTCAAACTTTGTATACAAAAAAAAAAAAAAAGAATAAAAATGCAGCTTCCAATGATATGCTCTGGTTTTCTTTGGGAACACAGAGGAGAAAATGCTTTTGTTTAGCCAAGTCTGTATTCTGACACATTCCAAAAAGAAATGAAAGTGAGTAAATAAGAAAATGACTTCGCATGTATAAAAAAGAGGCATTTTCTATTCAAATATAATCTGGTTAATGTGTTCTTTTAAATTTTTTTTAATGATTCTAGCATTTTACAAATATCTCTGAGTTATGGTTAAATAAAGAGTAAGCCAAACACTTTGGTTATACCTTGCCAACAAGGTACTTGGGGAAGCATCCAACCTTTCCTTTGAAGTCCTTAATCCAATCCCTGGTGGGTTGTCAGATGTCTCAAAGCGATAGGGGGCACCACCCTGTAGCTCAAATGTGTTCTGACACCAAATCCTAAGCTTATCTAATTCTCTGTTGGTGTTATTATTTTTAGATGCACTGCATATCTCTTCCAGTAACACTAATCACACTCTTACAGGTGCCAGGATTTGAGAATCTGCAAACTGACAAACTAGACCTGTCATAACAATTCCTTAAATAAGGAAGCTACCTCATATTCCACTCCCCAAATATACCAGAATATCATTGTCCTGGGGTCACACCTGGCTGCTGCTGCGTGTCATACTTGGTGGGCTCAGAGGTATGAAGGAACTGTTTGCTATGTTGTCCTACTCAAGGCTTGAAAAGAAAAAAAAAATCACCTGGTTTTTATCAAAGAGGCTTTGAATACTGTTCCTCCTGAGAAGGCTGCTAGCTACTGTCCTTTCATGCTTACCCTTTATCCTGAAATGCATTCTAAAGCCTTTAAAATTCCTTGATGATCTGATGAGCTTCTCAGTCACAGTACTTTCTATAGCAGCGATCCCAGCTTGAAACTAAGGTTTATTCGCCCTAAGATTTATATGAGGGAACAAGGGGCCTCCTGAGAGAGCACTAGTACTGAGGATATTGTGGTACAGAGTTTTGTTTCAAGAATGGTGGGTCAGCATCAGAGAAAAAGGGTCATAGCTCTGCCTTAGTTAATCCTTCAAACCAGCTGCTAGAGACATACACCTCAGTCCTTAGGCAAGTCCGTGGGAATTGAAAGACGAATTAAAAAAAAAAAAATGCCCTTTGTTCTTTCCAGTATTATCTACTCAAGAAATCGAACACATATCTGCCGGGTATATCATTGCCAGCAGCTTCTAAACATTGGGAAGAGAAAACATTGATTTCTGTAATAACATAAGGCAAACATCAGTGACCCTAATACTGCGCATTGGCAACCCCTCTATGAAAATCAGTAGAAAAACCCTTTGGCAGAAGCCTTGGCATCAGTGCTTTGGCTACTACCATAGGCATCAAGAGTGCATCCTTTGATAGAGTTCAATAAGGAAGCATCACCCTTGGTAGGTTCCATTGGGGTTAATGTCAACACTGGTGAACATCAACACATGGATCCTATTTTTGTCATTGAGAGTAACAAGAGACCTGGAATTAGGGGGTGATGGGCTAAGAGGATTGTCCCATGAAATACATTTGCGACACAGGCTTGGGAATTTAGAACAATTACCTGGCAGGAAGCTGAAGAGATCTCACATTTTGTAATATGTAGGGGAGAAATACCATGAGTGATTTTAATTATTGTGACACTGTTCTCATCTTTTCCAGAAAGGCTGGGATATGTTTACAATATCAATGTAGTTATTGAAAATACATTAAGGCAAGTGTTGAGAGTTAAGTTAGATATAGAGCTATTGTTCCACAAGGAGTATGACCTGGGATTAGATTACAGAATCATGATGTGTCTTCAAATAGGAAAAATAAAATGTGACATTCTCAGAGACCCTTAATGCGCATTCCTTAGATAAGAATAGATGTATTGAGTGGCTGCTATGCACGAAGCATGAGGACCACAAAGAACAAAACAAAGCCCCCACTCTCAAAAAGTTTGTACTATACTGGAGGATATAGGCAACAAATGGAAAAAAAAATTAATATGGAAACAAAAAAATCATATATTAAAAAGTATTATGAATAATAACAAGAATAAGTTATCAGAAAGTGACAGGTAATGCCATTTCATTTAAAAATTTCATTTATTTATTTTTGAGAGAGAGAGAGAGAGCAAGCTTGAGCACACACAGAAGTAGGGGAGAGGGGCAGAGGAAGAAGCAGGCTCCTCATTGAGCAGAGAGACCAATGAGGGACTTGATCCCAGGACCATGGGTCATGACCTGAGCCAAAGGCAGATGCTTAACTGACTGAGACACCCAGGCACTCAGGTAATACTATTTGAGATATGGTGCTCAGCAAGGGGTCTTTAAGCAGGTGATCATGGTGGAAATCAGTGTGTGAGATTTAATAGTTTTTGTTCTTCATAAAGACTATGATTTTGCTTTAACTTCTTTATATGCCTCTTTCTAATTCCCAAGGTATTTGCATACTTTGAAAATTGAGTGCTATTTCACAGTGGAACACATAAAACTATTGATTCATTTTCCTCTTGAATGCATGTAGTTTTTCCTCTCAGGTCTGTAGATGGGTAAGATTTTATTCTACTTACAGAAAGTTCTGCATTTTTCCTAACTATGCCTAAGCATTCTGTTCCATTTTATAATCTTATTTATTTAGAACTATCTATCCATGTTTATGTAGATATATATACCCTATTCATATACTTGTAGCCTATATAAATCAATATGGAAATAAGGCATGCTATTCTAGATTCAGATAAAAAGACAGACACGTACCTACATAGAGACTAACAGCTATACTTTTCTATTAAGTTCTCTGATTTCAGGTGTGGTCTGACGTAATGAAATTATGTCTTATGGTTGGAGAAGTCCCAAAAATGTGATTTCACCTCTACAGAGTTTAACAAAGACTAAAGGTGTGCTGATTATGCTCTCATTTCAGAAGTCCAGAGCAAATGCAGCTGGTGTTGTTCTGAAGCCAAAGTCAAGAAGGAGCAAGTCTACCTTAGTAAGAATATTCCATTTTAATTGGGTGTTTATAGACACAGATTTTAAAATTTCTCAAAGACAACATAATTCTTTAATATTTATCTTCATTCTGATAGAATGAGAATATTATTTTAAATTTAGATATTCATACTTTAAACAAATTTAAGTGGACAATGCTCAGAGCTATTTTTATATATCTAAAGAAGAAAACAAATGGGTGACATTGTCCCAGTTCTCTAGAGGCTTAATATCCACTTGTTGGTCAAAGGCATAAAAAAAAAAAAAAAAAAAACCCAAAAAACATGAAAACAGAATAAATAAATTGAAATGCAGGAACCATGTGACAAGATAGAACAAGCTAGAATAAGTACTAAGGGAGTAGTATTATTGTGCCTATAGTGATCACAAGTGTGGCTAAGAAGACTCTGGCAAACAAGTGGGAACTAGAGCTAAAAAATATCAAGAGTTATTTTGGGAGATGGAAAGCCATTGATGGGTGTTGACTGGAGAAGTGGGACAAGAATGTTTTAGACATTAATACCATGCAGTGAAATGGAGAGTAGTTTAGAAGGGGAAGAGATGATCAGATAACATTTTATTTTAAACATTATCTTGACATTGAAATTAGTTAATTTGGTGGGAAGTTCTATGTTTAAGCTTTACCAGGCAGAAATTGGTGTCTATAATAATGCACTAATTTTACACGAACACTGATATTACTGCAATTCTTTTCGATTATCTTATTTCCTAAGAGGATTGTTAGTTACGTAAATTAAATGCATAAACTAATTCCTTTCAAAAATGAGGAGAGTCCTTTGAAAAATAGATATATGGTGCCAATGGGGAATAAAAGCAAATGTACAGACAAAGTCCATGGGGAAGGTAAATAGTCAGATAATAGAGTGAAGACAAGGTTGGCAATCTTAGCAAAAATGAAACAACAGATGGGGTATAATTTTTGTGAGTCCTCACACAGATGGTTCACCAGATGGGATTCTGCCGGGTTCATACAGCTTATGTGTATTTTTCAGCTGCGTATCATGATAGGCAAGGCCACTTCTGTGCCGGCAGTCTTTGCTTGGTTCAGATTATTGAAATTTAACACTGGGATAAATTGGTGACTGGCAACATAATATCAAGTGTTTTTATTAACCGCCATTTCTAATTAGACAGATATATGCAGATAATGTTATTTTGAAAAGATTGGAATTCAGAAAGAACTCATAGGTCATGGCTTAAAAAATGCTATTCTGGGACTTTATGTAGGTTAGAAGAGTTGGGGTGTTTAATTCAAACTTCAGCTATCATTTCAGACTATCATCTTTTAGAACTTTATTTTTAAAGATAATTTCCTCTGAAATAATGGTAAAAAAATATAGGATTTAGTAAGGTTATAACTGAAGAACTATTTAAGTATATCAAGAAAATATCTCTTTGTAAATTAAATTCAATCTGTAAATGGCACTCAGTGTAATATCCTGTACTTTGGTTGATATTTATACTGGTAAATGTCTAGTAAAAATACTAGTAAATATCTTAGTAAATGATGAAAGTCATTATTTTTATCAAACTGCTAGGGTGTGTGTGTGTGTGTATGTGTATGTATTTTAATTTTGAAATAAAGATTCAGTACAATTCAGAAATATTTTCATTGATTAATGGGACACCTTAGAAGTAACATCTATTAAATAAAATGGAGAATCAAGAATAAACTATTTAAACACTTGTGCTTTCAATTAATTACTCTTCATTAAGATGTATTTCTTTAGATTTTTGGTACAAACAAAGGCTCTATTTTATCTGGGGCTTGCTCTTTTCACCTTTACAAGATGAGATCTTAATTCAATGTGATTTTAAATTCTAGCAGGCGGGATTTTTCTTATTGTAGCCATTGTAAGGCATTGATTTGTAACATGAAAGGAATCTGATCTGTCTGGAGACACTACATAAGGCCGGAAACAAGGAATTTCAGGATGTTTCAGACACAGTTCTCTTTAAAGACAAATATATCAATGTAGAGCATTTAAAATAGAACATATACAGAGTTGTATTATTTTCCAAATATTGTTGTGTTAATTGTTTCATTGGAATCATACAGCAGTCATTTGAAGTTGACATGGCAAATATAATCATCTCCATTTTAACAAATGAGAAAACCAGAACTTGTGTGAAATTAATGACTAATAAAAACTTGTACACTTAGTTGATGGAAGAGCCTATACTCTGTTTCACTGCTCTCCAGCAAATACTTACTAAAAGCCTATGGTGTGCTAAGTAGATGTAGTTTGTGCTACTCTGCAGAGTCCTGATGTAAAGTATTCAAGTCAAGAACCCTAGACATTGTGTCTATACATAAATGAACCAAACCACATTGAAGATTTTATTTATTCTTTCAATGATTAATTTTTATGTTTAATAATAAGTACCACCTTTTTTTTAAGTTGGAATTTCAGGGTTCATAGGGAAGAGAGAAGGCATGACTTTCAAGGCACTTACAGTACATATTACAGCATAATATAATTACAGTTATGTGCTACTAAGTCTATTGGAGGGAGTTAAAGAAAGCATGAAGGTCAAAATGACAATTCTGGTGATTCTTGAAGAAATTGAAATAGCAGTCAGAAGCAGGATAAGGTCCTTCTGGAAAGACAGAGTAGCCATACAAGATAAATACCTATATGGATACACAAAGATTTCAACATTGCTCGTGCATGAAGTCTAAGCCATAGAGTGGCAGAAGTTGAGAATGAACAGGGAGGGAGTCCACAAGTCATGACCATGTGAGGAGATTAAGGTGTCTGTTCCTTAAGCAATGTAAATCTATTGGAAGTTTTGAATAGAGATAAAGCTGGTGAGGTATGGTTATTAAAAATGATCATCCTGGACTACTTAAGGGAGATTTCTAAAAAATATAATAAGAGGAAATAATAGCATCTGGACTAGGCTAAAACAAGTGGGAATGAAAAATATAACAAGAATATTGAATTACAAGGACTTAAGTGAGTTATTGCATGTGGAAGAAAGAAGCAATGAAGGATTGAGGGAAGACAAAAGAATATAAGATGACTCAGATTTTGAATTCGAGCCATTTAATGTATAATGATGAAATTTATCATGGTAAGAATTAAAGGAGAAGCAGACTTGGTTATTAGTGATGAGTTGAGGGGAAGTAGAGATGGACTTCGATTTGAATTTAATTTCATTTTTAACAGGCTTAGTTTGAATTCCCTATGGGATAACCAGATAGTTATATTCAGTAGGCATGTAGTTACAGTAGTATGGCGGTTTGGATACAGATTTAGTAGAAAGCCTCATGCATTTAGGTGTTGAAGCCTTTCCTGAATGACATTCCCCAGGAAGAAGGGTGTAAAGTCAGAATAAAGACAAAGAGGGGAAACACCAGAATGTAAGGTACATGAAAAGCGTAAGAAACCTCTACAGTAGTTATAATAACAACTATTCTTATGCATCTTTGCCATAATTAGTTTTCTTCTCATCTGTCATAAGAAACAGAGACTGTGAATTCCATATTTAATTTTTATTACTTTATATTTTACTTACCATTGTATGCTTAGCACCTATCATAATGTCTGGAACATAGTAGGGACTAAGGAGCATTTTATTGTGTGGATGAATGAATGATAGTCAAGCAACATTAGGAAAGTACACAGAAGTGAAGAAAGGAGAAAGATCAAAGGGATTGGTAAATCTGGCAGAGAATTAAAAAAAAACAAAACATGTTCTCAACCTCTAAAACAAAAATGTAACTTAAAAAAATGTGAACTCTTGAATTGACACATTCTGGATAATATCTCAAATTTGTCTTCCTAGAATTAAAATGTCATGCTTTTGTAAGAACAAAATAGAGAAATATTATATGAATATGCCTTTACTTAGGAAAATACAGTATTTGAAATTCATTCATCATTTAGGTAATCTTAATTTTCCATATGGACACAAATAATATGAAATTTAACCACATTTCAAGCGCAGATTTTGTGGCTTGTTCAAAATTATGGCTCTGTAACAAATCCATTTATGTCACAAAAATTGATTCATTAGATAAACAGAAATCTATGAAAGCCAGCAGATCTGTAATTTTTGCCTTTATTTGCATGTGGAGTCTGTTTCTTTATTTTCTTATGCTGTAAATGAGCAATCACTATATAATCAATCTGTTTGACTTTAAAGTATTTACGTTTCTGAGAAACACCATATAGGTCATCTTAACCAGAGTTTTCATTACATTTATACGACCTAAATCATAAATCCATCTGCTATCTCACCAAATTGTTTGGTGGTTTATGTTCTCAAATAAATGCACAAGTATTATTATTATGTACATATGTGCATATGTATTGTACGTATTCTGTACAAGTATTATTATTAACAAAAATTATCATTATGGGTATTATTACAAGGTTTTCTATTTTATGTTTTGGAAATACTGTGCTTTAATGGAAAAATTTTGTGTGTGTGTATGTATGTGAAGTACCAATTGTCTGGACAGTCCCCCATACATCCAATACTCTCACTTGTTTACTTATACAGTTCTCGTTCTAGACTGTAATCTCTTCCAAGGGAAAAAAATGTATATTTTGTTCTGCATTTTTCTGTTTTCTTACCTAATTCTATCTATATACTGCTTGCTGTCAAAGAGATATTTTATAAATATAATTCTTTTTTTTTTTTAAATTCCCTACTTGAAACTTCACTGGTTCTGTAAACAACTGAAGGATAAACCTAAACCCCTTAGTGCAACCTACAAGTCTCTCCATAATCTGGCTCTTGCCTAAGCTCTGGATTTATCTCTTGCTTCCTCTTAGGCTGTTTCTTGCCTCAGTGCCTTTGATCATGTTGATCCATGGCTTGCAGTGTTCTCAGATCAGCCCATGTTCCTCTTTCTCCCCTCCTGTTACCTCCTGGCTACCTGCTAAAAAAATTCAGTTCTTGTCTTTTCCTATATAAAGCATGTTTTGTCTCCCTTCACCCAGATGGAGATGACAATGATGTCTGCATTTTTGCTTTCCTCATATTAGAGTCAAACCTCTGTCACCTGCTACCCTCCATGTCTGGTTTTGCAGTACTATTATCTCTATCTCTACGTCTATCTCTATCTCCATCTCTACCTTTACCTTTATCCTGACCTATCTATACACCTATAATCAGATCTATTTAAAGGTATCCATATCTATCTATATCTATATCTATCATCTATATGTAATCTATAATGAATATGTTAGGATGTCATTTAAGACCAAGGACCAGGTTTTACTATCTAAGAAAGATAGTAAATGGCTTATAACAAGTATTTAAAAGACATTTCTAGTTGTATGAGTGAATTAATGAATGTGAACACTCTTGTTTCAATGTAAGAACTAATAGAAGAAGCTGATAGTAAGATACCAATTCAGTGTATGTAGTGAATAAGAGCATGGGTACTGGGACCAGGACATCTTGTTAGTTCTAACTTCAAAATATATCCAGAATCTGATCAGTTTTTGGCATTTATCTCAACAGCTGTGGTCTGAGCTACCATCCTCTCTTGCCTCAACTTTTACAAGAACCTCCAAACTGATTCTACCTGCGTCTATCCTAACCTTTATGTATTTTAATACAGTATTTTAATTTTAATTGCATTTTATATGATAGCCAGAAAAAAATATTTAAAATGTAAATCAAATCAATTTATTCATTTGTCCTACCCTCCTGGACACTTCCTCTGCAGTACAAACCTGAAATCCTTCTTATGGTCCATAAGATGGTCTTCCATCATTATCTTCCACCACTCTCTCTCTCTCTTACTAGCCTTGGTCCATCCACACTGGCATCGTTGTTGCTTATGGATCTTGCTGGACACATTTTATACTCAGGGATATTAATCTAAGGATTTCTTTGTCATAGGATGCTCTTCCCTAAGGTAGCTGCTTCACAAACCCTGTACCTCTTTCAAATCTCTGCTCAGACAATAATATTTTCAATGAATTCTGTTGTGACCAACCTTTTTAATACTGCGATCAACCCACTCATCCTTATCTCACACAGTCACCTTAGTGCCCCGCATTTAGTGATGGCCATGAAAATGCCCTGCTCATATCCCCTGCAGACCAGCACTACTTGACTAATGTTTCAGTCGCGACCCTTCTTAATCAACCTCAAATGATACCCCTGTCCTCTCGTCTCTCCGTATTTCCCGTTGGGTCCCAACTAGTAAATGAATGCCATTGGAAGTTTAAAGGATGCCCATTCTAGTAAGGCACAATGCTCCTTTAGCGGCAGATTTTGTCTCAAGAATTCCCCATCAGTCTTGTCAAACTTTTCTTAGAACCATGTTGTATTTGGGACTCTTCCTCTTCAATTATTTCTCCTTTCCCTTCTTCTTTACTAGAGTCACACGTACATTACAGTTTGAAGGCTCTCTTGCCTTCTCTGGATTCCTCCTCTTTCTCATTCTGTTTTCCCAATAAATTTCTTGCGTATCTATTCCTGACTCAGCATCTGCTTCTTCGGAGATTTAAACAAATACGTTTGCCATACTTTTTCCTTTCTCTATGAAATTGATTTGTGCCTGGATTTTGATTTATGATGGTGACTGAGTGATGAGACAGAGGTGTCAATATCATTGACAGAAGGTTTTTATTACTTGTAATTCCTGAGAGGAGAGGGGCATAGTCCACTAGGTAGGACCACAGGGGAAGCACCAAGTTCACTTAGGAGCCAGAAAGAAGAGTGAAAGGAAAGAGCCTTCCTGGTATTTTCTGTAGGAAAGTCAAGGTGGGGCTGGGAAACAGCTTCAGCTGGCTAGTTTGAGTGATGTCAGCGGGCTCTGGGCTATAAAGATGGTCTCTAATTGTCTGGCACCTGGCCCTGGGTGTATAGCAGGGGAAATATTGGCTTGATACATGAATTATATAAAGGAGGTGATTGGAGCTATGCACTCAGCATTGGTGGGAGGGTTTATAATATGATTTCATGTGTCCATGAAAGCTAGATTGCAGGGGATTTGTAAATAACGTGGGTTGTTAGTTTGCCCCTGTGATTAATGGATGTAATAAATAGATTAATAGAAAAATATAAAAATAAAAACCCACACAGAACAAACATGTATTATCTTCTAACACAAGGGTTGGCAAACTAGAGCCTACAGGTCAAATCCAAATTATCACCTGTTTTGCAAATTAAGTTTTGCTGGAACACAGCCATGCTCATCTGTTTACCTACTGTCTGTAGCTACTTTCACATTACAATGGCAGAGTTCAATAGTTACGTCAGAGACTTTATTGCCAGCAAAGCCTGGAATTTTTACTGCCTGGCCTTTAGAAAAAGTTTGCCAACACCTACTCTAGCCTACTGCCTTATCTACTTATTTAATGTTTATTGTTTGGTGTCTGATTCTCCCCAATAGAGAGTCAGCTGCACAATACAGAGATTATTCTTTGTTGTACCCATTAATATGTGCCAGGAAACAGCACTGATGCTTAGCATATAACAGGGATGGAATCAATATTTATTTAATGGATAAATGAGTTCAGACAAATCTGTATTTCTAATACAGATCTTTTGTTGAGTAATTTTGTGATATGAACAAATTCCCTAAAATTTCTAAGTCTTTTTGATCATACAATAATAGAGCCCACCACAAAGAGTTAGTTTGAGCATTAATGTCATGCTTAAAAATGATTAATGCATACCTGAATATAGTAAGTATTCAATAAATGTTAGATAATTCATAGATAATGTAATGCTTTTCACTTAATTGTCTAGTGTTAGAAAATTCGCCTTACTAAATATTAATGTATGTATGTACACTAAAGATTTGTTTGGAAAAAGTTTATAGATTCTGTTTAAACCAGGGTTAATAATATTTCTTAACTGCTCCATAGGGTATTGGAAGGGCAGTTGAGATTTTATTTATAATAGCATAGAAAACTGAATAATGAAAGATGAGATATGAATTAGGATGCTTTTCATTCTTCTAACTTCAAGTAAAAAGCAGTCACTAAATAAAATAAGAGAACAATTTGTTTATGTTTTGCTCTACATACATAAGGTGTTGTAGATATAAGAGCAATTGAACTTGACATATTTGTTGAAACATTTAAGCCATTTATCAACTTTCCCATATTTGAATAATAAGAAAAACCCCTTCAGTTGTAAACGTTAAGTGATTTATATTCCAATGGAGTTTGAATCTCTAGAGACATATCATAGATCTGTGTATGAAAAATCTTAGCTTGAGCAGCAATGGAAAAAATGTATTTTCCCCCACAATAGCATAAGTCTTGATAAGCTGCGATTGTTATGTGGTATTTTTGTTCAGTTGTCATACCTGTTTTCTCTTGTCCATTTCCCACTCCTCATCACTGTATTCTCAACCGCTTGCACTCCACCATTCTTCTGACACTGTATTTGTCATGGTCACTCATGGTATGTGGAGCCCACAGTGGATGGCATTTCTTAATCTGTACCTTACTTCATTTTCCAGAAGCATGTAAAACAGATAACCTTCCTTGTTTTTGTCTGTTTCTTTGAAATCACGCTTTCTTTGTCTTAGTCCTATTTCTTTTGCCACTGGTACTCAGTATCCTTAAATGCTCTCTTCCCTTGGCTCACCTCATCAGAAGATGGTTAGCATCTTCTTCCTTGTTGTTCTAAAATCCCTACTTTTGATTTGATTCTGTGGCTTTAGTCATCATCAGTGTTCTGATGATTCCCAACATCTATTGCTCCCTTTGGGACTTGTTTCCTGGGCTCCAGGCAGTTATTTAAATATTTATGGAAAGATATATGAGCATTTCCTCTTGAGAGTCGACATTTCAAAACTGAGATTATCTTCCCATCAACGTTGTCCCATCTCCCATAATTTTATATCCATAAATGACACCATTTACTTATGGTCTCCTAAGCAAGTGATTTCAAAGACATTGGAGACAACTCTTTTCTCACTCTATAAATAGCTGGAATAAATGACACAGTACTGTTGAGTCATTTTATATGGATACTTCTCTCCCTCTCTGTTGCTACAGTTTAGCTCAATCATCTCTTTCCTGCATTATTAAAATTCTTCTTTGTTATTACAACATCCAGGCTTGGTCTCTTCCATATTCAGAGATGTAGAATAATTTTAGACAGATAATAGGTGAATATTCTAATCATTCACTCTTGTAATATCTCTCTTCTGTTTGTCTAACAAATCCCCTAATCTTGCTGCTTTGATATAAATTAACTTAGGTTTTCATTTGCATGTAGTTTAAATTTAATTGGCTTTAGATTTAGATTATATTTCAAGTTGGTTTTAGACTTTGATTTAGATTAGATTCAGATGTAATAGAGATTTCCCTAATAGCTACCACTAAGAAGCTTGAAAATCTTTTCAAATATTTATTTGCCTTTGAGGTGCCCACCATTGTTCATATCTCTCCCACATATCTAGTGCAGAGGTTCTCAGACCCTCAAAAATTCTCAAGAACTTTTTACACTTTTAAGAAATTGAACTCCAAAGCACTTTTGTTTATGTGATTTCTATATACCAACCAGATATTAAAAATGAGAAAACATTTAAAATATTTATTAATTCAGGTAACACTTCAAAAATAAACTTTTGCATGAAAAGTAACTATTCAAAACAAAAATATGTGACAAAAGTGGCATTGATTTATATATTTGCAAAACTCTTTGAAGTCTGGCTAAATAGAATATAGCTTGTGATACTATGCATTATAGTAAGAAATATATATTTGGTCTTTGTCCCTTTTCCTTACAGAAAGCGCCTCAAATCCTTGGAATTTCTAAAGTGTTGAGAGTTGTAAAATTGCCTTTTGTTCTTAAAGAGGTGATTTTTGGACAGCCTTCAAGCATGGGGTATGTTTTCCCATGGAGGCAACCATGTGATTAGCCTCTGGAGAGGAGATGGAGTAGGGGCAGCTGGAAATTGAGTTCAATCACCAATGGTCCATCTGTTAATCAATCATGCCTAAATGATGCAGCTCCATAAAAACCCAAAAGCATAAGTTCTGGAGAACTTCCAGGTTGATAAACATGTGGAGTCACTGGTGTTCTCAAAAACTGACCTCTGTGCTTCAAGGCAAAGATGGAGTTGGGGATAAAGAGAAATGGTAGTAGGTCTATTGTTTTGCTGGGCAAAGGAGGCTGCAGCAAGCTAAGGCCTTCAAAGACTTCAAGCCCATCCAGAGGAAGAAGGAGCTGGAAGGATTTATAGGGGAATATAGGATCTAGCCTGTTTCAACAGGAATTGTGTTTGTGCTGACTGCCATCTTACTCCTTTACAGCGTGGCACCAGGGTCCTGAAAGAAGAGGCCAAGCAAGGAGGAGGGGATGTTTGCAGAAAAGAGGGAAAGGCTTACTTAGTTTAAAATTGAAACTCCCTGAAGCGTTAATGTAGCCATTTCGATTTTTGCTCAACTTCATGCTCTTAAGTGGTTTCACTGGGGAAGTGGTATACCTGGAGGAAGCATAGAAGTCTGCATCCTTTCCCAATACCCTGTTTTATGTAGCTCTCCCATATGGCTGTCCCCGAGTTATATCCTTTTATAACAAACCGGTGATCTCATAAGCAAAATGTTTCTCTGAGTTGCTCTAGCAAATTAGTGCACCCTGGAGGAGGTCCTGGGAACCTCTCATGTAGAGCCGGGAACCAGAAGCACAGGTAACAACCTGCCCTTGCAACTGGTTGTCTGAGGTCCAAGAAGGGTTTGTTAGAAACAACAGTCTACAGGCAGTGGGTCAGAAGCACAAGTGATAACCTGTGCTTGTATGCTTGTGACAGGTGTCTGAAGTGTGTGCAGGAGGAAGGGGGCAGTCGGATAGGACCGACCCCTTAGCCTGTTGGATCTGAAACTGTCTTTGGGGTACACAGTGTCAGAATTAGTTGAATCCTTGGACACCCTGCTGGTGTTCAAGAAATGCTTGGTTGTACTTGGTTGTACCACACCACACATGTATTTACACTGCAATTGGTCTCAGAACACCAAATTACAGCTAGATTCTTCTATTTACTCTGCACGCAACCTATTGTCATATGCTGTTTTGGTCGAAATACATGAACAAAATCTGGCTTTATACAGATTTATACTTATAAAATAAATGCAAGGTATTTTAATTTCCTTTCAGATAATTGTGAAGGGAGATTTTTATATTATACCAAAATTTGACTGCTGGTAATTTCTTAGTTACTTGTAATGTGGAATTCAAAACCATATCAATGGGTTTTTATCAATAAACTCCATTGGTCCATTTTTACTTGGAATCAATTTTTAACCTAAGCAAGTTTTTTTCTATTTTTTTTTTTTATCACATCAGACATCTACCATTTGGAAAATATTCGCTCCCTGGATTGTCCATATTTTCTAAACATGGACACATTTTATAATAATCATATTTATAATAATCATATTTGTGACTCTGACAACCAATCTCATCAGGAATCTTTTTAAATATTAGAAACATATTCACTTATTTGTGGAGCATAACAAATAGCATGAAGGACATGGGGAGTTAGAGAGGAGAAAGGAGTTGGGGGAAATTGGAAGGGGAGGTGAACCATGAGAGACTATGGAATCTGAAAAACAATCTGAGGATTTTGAAGGGGCGGGGGGGGGGGTGGGAGGTTGGGGGAACCAGGTGGTGGGTATTATAGAGGGCACGGATTGCATGGAGCACTGGGTGTGGTGCAAAAATAATGAATACTGTTATGCTGAAAATAAATAAAAAATAAATTAAAAAAAAAGAAAAAGAAAAAAAAAGAAACATATCAAACCTATAATGGCAGATATAGTTTTTACAATATATATATTTTGTCTTTTTTGTTTAAAAACTCAAATTTTTAATTGGCAATAATATCATTGGCCATGCTCCTTGTGGGAGAAGACTTCCTTTGTTCATTCTCATGAAAATGTTTCCCAGCTACAAAACTGCAAAGTCTTTGTTTATGTGTCAAGTCCTTGTTGCCATTAAACATGTTGTTTCGTGAAAAAATCCAGTTCGGCTTATAATTCAAACATAGACACAAGCGCTTTGCTGGAAGATAATCATTGTACTTTGGTAGTTAGCAGAAAATTTTGTTATAATTTTATCACAGAGATTATTTTACACAGTCCCACACTCAGAAACTAAGATTTGATCATTTTTTTTCCTTTGGGAACATTCTTACATAAAAACGCTATTTCATTTACTGTGTGTGACTGTGGTGATGACCATGGACACTTGTGTAAGGAGGTACCGTTGTGCTAAGGCACCAGCAGCGTCACCCAACCCTTGGTCATTGCCAGTGCAAACGTCACACAGTGGAAAGTAAAATGAGTTTTAGTATATTATTGTAGCATTTTGTGTAGACCCATGGATAACTGTTTCAGAACTCCCACTACCTTTTCTTTTAAGTAACTGTATCAGTGCAATGGAATATTACCTGTTTAGGAATTTATGAAAAACATTTATTAACTCAGAAAACTTAAATAACAACAGCAAAATGATGAAAATGGATGAAAACATAAACAATTTTTTAATTTATTTAGAAAGAAAATTTCCCTAAATGACATACACTATCTCCAATATAAATATTTATACTCACTTCTATTTTTCTTTCTTTAAGAAGTCTAATAGACAATTTCTTCTTCTTTTTTTTTTAAGATTTTATATATTTATTTGACAGACAGAGATCACAAGTAGGCAGAGAGAGAGACAGAGAGCAGAGATCCCTATGTGGGGCTTGATCCCAGGACTCTGGGATCATGACCTGAGCCGAAGGCAGAGGCTTTAACCCACTGAGCCACCCAGGTGCCCCTAATAGACAGTTTCTTTTCTATTTTTGTTATTCCTATAGAACTTCAATCTTTTGACTTGTTATAATAGTATTAAGAATAGAAGATGCTTACATAAACTCTGAATGTTGCAAAAGTTGCCAAGAAACAACTCTAGCCAAGGACTGAACAAACAGGTTTAATATATTCATTACATCTTCCAGCCCTTTCCTGGGGATGGGTGTGGGCAGAGGGGCAGCAGGGGTGGGTATAAGTAAAACGTTAACACATTGTTGAGAGGCTTAGAGAAGAGTAAATAGAATGAGAGAAATTATCTGCTAAGAATAATAATTAAATCGGCTCTTTTATCCAGGTAAAATCTGAATCAAAGTAAGCAAGGCAAAATGAATTTAGCAAAATAATTAAAAACCTAAAAATAAAACTATATAGTAATTATAATAACTTTCACTTCAAGACAATTTCTATACACAATAGTGTTTCTAGTATTGATTTTATTACCTTGATTATTTATTTCTTTAAAATTATTCTTGATGTTGAATCTGGTAGGATGGAAATGACCTTTTATAAACAGCAAAAGATCTAATACGAATTTTTTTTCCTGAAGCCCAAAGAGACCTGACAATGAGACGTAGTCTCATACTTCTCAGGCTACTAACAAAAAAATTAAGGCATATGGTCCTTGTATTATGAATTATATTTATGATATGGTGTTATTTTAAAAGGTCAGAAAACACTTGATTTTTAGCCATTTAATATTTTCTGTCCCAACATCTCCCAAAATAGGAAATCCAAAAATGTATGGCAAAAGTAGCAGCGTGAACAACATATTCAGTGTATCTAATCTTAGAGAAAAAAATATTGGATAAAACTCAATATGTGACAACCTTGTGGAGACAGTCACATTTGGAAAAACTTCAAAATACTGTGTGTTAGAATTATTCTGCCCTTTAACAGTTCATTGCACAAAACCTAGCTTCCAGATTTACTTAACTCATAAGGTTTTAAGATCTATTATTACATAGACATAACACTGTTATTTCTAGACAGAATATGCCTTCTCCAGTGGAAATGATGTGGTGGCCTACAATTATAAATCTGCTTTAACTGACTCTAACTTTATAGCAGAGTTATTATAGAAACTTATCTTCTGATGGTTTCAGAGAAAGAGTGACTGCAAAAGATTTAGAATTCTAATCTTCAAATTATTCTCATCTCAAGGTTTGCCACCTTCATTCACTTCATTTCAAACTTAGTAGACATGTCCTCATCCAGATGACCAATGTCCTGTTTTGTCTGCGACTATGGGGACTCTCTGGATCTAGTTCTTTTCAGAGCTAAAACTACAAAAGGCCAAGTAAACCAGGATGATTGACCACGCTATCCTTATGTCCATCTACATATACCATGCATGTCCATGGCCATCACTTTTTATCTCTGGTCTCAGGTACTTGAATCAGATTCTTTGATACTTAATTTTTATCTGTAAAATGAAAATTAATAATCTCTGATAGAACTGCTGTGAGAAATACTAATAATATCTGTAAAAAACTCTAACACAGTTCTTGGTTCATAGCAAGAAACAATAAATAATAATTCTTTGAGTTGTTTTTTCTTAGGAAATGGAAATAATTGCTTGATAAACATAATATATAAACATCTTCCAAAAAAATACCAGAAAAATGTATGATAAAAATGAGAATCTGTTTTCAGAAGGAGTATACATCTAGCATAAACATATAAAGGAGTAGTACAACTTCAGTGATAATAATAATACATATGTTAGGGAAAACAGTTTTCATTTATAATTGATCCAAAAATATATTAATAAAAATAATATTGATATCTAGTATTAGTAAGAGTATTAGGAATCAACATTTTCACGCTTTTTAAAAAATTATAAATTATAATTTATAATTTTATAATTATAATTTATAATTATATAAAATTATATATAAATTATATATTATATATAATTTATATAAAAATATAAATTATAATTTATAATTTTTTAATAAATTATATAACATTTATAACATCTAACAGAGACTGTGTAATAGAATGTCAAATAAGTGGATCACTTGACAAATAGTTTTATTAGTAGTATTCTATCCTAAGGAAGCCTTAGTACATGTAGCCAAAGATGTATGATCAGCAATGGCCATTGCAACATACCTTTCATAAGGAAATATAAACAAACCAAGAGTTAAATATATTATGATGAGTGTAGACACCATTCTATGAAACATTATAAGAAGATTAAAAACAGTGATAGAAATCACTGTTGTTAAATCAGTGTTGATAAGCATGGAAGGAAAATGCCAAGCATAAAAATACAGTAAGATATACAGATAAAAAAGTAATATTTTTTTGAAAAATTATGTGTGTGTGTGAGAGAGATAAGAGAAAGAGACAAACATCCAGAAATATACACCAAAGCATTTGAAGTTAGTTCCCACTGGAAAGTGAGTGGAGGAGATTAATTATTATCCTTAATGCTTGTATATTTGATTTATTGCAGTGTGCAACTATTACTATTGCATTTAGAAGCAATAAATAAGTATACAATTTTTTTTCAAGAAGAGTTTTAAATGTGATTTGTCATAAATTTGTCTTGCTGGAATATAAAATCTATAGGTTCGGGACATATGTCTATTTTGCTCCTCTCTGTATCCTGAGCATCTGTCACAGTGCCAGGCACCAGTTGGTCCTTAAAAAGGGTGAGAAAATATCTATTTAGTATTAGTTATTCTACATGGAGCTGTTATATAACTGCCTGGATAGACTGTCAAAGCATTTTTGTTAAGGTTTTATTTATTTATTTGAGAGAGAGTGTGAGCAAGAGGAGAGAAGGAGCCAAGGAAGGAGGCAGATGGAGAGGGAGAAGCAGACTCCATGATGAGCAGGAAGTCTGATATGGGGCTCAATCCCAGGACCCTGGGATCATGACCTGAGCTGAAGGCAGATGCTTAACCTACTAAGCCGCCCAGGTGCCCCTGTCAAAGCATATCTAAAAGATTTTACACACTAGTCTGTCAGGATATTTTACCATAAGATTTTTCTAGTAAAGAAAGTAAAAACTAGAGCAGAGCTTCAAAGAACAGTTAAGTTTGGAAACATTATAGCAGGCTTGGGAGGCTGAGTATAGTTACAGAACTAACTGAAAACTGAAGAGAGTTGGGGAGCAAAGTCAAGAGAGGGTCATCGAACATGGGCAAGACCTGCAGCTATATGGACCTAAGGAAGGTGACATTGAGAAGGGGGCAAAAGTCAACATGCTTTGTGCTATTTTTCTGAAAGAAAAGTCAGTGGTACTCATCCTATTACATCAATTCATTTTTCAATTTCCATTTTAATTTCTCTGAAAAACAGGATGCTTCTTTCGGTTAATGGTGTTTTTAATTGCTGTCAGTCAGGTAGCAGTTATGGGAAAGCCTATTCTTGACTCCTGCTAAGATCAAGAAAATGCCAGCATCAGAGAATCTTAGAATGAATTCATAAATTAAATGTTTTCCATGTGACCAAAACTGTTACTCTAAGAATAATCTTTGAGGAGTTCTCTCATTTTAAACCTGTAAATGGGAAATAGTGCTGTTTATGTTAAAGCTGTACAAAATATTAATAATAAAACAACTGTTTCAGTAATAGCAGCAAGTAAATCTTGAATTATTCAGCCAACGGTAACTCAGATACCTGCTCTTCAGTGGGTGCGGTGCAAGGCCATGGACTTAAAAGAAAGATGAAGACTTGAAAGAAAGATGAAGGCTTGACCTGAAAGTACTAATTGAGTAATTTCTACTCACACAAAATAGGCTTATGGATAGCCTACACATAAAAATGAACTGGCACTTATCCTAGTCAATCACAGGTTTCTATGATTAAGTTAATCTGTGAGAGTGCTTCAGAGGGATTACAATACGCAAATGCATTACACATTTTCTGATGTATACTTCCTGACATGCTGAAGAGGAGTTACAGATAGGAATGAATATATTATCTACTAAATTGCAACTAGCTCCTATCTAGGAAAAGAAATCAGGGTCAGACTGAATCAGGATTTCATAAACTTCTCTGTACATGTCTGCAAGTGAGTTAACTTGGTAACTTCCTCCCAACCCTCCTTCCTGTGTCTTTGTCCTAAGGACAGATATACATTTAAGAGGTAATCTTACGAGGACCCTCTGGTGATAACCTTTTATTAGAAAGGCACTTTCACGTTGCATATGTTATTAGAAAATTTTATATGCTTTTTATTGTTATTAGTCTAAAATAAATAATATTTGCAACCTTGAGCTATAAAACTAGAACTGTATTTGTGGAGTGGTTTTAGCAAATGCCTGAGTCTACATGGAAAGGGGAATATTTAGTAAAATGCTTTTGCTCCGGAAATGGAATACTCTGGTGGATACTACAGTTGTTTGTTACTATCTGAGCAATGCTCAAGTATCCCTTTAGATTTATATGCACATTGAGCTAAAGCTTTTGATTCTGTTGCAAAGTGTCACAGTAGCACACTGCGTCATAGCTATTTTGGGGGGTTAGACAAAGTAGGAGAAAATAAAATCCAAATTGGACTTAAAATTTATATTTTGTATTCAATATGTGTATCAAACCCTCCAATTTTTACCAGCCTATCAGAGCCATCCAGTTATATTTATTATGTCATTTTCAGAATCATTTAGCCAAACATGCTCTAGTTTTTTCTGAAAATAGAAAGGTTTTGATAACCTTAAGAACTGTGGAGTTTTTGAAAAATCAGATATTCTCAGATGTCCGAGATTCATAAAAACTGAACATGACTAGACACTAAAGAAAGCATCCAAATGTACAAATGCTTACCTCCGAATTAGGTATATTATAAAATTATCAATGTTATAATGAATAAGACTATCATGAAGATAAATGTATTGAGGAAATTACTGAAGAAAAATCTGTGGTAAGGATCAGAAGGTTTTCTCTCCCCACCCCTCAATTCCAAATTATTCCTTGACACTGTCATAATATTGAACTTGAGGAGACAGCCTGTCCTCATTATTATCATTAACATTTTGATTTAACCATTACATATTATTTAAATGTCTTACAGTCAATTACTTGTATGCCTGCCTAGCTTTCTTGAGTACTATCAGTTTGTAACTCTTAGATAGATTCTCTTTAATTTTCTAATAAATTCTATTTAATTCCATAGTATAAATATTAGGCAAATTATATGACAACATAGAATTTTTCCTTTTCAACTTTTCTTTGAAGTATAATACATGCAGAAAAGCTTATATACCATTAATAAACACCTCAATGAGTTATAATAAACTAACACAACCAAACAACCAAAACAGATCAAGAAATAGAGTATTACCAAGACCGCAGAAGACCAGGTTTCCAGATTCAGGCCCTACCATGGTAATCATTATATTGACTTTAAATAGCATAAATTATTACTTCTGTCTGCTTTATTGTACTCTGTAAAAATTGAATCATGCTGTATATTCTCTTTTGTGTACACATAATTATATTTGCAATATCCACCTATATTGTTGCATAAGCTTATTGATTTGTATTTCATTTTTATGTTATATTCTATTGTTCACATTTATAAAATTTATTCATCCATTTTATCCTTGTGCCTTTTAAATCTTTTTAGCATATACATGCACACAAATACACAGAACATCTATCTCTGCAGAAAGAGAGACATGGCAACTTTTTTCTTTTTTTTTCTTTCAGTTTTCAAAAAAAATAACAAAGCTTGAAAATATATTTCTTAAAAGCATAATACATGCAAGGAACAACCACTAAGACCTAAAATTACTCATCTCTTGTACTAAATTTTGCCTTAAAGTAACAAATGCAAAGTAACGAATTGAAAACTATTGCTCAGTTTGTGACAAAGCAATCTATGTTCATAGAATTTTTTTCTTACAGTTTTATTGAGATACAATCACAAAGCATACAATTCTTCCTTTAAAATGGATAATTCAGTGTTGTTTTTATTTGTTTGTTTGTTTAGTACACTCACAGAGATATGCAGTCTTCATAATCTAATTCTGGATCTCATTGACAAGGACACAAAGAAACCCCCTATCCATCTTTAGTCAGTTCTCATTCCTTGTTCCCCCTAATTCCTGGCAACCACTAATGTATTTTTTCTATATTCTAGCCTATTCTGGAAATTTCATATGAGTGGATTCATACTATATATGTTCTCTAATGACTGGCTTTTAAAATTTTGCCTAATGTTTTCAAACTTCATCCATATTGTAGCATGTTTTACTATTTCATTTTTTGGGTCAAATAATATTCCATTATATGAATATAATTGTATATTCTTGTAACCATCCCTCAGTTATTGGGCATTTGGGTTGTTTCTTCTTTGGGGCTATTAAAAATGATGCTGTCATGAACATTCATACAAAGGTTCTTCCGTGTGTGCTCTAATTTCTCTTGGACTTACACCACAGAGTAGAACTCCTGGGTCATATAGTAATGCTGTATTTAATATGTGAAGAGCTCCCAAACTATTCCAGTATAGCTGTATCATTTTACAATCCACTCAACAATTTTGAAGGTTCTGATTTCTCTACTTCCTCAGCAACGTTTCTTCATTTTTTTGTTTTTCTGTCCCTGAGACTGGGCAACCTCAATTGATCTATCTCCAAACTTGCCAGTGTTTTCTTCTGGTATTTCAAATCGTTTTGGATATTATAATTTTCAACTCCAGAATTTTGGTTTTTTAATAATTTTTATCTTCTCCTAATATTTGCAAACCATCATTCTCATACTTTCCATTAATACTTTAGATACAGTTTTCTTAACTCTTTGAAGATATGTATAATAACTACTTTAAAGTCTTTAGTTATTTTAAAACATGGGCTTCTTCTGGAGTAGTTTCTGGGGCTTATTTTTTTCCTTTGAATTGGCCATATCTTCTTAATTCTTTGCATGCTTCATAGCTTCACTTTTTTTTTTAAAGATTTTATTTATTTATTTATTTGTCAGGCAGAGATCACAAGTAGGCAGAGAGGCAGGCAGAGAGAAGGTGGGAAGCAGGCTCCCTGCAGAGCAGAGAGCCCGATGTGGGGCTGGATCCTAGGACCCTGGGATCATGACCTGAGCTGAAGGCAGAGTCTTAACCCACTGAGCCACCCAGGTGCCCGCATAGCTTCACATTTGTAAAAAGCTGGACATTTTAAATAAGAGAATTTGAAAGTGCTGGAAATTATATCCTCTTGCTTCCCTCCAGGGTCTGTTTTTGTTTAGCGACTTTCTTCTACTAATTCTGCAGTTTCTATTATTTGTCTCTTGAGACCAGTGAAGTCTTTTCTTTTTTTTCTTGGGTTTTTTTTTTTTTTGGGGGGGGGGACTTTAGTGGTCAGCTTAAGACTGACAGACATTTTAAAAATACTTTTTACTAATTAGTCTCTTACCCGTTTCTGAGAGGCTCAAACTCGTACATTTTAGAAGTCTGCATTAGCCTTTGTTTCTTGCTTACATGAAGACTCCAGGTCAGAGAGATGTGAGAGAGAAAGTCTTCTCAGCCCTGTACCTGACAGCCCTGCACACAACATGGTGTCTAGATTTCCAGGAATATGTTAGAGGTTTTCAAAGTCCCTATTATTGCAGCTATTATATACCAGAATTTCCCTTTTAAGTATTTGGTCAACACTTTTCTTTTTGGTCACAACTGACCAAATAATCACTACCTTGACAAAATACAAGAGAACAGAGCTTTCCCACTGAGCAAAATCTTAATCAGATCACTTAAAGACAAACCTTGTGAATGAGGCTTGTTCATGCTCCAAACTTCTCACCTCCAGTGTCTACTGGGCTGCCAGTTTCAAGGTTAGAATAAAACTGGGGAGAGGACGATGAAAACAGGCATATGAAAATTCGAAAAAAAATCCACTGTTCTTAGCAAGATTCAGTAATTCTTTATAAATGACCTTCAGATTGTTCCAAACCTTTGGTTGACTTCCAGAATTTGAAAGTATTGATCTTAATCATTTTTGCCATTGTCCTCTTTGCTTTTGTGAAAGAACACTTTTGGAAAACTTTATCATGTCATTCCAGGTATTTTCCCTGTTCACTGAGATTTTCGTATTTTCCTCTACTCACTTATTACTATGGATTTCTGAGCACCACTTTCTGGGCTTTAACTTATCTTCCCAGCCATATCTCTGTCTTCTTTTTGGCAAGAACTTTATGATACAATAACATTGAACCATCCATTTCTCCCCACTACATTTCACCTTTATTATAACCTAGCTTTACTTTGGCTATCTCTCTGCCTCGTTCAGGTTTGTTCACTTTGGTTTTGAATAACTCCATTCAGTGCATTAAAAAAAAAAAAGTAATTATGCCAAAAATTATAGTGATAGCAACTAACATTTCTTGACACTATGTCATCAACTAGCCTGCATTTTAAGCACTTTGCATTATCTCAGTCAATCCTTACAAAAAATCTATGATGCAGAAAGAATAGAAAAAAAATCAACTTTTAAGTCTATTAAGTGAAATAAGACTCGTTTAGAGACTTAATGCAAACTTACAGATAAAGAGGGGTATAGGTTACCAGCATTATTTTGCACTTGGGTCACCAGGTTGAAATGGCCTGACTGAGAAGAAAGAAAAAGATGAACTTTAAGGGCAACTATGACGAGCTTTTTTTGAATATGCTGTTTGTGAGATACTCACATGAAGAAATTCATTTGGCTATTGGATATGTGAACCTGCAAGGGATAAGAGAGGTCAGTTTGGAGATGCAGATTGGGAATTGTGAACATGTGGGGAGTATTTCACATTTAAGAGTGAGTAACCAACATGGCACAGCAGAATTCTGATGATAGAAATTTGAAAGTACCCAAACTTACCAGAAAAAACAATTTGGGAAGGAACGAGATTAGAGAGAGTGTGTCATGTGTGAAGAATATACATAACCTGGATTTTCATCAGAGCTTTAATATAACAGAATCTTTCATATACTGAGCAGGAGAAAGAATGAGTGCTGGGGTGCAGAGGCTTATGAGTAGAGAAGAAGGAAGTTCCAGTGAGTAGAGAGGAAGGAATTCAGTGGAGATTGGTAAACATTACCTAGAGGGAAATGAGGAAGTCTATTGAAAACCATGCTGTATGTGGTCCATCTAAAGTGATTGCTCATTATTGTAGAATGCTGCTGGGTAGTATGTTTATATGATTTTCTGGGCCAGGGTTCAGAGCTCTGAACACAGAACAAAGAAGAGATTGTAGTTATGATTTCAAGATCAAAGTATGTTCATTTCTCCACATAGTCTTTTCAGTTTCATTTTACATTGCAATAAGCTTTAAGAAAAGGAAATACGCATTAATAAACAATTAATTAGGGCGCCTGGGTGGCTCAGTGGGTTAAGCCGCTGCCTTTGGCTCGGGTCATGATCTCAGGGTCCTGGGATCGAGGCCCGCATCGGGCTCTCTGCTCAGCAGGAAGCCTGCTTCTCTCTCTCTGCCTGCCTCTCCATCTACTTGTGATTTCTCTCTGTCAAATAAATAAATAAAATCTTAAAAAAAAAAAAAAAATAAAATAAAATAAATAAACAATTAATTAGTTAATTAAGTTTTAGAGAGAGAACAAGCAGGGCAGGGAGGGGCAGTGGGAGAGGGAAAGAGAAAATTTTAAGCAGGCTCTGGGCTCAGTACAGAACCCAACATCTCACAATGCTGAGATCATGAACCGAACTGAAATCAAGAGTTGGATGTTTGACTGACTGAGTTACCCAGGTGCCCCAAGACTATTTAGCACAAAAATTTCTCTTGGAGCATCATATTTTTTTTTTTTTAAAGATTTTATTTATTTGTCAGAGAGAGGGAGAGAGAGCGAGCACAGGCAGACAGAGAGGCAGGCAGAGGCAGAGGGAGAAGCAGGCTCCCCGCCAAGCAGGGAGCCCCATGTGGGACTTGATCCCAGGACGCTGGGATCATGACCTGAGCCGAAGGCAGCTGCTTAACCAACTGAGCCACCCAGGCGTCCCGAAGCATCATATTTTTATACTAGTCTAAGTATTATGGAAGATAGGAAGGAAATCTAGCCAGGGAGACATTTTTTTAAAAATTATCATTCTTTTCTATGTAATTAGAATTCAATTTTTTAAAGAGGTCTAAAGTATTTCTATATGATGTTTCACATGAATAAACGTCAAGACAGTTGCACATTTTTAAGTTTGCTTTCAATCTATAAATCAAAGAAAAAATATTAAGACAAATGAATTTGCATTTATAGTCACTTAACTAATATAAAAACCTAAAATAATAATAATGTACTTTTCTCTTTTTCTTTTATTGTTCTATTAAGATTATTTTATTTTGAGTATTTGAATCCAGACTTTTATTTATTGAAGAAATACATTTATAATAAGGTACAAATGGCATAGAGTTCTAAAGACTGCATAAAATGACATTTTCAAAATCTTATTTTTATGGAAGCCATCAATATTATGATAATCTGAAGCCTGAATATGGAGTTAGTTAACAAGCCGGCAAGTGTTTCTAGTGTGAATAAATGACTAAATTTTTATAGATATCAATATTCTGCTTATAGATTAAATATTGTCTGGATTAACTTGACACAACCACGGCCAGCCAGCAGAAATCTGTTGATTAATGTTTCACAATCTTTGTTAATACTAAGTAATTTCTTAATGCTGTGAATTTCATACATTCTAAAACTTGCATGTACATGTATAAGTATCTTTTCAAATTTTGAATTTTACCACATTTTAACAAAGTGCTTATCCTTGGGAAATCAAATTTATATTACTACTCATAATTCTTATAAAATACTAAATAACTTTGGTAAAATTTAAGTAGCTATTAATCCTTTAAAGACCCATAATAAATATTTTTAAGAATTTATAATAAATTTGAAAATAAAAATGTTAGGATCCATCTAGATCAAATATTAGAGAGGAAATGTACTCATTTCCTAGAACTGTTGTGACAATACTATCCTGGTGGTTTAAGACAACAGAAATTCCATTTTTCATAATTTTGGAGGCTAGTATTCTGAAATCAAGGTGTTGTTAGGGCCACACTTGCTGTAAAGTTCAAAAAGAAGATCTTTTCCTGCTTTCCCCTGATGATGGTGGCTATTGAAATTCTTTTCCCTTGGCTTGTGGCCATATTAGTCCAATCTCTAGCCTGTCTTCACATTCCCTCTCCTCTTCTGTTTTTTTGTTTTGTTTTGTTTTGTTTTTTGTTTTTTGTTTTTTTTTGGTTGTTGTTGTTGTAAGAACACTTATCATTGGATTTACGACCCACCTGGATGGCCTTCTCCTTTCAAGATTTTTAACTTAATCACATCTTTTTCCAAAGAAAGGTAATCTTTTGGTGTAGACCTCAATATTTACTTGTTCCAGGGATTAGAAAATGTATATATTTTAGTGAGGCCTTTTTTCTGCCCACCAGAGGAAAAGACATAAAATTGATTCCTGTTTGACTCATTTTCCTTCTGAATATTTTGCTCAGATCAGCTATCATCCCTTGCCACACAAAATGTTATTGCAAACAGTAACAGCTATATTTACATTCCACTAATTGAGTAATTCCATTAACTGAATAATTAAAAAATTATAAATCACTGATTTCCATCTTTAAATTGCTTAAAGCTATGTATCAACAGCTGCTATATTTAGTCTCCTATCATCAAGTCCCCTAAAATAAAGTTCATTTGAATTTGTTCTTGATCCAATTTATTCTCCATTCAAATCATTTATGTAGCTTACTGAAAGATGTAAAAACAAAACAAAACAAAAAAAACCCAAACATGAGGTTATAACTTAGTAAGGGTATACTGTATATGTATTTGTGTATGTTTCCATGTCCAGAATATAAATTTTACATTGATACTTAATATCCAGATTTTTCAAAATACTATCAAAATTAGAACTAAAAGAATAATAATAATACGATCAATAAAAGAAGGGCATTATTCGTAGTCTGAAAGCTTCTAAATATTTATTTATTTATTTAAAATTTTATTTATTTATTTGACAGAGAAAGAGAGAGCACAAGTTGGCGGAGTAGCAGACAGAGGGAGAGGGAGAAGCAGGCTCCCTGTTTAGTAAGGAGCCTGACACAGGGTTTGAGCCCAGGATCTTGGGATCATGACCTGAGCTAAAGGCAGTTGCTTAACCAACTGAGACAGGTAGGTGAGTCAAGAAAACTTCTAAAATATATGAAAAAATGGAAAGAAATTTGTGTTCATGAATCAGAAGACAGTATTATTAATATGACATACTCCCAAGTAGATCTACAGATTCTAAACAATCCCTATTAAATTTTCAGCATTTTTTTGTAGAAATTGATGTTGATTATAAAATTTATATGAAAATGCAAAAGATACAGAATAACCAAAACATTGTGAAAGGGAAGAAAAAGTTTCATACTTTCTTTGAAATCAAAATATTGCAAAGCTATAGTACTCAAGTGAGTGCACCATTGGACTATGGGTAGATATATAGATCAACAGAATAAAACGGAATGTCCAAAAGTAAACCAGGTATTTATTGTCAAGTGATTTTCAAAGTGATGTCAAGATATTTTAATAGAGCAAAGAATTTTTTTTCAATACATGTTGTGAGGACACTAGTTATCTATATGCAAAAAAACCCCAATTTTGACCCCTTTTTACATATCAAAAAAATAACTGCAAATGGATCATAGACCTAAACATAAGACCTGAAACTATAATACTCTTAGAAGAAAGCATAGAAGTAAATCTCCATGATTATGCATTAGTCGATTATTTCTTAGATATGACACTAAAAGTACAGTGATAAAATTTTAAAAACCGACAAATTGGATTTCATCAAAAGTAAAAGCTATGTTCTTTAACATATACTGTCAAGAAAGTAAAATGGTTGCCCATAGAAAAGAGGAAATATTTACAAATCATATATCTGATAAGGAAGTTATATTCAGAATATATAAAAATATTTATAACTTAATATTAAAAATATAAAGAGCTCAATTAAAAATGGGCAAAAATAGGAGCAGATATTTATCCTGAGAAGGTATACAAATATCTGCTAAGCTATGAAAAGATGCTCAAAGTCAGTAACTATTACAGAAATGCAAATCAGACCTATGGATACACTTTCACACACATTAGGATGAGTATGATAAAAAAGACAGATAATCAGAAGCATTGATGAGGATGTGGAGAAATTGGAACCATCAGACATTTTTATGTACATATATAGCAATATAATATTGTACAACCACTTTGGAAGACAGCCTGGCAGTACTTCAAACAACACAGAAACACTATGATCCCACAATTCCATTCTTAATTTTATACTCAACAGAAATAAGAATGTAGGGCCACATAAGTATTTGTACACGTATGTTCATAGCAACATTATTCATAAAAGAAAGTGGAAACAACCTAATAACCACCAAATATTGACTGAGTGTCCAAAAGTGGTCTTTTCATATAATGGAATATTATACAGCAATAGAAAAGACTGACTGACACGTCCTATGGCATGAATAAACTTTGGAAACACTATGCTAAATAAAATATGCCTGTTACAGAAGAATATATATTGCATGATGCTATTTACATGTAACATCCAGAATAGGCAAATCTAGAGGGAGAGTAAGATGATCAGTGGTTGCTTAGACCTGGGAGTGGGGGGTACGGAGACGGGCAATGACTACAAATGTCTAAACGTGACTTTGGGGAGGATGATAAAAATGTTTGAAAATAACATGGTGCTGATGACTTTAGACTCTGTTAATATAGTACAAGCATTGAATTGGACTTTAAATAGAATTGTATGATCTGTGAAATAAATCCTAAAACTATTAAAACAAGCCACAATAAAAATTTAAAAACTAGAAGAAAATTTCTGAGGAGAAAATTTTGAATACCAAATCATTTACAAAGGATGATCTAAAACATAAACTGAAGATGGACTTTCCTTTGTTTCTTCTTGAGTCTTGATTTGATTTGATTTATTTTATTTTATTTTTTGTCATTATTATTATTATTATTAATTTTCATTTATTTAGTTAGTTAGTTTTTGGTAGCATCGACCAGAATGAGAAATAATGAGCAGGACAGAAACTGATTTTATAAGAGATTTCATAAGGTAGGCAATTTGAAATTCCTTCGGGGGGAAGAGTGTCCAAACTTGGGTTATAAAACATTGTCAGGGTGTGAAAAGGATAGTTGGTGTGAGATAGAATACCACAAATTCTTCTGACAATTTGTTTAAATCTGGAAACAACAAGCCTTGGTCTCAGTCTGTGTGAGAGATGGCCACATATCATGGCAAGCTACTTCAAGTCGTGTGGGAGGCTTGGAGTGTGGCACAGTGACAACTGAATTCCTTATTCTTTTGCAGCCTGTTGCAATGTGTTCCAGATTAGGTGGATTTACATATCTCACAATGCAAGACTGTCTTAAACGTATTCTTGTAAAGAAATATTTCATGTAAACACCAGTGTATAAAAAGAAATGATGGCACTGACAAGAAAACTTACTAAAATTTCTCCACTGAATTATTACGTGGCTAAAATAAGAACAATATGATCAGGTTTGATAAAATCTTTACCAAGAAGTTTCTGTATGTCTGACGTATCCATAGCATATTAGTACAGAAGTACTAATGTTTATAATTAAATGTTTATACATATAAAAATACAAACTTGAGTATGGTAGACTACATTTATTATCCCTAAATACTCACTGTCCCTCCCAGAGGGAATTACATATTTATACCTGTTGATTGATATCAACTTTTGACATGCGTTTTTGGACAATGAAATATGAGAATATGACTGGAGTTACCCATTAAGAAATTTAAAAATTTATTTAGACAAATGTGTTAGTTTTCTAGGGGTGCTATGACAAATTTCCATAAACTAGTAACTTAAAGCAAGAGACATTTATTCAGTCATAATTCTAGAAGGCGAAAGTTTGAAATCAAGATGTCAGCAGGGTTAGTTCCCGAGGCTCTGGAGAGGAAACGGTCTCACACCTCCCTCTTGGATGCTGATAGAGGATGGCAACCTTTCCCATCACTCCAATTCCTGTCTCTACCTCTACGCAGGCTTCTACTCTATTTGTGTCTCTGCCCCCTCCTTTCACTACAGAGACACCAGTCATTGGATTTAGGGCTACATCTAAATTCGAGATAATTTCAGTTTGAGATTCTTAACTAATTACATCTGTAAAGCCTCTATTTCCAAATAAAATCACATTCTTAGGTTTTGGGTGAATATTACTTTTAGAGGGGACACTATTCAATAAAATACTACAATCTGGCTGGCTTAAACAACAGAAATTAATTTTCTCATAGTGTTAGAGGTTAAGAATCCAAGATCAAGGTATCTACAGGTTTGGTTTCTTCTTAGTCTCTCTCCTTGGTGTGCAGATGACTGCTTTCTCTCTATGCCCTCACATGGTCATCCTTATCTCTGTGTTTATGTCCTAATTTCTTCCTATAAGTATATCAGTCATACTAGGTTAGGACTGACCCTCATGACCTCATTTAAATTTAATGGAAGGTTTTTAAACATCGGATCATCACATACAGTCAACTTCATAGTTGACTTCACCATCAACAGTCACCACAACAGTCAAATTACATACAATATCCCTGAGGTAGGGGGTATTAAGACTTCAACATACGAATTCTGGGGAAGACACAATTCAGTCTATAACATAACCCAAGAAAAATGAGCAAAGAAATTGAACAGATACTTGGAGAAATAAAATATATTTAGTAAAAAATAAACATCAAAAATGTTTAATGTCAGTAATAATTAAGTTAATGTATATTAAATCCTAATAAAGGGGACTTACTGTCTTAGTTATAGCACATAAAGATCTTGAAAAATGTCACTCTTATCCTTAAAACAAGGGAAAGCTGAACAAATGGAAAATCGACAGCTTTTCTTTGACACATAGGGGAATTGACGTTGTAGGGCAAATTGCCATGGGGAAATAGTGAGAGATGGGTGAATCTGAAAAGTGAAGGCTGAGATTTGTTGATGTGAAGCAGAAGTTGCTAGAGTCATAACTGCTAGAAACACACAAATGGAAATTGTGATGGGTTGCTGAAAGGGAGTGTGGGCTTGCATGAGAGTAAGGAAGTCCTAGAGGCCTGAGCCTTAGGGTCCGAAATTTGTGGGTTGTGCCATCAGAAAGCCCGTTAGGTTTTCACTTTGAGGACCTGAAAAAAGATCCTCTCACTTGTAGCTCTAGCTGGGGGAGTGGAAGAGGAAATTGTGAAAGCCTGCCACCTTCTCTGTAAACAGGGTTTACTCTCTCCAGGGGAAAAGACTTACTAATATATTAAGTCACTTGGGGGAGGAAAGAATCTCTTCCTATTCACAACCCCTTTAGCCTGTATGTCTCACCTAAGGATGGGGAAGAAAGGACAAAGAGCACTGGAAATATATAAGAGAATGTCAGAACACAGAGAAACAGTCAAAGACAGAGATCTCATTATAAAATGACAGAAAGCCTCCTCTTCTCCTCTTCTTACCACCTCTTATCATTTCTGAATATACATTTAAGGACTAGGGCAATTACATCAAAAGACTGCAGACCTCAATGCTATAAACTTTATCCTCTGAGTATTCAAAGAATCACAATCTTGGAAACATGGAAGAAGCCATGCATAGTATTTGAACTACACTGAACTAAAATTCGAATTCTACTGCAATTTTATGACCTTATGCACTGAAACAATTAATGGTCACTAACTTCCTTATGAAAGGGAGCAAAATTTGCCCCTTCAAATATGTCTTTTTAACATAATAGTTATCTTGAGTTGGTTATTTTTAGGAAACTGCAGACACAGGAAAAGTTTTGAAAACCAGGTAGTAGTTACTCTTCTTTATAATTTAAAAAAATTTTTTAAAAGATTTTATTTATTTGACAGACAGAGATCACAAGTAGGCAGAGAGAGGAGGAAACAGGCTCCCTGCAGAGCAGAGAGCCCAACACAGAGCTCAGTCCCAGGACTCTGGGATCATGATCTGAGCTGAAGGCAGAGGCTTTAACCTACTGAGTCCCCCGGGCACCCCAAGTAATTACTCTTTTTAAAAGACATTTGCATTTGTAAGAGGAATCTCCATGTGTAAGGAAGCATCCCTCTCTGTACCCAGAAGAGAAGGATAACTAAATGTCTAAACACTCCTCCTATCAATAGAGAATCAGTCCGTGGACTGAAATCTGAATAACAACCACATCCTCCTTACCTGTTACTGTGCTTTTCCTGGTGGCCTTCCATTAACAAACCCCCATAACACTTGTCTTTTGTCTTTAGCTGAAGATGGTATTTAAGGTGGTGGTTTAGACCCTTCCAGGGAGTTACTCAGTTTTCCTGGAGGAAATACAAATTATTAAACTTGTTTACTTTTCTATTGTTAATCTGTATTTTTCTTACAGGGATGGGGGGAGGGTCTCATCCAAAAATCTTAAAGGGTAGAGGGAAATTATTTTTTCCTCCCCCACACTTAAATATATCAAACTTCAACAAGTTATGTTAGCCTTCCAACATTCGTGTTGTTTTCAGCTCAGTGATGAAAACCTGTCTTCCTCATTGCTAAAATATCTTCCTTATTTAATTCTTTTTTGTTTGGTGATAGAAATTATAATAAATGATAAATTTGTCCTAGAATTGTTTTATTGTTATTGTTGGACTTTGCCCTCATAGTTATTTTCTTCTTGTAGCTATAGGAAGTCATCCCCCCCTCCACACAGTTACAAAGTCTACCATTTCAAAGATGTGTTAAGCTGTTTCATTTTTTTAATCAATAAATGCCTTCTCAAAGGGACATCTCTGCATATCTCAAAAAACAATGTGAGCCCCTTATGAATAAACCACTTGTAGTTGTGTGGAGTCCCAAGCCATTATCTTCAGCTATAGAAACCAACAGAAGGTTCTTCTCCCAGAAAGTTACAGAGCATTCCCTTGAACAGAATTCTCATAGCATGTGCTTACGACTGGCCTAAATATTATCACTAAATCTTTTCAGACCTATCAGTCCTTAGCTGGGAGAATGATTCAAATCCAGAAACTTTATTCTCACAAGTGCAGAATGGCTCCTTCCTACCAACAGGCAGTAGAGAAGTGGAGATAGTCTTGATGCTATCAAAGCTCAAGTATGTTTTAAACCTGAAGGGTTTTAAATGTTGCAGCTTTCACAAAAGTTTTTCAGTATTTCCAATCTTTTGTTTTAAAACTATAAATACTTGGATCTTACAGTAGGAATCCAGACCCAGAAATGGAATCAGCATCTCAAAGGGAAAGGTCTTATATTTTTAAGCCACACAGGGGATACTGGTGTAGCCTATTAAGGGACTGGTGTTCAGAATTTCTGCTCTGTATCCTCTCCTGTACTACTTCATTATCAGAAGGCACTTCCTAACCATGGGACTGGAAATCTATGATATACTGACTTTTCTCTCAGGAGAGAGTCAATTCCCTCACTTTCCTCTCTGATCTTTCTCTAAATTATATATCAGTGAGATAGTCTATCATGTATGGGTTTCTGATTGTTACTTACACAGTTATGACAACGTTGCCCTGAATAAATGTGTATAGCACTCATAACATTTCTTTTTGCTAGATAATTGGGTCGAATACAAATGTAACTAAATTTTAGAAAATCCCTATGGGAGAAGTAGTTATATGCAATCTTTTTTTTCTTCTTCTTCTTCTTTTTTTTTTTTTTTCTTTTTAGAACAGTACCAAAATATCACAGTATAAAAGAAAAGGGGGAATTTAGAAGAAATAAAAAAAAAAACACAAAATTAACTAGATGCTTTGCTTATGGCCTAGGGAAAAAAATATAATGTGTTTGAAATTAAATAGACTTTTAATCCTGTATTTTTTTTTCACTTTTACCCACCAGAGAGAATTTATTAGAGATAATAATTCTTTAGACTTATATAGCACATTTTACTTTTCAAAGTGATACCCCATGAATTATTTAATTTCCCAGAAGTCCGTATTCATGACATCGAAGTTGAACCGCTGAACTTTGTTACCTCAGTGTTCTTCAGAGGGTTTGGGGCTTGGGTGTTTTCCTCTGCTTGTCTCAATATTTGGAATGCTTTTTGTCTCTCCTTATCTTCTTGTGTTTGGCTAGTTCTTACTTTCTTCCTGATCTAGAAATTGTCTCTTCGAGGAAGTCTTTTCTTATTCCTGCATCTTCCTGAGAACCTTTTGTATTTGGTCTTAACAGAATAGTGAATGAGACTTTCTATTACCCTGTTTTTAACGTTGTCATTTTCCAGTCCCTCATCAGTCTTTATGGATAGACTACATATTCTTTATAAACTGAGACTAAGATCAGTTCACTATTTATTTTATTATTAGGTCAGGGATTTAAAAGGCATTCTATAAAAATCTGTCAAATAAATGAATGAATGAATGAATATAATAAATATAGATTAATATCCCCATTGAAGCTCAGTATAAACCAAGTCTGAGTGAAGTAAAGATGTTGGTATAAGATATATAGCATATATATATCTCAACAGAAATTCCCTGAGGAAGTTTTCCAAAGGAGAGGGAGGCTGCCTTATTTAAGTTGTATTTTGAGTACACTGTGAGAGAGGAAAAGCACATATTATCAGCTCAATTTTGCAAAAGAGGAAACTATGACAAGACACATCAGGTTACTGGTTGAAGTGTTCCCATTCAGATTTCCCAAAAGGCCAATCTGAGATGAAGATTTGGGTGTAAGTGGTAAGAAATCTTAAGAATTATCTCTACAGTTTTGTCCGTGTTTCCCTGAGAATTTGTTGTAATGAGTCTGCAATTCCCTTAACATTTTAGTAATGGAAGTAACAATCATGGTATATGACATTGATTAAGTACTTTTTGTGTTCCAAGCACTGTGTGGGGCCATTTAAATAGATTATTTTATTTAATGTCACAATAACCTTATGGAGTAAATATTATCATCCTCACTTTTTAGAAGAGGAAACTGAAGCTTAAAAAAGTGGTTTATGGTCAAGAGTACATGGTCCAAGATTTGATGGTTTGAAACACAATCCCTATTTAATGTTTGCTAAGTATGTGGTTTAACAAGCCTCAGTATTCATATCTATAAAAATGGTTATTAGAGTAAGCACCTCATAGATTTATCTTGATTAAATGTTGTAATGTATATAACATGTATATATGACTGGCATATATAATGTTATATTAGTTAGAACTTTTATCTCTGTTTTTTTTTTTTTTCCTCAATATTATAAGGTCCATGAAGGCAGGGACTTATCTGCTTTGCATATTCTTCTCAGTGCACAGCAAACTCTTTAGTATTTATTAAATAGTTAAATGCTTGATGTTTTTTACCCAAATAACATAATATGTGTTGAAATCAAAACGATCTAGTCTCAGAAGAATTCATGCATTAAAACTACTTGGTTCCATGGTTCTTAAAATAGCATTGTGCTAATCAAACATATAATTTAGAATAGTATATGAGTTATAATAATTAATGCAAGACTTAACATTGGTTTATAGAATGCTATCTTTATAGTTTCAGCCTGGGATGCTAGGTGAATTTGTCCTTTAAGAATAATTTAAATCCCAAGATAATCTGAGATATTCCTTCTCTTTCTTTTATTATCTCCTCCTTACTTAAAAAAAAAAAAAATAAAAGACATTATTATTATTATTTTTTTTCCACTGCCACTGTTTGTTAATGTTTCCTTTCCTTGGCCTTTTATAGATGAGAACATAGTTAACAGAATTTTCCTTAATATGAGACATTAATACAATATCATTTTTATTTCCCAGGTTTGGTTGGAGGAAGTGGTAGGGGTGGGGCAAGTGATAATACTTCACATGGAGAAAACCTTTCGGCAATGCTAAAACTCCCCCTATGTCCATGTTCACTTACACCAGGATGAAGAAAAACAAAGTTGCATAAAGATACTAAAGTTAGGACTTGGCACATAAAGGCAAACCAATTTAACTACATTTCAGAGTAAAATCAGTTCTAGACTCTCCTGGGCAGTATATGGTAGCAACAGATCTTCATAGAACCTCTGGAAAGAGGAGAGTTTAGGAGAGGATGAGGAGGATGAAGATTAGGCAGAGGTTAGAATTTTGAAGTGACTTAGGCAGTAAACCTCTCAGTTCTGCAAGGTCAGATCAATACTGAGCAAGATATAATGGCCAAGTGTGGGTCCAGGCAATCTCAGCTAATCCTGCGGTCAAAGGCAGGAGGAAGGAAAATCTCAATGATAACAACAGAAGAGAAGCAGAAGCTCCATACCTATTGCATTTCACAGATGAAGTTGTTGATATCTGGTGGAGACACTATATTTTATGCAGTTGTCTTGAGACAGGAACCATCAGTATAAATGTTGATGGATGGAATGTTTCTTCAAGTTATTACCCGTTTAAAAGAGCTATAATTATTCAAGTCCACATTTTTAGTATTTCCAACATATTCTTTATGACCTACCATGTTTCCTCATGATCATACCACATTTTGATTTGTGATCTTAAAAGTAACAAAGTATGTTTCTAAAATGTGTAGTTGATATAGTCTTGCCTAATAACTTGCAACTGGGTGCAGTTTGAATATAAACTATTGTATACTTCAGCTATTCTTGAATCTCTTTTCTTTCCTTATCTGTGTCTAATTAACTAAATGGTAATGAAGCTAAA
The DNA here is from genome assembly GCF_020171115.1 of Neogale vison. Classification (NCBI taxonomy): domain Eukaryota; kingdom Metazoa; phylum Chordata; class Mammalia; order Carnivora; family Mustelidae; genus Neogale; species Neogale vison. The sequence goes on along the minus strand of NC_058101.1, from coordinate 21,212,482 downwards.
CATGTGTAGAGAAAAGAGATTTCCTCTTTTGTATAGAAAATCCCCACCTGGCTTGACAATATAAACTTTGCAATTTAAGGCTTTATGACAAAAGAGTGAGGGGACACATAAGACATATGTTGTGTGTTTTTATGATCTTATGAGTAGTTTTAAGTGTAATTACTATCATCTAGTAATGGCTAGTGTAAAAAGAGTTTTCATAGTAGAATTGTATCATTGGTCATTTTTTTGGTGTGTGTGTCATAGCAGAATATAGAAAAGCCTAATACCTATAAATTGCTAATGTATGAAAAGGAATGTTAAAATATGTATGCAGCAGAAAAAGATTGATCTAATGGCCATCTAGTTAGCTGGCATGCCTACAAAAATCTTTATAAAGCCTTAAGAACAATTCCATAAATGAATTTACCCACTGAGGTAGATATGATTTTGAAGTGTTACATCTGACTGTTAGATAGAAAGAATAACAATTATTGGAATCTGATTATTTGGTAGTTCAGAGTATGATAAAAGCTGTTCGTTACTCCTAAGATATGAGATGCAGAACATTCAGAAAAGATTTTCTTTTCTCAGGGAATACCTTCCTTGGCCTTGTGGTTTGACTCTTCTATCTTTTAACCCAAATTGCCCTGGGGCTTGCATTCATCCAGAATAGTCAATTCTTAATGTCATTCTACAGTGATAGCAGGCCAGCTGTGATAGAATTTCATGGGTCCCCACGGCACTTTAGTGATACATGTGCAAATAACCTTTTGTATTTCTGTGGCACTATTCCCCCAAGGAGCTCAAAAAACTTACTAGAGCTCCTAAATTCTCCCAACATTACCTTTGAGGTGGGAATAGAGACCCCTGATAGCATAATTCACATGTAGTTAAATATACCCATGTTAAGTTCTGTCTCTTAAAAAAGTAACTAGCTGTAATGAAATCTTCTTAAAATAGTATTTGTCATAAATACAAGTATTGCTAGATTTTCTCAATTCACTCAATAGCAATCTATTGAAAACCTATTGTTAGATACTGTTTGACATACTTAATCACTATGTTCTGACACTGTAACCATAACCGTAGCTGCCACTTACTGAGTGTCAATCCTGAGTGATTCATTGAGCTTAATTCTTTTTCATGCACAATAAAACTCTATGGCAAATTTATGTATGAGAAACTTCAAGTTTTCTTACAGTAGTACGTTGCCAGATTCATATTGCTAAGAAGCATTGTTGGTGCTGGCAATCAAATTCAATTATATCTGACTCTAGAATGGTTCTTTTATCATTATGTCAAGCAGTTTTCTATTGATGGAAAAAATCACCCACCCCCCAATTAAGATTATCATTCCAGCTGACAAAACTGATTTTCTCAAGGTCTTCTAGTAAGTAATAGTAAACAAATCATAGAACTTTAGAGCTGAAAAAAGTTTTTTTTTTCAGAAATGAAATGAAAAAGACTTTAAGAAAATAAATCAAGGGTACTACCATTCCTGCAAAACTGGCATTTTAGTTATAGACAGATTGAAGATCAATCTTGCATACATTTTTGCTTGTTACTTGACAGTTGAAATAAAAATAAAATATTAGTTATGTTTTTCATGTATCTATCTATATATCTATCATCTATCTAATCTATCTAGATTTATCAGAGGTTATTATTTGTGCAGGAACTTTGGACATAGATTTAATCATTTTAAAGTGTGTAATAGCAATCATAGCAGTTTGGGACACTTTCATGGCACAACTATCAGGGAATAGGAATTTATGATTGTGACTTTAGTATACCCAGTTTGGTACATAAAGGCAGTAGAAATTACTAGTCTCTGTTTAAGTCACAGAGTACGAAAAAAATCATTAAAATCCTTGACTGCTCCTTTTAAAGTTAGTTCACTTTTGTATTATTTTAATGTAGGTAGAGTGAAGTCTGGATTTATTAACATGATATAAATTTAAATATCTCAGCCAAATAAAGTTTTGAATCAATACTGGATACTTGGGTTTTGTAGACAATTCTTTACAATTATCATTTATGTACTACATGTATATAATATCATGTACAGAATAAATATCACTACAAAAATTGTTTTTAAATCACTTGGTTATACTTAGTGACTTAAGAAACTTCTAGAATCCAAGTGTAATTCATAACAGAGTTTATGATGATAATTCAATGTGAGGCCCATCTCTGAAACACATGAAGACTCACAGTAGGGTTATTGACTCTAATTATTGTTTCCCTAACTTAAACCACAGGGTAAAATACAAAACTGGTATTTTGACTAACAGTGTAAAATGCAGGTAACCGTACAATACAGCAACTGTACAAATTTTAGTAAGAATATGTCATCTTGCTTCCTAAATTACTTGACAATTTAGATAAAAGTCATTTACACATTTTTTATATATCTATATGAATATCTATTTTCTCTCTGTTTTAAAGTGTTGCTAAATGTGAAAAAATTTTTTATTGTGAATTTAACATTTACTCTGCAGGACAATTTTTTTCTTAGGATTCACGTCTTTGCTTGAATTGGCATGGAGATTATAGTATACATATTGAGATGTGAAATATAAAGGACTCTTGTTCTATAAATTAACTTAATCTCTATTTTAAATGTCTAGTCGACTTGATGGCAGAAAATATAATATTTGTCAATTTCACATATTCTTTCCAAATTCAGGATTTGCTTCTTTCTTTCTCTTTCTTTTTTTCCTGGGATAACATCTAAGTTTCAGGGTTTAGGGCATTAATGTGAGGAGTTACCTGACACTGGTTGATGTTGGTCTACGCAATCATTTGCTAAAAATCACATTCCCCATCTGGTTCATGGTTATTCTCAAACTTTCCCATTGATAGCCATGAAGATATCCATGTTCCCAGGCGAATTGTCCATGCTCCTTTCTACTGTAGCAAATTCTCACTGATGTTTTTTTTTTTTTTCTTTTTGATACATTTGTAACTATGTATCAGAGAAATTTAAAAATTTAGCTACCTTCTGGGACTAGGGAGTCTAGAAAAATACTTGATGGTATGCCTCCGATGTAATTTATAACCATGCCTAATCCACTAAAATTTACCACTGGGTGGTACTAGGTCTATTGTTTAATTTTATGTGTCAACTTGACTGGCCTAAGATATGCCCAGATAGCTGGTAAAATATTACTTCTGGGTATGTCTGTGAGGGTTATTCTGTAAAAGATTAGCATTTGATTAGGGTTTCTTGTTTGTTTGTTTTGTTTTGTTTTGTTTTGTTTTTAGCTTGGTTAAATGTGGGCAGGTATCACCCAATTCATTGGAGACCCGAATAGAAAAAAAGGCTAAGGAAGAATGGATTATTTTTCTTTTTTTTAGCTAGGATATCTGTCTTCCCCTCCCCTAGGACATCAGACCTCCTGTCCCCTGTTTGGAAATACAGGATTTATACCAGTAGCTCTCCGATTCTCAGGCCTTTGATCTCAGACTGGAAATCACACTATCAGCTCCCCTGGTTTTCAGGCCTTTGGATTGAATAGAATTCTACCACCAGCTTTCCTGTTTCTCCAGTGTGCAAATGGCAGATTGTGGTACTTCTCATACATCCTGTGTGAGCTAATTATGAAAATAAATCTCTTATCTGTATCTATATCATATCTATCTATGCATCTGTCTGTCTATCTATCTATTTAATCTCCTATTGGTGCTATTTGTCTGATGCACCCTAATACAGTGGAGATCTAAAATTCCATTGCTTGCCAAGTCCAAGATTAGAAATAGGAACAAGCTTGATTCAATTCATGACACCCAAAACTGTCTATGGTTTTGTTCCTATCAAATTCAAAGTTTGGTCTGATAAGAGTAGGGCATTAAGATTGTTCTGAGTCCCACCTCAGAAATAAAAATCTTCAATTTCATTTCTGATTATATCCCTTTCCCAGCCCCCAGGAGAGAATAAGAAAGTCAGCAAGATAAGAGGTTAGGTAAGTGGTCTGTCCAAACTGCTATTTTTGGAAGGCCCTTGGCTTTGGAAGCTGGAATGCCACAGCATGATTTGTTTGTTTGTTTTGGATTTCCATTTGAGTTGTGGTCTAACTTCTCTGGGGAATGGAGGCCAAGTTATAGTTTGAATGGTTGAAGGCTGACAGGATAAATGAAGGGGAATTAAAGGATTACATAGCCAAAAAAGTACATAGATCCACTTTGGTTAATGCTGCAAAATCATATTTTGCCACTAATTCTTCAATTATATTACACTCATAGCCACTCATAATACATCCCCCCACCTCACAATAATTCTGTAAAGAAAAAGGCAGGATAAATTTGACCCATTTTATTTATAAGGAAAATTTTGCCCTTGAATTTTGTGTGATATGTGTGTTTTGCCTTTGAAAAAAAATGCCATTGCTACTTCATTCTAAGCTTAAAGAGAAATAATAAAATTAATAATAATGGATAGTTGATAATAACTAAATACCTTAAAATATCCATGATCATAACTAATTACTCGTATTAATGCCATTAAATGGCAATTATATGTTCACTTCACATTATATCTATAAACATTTACATAAAGATTTTGCAAAAAAAAAGATTTTGCAAAATAGAAACTATGAAATTAGCCATTTTGGCTTTATGATATATATAATTTTCTGATCCAACTAAAAAATTTTAAATCTAACTTTTCTACTCAATACAGTTTTAGTTGCTATAAAACAGTAATATTTAATTGCATTCAAGGTTATTATTTTATTATTACTTTATGAACGTAATACTTTTTATGGTTCAACTTCATTTTTTTACTTCCATTTATGATTGTGTATATAGAATATATTTCAAGAAATTATATATTTACCTACTTAAATTTTAAGTCTTGCCACAGATATCTAACCTGGCAAACTATTTTACCAAAATGTAAATACAATTCTTTCACATTATCTTCAATCAGTTTAGAGTTAGTGGTTTATTGTTTAATAATCATGGTATTGGACTGAACACTGTGGGAAGCTATTCAAACTGCTTATGTCACAGAGTTACATTAGGCCATTATTTCAATAAAGCTCTCCAAATTTATTCTACCCAAATTCATAGTCTGATTGAATATGTATGTCAATTATTAATAGTCTCAAAATACATTAGCAAATACAGAGAAAGAGATTTAACATATTTTGAACATATATATATGTGGTTCTTTTTTGAGAACACTATAAATTATTTGTACCATGCTCTTATTTTATTCAGAATTGTTATACCACTGTTTTCTGGTGGCATGATATTTATTTATTTCTCCATTTTTAAAAGTTTTTATTCTAATTCCAGTTAGTTAACATACTATTTATCCATTTTTTGAATAAACAATCCATATACATTTTATTAATTTGCAAATAAAATTAATTTAATTGGGCAGGTTCCCCTTTTTCCATCCCTTGAAAGTTTATTATGATTAAATTAAAAAAGGACTTGTACGAGAAAGATTAAAAGATTCTACCACTATTTAATAAATGAAAATATATATTCTTCCTAGATGATATATTTCTATCCCATAGCCTTAACAGTGGAGTGAGTTTATAGAGGTCAAAGGACACAAAGTCAATTGACCTCTTCACCAGTTGTATTGTTATACACCAGCAATGAACAAACAAAATTTGAAATAAAAATATATAATAGCACTAAGCAAATTAAATATTGAAATATAAATCTAACAAGTATATAATTTGTATGCTGATGGAAAAAATAAAAGGTGATCTAAATAAATTGAGAGATAGACCTCATTCAAGCATTTAAAAATTCAATATTGTTAAAATTTCAATACTCCCCACTTTTATTTAAAGATTTAGTGCAAACCCAACAAAAATCCCACCATTATATTTTTGAACAGTTGATCCTAAAATTTATATGGAAAGGCCAAATCAAATTTGAAAAAAGAACAAAGTCAGAAGACTCATGTTACCCTGTTTTGAAAATTACCATGAAGATGCAGTAATCAAGGCAGTGTGGTATCAGGATACCACACTGCCTTGTGGATAGGATAGACAGAAATGAGTAGAATAGAATTGAGAGCCCAGAAATAGAGTCACATAAATATGGTCAATTGATTTTTTTAAAAATATTTTATTTATTTATTTGACAGACAGAGATCAGAAGTAGACAGAGAGGCAGGCAGAGAGAGAGGGGGAAGCAGGTTCCCCGCCAAGCAGAGAGCTGATGCGGGGCTCGATCCTGGGACTCTGGGATCACGACCCGAGCCGAAGACAGAGGCTTAACCAATTGAGCCACCCAGGCACCCTCAATTGATTTTTGACAAAGATGCAAAGTCATTTCAATGGAGAAGTAACTGTCTTTCCAACAAATTCAACAAATGATGCTGGAACAATTGTGTATATCCATATGAAAAAACAAACAAATAAAAAATTTCTAAAAATATGAACCTAAAATTCCTTTTGCTAAGAGAAAGATGACAGACACAAAAGAACTACCTATTATAGAAATTCATTCATATGACATTTATGAAAACACAAAATTATATTGATGGATATAAGTGGTTACCATGAGTTAGGGAATTGGGGAGTAGTTGACTAAAAGACAACGCAAGCTAATTTTTAGAGTAGTGAAACTATTAATTTGGATCTGAGGTGGTAGACATAAAACTCTATACATTTTGCAAAACCTGTAAAATTGTAAAACTTTCACAGATAGTTAATTTTAATGTGTACAAATTTAAAAAAAAAAAAAAATTGACCAGGAGTTCAGGGATTTCAGGATAGGATGCAGACTGTTAAAAAAAAAAAAAAAATCAGTTTGTATTACAAGTATAGACCATAACCTCATTGAAGAAGGTGGATTAAAAAAGGGAACTGACTTAAATAACTTTGCAAAATAATGTTTCCATTGGAAACTGTAACAATGAACAAAAAGAGATCTTCCAAAAATACTGTAACCTAGTTGCTAAAGCTGTTTCTCATCCGGGTATGGGTTAACAGTTCTGAAAGTTCTCTCCATGTGTACTGGGGCTGAACAAACAAGTAAAAGAACGGTAGATGGTGAATGGTTGGAGTCAGGTTTCTCACTCTAAGAGACATTGTAGATAAGCAAGAGAAAAGATTGGAAAGAGCCATGTTGTACTGAAATAGAGTTGGAAACATCAGTATGGACTCTTTTTAGCTCAAGATATCATGGATATATATGGATATTATATATAATATCCATAATTATATATTATATATACAATATACATTATATGTGTGTATATATATATACATATATTTTTTTTCCTAATTTTGTCCACTCAGAGGGCCTAGAAATAGTAACAACTCAATAGCTACAAGCTCACCTAGAACTTTGTTTCTAACCCCATTCTCTAATAAAAAACAAAACAAAACAAACAAACAAACACAAAAACTCCCTTAAGGAACAATGGAGTTGGGACTGGAACGGAGAAACTAAAAACTAAACTAAAAAATGAGCTTAGGGACTGTTTCAATGTATTTCATAAGAATCAGTCTTTAAACTTAAATGAAGTTTTGAGTTTATACCTTAAAATATTTCAATGCAGTTCATTGAACATCTGAAGCACATTATTTTCTCTCCAGATATTGGTACAGTTGACAGGCTTGGGCTGATTGCTGGTATGGCTGTTTTTACTCTGGTAACAAAGAGTTTTAGTATCAGAACCATAAAGTTGCTCTGAGGAACATTATACAGATAATAGTTCATTATTTGTTTTTTCTTATCTATTAGATAACACCTTAGATTGTGTCTTGGGGAATAAAACCTTGTAAATCTAGCAAAAAGTGTCTTTATTTGTTTTTATAACACTTCGTACTTCAGCTATGTAACTGACCACTTGGTAGTTGTAACTGGTATGTCTCCTTCAACAGAATGTAAATTTTGCTACATGGAAAAGGTCCATGTCTGTCAATTAATTCCTAGTGACTGGCTCAGTGTTAGACCCTTAGCCTACAACTCAAAAAAAGTTTTTAAATGAATTAATGTCCAACAGTTCAAAATATACATGTGCTTATATTGAGAACAAGGAACTATATATTTTGATTACCCTTAGATATCAAACCCATCAATTTCTCCCGTGAGGTGAACAAAATTAAAACTATATTAATGGAAAACATTTTAAATGTCACAAAATTGGTACCTTTAGATGTCCTTCAGAACACTTCTATAAATAAGATCCCGTATGGTATTCAATTAGAAAATCTCCTCGGAGAGCATAAGCTATATTCCAGCAACAAGATTCCCTTCTGTGCTATTAAGTCAGGGACATGAACAAGCTGGTTTAGTCCCCCCATATGGTAGTAATCTGGAGTTAAATGTTTTTTTGGAAAAAATATTTTCCAGGTACACTGGAAAAATGCAATCTATTCCTCCAACTGAATACTTGTGAGTTTATTACAGAGTATTTAAGGAATCAAAAGAAAGAATGTAATGATGGAAAACCATACAAGTAGTGGGAGTCTCAAAACTGATGAAGACATAACCGATAGCATTTTACGCATAGCTGCTTTTTATTAAGTTTGACTCACAAATGAGTCTTTCAGGTATAAGCGGTAAAAACAGAAAATGCATATTTGAGCTTTAGAAAGACAATGGAGCTTTGGAAGTAATCACAATAATGATTTACTATTAACATCCGCAGCAATCATAGCTATTAATATCTATTATGAGTGCACTACATATGCCAGAAACTGCGATAAACATTACCTACAGGATTTCCTTTAATAGATATAACTTTTCTGAATTACAGATAATTGCATTTATTTTATGGTTGAGATTGTCCAGGGAGAGAAATCTTAGAAAGAAAACTTGAGGTTAGGGACAGAACTTTGGGAATATCAAAAATTATAGCACAGAAGCACAATCATGCATTAGGGAATGACAATGAGAAGAGAAAATCTAAAATGCTATAGGAAGTTTGACCTCTCAGAAATTATGACAGTAAATTCATGAAGGTTTGCCTAAATATCAGATGGTACCGTGAGGCAAAGGAGGGTGTGGGGAAGTGGTGATTAAGAGCCAGGATCAAACAGAAAAATGGCAACAGCAGTGTGTGGCCAATTGGGTACAAAAAGTGATGAAAACAGAGATGGAATGCTTTTACAAGTTTCCGAACAGGAAGAGGGAGGGAAATTTATGCACTTTGGGAAACAGAAGTAAGGTGGGAAACTATTTTATACTGTGACAGAAATTTGAGTCTGATTTTTTAAAGGTTCATGGGCAAGAGAAAGTTAAATTTGTGAAAGGAGTTTCCTTGTCTTGGTTTTGGACTCATTGCACATTTTCAGTAATTATTTGTCAAATAAAAACCTACATTAAAAATTGATTTAACAAGATCCCTGGAAAGAGACAAAATATATAAGATCAAGAAAACATGTGAGGAGGCTAACCTTGGAAAACTGTAAAGCACCTCTTTCTTTCTTTCTCTCTCCTTTCTTTCTTTCTTTCTTTCTCTCTCCTTTCTTTCTTTCTTTCTTTCTTTTCTTTCTTTCTTTTCTTTCTTTCTTTCTTTCTTTCTTTCTTTCTTTCTTTTTCTTCCTTCCTTCCTTCCTTCCTTCTTAGTTTTTATTTATTAAGGTAATCTCTACACTCCATATGCTTTTCGAACTCACAACCCTAAGATCAAGAGCCACATGCCCTTCTGACTGAGTCAGCCTGGCCCCCCAGAAGCACTTTCTTCTATATCTCATGTTTAAATATCTGCTAAGAGCTAGTGAAATTGTCTGTTGGAGGGGGTAAGAGAATCTGAGGGAGTTTATTGTTAATAGGCCTTACATTTTGGGAAAATAGAAAGCTAAGATTCCTAAAGAAAGTGAGGTCATGGACATGGGATCAGGACTTGAAAAGAGTGAAAAATTGGCCATGGGTACAGTGGCACTCTGGAAAACTGAATAGGCTGGTAAGAAGAAGTAAAATATTCATGAATATTCCACAGCAGAAAGAAATATCTTAAACAAATTAAACACCAAGAACTAGTGTGCCCACTAGAGGAGATCAGAAAACTAGCAGACCAAAGGGGAACAATTACCTGGGGAGAGGAGACAAAGTTGTGAGCACTGCTCTAGCGGGGGGCTTGCTTTCCTAAAATAACAGCAGCTTACTGAGCAAAATCACCTGAAAGTTTTGTTAAAAGTCCAAATGCTTGGGGTGCCTGGGTGGCTCAATCAGTTAAGTGTCAGCCTTTGGCTCAGGTCATGATCCAGGGGTCCTGGGATGGAGTCCTGGGTCAGCAGAAAGTCTGCTTCTCCCTCTGTCTGCTGCCCCTCTCCCGGCTCTTACTCTCCCCCTCTCTCTTTCTCTCTCTCAAACAAAGAAATTTTTTAAAAAATTCAAGTTCTTGGGCCACAAAGCAGCCACTCTATATCAGAACCTTGGCATGTGGGCCCTTAATTCTGTAATTTAATAATTCCTAGGGTAAATTTTAATTTATGCACATTGAAGTGCTGTAGAAGAGAAGATAGGGACAGACAGGGTGTGAGCGAGTGAGGGAGCCGAGGAGCCTAAGGGACATCCTAAAGGCACAGGTGGCTGCAGTTAGCTAGGAGGCCACCATCAAGTGGCATGTAGAAAATATTCTACCTTTCTTAACCACTATGGTGATGAAGAGGTGTACTTCTCATGTATCTGAAGAATTGAAACCTTTAAAAACTTCAGGCTTAATTAGGTAATACAAGTCTAATTTTGTTATATCCAGGGGAATCCAGAACTGTATAGTAGGGGATTTTTAGGAAACTCTCCATCTCTAGAGACTGGAAACTTTTGGTATCTCTATGTAAAGATTTTATTTCTTATGGAAATAAAATTATTAATTATTCATGAATCTATAATTATTATTCATAAACAAGGCATCACAGGTATCACTTTTCCTTTGATATTTAAGTGGCCCTGTCTTCATTTTTGCAATGAGGAAGTTTGCATGTACATATTTCTATTTTCCTTCCTTTTGTTCTTTTGTTCAGATCTTGAAGTTTCATCCCATTAAATATCTGCTTCTAATCTATTTAGGAAAATGTTAGTATTTTTGTCACACCTGGGACTTTGCCTATTGCTATGTTAATGGGATTAATCCATGAGGCCAAGGAGAATTCATCATCAAGAAATCATCTTCCTTCTCAGCCTCAGGAAAGTTTATATATAGACATGAGAACATTACCTATAATTCTTAAAGAATATGACCTATATCCCTACGGAAGATTATCCCCAGGCTATTTCATATTCCTTTATCCTCATGATTTAACAGCCTCCAATATTAGCACAAAGGATACTCTCCATATGAAATCAGAAGGCTGCAAGTAACACAGATGACTGTTAATGTTGCTGGATATTGGTTTGAATATAGAAAAAAAAATGACATGGAGAATCCTTGAACTGATCTCTATCTCTTGATTTTCTAAAATTCCCCAATCACTGAAATTTGAAAAAAAACTAGTTGTGAGCTGGCCTGAATATAGGAATCACCTAGGAGTTATGGATAGCACAAGACAGAGTGACATTAAATATTCGGTTGTAACAATGGTAATTTCCTGTAGTTAAATCAATATGTATTATGTGTAAAAGTTGTGGGACTAATAGAAATAATCATAAATCAAACAGGAAAACCGTACCAATGATATTTTTAATGCAGTATCCGTAATCCTAAAATTTGCCTATAAAGGGTTTTCAGATTCTGTGCACCCAGAATTGGAAGAGGGTGATGGTGACAGCTTCCTTTTCCAGCATATGTACTTAATAAGTCTAATACTGAACCAGGAGGGGTTAGGAGAGAGAAGGGCTATAGTCAGACCTATGACACTGAATTCAAAGTTGAAGACTCTTTACTTCCTAATTTAAAATTATATATCCCTAATAATCTCAGAGAAGTTATATTTATACCTATATATGCTATTATATAGATAGGAAAATTATAATCAGCATATAATTTTTGCTTTATCAAATATTACTTAACATTAAAAAGAGAAATTAATTATATCACTGACATCAGTTGCCCAATAGATTTCTTCTAACGCTCTATCATCTTCAGTAATATTAGGAAACGTTAGGAGTGAAAATGGTGAATCCATGTACTTGAACTTATGTGTAATACTTGGTAGTTTTAATACCTATCGCCCAAGTTTTTCCACTGAACAGGAGACAGAGAAAGAATTTGATGGAAAGAAAACATGACCCAAAGCAAACTCCACAGCATAAACGCCTTTATAAAAATAGTTTTTCTATTATTTTGATGAGAATAATTTGTCTATAGGCAGATACATGTATTTCCTCCTGTCATTTTCCAAATATCTGATTCATAATACCTGCAGAGGTTCTTATTGACAAAGTTTCATCCAGGGAGTCAAATGATTAGAGACTTTAGTTCCCAAACCATTTCATTTCATTTCCATATGTCAAATTAATAACATGACTGCCTTTTTGTAAGCAGATCTGGCATCTCAGTGTGAACTAATGGAATGTCAATCTAAGTTGTCCAGTATTATTACATTTTATAAGAAAATAGTTTTGGAAAATTAATTAGAAGTCAGGTTGTGGACTAGACACTGCACATGCATTTAACCCTCACGACAGCTGCATAAAGTAATCTCCATTTTGCATGTGGGCCATCAGAGGCACAGGAGTATTATTAATGAGAACCAGTAGAGTTTGTTTAGAACCACAGGTTCCTGTGGCTTTAGAGAAAAAGGTTCTTAATCCACACACTAAAATACATCATAACTCAGAAAATGTGACAGAAATAGTAAATTGCAGCTTGGTGAAGTAAGCCTGTAAAGGACAAGCACTTGTAAACAGCTCATTCTTCAAGTTACTTAGACTTGAAAATGCATGGAAATTCACCACGGATATATTTTTGATAATCACTTGCACTGAGACTCCAAGAAGAAGCAAAACAATTAGATATTCATAATGATAATGAGGAAACACTGTTGGTTTTATGTATTGAATTAAGTAAATCAACCACTGAAACATTACTAGAATTTATGTAATTATGTTATTTTTAAAATGCGGATTAATAATTTACTATTTAGTAATCATAACTCACTAATTATTATGCTCTACACACAAAGGAAGTAGGGTAAAAAATAACCAATACATTCCAAGAAATGTGATAAATAAAAACATATAAGTGTTAGAACATGTGATGGATTTTAAATTAATAATTTTTTTAAAAATTGCCTTAAAATTAATTTAAATAACTGCTAGTTGAATTTTAACAATTTTATGGTATTTTCTATTGCATGATTATATCATATAAAATTAGCTGTTTATTAATTAATTAATTAATTAATTAAATTGTTTTCAATTTAAGGCATAAATCCTTCTAAAGACCAAAATATTTACTCTTCATATCCAGACTCAAATATTAATACTATCACAGATATTCCATTCCTCAAATAAAAACTAATCTTATCTGATTGTTTTATGAAGAAGGAACAAATGAAATAAAATGCCTCAATTGATTTCAGTACTTGGAATTTTGAAGACAGAGTGTAGGTTATAGTAAAAGTAAAGGAGACAAGTTATACATTTAAAAAGCATTCTTTGGTCTAGAAAAAAATCTTACCCTCTGTATTACTTTAGGTTTGATGGCAGCAAGATTTTCTGCCATTGAAATTTATGTTAAGTATGTGTTAGTCCATTTTAGCTTGCATCTGTTGCTTAGCTATAATGAGTTTTTATATACTGTGGTAAATATTAGATATATATTTTGAACGTGGCACTTACAGTCCCTGATGGTTCAACTTTTGCTGTAATAATTTCTATATCAACTTGTATTTCCCTTTTTTTCATTTTACATTCAGTTGAAAAATACTTTCATTATGTGCTTAAGTCACAAGAAAATACTGAACATATAAAAAACAGTGGCATTACACAATAAAGCCTTCTATATAATATGAAATTAGAAGTGCTAAAAAACTTCTTCAAGAAATTATCATAGTATTAATTTTAAAATATTGATCAAATATTGAGAAAATATTGATCAAAATATTGATCAAAATATTGATCATTCAACATGATATTATTAAGATAAAACATTTATACATTAAGAAATGAAAACCAGAGTAAAGAAAGTCCAAGCACAAACATGAGATGATGCCACTCTGGGCTCAAAATTATAAACAAGATTTATTTGTGCCACCTACATGCCAAAATACACAGAGTGAACTGATATCTCAGGAAATATTTGCTAAATTGTAGACTTTATCAACTGGCAACTTGTTTTCTGTCAATACTGGCTGGTTACGAGAGGGAAGACAGGTTGGGAGATGGGTGAAATAGGTGATGGGGATTAAGGAGTACAGTTGTGTGATGAACACTGGGTGACGAATGGAATTCCCAAATCACTATATGATACACCTGAAACTGACATAACACTGTATGTTAAATATACTGAAGTTAAAATAAAAACAATAAAAAACTGGCACATCTGTAATTTGTATATAATAACACAATATCACTGGATACTCAGTGTTACTTCGTCATTGACACAACTGTTATATTTACCTACCCCACTTGTTCCTGACTACAAAAAGAAATGGAATATTTGAAGGTGCTTCTTTTAAAGGTGGGGTATGAGAGTGCTGACAACACTGTCTCCATCTTTGGACCGCCATCTTGTTCTCCCCTCTGGCGCACAGATGGCATGCTTTACATGAACTCCTAGAGATCCTCTGGCGCACGATGGCACCACTTTAGATAACTACCCTGTGACCTCACGACCCTGCCCCTCACTCTGTTAAAGCTGGGGAGTACGGTCTGGAGCGGGGTGGGAACGGGGAAGCTGCATGTGACCACATGCATGGCCCACCTGATTGCCCTGTCAGCTAAAGCTCTGTACAAGGTATGGTGTGGCTGACTTCATTTTTCAGTATTAAAGTAACTTTTCAGTCTGGAGAATACATTACTGACCCTCCACCTCCTAACGGTGGGGGGAGGGAGAACAGATGTTAAATTCAGTGATCACCTGTTCCATTATCTGTAGAAGCCATCTGACACATAATGAGTACAGTTGTTTTGTTTGTTTTTTAATGATTACTTCTTGACATCATTTATCTGAAGTTTTTGAGTGCTTCCTCTCACTAGGAAACTGCCAATATGGTTAAGCTCCTTGAAGGAAAATATTTTATAAGTGCAGTACACTTACTACACTGTAGCTCTCATCACTCAACATACAATGTGAAGTTTAAAAAGACATGAAACATTCCTGCAACAGTAAATCACATAAATATTTCAAAAAATATGGTTTCTAAAAAATATGGTTAGGTTGTTGAATATGTATATTTGTACAACCTTATAGATAGGAGTTGAATTCTTGCATTAGATATTGCAATTTTCATGTGTACTTACCATGTATGCTTGATGCATTCTGATTTTTATGTAAGCTGATACTTGAAATTCATTTTAATATGAATTTCTGTTCCTGGAAGAGCTCAGCATTTGGTAAAATCCTACCTATTTGTTTTCCAGGCATTTCTTTTTTGTACTGCTCTGTTAAATAGACCATGATAATTTGAGGGCAAGGATACACTTAAGTTATTCTCTTTTGTATTCCTAATGCCTAGCAGTTTTCCTGACTAGATATTAGATAAATATTTATGAAAGCAATTGATTAATTAATTAATCCCTTGAAGGAAATATATCTAAATTCTTTTTTTTTTTTTAAAGATTTTATTTATTTATTTGACAGAGAGAGATCACAAGTAGGCAGAGAGGCAGGCAGAGAGAGAGAGAGGAGGAAGCAGGCTCCCTGCTGAGCAGAAAGCCCATGTGGGACTCGATCCCAGGACCCTGAGATCATGACCCGAGCCGAAGGCAGCGGCTTAACCAACTGAGCCACCCAGGTGCCCCTATATCTAAATTCTTGAAGCATTATACTATATCAAGGATACATATTGATTCATTTATTTTGAAACTGATTTTTTAAAGATAAATGCAGAAACTTCAAGGTCATTGCATGAGAATAATGATTACCATTTGGAATAACATAGCCAAATTTGATGTTTAAATAATTCCTCCAGGAACTCAGGGGTATGTGTTAGGGTCAGAATTTATTTGTTTTGAGATGTTATATGGCACATGCATCAACTTTTAGCCTTGAAGGGGATGAAGGCTCCTCTTACTGTACTTCTAGAAGGATAAATCAGAACTAAGAAAGTATTTTGCTTTTAATAAAGGAATATAATGTGTTAATCGAGGACTCTGACTACACAACAAGGCAAGATTAATTGTCTGAATTTTACTAAGATAACTTGCTTTCTCCCAGAAGCCTAAAGAGGTAAGAAGTGGCCCTAGCTACTCTTAAGCAAGTGCTTGACCATCTTCCATACTGACACTCTTCTTTCTTTTCCCCATCTCTAGTATTCACTCCATATAAATAACACTCTTCTCTCACACTGATAAGATAGGCTAGAGTGAAAACTCTTAGGAGTTTCTCCTTCTATGAGAACTTAAGGTGTCATCTTTGACACTGATGTGGTATACAGAGGCAATCTCCATACCCTACAAATACATTTTGTTACTTGGTTATTTAGCACATAAACCAAATACATATGTATGTTCGGAATGGGACTAGGGAGAGAGTAAGCGTCAGTCCATATTTAAAAAAGAAAAATGTTCCACATTTTCAAGGTTAACTTTTGAAAGTTCCTAAAAATATCCCATATTAGGATATAACATTTTTTCCTAGCCTGACTTCCTTTCATAAGGGTGCTTACCGTAAAATGAGATAAACTTGTTCTCAGTGTTCTGAGCGTGTTATTGTGGTTATTCTTCAAGAGTTTCATTTTGGAATATATACCTATGTCTTTGTTTAACTTTATTCACAGATAAGATTAGGCATCTACATAAAAGACATTGGAAGAGAGATGAAACAATCTGACAGGTTAGGAAAAGAAGGGAGAACTTTAGATCCCTAATCTAGTATTCTTAGAGAAGTCTGAATTTCCAAAGTTGCTGAGGGATTCTTTAAGTAAACCCTTCTACCCAGATAATATATTACCAGTCTAGCATAGTCTATTTTTCTTGAAGTTTCCAATTTATATACAGTTACAAAGATGACTTAACATGATACTTACAAAAGATGCAAAGAATTCACAGAAGAGAAGAACAGAATGGTCACAATACATACTGAAATCTTCTTTACCTCACTGAGCAATCATATGGTAATTAAGACAAACATCCTTCAACGTCCATCATGAAGACAAGAATTTCAAATTGGGAGGTCAGTATTGAGATACAAAAAAGCAAAAACATGTACCCCGTTGGAAGGGCAACCTTTCGTCTCAGCTTTAGAGAGAAGTGGGGCAATATACGATAGAATTAAATGTTCATAAACACTATGGTTTTCTATATCCCATAGAAAGTCTCACAAATACAAACTACACAATGATCCATGAACACATGCTGTCACTGCAACCTTTCTGGTAATAGGTACTAGAATCTACCTAAACATTCATCAGTAGGGGAAAATAGATAAATGGTGTGGGTTTTTTTATACAATGGAATACTCTTCACAATTAATTTTGAATGTACCAGCTCTATTGGAATGGATGATTCAAATGGATGGAACTTGAAATAGGTTCAGTGAACAAAAGCAGATTGAAAAAGAATTTTCAAGCTATGATATGATTTATTTATGTTTATAAAATATACTTAAATATATTCTGTTAACATATGCATATTTAGTAGAAATATACATGGACAGGAGGGGCATGCACCAACTTATAGAAGAGAAAAGGATACAATATGATATAGGCTAGGTGATTCCAATTTTATAATCTTACTTTAAAAAAATCATATTTGAATTAAGTGTGAGAATATATTTATCCTTACTAAATATAGATGTTCTAGTTACAACGTCTCTATATATTTATATATAAGATAATATTATGTGATTACAGATAATTGCCCTTAACAACAAAATGAGTTGGCTTTGGTTGAAATGTGTTTTTCTCTCTCTCTTTAGTATAGAGTTGAAAGAGCAGAAGGCAGAAGGACTAAAATTCTTAGAAAAGGCTGCTGGATAGCTCATATCTTGTTTGATGTTTGTTTTTACTGCTTTATGAACAGGAATACTTAACATCCTCATTTATGTTTCTTGACCATACATTGGTAAATTTGCTACAAAAATGTGGGGGAGGTGGTTTCATGCACGCGCATGCATACACGTCTCTGCACCCATGTGTGCACTAGTACCAGGATATAATAGAATTGAGACAGGAACTTGACTTTAATATCTACCTGTGTGCAGTGCAGAAGCAGGACACAGGGTTTCTGGGAAGAAGAGGAGATCCACAAAAGAACCCATTTAGTAGGAACAGTAGCTCAGAGATAGGGATAACCATGCAAATAAAAACCTCTCAAGAACTATATCAACCTATAATTTGATTGAAGACACTGGTTTTATGTCTTAGCCAATCATACCTATATTTTCAGGTATAGGATAACCCTTGTTGCCACTTTAGTTTCACATGCAAATCATCTTTCTAGTAACATTTATTGTGGGAAACTAATTTATTCAAAAACTCTGCCACCATTGCTCATAAATCAACCGCATGCTTCCTGCTAAAATATAATATTTTGTTTTATGTCACATAAGCACATGCTCAAGGCACAAGAACCCATTTTATAATACCAAGCAACAAAGCTCAGCATTTTATTCCTAAGTACCATAAAGGGGGACTGCATATGAGAAAGCAAGGCACTAAAACAGTCTTCTAGTACATCCACTTTTCAGTTCTGAGACACCATTGTACAGTAGTAAGCTCTATGAGTGGGGAATCAAAAGTTATTCCCTTGGTAGAAAATATTCCCAGTGGAGAAAGAGGAATAGTGAATGTGCTTATGTTGAGGATGTCACAGTATTAAATATAAATAGCTTTTTATTCTTCAGTTGGCAAGATAGCAGGAGAATGCTTTACGCCAGAACAGGTGTCATGTCCTATGCTGGCCAGTGCTTAATCAAGTATCTGGACGCTTCCCAGAATATCTTTGTAATGGATATGCTTCACTTAGGGAGGAACTCTACTCAATGGAGGTACATTTAAATGATTAGTGAGGTTAAGACTGATGACAATACCAATATATATATTTTTTAAATGTGTAAGACATGATAACCATAAATGGTAGAAACGACAATTTGGATCAAAGGGCACATAATCAACTTATAAGTATTCCCTTTGTGAGTAGTAAGCCTTGTACTTTATTTTTTTTTTTTAAGATTTTATTCATTTATTTGAGAGAGAGAGAGCAAGCACCACCAAGGTGGAAGGAAAGAGAGAGAGGGAGAAACAGGCTCCCCGCTGAGCAGGGAGCCCAATGATGCAGGGCTTGGGACTCCATCCCAAGACCCTGAGATCACGACCCATGCCCAAGGCAGAGGCTTAACCAACTGAGCCACACAGGTGCCCCTGTGCTTTTTCTTTGCTTATTTGAGAAGTATTTAGCTGTACAAATTCAGTTATAACTGTAAAGGTCTTCATCACCTCCACAAATTTCTCATTTTTCCAGTATCCTCCCTGATAACCTGACAGATTTTTTGTGATGAAACAGAACAATAGTTTTATTATTTTAAGTGACCAGTAATGAGTATTCAGTGACTATATTTCCTACATATTGCACATACTCTCAGAGAGAGTGATTTAGAAAGTGTTCTTATTTAGTGGCTTGCCTCTGATGCTTCCTGGAGGGGAGAGCTGAATTTTTGTTTTTTGATCTACTTGAGATCAGTGAAGGGAAGCAAATACTTAGGATTCATCTATGAAGGTGTTCAGAGTAACAACATAAATGCAACATAAATACAAACATAAATGTAAAAAAATACCCATTTAGAAGCTAATAATGACACTCCCTCACAACAATAACAATGTCTAGTTTATTAAAATGTGCAGTTTTCTTAGGTTCAAGTGCAGAAAGCTTTTTTGTTAGGACCCATGATGGAATGTGTGTTATAATACTCTACCTTACTCATGTCTTAAATTAATGAAAGCACAGGATTTTCATTTATCAGAGATGTAGGCTGTCCTAAAATTTCCAAATTTTAATGTCAATTTTAATATGTAAAAATATAAATTTTAGTATAGTCATATATGGTAGCCTGTAGATTTGGTAAGTAAATAGGAAAAACTCAAAGGAGTGTGTGTACTCACATAAAACTAAAAAAATGATATTAATTCAGATAATCTTCTCCTCATATAAAATTTACAATCACTCCACCCAGCTCTCCCAATGAAGGATAATACAGTAGTTCCAACTGAATTAGAAATGAAGTAAACTTGGAGCTAAATGAATCATAAATCAATAAATACCTCAGCCTGCTGCCTCATGGTTTATTGATTCACAAGCTGTTTATCCCACACTCATTGTGCTTCAGTGCAATTATCGTTTAATTACATTTTCTGTATGTACCAAATTGTATTTTAGATGTCTTCCTAGACCAAACAATTTCAAGCTCTATATCTACTCACTAACCATGGGGTTTGTTTATCTTTTCTTCTTCAGTATGCTAGCCTTGATTTCTGCTTGTACACCAGACACATCTCACAATAGGACCTATTAAAGCACATTTAACAAACTCTCCCTAATTATAATCATGTTTATTGTTCTCATTTTTTACATCAAAACTGATTTGAAATGTAACAGATGATGTGTGTTAGGGAAAATAAAGCATAGTTTGAACCACATAAAGCTATCAAAAATGATGGATCTAAACCACAAAACCTGTATTTTTATTCAACATAACTATGAAATGGTCCAGGACAAGAATATAATTAGCAATTGACTTGATGTTGACCATTTAAGGTTTTGTTTTCAAAAAAATAACCAAGTGTGGAATATTCTTCCTAAATTCAAATTATCTCATGTTAAAAATTTAATATTCAGTGAGAAATCCAGAGATAGCAGGTAATTTCTACCTTTATAATCTAAGGCATAAAATGAATTAATTTTTTTTCATAATTAAATGTCTCTAAACTAAGAACCCATCTAATATAACCTGGGTGAAACTCTCTTAAACATCTTTCAGAAACAATAACAAATAGCATGTGATAGCTTAAAAATAGATTGCTTTCAAAGAAAATATGGACTGCACTTGATCTTGCCAAATGGGAGCAGATTTCAAAGTTATATTGGGGATATAACATCATTTATATCATTCTTCAAAATGTTACAGTCCATCTGTTATTTTTATCCCTATCAGGAGACTGAGGTCATTGAGATCTTCCATCAGAGGCTAGATCTGATTTATATGTTATGAGACAAATAGCGCCAAGTTTACCATAAGCTCAGTAAAACAGTTTTACTGACAGAGAAGTCTGGAAGAATTTGTTCTTCCATGGTGTTAAACCCTAAAATGAGAGAGCATTTTTAGATTTCAAAACTTGATCGATTTCAGAAACTGTTAGGAAATGTTTAGTTGACAATATCTTACCTGGTTCTGGTGCTACCACCTGTATAATGAAATAAGCAAGAAATGTCCTGTTCACATTTCTTAGTACACCAAATATGAATTCAGTATGGATATTTTTCCCACATTCAGTCCATGCCTATTTTTTTAAAAAGATTTTATTTATTTATTTGACAGACAGTGATCACAAGTAGGCGGAGAGGCAGGCAGAGAGAGAGGAGGAAGCAGGCTCCCTGCCGAGCAAAGAGCCTGATGTGGAGCTCAATCCCAGGACCTCAGGATCATGATCTGAGCCGAAGGCAAAGTTTTAACCCACTTCAGCCACCCAGGCACCCCTCCATGCATATTTTAGAAATTAATTAATAAATGGATGGTTGTACTAAGATTTAGGGATCCATACATGCAAATCAAAGTAATTTTATATAGTATTTCATTGATTTCAATGTAATTGACAAGTAATTATAAAAAATGAGTAAAAAGCTAATTCCCTCATTTCTAACGATTATCCTCAGATTCACATATTATATTTGTGTTCATATGTGCTTATATAGTTGTATGTATATGTTAAGCTAATGTAGAGAGATGTGTAGGTTTCATTACTGGGACAACATTATTGGATCACTTCTATAATTTTGTACATTACAGTATAGTCTATTAAATGAAACAAATATAAAATTCTTCCTATTCAAAATTAACTTCTGCCGATGAAATTCTTTTCAAGTTTGGAAGTCAACAGGATTTATGCTTTGGGAACCATGTGTCTAGGAGAGTTTGAGCACAAACCACATGAAGCATATTTAGATGCACCCCCCCCACACACACACACGTGTGGTTGTGTAACTACAAAGCTATGGTGCATCCTAATGATTTCCAGCCTATAGATAATATTGAGATAATATTGTGGCACTTAACTTTAAACACATACAGTGAGCAAATCTAAGTATAAACTTGTCTAAAAAATAAATTTTCACCTCTAGCTAAAACGTCAACATTGCAAACTTGTGTCTCCATTTTAGTTATATCCCAAATAGAGACCAGAACATTAGGTATCAACTTCTCCACCATTTCAAAGTAATGTGCTGTACTTCTAAGCAAGACTTGCAAAGAAAATTGTCAAATCTTTTGTACTTTTTAGTGGTGGTCGTATTCTATAGTTCTAATTTACTCTCTATGCTTCCATATGGGTGGTGGTCTATATTCCAAAAATACTGTTTTGGTTTTGTCATTCTATTTATAAATATTTTTATTCCTATAGTATTTCATTGAATAGTTCAGTAGCAGTGAGAATTAGAGAAGAAGAAAGTTTTTCTATCAAATAAACTTAAAGATGTTGCCCGTTACAATGTTCTTGAAATTTCCCAAATATATAAGCTCATAAATAAGATTTACAAATTCTGAAATCAGGGAATTAGTATTAGTTATTGTAACTATTTCCCAAATGTATTTGTTGAATAAATTTTTAATGAAAATCTATTTTTATGAAAATGAAATCTAGTTACATACAAGCTCTATAAAAGAGATATATATGTTTCTATCATTTTAATATTTTACAGGGAATTATTTGAAGATTTTATTTCTAGTATATAAAATACCAGAAAGTTTAAAAAAAATTAAATAGATTTTAAATTCTCAATGAAATAATTGCTATCTTAATAAAGTATTAAAATCAATACAAAAATTTACCTAATTATTTTCTTTCTCATAAAATATAATATTATTAAATGTTCTGAGTGAGAAAAAATAAAATATGCTAGAGAAAAGTAATGACAAACTGATTTTTTTTTTTTAAAGATTTTATTTATTTATTTGACAGAGAGAGATCACAAGCAGGCAGAGAGGCAGGCAGAGAGAGAGGAGGAAGCAGGCTCCCTGCTGAGCAGAGAGCCTGATGCGGGCCTCGATCCCAGGACCCTGAGATCATGACCTGAGCCGAAGGCAGCGGCTTAACCCACTGAGCCACCCAGGCGCCCCGACAAACTGATATTTTTTTAAAAAAATTTAACTGTTCCAAATTTATGAATCTCTTATCTTTTTTTTTTTTAAATTTTCAACTTGAAATGTTCTGTGGTCAAATATTGGATTTTCCAATCTATGTAATAGTAATATAGAGTATTTAAATTTTCCCTGCATATTTTTTACAGTTCTTTCATCACTGCATTCCTATTT
Source organism: Neogale vison (assembly GCF_020171115.1). NCBI lineage: Eukaryota > Metazoa > Chordata > Mammalia > Carnivora > Mustelidae > Neogale > Neogale vison. Next base: position 21,188,952 of record NC_058101.1, on the reverse strand, counting down.
TATAATAAGATAAAAGAGGGTTCTTTTTTCAACAATGGGTTTTGTTTTTTTATGAGCATCTTGAATTTACTCTGCTGTTGTATTCTAGAAATACTGCTCTAGAGCAGTCAATTCTGAAATCAAAATACTTTATGGAAGATAGCTTCACTTGGTCATGTTAAGGTACCCTTTTCTTCTTTAGAGCCTTGAGAATCACTAGTCTGAGGTGTTTGTTTGTTTTCAAATTAAGAACATTGTCCCTAAAACCATTATGCTAAATTAGTTTTTATTAAACTAAACTGATGCAGTGTTTGCTAATTATCTCCTTTTTCTTGTTCAAATGATGAGTGTAAGTTTGACCAGTTTTCTATGCAGAAAGTTTCAAGAGTGGTATTTTAAAAGTGGAAGCACAAGAAATTTAACTAACTCAAATTTGATTTACACACACACACCTGTGTATTTCTTTCTTTATTTTTTTAAAAGATTTTATTTATTTATTTGACAGAGAGAGATCACAAGTAGACAGAGAGGCAGGCAGAGAGAGAGGAAGCAGGCTCCCTGCTGAGCAGAAAGCCCAATGCGGGACTCGATCCCAGGACCCTGGGACCATGACCTGAGCAGAAGGCAGAGGCTTTAACCCACTGAGCCACCCAGGCACCCCACACCTGTATATATCTGCTGAAAAAAAGTTTTTTTTAAACCACCTAATTTGGTATATAGTTCAGTTTAGTTTTTATTGGTAAAAGTACACGGGGCTGTAATGATCCCAAGACAAATAATTAAGAATGAAATCTTCTTTATGTGGACGATGATAAGTACCTTCCATTAAAAATTAATATAAGTAGGAATTGATCCATCTCTTATATTATAATTCAAAAGTCTGAAAAATAAACACGTGAGAACTTATGGTAAAATGGAAATAAAAATATGGTTATATTTTAAGATAATTGGCTAATTGCAAAAATAGGGAAATGACATAAAAGGACTCTAGTGAGGTTTAAAGTATTAATTACAATGGTAGTGTTGAGACTTTAATGTGCATATTTACCCCATGTGGCCTATTGGCCTATGTCCATGCCACTTGATGATATAATGAAACTGAATTTCACAAATGAGGTAGCAAGGGTCAGAACAAGAGGAGAAAGCTTTTAACAGACTTGCCTGCTGTGTTTTTGTTAGTGTAGGTTACTAATTTCTTTAGCACACATTTCCTCTCTGCCACTACTAAAGTGGTGTTTGCCCAGGGTATTTGTGGCAGGCACTCACTGATGCATATATGATCACCCAATTTAACAATATACAGTTATTAAGATAGACGAAGAATCATTGATAAAAATTACAGCTGATAAACTCAATACCTCATTGGACTTGCTCTGTTATATTCACAAAATATCTAGATTTCCCTGAAAGACAGCATTTCTGAGTAGCAAGCCCTAAGGTAAGAGTATTGAAAAGTGAATAATATATTTGGGAACTGATCCAGGACACCTGTACGGCAATAAGAAAGTGAGACAGGAAAGGGAAGGCAGAAAATATGTTGGGTTATTGGACAAGTGATCATGGTGTTCATTTTTTTTTAATTTTTTTATTTTTTTTTAGTTTTTTAGTTTAATTCCATGTAGTAAATGTACAATGACCTGTCACTATAGTGATTTAACACTTCCATACATCACCCTGTGCTCATCACGGCAAGAGCACTACTTAATCCCCATCACCTGTTTAATCTATCCCCCTCCCCACTTCCTCTCTGGAACTGTTTGTTCTCTAGAGTTAAGAGCCTGTTTCTTGATCTGTCTCTCTCTGTCTTTTTCCCCTTTGCTCATTTGCTTTGTTTCTTAAATTCCACATATGAGTAAGTTCATATGGCATTTGTCTTTCTCTGACTGATTTTTTACCCTTAGCATGATCCTACTGGGGAACTCTGAGAATTGTCTTAAAGACTGCATCTCAGAATTATCCTACCAAAGGATACCTGAAGGATACCTACCTGAAACATTTATATACCAGCTTCCAATAGTCATTAGTTGAGGGTTACTTGAAGATTGCATTAATTCTTCAACAACGGCATGTAGGCAGAACAAGTTGGAGCAACCAGAAATTGCAAAGAGTTTCACATACAGCAGCTGGAAGTTTTCTTGTGTGCACTAAAATGGTAAAACACAAGGAGGTAGTGGTAGGACACAAACACAGAAGAAAATGCACTCATCTTAGAGCGGTAATGAGACATCACTTCAGCCAACATTTCGTTTACAGATTTCTAGGGCTGCTGCTGCTTTTCACCTCTCAAAATGATCACCTTCTAGAAAGTTTTGGAAATTTTAACATAAGCATTGGATTAATCATTCAGCATTAAACTTTCTCAGCATTGAGAAGGTAATTTATATTTTGTTTTGTTTTTCATAAAAGAAAGACATCTTAAAGTCAAAATTATCTAGTGGGGAGATCCCTGGCCAAAAACAATCTTATAAAATGATTTCTTAACGTTTTTCAGCACAAATCACCTATTCCAGGTGGATAGCTATATTAACTCTTATAACACGTGGCTGGCATATTGGTGCCTTTGTTTACTGTTTTCCTCATGTGTATACCATCATCATTTGAGGTCCACATGTAATACCATGTTATCTATAGGGTCATCCTGGTAATCCCCAGTGTTCTTTGATCTGAATTCCTATACTGTTGTTGTTGATACAATAATTTGGCATCTACTATCCATTCATCTAACAATGACATATTAAGTCCTACCTTGAGTCAAGCACTACTGTACGTACTAGGAACACAGCAGATAAAAACAAGAAGATAAATACCCCTGCCTTGAAGGAGTTTATGTTGAAATAGTGGGATATAAACAACTAAAATCAACTATATAGTGCATTAATGATATAAATGCTTTGGACAAAAAGACAAAGCAAACTATAGGGTTTGGGGAAGTGGGGAGCTTGTAGACTTGGCTAGCTAGTGAAGGGAGAGCTCTCTGGGAGAGTAACATTTGAGCAAAGATGTGAAGGTAATGTTGAGAACTGAGCAAAGTGATGTGGATGACGGGGGAATGGTGTTACAGGCAGTGGAAACAGCAAGTGCAGACAACCCACGATGGTGCCTCTATCTGACAAGTTCAAGGAAAAGCAGAGAAAATTGTGTCTGGAGAGGAATGAGTAGGGGGATAAAAGGTCAACGTGCCCATAAAGGATTCAATTGAGCCTTATAGAAAATTGTACATTGTTTGACTTTTACTCTGAGTGAGATGGGAAGGCACTAGGGGATTCCGTGAAGAGAAGAGACATGGCTTAGAGAGTCTTCAAGAGAAACACTTTGCTGCCTTGACAGTGGGCTGCATAAGCAGGTGAGCGAGACTCTGACAGTGATCCAGATAAATGATTGTTGTGCGTTTAAACAGGGTGGCAATGGTGGAGTTGCTGAGAAGTGCTTAGATACCAGAAATATTTTGAATAAGGAAATAATAGCACAAGCTAACGAACCAAATGAAGAATGTGAGCAAATGACTAGAGTCCAAGTCATTTGGTTTGACAGGATAGAATTGTCATTATTTCAGAGGGAGAAATATAAGCATGGCAATTTTGAAGGGGGAAGATAGGAAACTCTCTTTTAGACATGCTAATTTTGAGGTTTTTATTAAACATCCAAGTTGAAGGGCCAAATAGTGAGGCATATGTATATTTCTGAATTTCAGAAGAGTAGTTTGGGTTAACAATATATAAATTTGGGAGACAGAGATTGTATGAGATCCTTAAGAGCATAAGAAGACTAAAAAACTAAACACATCTGAGGGATGAAAGCCCCAGTATCTCGACATTAGTGAAATGAGGTCACGGAAATGAGGACGAAGCAGCAAGACAACTGATAAGGAGTCACCAGGGAGGAAAAAGTAGTCGGAAGTGTGTAATACTATGGAAAGGCAGTGAATAAATCAGGTTTTGATCAATTTTTTTGAATGCTGTTGATAAGTTAAATAAATGTCAACTTAAATTTAGCTATGAAATGGAGGAAAGTAGAGGTCATTGCTAACTTTAACAACAACAACAACAAAAACCAAAAACCAAAAAACAAACCTCTTTGAGGTAAAAAGGTGAGTGTAAAAGCCTACAAGGAGTAGGTTGAAGAAATAATGGGAAGAGAGAAATTGGAAACAGTGAGTTAAGATACTTCTTTGTCTGTGCAAGAGAGAAAGAAAACCTACATCTTTTTATCAGCGTTTTGTTTTGGAATATGAATCTATTTTCACTAGCATAAACTCACTGCCTTAACCTTATATACTCTTTTTAAAAATTGTATGTATTTATTTGAGAGAGAGAGAGAAGGGGGGAGGGCAGAGGGAGAAGCAGGCTCTCCACCGAGCAGGCAGCTGATGTGGGGCTCGATCCCAGCACCCTGAGATCATGACCTGAGCCAAAGGTTGTTGCTTAACCAACTGAACCACCCAGGCATCCCCGATAATTACTCTTTATCTCTGACTTTTCTTTTCTTTTTTTTTTTTTTTAAGATTTTATTTATTTATTCGACAGAGAGAGACACAGCAAGAGAGGGAACACAAGCAGGGGTAGTGGGAGAGGGAAAAGCAGGCTCCCACTGAGCAGGGAGCCTGATGCAGGACTGGATCTCAGGACCCTGGGATCATGACCTGAGCCAAAGGCTGATGCTTAATGACTGAGCCACCCAGGCGTCCCTGTCTCTGACTTTTCTATATCCTCCTAAGGAAAGGCCTCACCTCATATCTTGCCCTTCTTAATTTATATACAACTTCTCTCTATTTACTGCCTCAAAATTTCCACATATGGGGAATAATTTCTGGCACCTTTGAATTTTTCATAGATTGCTTTCTTCCAACCCATGCAGAGCTGGGAGGCAACATTATATAACAGATCATATTCCTGCAGTTCAGGACCAGGTTGAATTGCTAGAAGAGATATGGAACAAAAGCGTCAAGAAAATGGAGAAAACTTCAAAGAAGATTCACAAAATCTGACTCTCAGGTTCCAAGAGTTTCCTCTAATTCAGATCTGTCCAACAGCTTAGCTTTGTTATGGACCTTCTTGAATTTCTGTGGGATTCACCTTCTCTCTCTTTATAAAATGATAATAATCACTAATAAAAATTTTAAAAAGGTTGGGGCGCCTGGGTGGCTCAGTGGGTTAAGCCTCTGCCTTCGGCTCAGGTCATGATCTCAGGGTCCTGGGATCGAATGCCGCATCGGGCTCGTTGCTCAGCAGGGAGCCCGCTTCCCTCTCTCTCTCTCTGCCTGCCTTTCTGCCTACTTGTGATCTCTCTCTGCCAAATAAATAAATGAAATCTTTAAAAAATTTTTTTAAAAAGGTAACAAAACAGGGGGGAACAAAAATTCCTTCCAACTATCCTAACCTCTATTCCTGACTCAGTCCCAACCAAAGCTAACAATGCTGTTTCATTTGACTTATTCTCTTCACCCCTTTATCTGCAAGCACTGCTATTATCATATTGTTTCTACCACTTACTAAGTTTTTGGCAAAACAATTATATAGATATACATCTTTTGTTTTTAATCATTAGTTGGATTATATTATACAATTACAGAATTATAAACTGATAGTTTTTCACTCTTCAAAACCTACAAACATCTACATTTGAAGAAAACATAAAAGATGTAAGTGGCTACAGGTTCAAGTGAGTAAAATTATTTATGGCACCTCACACTGTTGTAGCCTGACCCCTTGACCCTCAATGTTCATTAGAAATTCATCAGTACTGGGCTACCTTCTCTTCTTTGCATCTTCCTTTTTTTCTGATCTTTGGCTTTAGGCCAAGGAGAGATATTCTACAAACACACACACACACACGCACACGCACACGCACACGCACACAAACCCTTTTTAATTAACGCTTCACCCTCCTGATAGTTTCAGAATAACTCATAAAAAGAAAACTTCAGATCGCAGTTCATTTTCTGAAGAAGCCATGAAAAACTGGAACGATGCAACTGTGCTATTCTCCCAAGAAAAGTTTTAGGCCCTTTTGTGTGCGCACGTGTGCGCGCGCGTGTGTGTCTGTGTGCGCGCATGCGCAAGCCATAGGCAAAGATAATTTTTATTTTATTATATCTGAGGCTTTTTAAAAAACATTGTGATGACTTAAAAACCTGATTTTTTTATGTAATAAGAGCAATAATGTCTTTCTGAGGGCTCATTATGTGCCAGACATTGAGCTGGTCCCATAAAATTGTTGTTGTTTTTTTTTTTTTTCTTCATTTAATCCTCTAAATAACTACATTTGGTTGATAATATTCTTGAGCTCATTTTATCGATAAAAACTGAAGCCATACATGGCTAAGTGATGTACCCAAAGCCATACAGCCAGTAAATATTACAGTCTGAATGTCCAAAGAGTCAGTCTTCTTTCAGAGCCTACATTTTGTGTCAATGATATTGTATTATATGGTGTTATGAATATTCTATGTGTTTTAATCTAAATAGAAGTCATAAAAGTACCTTTAAGTCTATCATTTTATAATTGATGAAAAGTTTAATATCAATGAACATGTGTTGATATTTCATAAGTGAAGGAATGAAACAAATACCACTGTCGTCTATCACTGGCTTGTGTGGGGGAGCATGTATACAGTTAGGGAAGGGAGGGAGTGTTGTCCGTTAAAGGGCTATGCTAAGAGGGCTAAATGTGAATCCTAAAAGAGGATTCACCTCAACTGAAATTGCATCCTTTTGCTAGTGTATTTGAAAGGCAGGGCAGAGAGAATCAGCTTATCCGCAGCTTGGTTTACTAAGAAAAGCTAGATTACTTTCTCTCTCTCTTCCGCTCCTCAGAGTACTTTGAGGGTATCCCTTCCTTAAGATGCTGCTGCTCGCCAGTCCACCCTTCACAAACCCTGGAGATCGAAATCAACAGGCTCGGGCACCTGGGTGGCTCAGTGGGTTAAGCCTCTGCCTTTGGCCCAGGTCATGATCTCAGGTTCCTGGGATCCAGCCCCGCATTGGGCTCTCTGCTCAGCAGGGAGCCTGCTTCCCCCCCCCCCTCTCTGCTTGCCTGTCTGCCTGCTTGCAAACTCTCTCTCTCTCTCTCTGTGTCAAATAAATAAATAAAATCTTTAGAAAAGAAATCAACAGGCTCTTTGTCATGTCACACCATTGTCCCATTACGTGTTTGATTTTTCTGTTCTGTGTGTGTGTGTGTGTGTGTTTGTGTGCGTGCATTTATGAAAAGATAACATTGTTGGCTACTGTAAAAGATAAACTGAGGCATGGTAAAAATTTTCAGGAGTCTATTTGAGCAAAATCAATTCCAATCAGGGCAGCGGCAAAATGGAAGTAGTTAGGAGTGTTCCAATGACAGGAGCTCAGTGAGAGATATTTATAGAGAAAAGGCAGAAGCAGAGCAAGGAAATTATTGATGAGCTATAGCTTAAAATCTAGTTGTCTGTGATTGGTTGTCCTTAGTTTTGAGGCATTTATAGGCTTAGATTTTGTTTTGCTTAGATGGGCCATCAAGACATCAGAGGCACCTCAGGTCTAATGCCCTCCTTAATGGAACACTACAGAGAAAGTCAATGTTGTGAAACGTGCTTTCCAGGTTATGTGTGAGTGGGGGTGGGGGATGGGAGTTACAAGAAGGTAAGCAGCTTTCTAAGCTGATAGCCTGACTGTAGAAGGTTATTTTGTTTTGTTGTTGTTGTTGTGAATTTTTGTTTGTTTGTTTTAATTAAAATTTCTTTTTTAGGACAGATTAAGGCTCGCAGCAAAATTTAGGGGAAGGTACAGCAATTTCCTATATGCTCCCAGCCCGCAACACATGCATACCCTCTCTCATTATCCACACCCCTCACCAGAGTGGTACATTTGTTATAGCTCATGAACCTGCACTGACACATCATAATCGTCCAGAGCCCGGAGTTTACACGAGGGTTCATTCTTCATGTTGTACATGCTATGAGTATGCAAGCAAGGAATGTTTTACACCTCAGACCTAGACCCATTTTTACTCTAGGGTCTATGCTATCTATGTTTCTTTGGTATTGTTACTCTGCTAAAACCTTAGTGGACTTATCATCTAGTTGATTCCAAATCAGCAACACATACTAAAGGCCATATATAAGTTCTTTTCTTCATTTTATATTTTATATTTTAAAGATTTGTATCTACATTGAATATAATTTTCTGTTTTGCTCTCCCTCACTCTCCCATATGATTTATTTTTAGGTACCTTAATCCTCTCAGGCTTCATTGGGAAATCCACTCAAGCATATATTTTCTCTGTGACAGATATATATGTTTCCATTTGTGAGATACTCTGGGCATTAATTCCATCCCATCAGATCCTTTAAACAATGAATGGTTACCATGTTCTTGATTTGATCCTTGTAACAAAACTGAGTTTTAATCAGCCTTTGATTCTCATAGTAATTATTTATACTTTTATTGAGCTATAATTGACAATCAATAAATTACATATATTTAAAGTGTATAGTCTATTAAGTTTTGCAGGTGTATACCCCTGCAAAAACATCACCACAATCAAGATAATGGTCATCTTTCGTCACCTGCAAATAGTTCCTCATGCCTTTTTGTTATATCCTCCCTTCTGTTCCTTCTCTCCAAGCAACAACTGATAGAGTTTTCGTGACTACCATAAATATTGGCTATAGTGTCACATAAATAGAATTTGTTTGTTAGAATTAGCATGATTTTTTTTCTATTGCTGCATAGTATTTGGTTTTATGGATGTATAAATTTTTTTATTTATCTATTGATAGACACTTGAGTTGTTTCTAGGTTTTGTCTATTGCTAATAAAGCTGCCTTGAAAATTCATTCACAGATATCTTTTTTTGTTTGTTTTAAGTGGTACATTTTTATTATCTGTGGTTGAATAACAGTTTCTTTTCCCAAATCCACAGAACTCTGAATTGAAGTGTTTTGTCTGTTTTCATCATTATTGCCAGTCATTTTCTGGGTTCATCTCTCTCAATACCTTACCAAATGCGGCCAATAACAAACATACATTATTAACATTTTGTATTTCAACCTGTACACCCAGTGTTAGTAGTTTATTAGATATTATCTGGGTCCCAAATGGTCAAAACCAAGTTTTGCTAAGTTTTTCTGCCATAAAGTGTGAATTGGTTTGATGATATATGTTGAAGTTTTCAGGGAAGAAGCTGAGAAGTCCTCTTTAAAAAAAACATGAGGAGGCGTGTGAGTGGCTCAGTCAGTTGATCATCTGCCTTTGGCCCAGGTCATAATCCCAGTGTCCTGGGATCCAGCCCCACGTAGCACTGGGCTCCTTGCTTGGCTGGGAGTCTGCTTCTCCTTCTCCCTCAGCCCCTCCCCCTGTTTGTGCTCATGCTCTCTCAAATAAATAAATAATAAAACCAAATTATAAATATAAAATTAGGTATTTATGAGAAGATAAATCACAAAATAATTACAAATAAAAATATGATAAATACCAGAAGCACCACAAAATTTTAAAATCTTACTTATGATATGAATTTTTTCTGCCCTTTTGATTATATTTTATTGCATCTTAATATTGCAATAAATTTTAATATTATTATTTTCCTTCACAGAATGGAAGAGTATGTCTTTCCTTTAACATAGCAGATCCTTTTTAAAATTATTTAAAATTTAGTACATTTAATATAATTCAATAAAAATTAAATTTATTAAATTTAATAAATAATAAATTTAACAATGTACTATTTAAATTTAATAATAAATTTAGTTAAAATTTAATAAAATTTAATAAAAATTTAAAATTATCGATAATTTGGACATATAACAAGGAGCAAGGATCTTTTTGATGAGCTATAGCTTAAAGTCTAACTGTCTGTCTGTGATTGGCTGTCCTTCGTTTTGAGGCATTTCCAGGCTTAGATTTTGGTTTGCCTACATGGGCCATTAAGACCGTGTTACATTTTCTGTAATGTACTGGTACATACGTTTGCCCCTCAAAATAAGAAAATGCTGATGAATTCTATAATTCCACTTAAAAGTGTATTTTGTGTTTATAGTTATATGCATCACATTATTTCCTATGTAACATACAAGAGAGAACTTCAGTTTTGACTTGGCTTCTATAAAAACCAAATCTTTTGCTTACAATTTTATAATTGGAAAACTGGAAAAAACATTCCATATATTTGTTTCTAACTCCATAATACTGATCTTGTTACTCCTCAACAACTCACATTCTTCTGCTGCCAGATGCTAGAGGGCATACTCCTATTGCACATTACCAGGTGAACTGGCACATAGAACTGCAGGAATATTCTAGAAAGCATTTCTCCTCTGGTACAGCTAACAAGACTAAGTTATAAATTGTGTTATGTTCTTATATTCTATTATACTCAAATTAAGTATATCTCCAACTCAATTCCCCCTTAGACAAATACTAGAAACCATTGTGGTAACACTAATTCCTCTCACTTTGAAGAAGAAGGTGATGGAGAGGTAGAGTAAAAAGAGACAGTGGTCTTAATAAAGTGAGATTATAGTACTGATGTCAGAACATCTTACAAATATGTCTGCTTGTAAAGTCCCTGTAAAACATTACTAGATTTTCTCCTAAGGTTTTGGGATGGACCTGTGTATGTGGGGTGTTTGAAGTCTGTTTCATTAACTTCGTTGTTAAACTGTTCCTGATTCCCACCTTTCAAGCCTTTGCTAACAATTTACTTCATTATCTGCCTCTTAATACCTAATCTAATGCCCCATATTTTAGGCTTTTATATATGTCAGCATTTCAAATGTGTGAACCAAATTCTCTAATAATCAGGATAAACTAGGTTATGCCATGGACTTAAACACCTTCAAAATTTTGGTGGTTTAAGACAAACAGAGTTCATTTTTTGTGTGCTGATAGCATGAGAGGATGTTTATTTATTTTCCTGTCTTTATTTAGGGACAGGGATGATGAAACTCCATCTGAGCTATGTTCCCACAATCACCCTAGCAGGGGAAAGATAACTCAGGAGTTCATGACACTGGGAATTACAAGTTACAGTTTGAGGGACGCCTGGGTGGCTCAGTTGGTTGGACGACTGCCTTCGGCTCAGGTCATGATCCCGGAGTCCTGGGATCGAGCCCCGCATCGGGCTCCCAGCTCCATGGGGAGTCTGCTTCTCTCTCTGACCTTCTCCTCGCTCGTGCTCTCTCTCACTGTTTCTCTCTCAAATAAATAAATAAAATCTTAAAAAAAAAAGTTACAGTTTGGAAATAGAGTGGCATTTCCCTCTCTTACCTCAATAGCTAGTATTACAAACATGCAAACTTAAGGAATTCATCAGGTTCAGTCTCCCATGTGTCTAGAAAGAATGGAAAACGGGTTATCAGTGAGCAGCACAAAAGACTCCCACATAGTGTAAGAGGAATGTCAAACTTACCAGATGTAAAAAACGGATCTCCAACCTGTTATTGACACCTCCTGCTAACCGTGCTGCTGTCTCCACATAATGTATTGTTGACCATATTTTATATTGAAGTAAAGCACATGAAAATAATCAAAACTGAAATGTTTACAATTTTCTATTTATCAACCACATTATGGCTTATAAAACTTCTTGCTACTTATGACAGCAAAAATCAATAGTAATCTTGACTGAGATGTGATATAAACTCAAATAGAATGAAGAAGGGCATATAGGAGATTTTTTCATAATGGTACAGATATGTATTATTTCCGTCACCAGGTAATTGGTTAATAGCAGATATGGGACTTCTCTAGTATTTAATTTGAACTCAGTGTTTTTTTCTTTATATGCAATTATTTTAATCCTTCCTCCTAGACATTTCACCAAATACACAATAGTAATTCAACATAAAAGCCCTCTTTCAGCTTGTAATACATTATTTTTTAAGTTTAATCCTGTTATATATCTATTGGAATACTTTTGATCTCACTGCTATCTTTTATTTTTCTTATTCAATAATTTTAATAGGATGCTTGTATTTTATTTTTTTATTTTTAAAAATTTATTAGAGAGAACATGTGAGAGAGAGGGAGCAGGGGGAGGGGCAGAAGGGGAGGAAGAAATAGACTCCTTGCTAAGCAGGAAGCCTGAGGTGGGCCTCAGTCCCAGGACACTAGGATCATGACCTGAGCCAAAGGCAGACACTGAACTGACTGAGCCACCCAGGCACCCTAGGACACTTGTATTTTAGTTAATTAACTTGTTTAGGCTTTAAAATGTGGCCTGATCTTGGGATACAAGAAGGAGTCAATCAGAGCTCCTGCTATCAAGAAACTCAGAAGTAGAACTGAAGCCAGGAAATAACAAAAAAAGAAAGAGAAGGGATTTCAGGTACAGAAAATTGAAGTATAATAACATAATAGTCTGAGACTACATGATTGGAGAACCAATATTGACAGTGACCTGCATTTCAGTAAAATTGGAATGTGGGGTGTGTTTGCTTTATCATGGAGATGGGTCACACCGTAGGATGAGGGGACTGGGGAGAGAAAGAATAAAGTGAGCAGTGGCCAGACTGTGAACAATCTTTGGGCCACAAGGAAGTAACTAACTTTATGTTGTATATGATGGGAGCCATCAAAAGGAATACCATATTGGATTATCTCCTTCTTGTTCTAGCGTGTCTTAATTTTATTTTCTATTTTTCTATACTCAGTGAATGACCAGACCATTTTGGTGATCTTCGTATACCGTCTTCCTATAATGGTCACCTTTACTTCTTCTAAGTAACCCTATGATTCATGGCCTTTTTTTTTTTTTTAAATTATTTTTTCGGAACTATTTTCCTTTGGTATAGCATTTTATATTTTCTCTTTATGATTTTTAAAAAATTTTATTTATTTATTTGACACACAGAGAGAGAAATCACAAGTAGGCAGAGAGGCAGGCAGAGAAAGAGAGGGAGAAGGAGGCTCCCTGCTGAGCAGAGCATGATGCAGCCTGATGCGGGACTCGATCCCAGGACACTGAGATCATGACCCGAGCAGAAGGCAGAGGCTTAACCCATTGAGCCACTCAGGCGCCCCTCTTTATGATTATTTTATGTTAACCTGCTTTTATTCTCATTTTTTTACAATTGCAATTCATAAAGCAATAATTTTTCACTTTGTCTTTAGATGGATTAATATGGTAGTAATGGAGAAACTACCATATTTACTTGTAGACATTGTATAAAATGGAGGCTTAATAAATCTGTATAATGCAGAAGTTAGGTTATAATTCTTAGAAGAAAAAAATTATAACCATAAACATGTTACCATTAATTACATTCAAACAGAATGACTGCTGTGTACAACATAGTAGTTAGGCCTGCATTTCAGGAAAAAAAGAATGTAAGACCCTCTCTAATTTCAAGCGCATTCAAAAACACATGTTTCTTATGTCACATAAGTTAAAATGTTTTGAATTGTTTTATTTTTATTCTTGATGACTATTCTTATTTTTCATTCTAACCACTTCATTTTTATGGTTCATTTTCTTCCTATAGAAACATGAAAGACTATCATAAAACAAATAAAAAACACAATTCCACTTAGCTATGCTAGCATTCAGGCTCACTATAGGTGCTCTAATAACTGTGAACAATCACCAAAGTTAATTGTGCCCATATTCACAGAAAAAATCAACTTTCGAGTCCCGCATCGGGCTCCCTGCTTCGCTCTCTGACCTTCTCCTCGCTCGTGCTCTCTCTCACTGTCTCTCTCTTTCTCAAATAAATAAATAAAATCTTAAAAAAAAAAAAATCAACTTTCATATGGCCATCTGTTATCCCTTTTCTTAATACAAGTGATCTCAGATTTATTTTTATTTTTTATTTTTTGAATTTCTGGAAGGCAACTAGTTTGGGAAGGGATGAATAACTTATATATCAGCAAGGATGTTCTTTTAAGGACTCATTCAACTGTATCCTTGGGAGATGTTTGACTTCCTTCTTCATGTTGTCATTTCTCCACATTAATCTGATACTTTTTTCAAGTATACATTTCATAATTCAGTTTCATAGTATGTAGGTGATTCCAAATAGATCACTGTCTGTCTTCATAAACTACTCTGTGAGCTGAACATCCTATTAAACCTTAAGGCTTTGAGCTGAGATTACTTCCACACCAAACATAATTTTAGCCTATGCAGGTATTGTAAAGTGAATGAAGTTCCTTAAGTTCTCTAGTAACTGTAACACCAAAGTTTCATTTTGGTAACACAGGCTTTGGTGTTTCCTGCCATGACCAAATCTTCCTCTTAAATTTCTTAATTATTGTTTCAGAATGACTGCTTCACTAACTAGAGGTAGACCCACAGGTAACTATCACATGCTTAACACTGAGGAGTTCATCAATATTGGTGTTTTAACTGATGTGATATTTATGAATATTGTATAAGACATAAACATAAAATCACACCATTTAAGCAGGACACAAAGACAGCATTTGCATCACAACTTTCTACGTAATTATTTTAATTATTGAATAAATGCTTATGTAATACTGTCTATGTATCAGGCAGCATTCTAAGTCCTTTACAAATCTAAACTTATTAATCCTTATTAAACTATGGCTGAATTACTATGTGTTACAAAGCTTTCACATGAAGTAGTGACAGTAGTAGTAGAGACAGAGGGATTGCAGAGATAATGGGACTTCTCATGATCAGTGGGTGATTCTTAATGGTCCGATGGTAGAAGGCAAAAGCAGAGCATTTTAATGTTCATTTTTGTCTTCCAGGGATAGGAACTCATTATTCCTGCAGAAATATTGTGGGATAAGGTTTCTTCCTCGTGGGGCAGTGAATGAAAGAAGGCATGCTCTAAAAAATATTATATTTTATTATTATTATAAGAGTTATTATTATAAGAGTCTCCTGGATCACAATGTATTATCACATATATTATTTCACTTGATGTGGGGATACAGTGAGATGACATTTTCTAACATTTACTGATGTATGAGCCAGACACTGTGTTGATTCACCTTATTGAATTCTTACAACTTTTGATCGTACCCAAGTAATAGAAGTCTGAGACTCACACATTAAGCACCAGCAAGTAAGTGACTGTACTTGATAAGTCTAGGTAAGCATGGGTTAATTCAATAAATAAAAATGCTCAGGGAAACAAAGCAAGTAAAGTAAAAGGCCAAAATTAACATTTGCCAAAATCTATGTTCTTAATCACATTACTATTGTTGTTGCTTTCATCATTATTTTCATAGTCCCAAGATGAAAAAACAAATAAGAGTTATCCCTTTGCCACAATTGCATAGATAGTGATTGCAATTCAAGCTAATAGTAGAGACAGTATAATATAACAAAATGATATGCCATAAAAAAAATCTTCCCCAAAAATCCTGTTAGAAGTAATAAATTCAGCAAATTTGCAGAACACCAAATCAACACAGAAATGAGTTGGATATTTTCAGGTTAGCAATGCAAGATCTGAATAAAAATTAAGAAACGAGTTCTATTTACATCAAAAAGAATAAAATTCTAGGGAATAAACTTAACCAGAAAGGCCAAAAACCTGAACACTGGATAAGACCACATGTTGCTGAAATAAGTTAGAGACAAAAATAAATAAGAAGTTTATTTCCTGTGTTCATTGATAGGGAGATTTAATATTGTTAAGAGGTCAATAAAATCAAATAATGTACAGATTCAATGCAATGCATATAAAAGTCCCAGTGATTGTGAAAAATATTTTTAAAACATTTCAATTCATGTAGAATCTCATGGGACTCTAAATAACTAAAGCAACCTTAAAAAGAACAAAGTTGGAGGCATCGCCCTACTGGATTTTAAACTTATTACAAAGGAATCAAAACAGTGTAATACAGACATATGGACATATAAAATATGATGTAAGAACAAACATATGGACAGATGAAATAGAACTTCCAGAATAAACCTTCTAGTATATAGTCAAATGATTTCCATAAGGGTACCAGAATTATTAAATGGAGCAAAGATAATCCTTTCATCAATTGGCTTTGAGAAAACTGGATATCTACATGAAATGAATGAATTTCAATCTGTACATCAGACCATATACAAAAATTAAATCAAGATGCATCAAAGGCATTATAGCTAAAACTATAACCCTCATTTTTATTTTTATTTCTTTTCAGTGTTCCAGAATTCATTGTTTATGCACCACACCCAGTGCTCCATGCAATATGTGCCCTCCATAATACCCACCATCAGGCTCACCCAGCCTGTTCCCCCTCCAAAACCCTCAGTTTGTTTCTCAGAGTCCACAGTCTCTCATGGTTTGTCTCCCCATCCAAAGGATTCCCCCAACTCACTTCTCTGCTCCATCTCCCAATGTCCTCCATGCTCCACAAGTCAGTGAAACCATATGATAATTGACTTTCTCTGCTTGACTTATTTCACACAGCATAATCTCTTCCAGTCCTGTCCATGTTGATACAAAAGTTGGGTATTCATCCTTTCATGATGGAGGCATAATACTCCATGGTATATATGGACCATATCTTCTTTATCCATTCATTCGTTGAAGGGCATCTTGGTTCTCTCCACAGTTTGGTGACCGTGGCCATTGCTGCTATGAACATTGGGGTACAGATGGCCCTTCTTTTCACTACATCAATATCTTTGGGGTAAAGACCCAGTAGTGCAATTGCAGAGTCATATGGAAGCACTGTTTTTAATTTCTTAAGGAAGCTCCATACTGTTTTCCAAAGTGGCTGCACCAAAGTTCCCCTTTCTCCACACCCTCTGCAACACATGAAAAGCTGATAGCTTTCTTTTGAGGTCAGAAACACTACAAAGATACCCACTTTCACCACTATTATTCAGCATAGTACTAGAAGTCCTTGCAACAGCAATCATACAACAACAACAAGAACAAAAAAGTATTCAAACTGGCAATGAAGAATTCAAACTCTTTCTGTTCACAGATGACATGATAATTTATATGGAACATCCAAAAAACTCCACCCCAAAACTACTAGAACTCACACAGCAATTCAGTAATGTGTCAGGGTACAAAATCATTATACAGAAATCAGTTGCTTCCTTATACACTAACAATGAAAATATAGAAAGGGAAATTAGAGAATCAATTCCATTGATTCAATTCCACTATAAAACCAAGAACCACAAGATACCGGGGAATAAACCTAACCAAAGAGGTAAATGATCTGTACTTGAGGAGCTATAGAACACCCATGAAAGGTATTGAAGAAGACACAAAAAGATGGAAGACCATTCCATGCTCATGGATCAGAATAATAAATATTGTTAAAATGTCTATACTGCCTAGAGCAATCTATACTTTCAATGCCTGCCATCCCAATCAAAATTCCACCAGCATTTTTCAAAGAGCTAGAAAAAGCAACCCTAAAATTTGTATGGAACCAGACCCCAAATTGCTAAGGAAATGTTGAAAAAGAAAAACAAAACTGTGGGCATCATGTTGCCTGATTTCAAGCTTTACTACAAAGCTGTGATCACCAAGACAGCATGGTACTGACATAAAAACAGACACATAGACCAGTGGAACAGAGTAGGGAGCCCAGATATGAACCCTCAACTCTACAGTCAATGATTTTTGACAAAGCAGGAAAAATATCCAGTGGAAAAAAAGATAGTCTCTTCAATAAATGGTGCTGGGAATATTGTACAGCTATGTGTAGAAGAATGAAACACGACCATTCTCTTACACCATACACAAAGATAAACTCAAAATGGGTAAAAGAGCTCAACGTGAGGCAGGAATATATCAAAATCTTAGAGGAGAATGTAGGCAGTAATCTCTTTGACATTGGCCACAACAAATTCTTTCAAGACATGTCTCCAAAGGCAAAGGAAACAAAACCAAAAATGACCTTTTGGGACTTCATCAAGATCAAAAGCTTCTGCACAGCAAAGGAAACAGTCAACAGAACAAAGAGTCAACCCACTCAATGGGAGAAGATTTTTGCAAATGACACTACAGACAAAGGGCTCATATCCAAGTTCTGTAAAGAACTCCTCAAACTCAACACACACAAAACAGATAATCACGTCAAAAAATGGGCAGAAGACAAGAACAGACATTCCTCCAAAGAAGACATACAAATGGCTAACAGACACATGAAAAAATGTTCATCATCATTAGCAATCAGGGAGATTCAAATCAAAACCACATGAGATACCACCTTACACCAGTTAGAATGGCCAAAATCAATAAAACTATAATCCTCTTAAAAGAAAATAGAGAGGGGCGCCTGGGTGGCTCAGTGGGTTAAAGCCTCTGCCTTCGGCTCAGGTCATGATCCCAGAGTTCTGGGATTGAGCCCCACATCGGGCTCTCTGCTCTCTGCTCAGCAGGGAGCCTGCTTCCTCCTCTCTCTCTCTGCCTGCTTCTCTGCCTTCTTGTGATCTCTGTCTGTCAAATAAATAAATAAAATCTTAAAAAAAAAAAGAAAATAGAGATAGCTTAATGGTATTGGATTTTTCTTTTGGCCTATAAAAATTTATTATTGACATGTTTCCACCATCAAAACTTATAATTATCTTTTCTTCTTGTCTTTGTATAAGACCAAAAGAAAAACATCGGCTATTTTGAGTCACCAGGAGCATGAGCTTTGCAACCAAATCCAGCAACCAGAATTTCATTTTCTTCAATAAAATTCAAGTATAGAGTACTCTAGGAAGAAATTGAGGAAGACACAAAGAAAATGAAGAACAGTCTATGCTCATGGATTAAAAGAACAAATATTGTGAGAATGTCTGTGCTACATAGGATGATCCACAGATTTAATGTAACCCCTATCAAAATATCATCAACGTTTTTCAAAACAATGGAACAAATAATCCTAAAATTTATATGGAACCAGAAAAGACCCTGAATAGCCAGAGGAATGTTGAAAAGAAAACCAAAATTGGCAGCATCACAATTCCAGACTTCAAGCTCTATTACAAAGCTTCCATTATCAAGACAGTATGGTGCTATCACAAAAACAGACACATAGTTCAATGGAACAGAATAGAGAGCCCATAAATGGATCTTCAGCTCTATGGTCAACTAATCTTAGACAAAGTAGGAAAGAATGTCCAGTGAAAAAAAGACAGTCTCTTCAACAAATGGTGTTGGGAAAATTGGACAGCTACATGCAGAAGAATGAAACTGGACTATTGCCTTATAACACACACGAAAATAGACTCAAAATGGATGAAAGATCTTGATGTGAGATAGGAATCCATCAAAATCCTTGAGGAGAACACAGGCAGTAACCTCTTTGACCTCAGCCAGGGGAACTTCTTCCTAGAAACTTTGCCAAAGGCAAGGGAAGCAAGGGCAAAAATGAACTATTGGGACCTCATCAAGATCAGAATCTTTTGCAAAGCAAAGGGAACAGTAAACAAAACTAAAAGCTGACAGAATGGGAGAAGATATTTGCAAATGACATATCAGATAAAGGGCTAATATCCAAAATCTATGAAGAACTTATTAAACTCAACACCCAAAGAACAAAGAATCCAATCAAAAAATGGGCAGAAGACATGAACAGACTTTTCTGCAAAGACATCCATATGACTAACAGACACATGAAAAAGTGCTCCACATCACTTAGCATCAGGAAAATACAAATCAAAACCACAGTGAGATACCACCTCATAGCAGTCAGAATGGCTAAAATTAACCAGTCAGGAAATGATAGGAGTTGACCATGATGGGGAGGAAGGGGAACCCTCCAACACTATTGGTGGGAATGCAAGTTGGTACAGGCACTCTGGAAAACAGTATGGAGGCTCCTCGAAAAGTTGAAAATAGAGCTACCCTATGACCCAGTAATTGTGCTACTGGGTATTTACCCTAAAGTACAAATGTAGTGATCTGAAGGGATGCATGCTCCTGAGTGTTTATAGCAGTGACGTCCACAATAGTCAAACTATGGAAAGAACCTAGATGTCCACCAACAGATGAATGGATAAAAAAGAGGTGGTATATATATATAATGGAATATGATGCAGCCATCAAAATACTCACTATTTGCAATGATGTGGTTGGAGCTACAGGGCATTATGCGAAGCGAACTAAGTCAATCAAAGAAACACAATTATCATATAATCTCACTGATATGAGGAATTTGAGAAACAAGAAAGCTGATCATAGGAGAAGGGAGGGATAAATGAACTAAGATGAATCCAGAGAGAGAAAGACAAACCATTTTCTGAGACTCTTAATCTCAGGAAACAGACTGAGGGTTGCTGGAAGGGAGGAAGGTGGGAGGGATGGGTAGCTGGGGACATTGGGGAGGGCATGTGCTATGGGGAGTGCTATGAATTGTGTAAGACTGAAGAATCACAGACCTGTACCCCTGAAACAAATAATACATTATATTAATAAAATTTTTTTTCAACTATCATTGTGTACAAAGGCTGTGATGAGTTTATTTATTTTTGCCATTCTTGATCAGCTGGACCCTTACATACTTTCTGATGGAAAAATTTGGCTGTTTGGCTTCAACCCCTATTTTTTTTCTAGCACAATTCCCTTGCATGGGAAGTGTCTCCATAAGGGTTGGCCTTCAGGGCTGTGCCCAAATGAACTTTCTTGTACTGTTTAATGTGCCACGTCTAGTCTCATCAGTGGCTATGGAGCTTTCTGGTAGTACAGAGACCATGACGCTTGCCTATTCTGCCAGTGCCACGGGCCTGACCAAAATAGTGAAGTTGTACAGGAAGGCTATAGTCTTGGATTTGTTAGTGATTTCTTGGATTTGAAGCCAAAAGTACAGGCAACACAAGAACAAAAATAGAAAAATTGGAATCAAAATTAAACTTTTTTGTGTGTATCGGAGGATGCTGTCAAGAGATTCCATTTCTCCCAATGGAATGGGAGAGAATATTTGCAAATAATATATCTGATAAGGAATTAATATCCAGAATATATAAAGAACTACAACTCAGAATTAAGAAAACAAACAATCTGATTCAGAAATGAGCAAAGGTCTTGAATAAATATTTCTCCAAAGAAGATATATGAATAGGCAACAAGCACATGAAAAGATGCTTAACATCACTGATCATGAGGGAAATGCAATTTAAACCAAAAGAAAATACCATCTCATACCCATGTAGATGACTTATTAAAAAAAAATAAAGTATTGGTGAACATGTGTAGAAATTGAGACATTGCACACTGCTAGTGGGAATGTAACATGGCAAAAACTGTGGAAAACAAGTGGCACTTCCTCAAAACGTTAACTGTAGAATTCTCATATGATCCAACAATTCCATTTCTGGGTATAAAGACAAAAGAACTGAAAGCAAGGACTTGAGCAGATAGTTGCACATCTATGTTCATAGCAGCATCATTTACAATAGCCAAAAATGTGGAAGCAAACCAAGTGTGCATCAATAAACAAATGGATGAACACAACGTGATACATATTTACTATGGATTATTATTCAGCTTTAAAAGGGAAGGAAATGCTGAAACTTACTGCAATGTGTTGAAATCTTGAAGACATTATGCTAAGTGAAATAAGCCAGTAACAAAAAGACAAATACTGTATGATTGCAATTATATGAAGTTTTTAAAGTAGTCAAATTTACAGAAACAGAAATTTCAGTAGGGGTTCTCAGGGGCTATGGAGAGGGATAATGGGGAATTATTGCTTATTGGATGCAGAGTTTCAATCTGAAAAGATGAAAAAAAGTCTGGGTTTCGGTGGTGGTGATGGTCTCACAACAATGTGAATATATTTAATGCTACTGAACTAGACACTTAAAATGATTAAAATGGAACTTTTTATCATGTATATTTGATCACAAAGGTCTTTTCTTAAATAGGAACATTGGAGAAAAAGAAACTTAAGATCCCAATTGAATTCTTAATTTAAAAGCACTTGTCTTTGAGCTATTGGTCAAAATCTTCTCATTTTTAGTCTCTCTGAAAAAGATAATGTAGATACTCTATATTCTCCAAGGTTGTTGGGAGGCTTTATCAGGTATGTAAAACTCCAGTCTCAAGGTAAGTATGCAAGGATAGCTTCAGTGTTCATCATGCATCTGTATGTTGAATATCCGTGTTTGGATGGGAGGTTATTTGCAAGGAAAGCTCCATTTAAGGATTTAAATAAGAAGTAGATATTAATCACACAACCATCTTATAATGATTAAACTATTAAACAAGCATTTGTAATACAACAATGTCTTGAGAGATAAAATAAGCCCTGATTTTAATGACATATTTGTCTAGTTCCTTTTTAAAACGTCTTAAGATTGCTTCTAACTTGTGTTATTCATCATGAGTCATATAATGCAAATGTTCGAAAGTTGGAGTTTTAGTAGTAATTACATCTCTTGCTCAATTATGGCTGTTGATCAGCGAAAGTAAGTAGAGGAAAGAAAATAGAAAATTTATAGGCTACCAACTTGGGGAATCTTGGCATTTCCTGAATAAAAAGAGTATCTTAGGGCCCTGAAGTCATGGTTAAGGGGGAATCTAATGATTAACACTGGGATAAAACCTTTTTCCAAGGGAAAAGAATCCTTTAGTTTGAGAGAAGAATTTAGAGAGTATCACAGTATAGCGGTTAAAAGCTTAGATTCTGCAATCAGATGTCCTGGGGACAAACTACTAGTCTACATCTTCCCAGTTAAATGCCCTTGAGTGTGTTACTTCACTATTTAAGGTCTCAGTGTGATGATAAACAGAGTTAGTTCATAGATACGAGACACAACAGTAAAGCATTTAGCAAGGTTCACGGCACTTAGTAAGTCCTCCATAACTTTTTTTATTATGATGATGATAATTACCATAATTCATAAGATCTTATTATCTCAGAACATGTCTAGACACAGCCCACTTAATTACAGTAGAATAAACCAGGCTGATTGTTGTTGGGTTTGAGTCTGTGCTGTTGAAACTAAGAAAGTCTGACATAGAGAAGTATTTGGATCCAATGGAGACACTTGATAGATGTTTAATCCTGCTGGTGTATCATAATTTTCAGTAGGCTATGAAATTAGACAACAGGTCAAATAATTAAGCAGCTTGAAGGGAATAGTACTGGTTTAAGCTGATGTTGCAAAGCCATTAACTGACTAATGGAAAATCATAATAAAGAATGTAAAAGCAAGTTGTTAGAAAGCCAGGCAGGCAGGCAGGCAGACAGCATTAGGAAATTGTAAGTAACAGATGCCCTGACCCCTATGTGGGATTCAGTCAAAGAACTCCAGTTCTTAGGGAAAACTAGAAAAATTCTAAGTCCTTGTTTTAGTTTGAGTTCCCCCAGTATTGGATCAAGTAAGAAAAAAGCACACATAATTTATTTGGAAGAGGTAGTAAACATCCATAAAGAAGTAGAAAAGTTAAAAAAAAAAAAAAAGGAGTGAAGGCCAATACATTATGCTATCAAGCCACTATGCTGTGGACAACTGGGTTTTAACCCCATGGGAAAATTATTAAAACCCACTGACTTCAAACGCTAAAGGAATCAGAGGATTTGTATAGCAAATACTACCAGTCATTTGTGGAAGACTGCTGGCTTCAGGAGGGGAGCAATCTAGCTTGGCTACAGAAGAAACCCTAAAGCCAAACAACACAAATGCTATCAGCAGGAAGGTGCTCAGGCTGCAGGTTATGCAGTAAAGGATCACAGCTTTAAGGAAATCTTCTCTAAGGTTCATCCCACACAGACTTGGTGTGTCATTTTTTTTTTTTTAATTATTATTTATTTATTTATTTTCAGAAAAACAGTATTCATTATTTTTTCACCACACCCAGTGCTCCATGCAAGCCGTGCCTTCTATAATACCCACCACCTGGTACCCCAACCTTCCACCCCCCGGCCACTTCAAACCATGAGAGACTATGGACTCTGAAAAACAATCTTGGTGTGTCATTTTTAACCGCAAACCTACTGTTCACAGAAATAGTTTCTTACTTTTCCTATTTTGCACTCAGAGACCTTACTGCATTATCTTAAGTTCCCTAGCAAAACTTTGCATTTCCTCCAGGCCTGTCATCTTGGTCTGAAACCCTAAGGCCAGATAATTTTTGAAATTAAGAATTTTTTTTTAATTTTAGAAAAGCAATACAATTAATATTCTGTATATTTACTAACACTGCAGTGAAATTTAGGGCAGCATTCTATAAGTAAACATGTTTTTTTTTCCCCCCCTCGTGT
This sequence comes from Neogale vison, assembly GCF_020171115.1. NCBI lineage: Eukaryota > Metazoa > Chordata > Mammalia > Carnivora > Mustelidae > Neogale > Neogale vison. Next base: position 21,164,863 of record NC_058101.1, on the reverse strand, counting down.
CTTAGGAATGAATATGTACATTAACTGGTATAAAGATAAGCAGTAAATAGCTTAACATCAGTTCAAGTCAGGGTTGTGTTTTGTCTGGATGTTACCGGGCAGGACACAGTATTGAATTAAATCTAGAAGAAGACCCCAGTCCCCAAACTGTTCATCACTTACACAATAGAAAGTGCAGGTGGCAGGGAACATCTAGGTGACTGAGAGGTAATGAAAGTTTCAGAGGTCAAGGCGTGGTTCGTTGGAAAGAAAGAGAGGGCTCTGGCACTAGAACCAGAAGTTATTAGTTCTTCTGTTGAGCTAACTCAACAGAAGTGCTTAGATAGTGCTTAAATAGTGCTCAGCAAAGTGCTTAATTAGCAAAGTGCTATTTAAGCACTTTGCTAACCTACCAAAAGGAATGTAGGAAATGAGATCTCAGGGAGATCTCAATTTGTTTTTCTTTAGATGCCAATTTATAAAAATTTAAAAAATTTTAAAGCATAGTTTTGGTTTGGAATTGTGGCAAAGTGGTAACTGTACCGTGGACCTCTGTATTAAATCTCTCTTTTCCATTTTATAACATGCAACAATTTAAGTAATCTCTCCCCTCTGTCACCACCACCACCTCTGTTTTTACAAAAGAGAATGCTGAGACCCCCCCCCGAGACATAATCTTTAGAATGCATATCTCAACCTTTTTTTCATTTTTGTCCCCTTCCCCTACTAGTGTTTTTAGACCATTTTTCTCCCTCTAATTGCTCATTTCTGTAACATTTAGTACCAAAGATATACTGTATATCTGTTTATGTACTGTGGCTCTTTGGAGGACTTCACATCTTTATAATATCTAACAATTTTTATACCCTAAAAACTAACTTTTGTTTGCTTGGAAGCAATATCACTCTCACTGAAAGTGCATTTTTAAATTAGAGAATATAAATGTTTACCAATGATTGATGGTGTGAACACAAACTTATTCAGTGTCATTTAAGCTATTTTTTAATATCTTTATTCAGTTTAATAGTTTTAGACCTCTGTTTAAGTATGCTTAAACAATCAAATGATTTTTTAAAATACTTGATACAAATTGGAGGATGTGGGTATGATGAATGGTCATAAACATAAATTTTTAAACTAATGAATGCAAAGTTCTGTTGAAAGAGAACTCTACATGAAATTAATGCAAAGCCTTTTGGGAGGGCATCAAGTAAGTACTTTAGAACTTTCATTTATTTTAGCTTTTATGTATTGAAAATCTCTACTCCAACTAATATTTTGAAGAGTTTAATGGTAAAATGGGAAAGACTAGATAGCTATTTCTGCAGAAAACTTATAGATTATGCGTAAAAATAAGTCAGAACCGATATTTTGCTAGGAGCTGATATGTTTTAGGAAAAATGCTGAACTTGACATTAGAAGATATTGCTCAGGGTGTGACTTAGCCAGCTTGCTGTTTCTTATAATCTATAATCTTTGTTCCTCTTCTTTCTAAAATTGGAATTATGATTACTGCAAAGTGTATTTATAGAACTGAAATGAGGAAACCTGTGTTAAATTCTTTTATAAATTCTGAAATATAAAAATATATTCACTGAATTATGTCAAGTATTAGTTATTAGACCTATGTCCAGTGTAACTTAAAGAAGAAAGTCCGAGAGACTAAAATAACACATAGGAGCCTTCTCCAGCTTGGCTATTCCAAATCCTCCTGCTCTAATTGCTTATGCTTCTAAAATTTTGTGTTTGATTATAGTTAACATTGTGACTCTTCTTTTTGTAGACGTTACATGGCAAATGTGTAAACTTCTATGTTTTGATTAATAGAATTTTGCTGACCAAAGAAATTTTAGAGAGAATTGAGGCTAGCCTAAAAGATGAAAGTCTTTAAGAATATTTCTTCCTGAGTTTGCACTTCTCAATAGTGTTAAGTTTTAGCAAAATAACTTGTCAACATATATACATTTTTCTGGATTCAGCCAAATATCTAATGCAACTTTTCTCATTACGGTTCTTTAGAAGTTTTTTTTCTATTATTCTAAAATCATAAAAAATAAAAATAAAAACCTGCATTATAATGGAGTAGTGTGTGGGATATGATTCTCTCTCTCTCTTTTTTTTTTCTGAACTATTATAACATTCCTCTATCATAGCACTTTTCTCAGTGTATCATAATGGTTTGTTTACTTTCCTGTCTCTCTCATTAGACAGAAAGCTGCTAAGAAAACATCATTTTCCATCCAGCCTGCAGCACAGTGCTTGTTAATACACTCAGTGTTCCTTGAATTAAATTGAATAACACTTTGTACCTTGTTGGCCCACATTTTAAAAGACATTCTGTTATAGGATTATGCACCTGTTTTTATTCCACTATTGTATTCCAAATTCTTTGAAATATGGAGCTATAACTTCATTCCTTTATTTGCATGGAGTGAACAAAGTATTTGGGGGATTGAATGCTGAATGGTACTAGAGACAATTGTCATTGTTTCTGCATGGTACCATTGCAACATTCTTATTTTCTTATGGTCAGGTTCCTGATAATCCAGATCTAACAGCCAAATTCTAAAATATTCTAAGCCAAATGAGGGAAAAGGAAACAGAAACAAGAAAAGGAACATATGGGCTACAGACTTCGGAGAGAAATAGATTATAAATTATATATACCTATAGGGTCTGGGGTAGAGAGACATTTACATTGGCTGCATTTTTAAATAATTACAATTAATAAGATACAAGTCATTAACTCCAACATTCAAAACACCAAATTTCAGCAAGAAAGTAAAAAACTAAAAATGTGTGTCACAACACATAGAAATCAATCTAAACATTAACATGAATAAGTATGGTCTGAGCATGGACACAACTCTAATCAGATTATAGAGACAGATTATAGAGAACATTATTAGTTATGTTATAAAAAATAAATGAGGTCTGGGTTTTGGTTCAGCATGTAAGGAAATTAGACATCACCCCACCATCCTAACAAGTAACCATCTGAACAAACTGATAGGCCAACAACTCTTCTTAGATCCATAAGAGAGGAGAGGATGCATAATAAACGGCTCAGCAGAAGATGAGAGTTTCAGACAGACCAATATAAGAAGGAACAGCTTACCAGAACAGAGATTCAAGAGTGGAAGCTGCTATGGGATCTTCCAGGTACAAAAAACTGAACTGAAATTGGTGAGGATACCTGGGTGGCTCAGTAGGTTAAGCCTCTGCCTTTGGGTCTGGGTCATGATCTCAGGGTCCTGGGATCAAACCCTGCATCAGGCTCTCTGCTCAGTGGGGAGCCTGCTTCCCATTCTCTCTCTGACTGCTGCTCTGCCTACTTGTGATCTCTCTCTCTCTGTCAAATAAATAAATAAAATCTTTTTTTTAAAAAAAAATTGGTGAATTGCTGCAGGCTCAGTGTGGACTACTCTGATAATTAAAAACTCCAGGGTAAACCTGTCACAAGGGGGTTCCTACAAGTTTTGTGAGATTTACCTCCAGGAGCTCAACCAGGCTCTCTCAGTAAACATTTGAGAAAAATCCCCCACCTGCCTCTTGCAAGGAGAAGAGAAAAGAAAACATTTCTAAATATACCAGAGAATTCTGTTCCTAAAGGCCACCCTCAGTGGAAACTAGTTAACCAGAGCCTAGCCTAACCTACTTTGTTAACCAGAGCCTTACTGACCTGGGAGATTAGAACTCTCCAATGCCAGTCAGCTTTATCTTGTCAAGTGGAAAAAAGGAAATATCTAACTCCAGCATACTGTAGCCATCCTGGCCCACATTAGTGGGGAGAAAAACCCGAGACATGATTGTAAAGTTTACAGTCCAGAGGCACAGACTCACTAAAAGACTGAAACCTAATTACAGAACTGTAGAACACTTCCCCTCCCTCTATATCTTAATACCAATTACTAAAGGCCTATTTGAAGAAGCTCCTCTTTCCCAGTACTTCAACTATGGCTATGAGGGAGAAATTAGAGGGCTTAATAAAAGGCAAAAAACACAACTTGAAAGGATAAAGCAAGCATCAGAACTAAACATGGCAGAGATATTGGAATTATCAGACCAGGAATTTAAAATAACTATGATTAATATGCTAAGGGTTCTAATGCATAAAATAGACAAATGTAAGAACAGATGGGCAACATAAACAGAGATGGAAATCCTAGAAAGGACTAACTAGACATGCTAGAGGCCCCAAAACGCTACAAAAGAAACAAAGAATGCTTTTGACTGGTGTATTAGTCAGAGAAGCAGAACCAGCAAAAGACATAGAGGTACGTATAAGAGGAGATTTATTATAGACATTTGTTCACATAATTGTGAAGGATGAGAAGTCACACAATCTGCCTTACAGAAGCTGGAGAACCAGGGAAGCTGGTGATATAACTCAGCTCATGTCTAAAATCCCGAGAACCAGGGGAGTTGATAGCGTACCTTCTTGTCCACGGTGAAAGTCTGAGAACAGGGAGGGCTACTGATATAAGTCTGAAGGCCCAAGAACCACGAGTTCCAGTGTCCAAGAGCAAGAAAGGATGAACTTGTCATCTCAAAAGAAGAGACCAAGATCTAGCCCTTCCTTTGCCTTGCCTTGCCTTCCCTTTCCTTTCCTCTCCTTTTCTCCCTTCCCTTCCCACCACCTTTTTTTGCCTTTTGTTTTGCTTCTTGCTTTTGGCTTTTATTCAATATCTCAACAATTTGGATGGTGCCAGCCCACACTGGTGAGGGTGAATTTTAATTACTAAGGCTACAGATGCAAATGCTTATCTTTTTCAGAGTCACTTCACAGACACATTCAGGAAAAAAAAGAGGGGGTTGGGTCTAAGCCATTTGTACATTTTTTGGCCCAGTCAAATTAATCCACAAAATTACTCATCACAATGGATTACTAGTAGACTGGATACTGTTGAGGAGAGTCTTTGAGCTTGAGGATGTACCAGTGGAAAGTTAAAACTGAAAAGCAAAGAGAATAAAGACAAAAAAATTTATATATATATATATATATATATATATATATAATTTATATATATATATATATGTAACAGAATATCTGAAGACTGTGGGAGAATTACAAAAGCCATACCGTACATGTAATGGGAATACTAGACAGAAAATAAAGAGAAGGGAACAGAAAAAGTGTTTGAAAAAAATGATAGAATTTCCCCCAAATTAATGCCAAACACCAAACCATAGATCTAGGTAGCTCAGAGAACACTAAACAGGATGAATTCCAAAAACACTACTCCTAGGCATATAATTTTCAAACTACTGAAAATCAAAGATAGAGTAAAAGAAAAAATAAAAGTATTGAAAAAAGTCGCAGGGGGGAAAAAAGTACCTTACCCATAGAGAAGCAAGGAGAAGAATCACATCCAATATTTTCTCAACAACCATGCAAGCAAGAAGAGTGAAGTGAAATACTTAAAATTTTGAGAGGTTAAAAAAAAAAAATCCACCTGGAATTTTGTATTCTGTGAAACTATTTCTCCTGTGAAGGTGAAATAAAGACTTATTTAGACAAACAGAAATTGAAGGACTTTATGGCCAGAGGACATTTCTATGAGGCCAGCATTATTCTACTACCAAAACTAGACAAGGACATAACAAAAAAACTAAAAAATTACAGAACAGTATCTTTAATGAACCAAGAGGCAAAAATTCTCAAAAATTCTTCAATGAAGTATTAGGAAGTCAAATCAATCATGCATAAAAAGAATTATGCACTATGACCAACTTGTATTTATCTCAGGTATGCAAAAGTTGTTCAACATTCAAAAATCAATTACTAAAAAGAGATTAGAAGATGATGGCAGAGTAGAAGGACCTAGGCTCAACTGGCCCCTGAATATTACTAGATAACTGTCAAATCATCCTTAAAAAAACAAAAAATGACTTGAAGATGGCAGAACAAACTCCACAACTAATGGTAGAGAAGAGGTCACATTAAAGAAGGTAGGAGGTGTGGAGATATGGTTTGGGAGAGAAATGAATGCTACCACTGCAGTGGGGAGGGAGCCCCAGCCTTGCGGAAGGGCAAGAGACTAACACAGACTAAATTAATTCCATAGCAGTTAGCGTGAAAAGCAAGAGGGGTGGAATTTCATAGTTTCTTGCAACGAGCAGGGCTCTAAAGCCTGGAGTTTTAAAGGTCAGCAGACTCAGCTAGAATAGAGACCACAGGGTGTTGTGCTGCTCTTTGAGAGAAGTCTGACAAATGATGCATGGATATACAGCATGGAAACAGTGATCTGAAGAGCCCTGGACTCACAGTGGGGAGGTTGTTTGTTCATCTTGGGACGTGCCCCAGGGAGACAGCATCCATGGAGAGATCCTTCCAGGAACAAAGGAACTGGGTGGTGCCATTTCTTTCCTCCATCCCCAGCATAAGCACAAGGCCACTATGGGACTCAGCACCATGGGAACATTCATTACCTAACTTGGTTACACCAAGCGCCGCCCTCTTGTGCTCCAGTCAAGCTGGTCTCAGTCCCAGTGCAGCAGATTTCTTCCCCCAGAACACCAGACCAAACCCCTGCTCATATTGTGTCTCCCAACTGAGGAGTAATATGGAGCCTCAGTTCTGGCTGTGGTCGTGACATGTTCTCATTTCACAATCAGACCAGCGCATACCTAGTTAAAATGTGCCACATTCAGGCCAGGCCCCAAACACTGCCCACCGGAGGCAAAGAGCCTCTGCAGATGACTGGCCTGAAGGATAAGGCAGCCAGGACACAGCAGTGGAGCACAAGCAGCACACACTAGAGACACTCATGGAAGCGCCCTAGGGAACGAAGGACACTGCGTGGCAGGGCACTACAGGACCACTTCTTCATAAAGCCATTACCCTCAAAAATAGGAGACATAACTAACTTTTCTAACACAGAGAAACAGGCAGAGACTTAGACAAAATGAAAAGACAGATAAATTTATCCCAAATGGAAGAACAGAACAAGGTCTTGTCAAGGGTGATGGGCATTAAGGAATGCACTTGCAATGAGCATTGGGTGATGTAGGGAATTGGTGAATCACTATAATGTACACTTGAAACTAATATAACACTGCATGTTAACTAACTGGAATTAAAATTTTTAAAAACTTCTCCAAAATCAATTTATGTAATACATCACATCGACACAACCTTAAAAAGTAGTACTATTCACCACCAAAAAGAAATACCAAGGCATGAAAAGACAGGGAAGGAATCTGAAAGGCATATTACTAAACAGAAGAAGCCAATCTGAAAATGCCGCATACTGTGTAATTCCAACTACATAATATTCTGTGAAAGACAAAACTAGGGAGACAGTAAAAATTCAGTGGTTGCCAGGGGTGGAGGGTGAGAGGGATTAAATAAGGTGGGGGCACAGAGGATATTTCAGACTTTGAAAAATACTCTAAATGATCCTATAATGATCGACTCATGCCACACGACAACTTTCCAAATCCACAGAATGTACAATACCAGATATAAACTCGAATGTCAACTATGGACAGTGAGTGACTATGTGTCAGAATAGGTTCCTCAGTTTTAACAAATGTTCCTCTCCAGTGAGAGTGTTGGCAATGGGGAGGGCTATGTTTGTGTGGGGGTCAGGAGGTATTTGGAGAACATCTTTATTTTCTTTTAAATTTCACTCAGAACCTAAAGCTACTGTAAAAAGTAAAATCTTTAAATAAAAAAAAAGAAGAATATAGGGTATTTACTTTTTCTATCTTGATATAAAATATGTATTTTGTTGTTATAGATCACATATATTCATGATTATTTTGAAATATGTCTGTGACATGTTACATATTCTATTGGTAAATATACAATATTTTAGATGATCAGTTTAGGGGTTGTATTGAGGTATCTTTTCTCATTTGCTAAATTGTGAGTTGAGTGCCCTTTATGCTCGGGCTCACTCAACTCAACAATCAAGAATAAGCCTGTGCATTCATTTCTGAATTAGATAATTAGCCTTGCATTGTTTAATAATACATTTTCTTCTCTTTTTAGCATGAATTTAGAGTAGTCACCCTACTATTACTTGATATGAGCTGAAGAAAGGTTAGGTATTACAAGTACTTAAGAAAAAAATCAGACCTGATGCACCTGAGTGGCTCAGTTGGTTTAGCATCTGACTCTTGATTTCACCTTAGGTCACCATCACAGCATCGTGTGATTGAGTCCCACATCAGGCTCTGCACTCAGTGGGGAGTCTGCTTGAGATTCTCTCGCTGCTCTTGCCCCTCCCCCCTCTAAAATAAACAAACAAATCTTAAAAAAAAAAAAAAAAAAAAAAAAACAGACCTAAATTGCTGAAGGACTGTCTGGTTTTCAGTGCTATTCTGCAAACAATAACGGCGCTGTAGTGAGTAGGATATGAGAGCTCTTTCTTTTGAATTGTTAGGGTGACAGGGTAAGGATTAATGTTTTGACCAATATGTCTTATCTGTAAGCGAGTAGCCTTCAGTGTTTCTGGGGGTTCTCTTAGATCAAACATTATATAACCTATGATAGAAATTGAAAGAATGGGACAGCTTCGAGTAAGAACTAAAGAGAATGATCATTAAAAATCCATAGGGCATAAAGTTTAATTTTATATTTGTAAAGTCACCGTGAAAGGGACAAAATGATGTTTTTAAGAGACCAAGAACTTAATAGCTCACGATGTAGGTAAGTCATTATTCAGTGAGAGAGTAAGACACACTTGTTTTCCATAAGACCATAAAGAAAAGGTAGTTAACAGTCAAGAGCAGCTATCAGGCTTGAAGAAAGGAAGGGCTAGTGATTTAAGTCAATTTGTATCACTTTTATTTTATCATAAACTTTTCTTTAACAGACCGTTGAATCAAGGGATTACTGAATCACACATCTGAACAGAATTATAAAGGGCATCTACTGCCAGATTTACTATCTATAGAGTCTTTGCTCCCCCCACACCCAACTCCATTCTGCAATACTATCGTTTTATATGTATGGGGGTACTTTGACATTTTGTATTGCCTATCACTTTTTTTTTTATTAAAAGACTTTATTTATTTGAGAGAGAGCAGTAAGAGAGAGCACGAGTGGTGGGGGAGGGGTAGAGGGAGAGAGAGAAGCAGGCTCCCTGCTTGATCCCAGGACGCTGGGATGGGGCTTGATCCCAGATGGGATCCTAGGGTATTGATCTCAGGCTTGATCTCAGGACACTTAGATCAAGACCTAAGCAGAAGGCAGATGCTTAATGGACTAAGCCACCCAGGCATCCCTTGGCTATCACTTTTAAATTCAAAGTGATCACTTAGGGCTTCCTTTTTCTTTCTCTTTGTCTTGCTTAAGATTTTTTTTTTTCTTATTAATGTCTGACCTCAAACATGCTATTTGTTTCTGAAAATGAATTTTATAGTTTGTAAGCATGGTTAATTACTCATTATTTTAATTGTGACTATTACAATAAAGTCTATATGTTAATGTGCTTTATAAAGCATAGAAGATAAATATTTATTTGGATTATTATCACTGAATTTAGGTGCAGCAGTTTTTCACATTTCATGCTCATTTCTTTCCACATGGCTAATTCAGAGTTTAGGACTAGACTGGCTGCCCTCCAGGACATCATTAGTAGTGACCTTGTCACTTAATGTTAACTATATACCTCATTCATACCATGGTTGAGAATGGCTGAAAGCCAGTGCAAGTGAAGCAATGAAAACCAGGTCCTAGATAGGCAGGTGCAGCCCTTATTTCCCACATCTGTCAAAATAATGTTCAGATCTCCAGCTTACTGGATCTATTTCATTATTTTTGACCAAATCTGAAAGTATCCTCCAAATTATTTCTTTCTCAAAAAATTTCTTGCCCACAAACACCAAATTAGAAAATTTTAAATGTGCAACATTTTAAGGATCAATTAATCTTTGCTTAATTAGAAAATCCTACATTGGTAACATAAATTTAAAATCTTTTACCAAGTAAAGGAAAAAAGAAAAGGAATAAAGAAATGAGTGTCAGTGAATAAGCTAGAATATCTAACTTATTTAATAAACATTAACCAAATTGATACATTTAATTCTGTAAGTATTATTGAGTCAAATCTCTTTATGACTATTATTTTATTTTATTCATTTGCTTTAATTACATGACACTTGTGTTTTCTTTCATGTTTATACTTATTTTCATTTTTACTTAACACTGTCAAAATGTAGAAGTCTTTATTGTATCTCATTTGATATCACATTCAAAAGATGAATGTCAGGTGGCTCCTGGGTGGCTCAGTGAGTTAAGTGTCTGCCCTCGGCTCAGGTCATGATCCCCGTGTCCTGGGATGGATCCCTGAGTTGGTCTTCCTGCTCAGCCCAGAGTCTGCTCCTCCCTCTCCCCACTGACCTCGCTGGTGTGTGCTGTCTCTTTCTCCCTCCCAAATAAGCAAATAAAATCTTAAATAAAAAGACAAATGCCATATCAAACAAAATCACTGACATTCTATTTCTGCTGGTAGTTATTGTTAAAGCCAAAGATAAATGGATGTATTTTTATTTATATAACACAGACCAATGATTATGCCATTCCTAGGCCACAAGAAAAAGATAAATCATTAAGGGCTTTTCAAGAAAAATATACAAGGAACTCTATCTAACCCTTCTAACAAGGTTATTACCAATGTTAATTATCAGAATACCTGAAGTTTATAGCAAGTTTTTCAAATTCCTGAGAAAAAGAGAATCTCTCTTTTGAGAATGTCCGCTTATTTCCAACTTAAGCTGCACCTAACTGAGAGGTTCTATAACTAAAGTAAACAAATGTTTTAGCATCTAGAGATACCACATTTTTTCATGTACTTTCAAACTGATATCTCATAAATAGGTTCTGAATAGCTTCCATGAAGAATATCATTAAAAAACCAATATATAAATGTAAGAAAAATGACTTACATTAAATGAGGTGGTTCCAAAGAAAATCAAATATTGAGAGAATAATATCCTAGGAAGAAATAGAGAGATACTAACACATAACATTAATTATTTCCAATTGGTTTCTTCCCTCATTCTAGCTGGGAAAGAATATATTAAACAAATAGACAAATGTAGATCATACAAAAATTCTTCTGTCGGGTTCAAGCTAGACTTACATTCAAATTTTTTATTAGACCTAAGGTTTTAGTCTGTTTTGTTATTGCTAATTTCAAAACTCCAGCATATACAGAACACTAAGACAAAAAAAATCTGTATGTCTAACTTAGATAGCAAAAATATTTATATATATGCACATACATACATATATATGTTCTTGTGCAGTATGGACACATGTCCATGTGTGTGCATGTCTATATATTTAAAGCAAAGAGGAATTTATTCTACAAAGTTAATAAGGATTGATAGTCTTCATTAAACATATAGACTTTTCATTCTCTAAAGGTTGAGAACTGTTGTAGTGATTCTCGGCCAGTAAATGGGTTTTGTTTGATCAAAACTAATTATACAAAATGAATTTGTCTTTAGTTGGACTTAACATCCTTTACATGGACACCATTGGCAATACACCTCATCATGCTCCTTTTTTTTTTAGACATTAAAACCATCTTTGTGTCCCTGAAGACATTGATTTATGACTTCTACTTTAAGCCTTAGAAGAACAGAAGCATAATCTTTCTAAAAGTTTGCAGAAAAAAACTTTCTCAAGAATACATTGAAATATTTAAATAATCTACTTGAAAGAGCTAAAAATGTTCTGTATAATTATGGGTGTAGAATTCAGAGCTGAATTATAACTTAGGACCTTATAATCATATAAGAGCTACCCTGTGATGACAATGTATATCAATAGCAAGCCATATTTCATGGCATAATTCACAGTCAAAAGTTCACAGAATGATGGTCATTGTACCAAGGAAATCAGATATTAACCAATGAATGTGTACAGAATTATGCATATTTAATTCTTAACACAAGTGAAAATACATATGTGTGCTTATAAATCTAGAGGAAGCATATATGGACATATGTATACATATATATGTATATATATGCAAACACACCCTCAGCTGGTTAAACTGTGTGTCTAAAACTAGAAAGGAAAAATATAGAGAAAATACAGAGAAATATATAGAAATAAGTCATTATAAAAATCAAATAGGATTTTAATCATATGCAACATGTTTTTCTTAGTATTTATTAAAGAAATACACATTTTAAAAACTTGCTTTATTTTCACTTATAGTGTTAACAACTTTTAAAGTCTGTCATTACAAAATATAAGAGTGTGGCAGTAGAGAATTTTATGTGTTACTAACAGGGATGCAATGTGGTATAATCTTTCTAATGGCAGTTTTGTTGCATGCTTAAAAATGTGATATACGTATGTCTTTGGATCCAGAATTCCTCTTTTTATTTTTTAAAAGGTTTTATTTATTCATTTGATAGAGAGTGAGAGTGTGTGCAAGCAGAGGGAGAGGGAGAAACAGACTCCTTGCTGTGCAAGGATCCCCACATGGGGCTGGACATGGAACTTCATCCCAGGACCTGGAGATCATGACCTGGACCAAAGACAGCCACTTAACCATCTGAGCCACCCAGGCACCTCCAAAACTCCACTTTTTAGAACGTAATATAAGGAAAACACTAGGTAAATATACCAAGAAAGATCTGTAAGAATGTTCACCACAATGTTATGTAAAGGCCCCCAATTGTCTTCAAAAAGGCATAAATTTTATTAAATTACATAGTGAAATATTCAAAGAACATTGAAATATGATTTCCAGTCACTCAAATTACACATAGTAATGAACACTTAGTATATTGTACGTTTCTATCCTAAAAACTAAGGTTTTGTGGTTGGATGAAAGATATTGATGTAGCTGACCTGGTCATTTTCTGTCCTTATTATGAGAGGGATGGGGTTGCCTGGGTGGCTCAGTGGGTTAAACCTCCGCCTTTGGCTCAGGTCATGATCTCAGGGTCCTGGGATCGAGCCCCACGTTGGGCTCTCTGTTCAGCAGGGAGCCTGTTTTCCCCTCTCTCTCTGCCTGCCTCTCTGCCTACTTGTGATCTCTCTCTGTCAAATAAATAAAATATTTAAAAAAAGAGAGAGAGAGAGGGATGCACTGGGGAAAGTAAGTGACCCAATCTAATCTCCTTGTAAATATGTTAATAAAATGTTTATAGCAGCAATGGCCACGGTCGCCAAACTATGGAAAGAACCAAGATGCCCTTCAACGGATGAATGGATAAGGAAGATGTGGTCCATATACACTATGGAGTATTATGCCTCCATCAGAAAGGATGAATTCCCAACTTTTGTAGCAACATGGACGGAACTGGAAGAGATTATGATGAGTGAAATAAGTCAAGCAGAGAGAGTCAATTATCATATGGTTTCACTTATTTGTGGAGCATAACAAATATCATGGAGGACAAGGGGTGTTAGAGAGGAGAAGGGAGTTGGGGTAAATTGGAAGGGGAGGTGAATCATGAGAGACTATGGACTCTGAAAAACAATCTGAGGGGTTTGAAGTGGTGGGGGGTGGGAGGTTGGGGTACCAGGTGGTGGGTATTATAGAGGGCACGGATTGCAAGGAGCACTGGGTGTGGTGAAAAAATAATGAATACTGTTTTTCTGAAAATAAATAAATTGAAAAAACAAAACAAAACAAAAACAAAAAGAGACTCCCTAATACACAGGCTAATAATGAAGAGAATATTTACATGGAATAATTTTAACAGGAAGTCCCTAAATAAGATTGCTCATGGTAAACAAATCTAGAATTTGCAAGTTTTTCAGGTCTGGATCCCTAGAAAAGGCCATGTCAGTTATGCAATGCTTTGGTGTGTTAAAGTGGTGTCATAAACAAGATGCTCCCTGTGAGAAGCAACCATGTACTTCACTTAGAGAACTCATCTATTATTCTGGATTAGAGAAAGAGTATCTCACATGGGAATGAAGGACTAGGAACCACCATCAAAGTCTCACAAATCTGATTTGCCCATGAAAATTGATTTCTTGTACTTTTGATACTAGGTGCTATCTCAGATTCATAAAATCTGATTTGAAATATATACCACATTCAGTTAACACAAAGCAACATATTTTTATAAATAATGGAGATTCTCTTTTGCTTTTCCACTGGAGGGGCTTCTCAGAAGAGTTGACATCTAAGAAGGGATCTGAATGTTGAAAAAGAGGCTATTGAAACAGCTTGGTAAAAGAGCCATGTAAAAATTTTGGGAAAGAATATTTTAAGCAGAAATAAACTCAAAGATCTGATGCTGTAGTGTCAAACTATTTGGTCTAAGATCACTTTTCCATTCTTAAAAATCAGTAAGGACCTCAAAGAACTTTTGTTTTGGGGGCTATATCTATCACTATTTACCATATTAGAAATAAAAACTGACAATGAAAAAATATTATTTTAATGGTTTATTTACAAACAATAATACATTCCTTACATGTTAAAATATAATATTTTAATTTAACAATGATATTTTTCAAAACAAAATAACTATGCAGAAGGATGTCAGTGTAGTACATTTTTCAAAATTCTTTAATCTTTGCCTTGATAGAAGGTGTCTGTGGGATATCATAGTTTATGTAGACTTTTGAAAATTCTACCATGAAAAATTCTTGCAAGTGGTGAGAGAATAAAACTTAATAGACGTATAAAATCTTACTATTATAATAAAAATAAGTTTGACCTTGTGGGCTTCTCAAAAGTGTCTTGGTGTGTCCAGGGGTACAAAGGCCATGATTTAAGAATTTGTAATCCTGAAAAGAGTTAATGTATATGAGAAAAGGATAGAAGGTTATTTTACTGGAGGAACATGAGTTAAAGTGAGGTTGGGGTATAAAGGATAAGAGACCAGAGATGTATGCAGGAGCAGATCACTTATGAACATGTCAGTTAATGGTAAGGATTTCAAATTTATTCTTTCTTGAAAGGAAAACCATTGGGAGATTTTAAGAGAGGTGATTTATACCATATAAATACATATATATGTATATATATATATATATACACACACACATATATACATATGCATATACATATATATTTATATTTATATTTATATATATATAAAGAGAGAGTGTGTGTGAGAGAGAGAAGATCTTCAAGCAGACTCCCCACTGAGCATGAAGCCTGCTGTGGGGCTCCCTTTCGTGACCAATGAGATCATGAGATCGTGACCTGCGCCCAAATCAAGAGTTGAACACATTCAACTGAGCCTCTCCAGTGCCCATAAAATAATTTATATTTTAAAAAGCCAACTGTGGTAGCTTGTGAGGAATTTAGGTTCATTGGGGCAGAATAGAAAAGGACACTACGAGGTATTTATCCCAAAGATACAGATGTAGTGGAAAGAAGGGGTACATGCACCCCAATGTTCATAGCAGCAATGGTCACAATAGCCAAAGTGTGGAAGGAGCCAAGATGCCCTTCAATAGATGAATAGATAAAGAAGATGTAGTTCATATATACAATGGAATACTACTCAACCATCAGAAAAGATGAATACCCACTTTTTGCATTGACATGGATGGAACTGGAGGGGATTATGCTAAGTGAAATAAGTCAAGCAGAGAATTATAATTATCATATGATTTCACTCATATATGGAACATAAAGAATAGCACAGAGGACCACAGGGAAAGGGAAGGAAAACTGAGTGGGAAGATACCAGAGAAGGAGACAAACCATGAGAGACTCTGGATTCTGGGAACCAAACTGAGGATTACAGAAAGGTGGGGGTTGAGGGGATGGGGTAACTGGGTGATGGGTACTAAGGAAGGCACATGTGGTGATGAACACTGGATGTTTTATCCAACAATTGAATCATTGAACCTACATCAAAAACCTACATGTTGGTTAACTGAACATAATTAAAAAGAAAAAAAAAAAGAAAAAGGTTATTAGCAAGAAGACTTTCCAATTGTAGGCTAAGGTAATGGTGGCTAAAGATAAAAGGTAACAACTGTTAGACTGGTCACAACACCACCATATGGACACAGTACAACCTTCTGGTGGGAAACTTGCCTCTTCTGTTTTAATCAGTCTTATCTGATGAAGATGCCAGTCATAGTAGGGCTGTGAAAATTCTATGGGAATGATAACCTCTTTGTAGGAAAAGTCCAGTAAAAAGTAAGAATAGGACAGAATCACAGAGAAGACTTGAATAAGAAATCCTGGAAAGAAGTTACATACTAAGTTGTTGTTACCCTTGAGAATCAGCTACCCACACTGAATATTTTTGACGATTGCTTGAAGTAATAAGTTCTTTCCCTTAGCATTTGTCAGGTGAGTGGTTGTATCACACTCAAAAGAATCGTGAATAATATATGGAATTGTTCAGTAATTATTAATATGAAGAGACGTACACAATATTATGTCAGGTTAATAACCTGGATTACAGAGTTGGATATATTATTATGTTTATTATTAAAGAAAGAAGACGCACACAAAGTCTGTCAGTATTTTATAGATGACATCATTGATTACCTTTGAATGGTAAGATTGCTCTTGTTTATTTTTCTCAAAGTTTTCTGAAACTTTAAAACAGTACTCGAGTACTTTTAAAATAAAAAGTACTGAAAAATTTCAAACATTATTAATTTTAATTATAATATAATTTGATCTTAAATATAAATAAAAAAACTTCTTATAAAATGGGATTTCTCTGCCCTGAATTTCAGGTCTTCCCCATTAATAATACCTAATTTGAAATAAATGTCCAAATAAATGTCCACATTTCAGAATTACCAGGTATATTCTATAACTTTATCATTTTTGAAGAAAAAACTTAAAAATACATTTTTATACTCGACATTGTTTTTTATTATTTTGACAATACTTTACAAGGAATCTAAATATATTTGACAACCATAACAAAAGTTATTAGGCTTTTTTTTTTAAACATGAATTCCAAATCTATGGAGTATTATGCAGAAAGGTTAAGAAATTTAAATTGAACTATGCATAAACTGAAACATACTTGATTGTTCATAACTATTAGATTCACAATCAGTACACAGTCCAGTAAGCTTTTTGAGACATTGTGCATACATTTTAATCTGAGTTCGGTATGTTAATGGCTTCAGCCAAATTATGAATGCTCCATTTCAGAATATCACAAAGACTAGACTGCAGTTAAGTAAGTTTTATTAAACAGAAATGACTTGTTATATAAAGTGTCCTTGAAGTTCTATATTCTGCATATAACTTCAAATATTTGCAATGTTTCTGAGCCTTTTATTTTGGTCTAAACCAAGTGAAACATATATTTTCCATTTTATAATCAAAATATTACATTTTCTTGGGGCACCTGGGTGGCTCAGTGGGTTAAAGCCTCTGCCTTTGGCTCAGGTCATGATCCCAGGGTCATGGGATCGAGCCCCGTTTCGGGCTTTCTGCTCAGCGGGGAGACTGCTTCCCCCTCTCTTTGCCTGCCTCTTAGCCTACTTGTGATCTCTGTCAAATAACTAAATAAAATCTTTTAAAAAAATTACATTTTCTTCAAATGCTTTTTCTTCTTAAGTTTTTTTTTGAAATATACATTTTAATTTTAATAAGACACAATTCGGGTAATAAGATATGTAACACGATCAAATAATCAAGTGCCACTTAACTCTTAAATATTTATCATTGTGTTTGTATTATAGTTGGTAGTACATTTTTGGTTACTGTTTCCATATTACAGTAGACCATATTATGTACCTTCCAAACATAAAGACAGAGTTTTGGAAGCTTCCTAGGACTAATTGAAAATCTTGCCCACAAAATACCTCATTTATAAGCTCACTGTGGAAAGCCAGTAGGTGGAGACATGTCAGTTTCTTCTGTGTCTGTAGTCACTGGTTTGAATTACTTTTCTTGCTTAGGTGCTTTTGAATGGGCTTAGGCATTTCGATTGTATTTTTCAATCAGACAAAATTACCACCTGACTTTGAATCTAGAATCTCTAGTTGTGGCTCATATTTGTTTGTTACCATTGTGATTTCATTTAACTCTGCTAAAGAAACGTTTTGGTGTGAAACAAATTAGGTGTTTTCACAAAGAACCATCTGTAAAAGGCCTCTGCCAGAAACTTCTTAAATTTTCTCTTCTGTAATTAAATTGCAAGCTTCTTTTTATGGAAACGATGTTGCATCATTAGGTCAAGTTTATTTTCAAGTAATACTTGTTTTGATTCAGCACTTTTATCTGAATACCTCTATTCAACTTTATATAGTCTATTCAACTTTATATAGTCTCCCAAAATTATAAAGCCTGATAATCAATTGCTTTATATTATACCTGCCCCTTCAATGTCAAGGCTCCAGAGAGAAGCTAGAAAGGCATATGATGGGAATCACCTTGTATGCTAGGGGATATTGAGAAATTGTATATGTATTATTGTTAAGACAATATCAACAAGAAAGTCCTGTTAATAGTACTGTTATAAAATGTCCTTACCTTCTTTCCTAGTATAAATTGACTTCTGAAAGGCAATTATTTTTTTACCACAGTTTTTGGGAAACCATTGTTTGTGATAAAAACTGTTGAAATAACACAAATTACATATCAGTAGAAGTGGTATATGCACTCAAGTGTACATCAATAAAAGGTTGTATATACATATAATAGTACAAAATGAACGCTTAAAAGAGGAAATTGTCGAATGTGTGGCGATCACTATACTATATGGTCAGTAATACTGTTTTCATTGATCTTACAGTCAAATGAGTTAATTCAAATAATCACTCACCCACCTATGTAATTATACACTGTGAAATGTTTGTCAAGGGGAAATGCAAGGAGATATACACAAGAAAACCAAGTGCAAAGAAGTATTTATAACATTATATATTAAATACAACACTCACAAGTGATAGTTATCAATATGCACAGAAAATCTAGAACAATTGTAATGGGAAAGGAGGTGGAAGAAGTTGGTTATTTTTGAATGATCTGGACTTTTTTCTCTGTCAATACAATTCAATTGTAGAAAAATATTCAGTTGTAGAATTCAATTATATTAGTAGAAATGAATTTATGAAACTTTTGAAAAGAATTAACATTTCAACAGGTAATTAAGAATATAGTTTACATTACTTAACAATATTTACAAACTCCCTGTTTTCTATGTTAAAGCAATTATTTGCAAGTTCAATAATACTTGAGAATCAGTTTGCAGCTGCACTGGCTCAGCAAAAATTAGAGTGAACTGCTTGTTTTCCCCAACATGAGGAACTTCCATAGATAGAGAAAACAGAGGAGTTAGTGACTTGCCCAACGACTAGAGTTTATTTCCAGAAAATTAGAAATGTTTTGTCTCCAGACCAGCAGTCAGCAGAATAGACCAGGCGGCATCCAGCCCTCAGCCTGTTCTTTTTTTTAAAGATTTTATTTGTTTATTTGACAGAGAGAGATCACAAGTAGGCAGAGAGGCAGGCGGAGAGAGAGGAGGAAGCAGGCTCCCCGCTGAGCAGAGAGCCCGATGTGGGGCTTGATCCCAGGACCCCGAGATCATGACCCGAGCGGAAGGCAGCGGCTTAACCCACTGAGCCACCCAGGTGCCCCCCTCAGCCTGTTCTTACAGGGACTTCCAACTAAGAATGGATGTTATGTTTTAAAAGTGTGAAAAAAGATCAGAAGAAAAAGATTTTTTTCACATAAAACTTCTATGAAATTTAAATTTCAGTGGCCATAAATAAGAGTTTTGATGAGGAGGCATTTAGTACATTGACACTTTTGTGTTATAATCAGCTTTCTGATTTCAAAACTTTTTAATCACTCCAAAGAATACTCCATCCCCAACTTTCTTTCCCCTCATCCTCTGGCAACCACTAATCTACTTCATCTCTCTAATAATACTCATAAATAGTAATTTATTAATATAAATCAAATTTTTGGACATTAACAGGAGTTAAGGTTAGTATATCTACATAGGTATTTATATACACATACATCAAACTACATAATACAGTATTTTTCTTTAAGGTATGGCATTATTTAAATTTAAAATCTGCTGTTGTTATTTTAGTAGAAGGTACTTTAACATTTGTTCCTCATACTTCTTATTAACATGCATCTTTCTTTGGGGATTAAGTCATTTCTATGTTATTTAATACAAGTTATTTAATACAAGTTAATGTATTTAATATAATGTAATTAATATATGTTTATATATTATATAATTATATACTTATATAATAAATGTAATTAATATATGTTATTTAATACAAGTATTAAATATATAGATATTTAATACTTGAGTCCTATCTTTGTGGTTTTCCAGTTAGTGTGAAAATAAAATTTTAGTCACCATAGCTGCTGCCTGAGTTTAAAGTCCAATAGAATTAGAATTTAAGTATAGAAAAATTTGCATGGGATACTAAACTATTGCTTGGTCAGACTGTTTAGCGTGCTGACCTACACAGCCTTCTTTCTGTCTCTCTGTCTCTCTGTTTCCATCTTATTTCTCTCTCTTCTGTCTTTGACCTTGCCTGATGAGGCCTTTGTAGAGTGTTCTTTCCAGTGCCTGAGCTACTGCAAACACAGTGAGTTCAATTATTTTTTTTGATTCCACATATAAATGAGATTGTACCAGTAGTATTTGTCTTTCTCTGACTTATTTCAGTTGTCATAATGCCCTCAAAGTCTATCCATGTTCTCATAAGTGGCTGAATGATATCCCAGTGTTTGTGTGTATGTATATGTATTATATATATATGATACATATATATATATACACTTGAGAATAATTGCTTTAAAATAGAAAAGAGAGTTTTTAAATATTAATTTTTCAATAGTATAATCTTTTTTCTTAATTACCTGTTGAAATGTTAATTTTTTTCTAAAAGCTTCATAAATTCATTTCTACTAGTATAATTGAATTCTACAACTAAATATTTTTCTATAATTGAATTGTTTTGACAGAGGAAAAAAGTCCATACACACACACACACACACACACACATACACATGTGTGTAAATTTTATTTCTATTCATTCATCCCTGGATACTTAGGTGGTTTCCATGTCTTGGCTAATTTAAGTTAATGCTGCAATTGAGATGGGGGTGGTGATATCTTTTTGATGTAGTGATTTCATTTCCTTCAGATACATGCCCAGAAGTGGAATTGCTGGATCATATGGCAATTCCATTTTATTTATTTATTTATTTATTTATTAGCCTCCATACTGTTTTCCAGAGTGACTAAGCAATTTACACTGCCATCAACAGTGAACCAAGATTCCTTTTCTCCACATGCTGGCAGAGATTTATCTCTTATCTCTTTGTCAGTAGCCATTCTAATAGGTGTGAAGTGATATTTCAATGTGATTTGATTTGTGTTTCCCTAATGGCAGTGATGCTGAACACCTTTTCCTATATCTCTGGGCTATTTCCCTGTCTTCTTTGGAAGACATAGATTCAGATCATTTGCCCATACTTTAATTGGGTTATTTGTTGTTCTTCTTTCTTTCTTTTTTTTTTTCCCATTCAGTTCTATCAGTTCCTTATATATTTTGGATATTAACTTTTTATCACATATATAATTTGCAAATATTTTCTCCCATTCCTTACATTGCCTTTTTTTTTCCAATCTATTTATTTTCAGAAAAACAGTATTCATTATTTTTTCACCACACCCAGTGCTCCATGCAAGCCGTGCCCTCTATAATACCCACCACCTGGTACCCCAACATCCCACCCCCCCCGCAACTTCAAACCCCTCAGACTGTTTTTCAGAGTCCATAGTCTCTCATGGTTCACCTCCCCTTCCAATTTACCCAAATTCCCTACTCCTCTCTAACTTACATTGCCTTTTAATTTCGTCGGTTGGTTCTCTTGTTGTGAAGTAGTTTTTAGTCTGATGTAGTCCTACTTACTTGTTTTTCATTGCGTTGTTAGTGCCTTTTATGTCATATCCAAAATATTGCCAAGACCAAAGACAGTCTTATTTTTTATTCATATTCACTTAAATCCTATATGTCTTTTTTTTTTTAAAGATTTTATTTATTTATTTGACAGACAGAGATCACAAGTAGGCAGAGAGGCAGGCAGAGAGAGAGAGGAGGGAAACAGGCTCCCTGCTGAGCAGAGAGCCCGACGGGGCTCAATCCCAGGACCCTGAGATCATGACCTGAGCCGAAGGCAGAGGTTTATCAATGACACTTCTCCCTGGATATTTTTTAAGACTTCTCCGTGCTTTGGTTTTATGCATATTGGATATGATAAACATAGTTACATATATTTTTGGCATTTATCCTGCTTGGTAATCTCTGAAACACCTGAATCTGAAATTCAGTGTTCTCATCATTAATTTTGGAAAAATTCTCAGCCATTATTACCTCATGTATTTCTTCTGCTTTTCTCTTTCTTATCCTTTTAGTATTATAAATATATGTATGTTTTACATATTTGGTCTTTTTAAAATTATGATTCTTTTTTTTTTAAATCTTGGTATTTCTATTCAAGAAGTGTCTATTGTCCTGTCTTCAAGTTTACTGATTATTTCCTTCGTCACATGCAGTCTGTTAAAGTGCGTATCAAAGGCATTGTTTAGTTCTGTTTCAGTTTTTTATTTCTAGTCTCTTTTAATTCTCTTTAGAGTTTCCATCTCTCTGCTCTTTTACCCATCTGCTTTTGCAAGTTGTTTACTGTTTTCATTAGAGTTCTTAACATATAAGCAATAGTTATTTTAAATTCCTTGTCAGATAATCCCAAAATGTGATCATAGCTGAATGTAGTTCTAATGCTTGGTTTTTACTCTTTTGACTGTTTTTTCTTGCCTTTTGACATATCTTGTGATTTTTTTCTTAAAAGCCAAACATGATGCATCAGATAAAAGGCATTGAATAAAATAGGCCTTGAGTGTGAGGTCTTATGTTAATCTAGTTAAGAGCTGAAAATTATTCACTGTAGCAAAATTATTTGCTACAAAATATAAAAAATTATTTTTGTAGCAAAGATATCAAAGGCTTCAAATTTGTGTGTGTGTGTGTGTGTTTCCTCTGTTTTCTTTGGACTTTCCTATGGCCTTCTCCACAGACAGAGTGAATTTTGCAGTCATTTCAGCTGTCATTGCTTTTATTATGCTGGGCCCCGTTGTGGTGGAGAGGGGCGAAGAAGGGAGGTATCCTATCCTGTTATGATTAAAATTCAGTCATTCAATGGGCCTCTTTGCCCGAGATGTGCCTTTCAGAGATGTTTCTTACCTTGTTTTCCTCTGTTGGTGAGACAGGAAGACAAGAGGGGTCTAGCGTGGGAGGAATTCCCTTATCTCAGCTGATAGGAGGCTCTGTTAAAATCTTTTGCTCTGGAGAGTAGGTTTTTGTTTTGGAGAATATTCTAGATATATTTCACAATGTTTACATTATCCCTAGCCCTGCCATACCCAGGAGAACATCCTTCTTCACTCTAAATCATGAGAATGTGACAGGGTTCTTAGCAATGAAACCTATAAAAGTATGGGGTCCCCTACAGAGACTGTCACTAATGGGATTTCTTTTTTTTTTTAAGATTTTTATTTATTTATTGGACAGAGAGAGAGATCACAAGTAGGCAGAGAGGCAGGCAGAGAGAGAGGAGGAAGCAGGCTCCTCGCTGAGCAGAGGGTCCGATGTGGGGCTCGATCCCAGCACCCTGGGATCATGACCTGAGCCGAAGGCAGAGGCTTAACCCACTGAGCCACCCAGGCGCCCCTCTAATAGGATTTCTTTACTATTAAGGTAGCTCACCTAGCCTCTGATAATAAAGCAAAATTACTATTAAAATGTTTCTTCCAGCTTATGGTTTCAGTGACTTCTGCTCAGGGTAAACAGTCCATGACTGTGATTCTGGATTCATTTGTCTCTCTAGATTACAGGAAGGGATCCGCCCTGCGATCTAGGACTCTGATGAGCACAAAGTAAGTAACCAAATTTCAGTTTGTTCAGTTTTTTTTTCACTGTATTGTAAATTTTTGTTGGCTTTTTTTTTTTTTTTTTTTTTTTTTGGATTGTGTTCTCACTTGAGCCGAAATAAGATATCTGTCTATTATGCTTTCAGTTACATGCCTTTGGAATGAATATCCTGATGAAGGAAGTTCCAAAGTACTGAGTGGTTAAAATAGAATTTTGAATATGCACAAAAAAAACCAAATAATGTTAGTTTTATTGCTAAAATGGTTTACTGATGTCCTACAATAATATGCAACATTCTTTTTTCATTCACTGATTTTATTTCACTTATGGCGTGTGCTAGAAATCACCAGTAATGTGCACATATGCATCACATTCTAATTAATAGTGTGGTACCATGTGGGTTATGTATTCTGCAATAGTTACTTATGCCTTACACAATATTTTTATTCTCTCACATATTTGTATTCCGAGCTATTATACTGTTCATAGCAATGAGTAGAAACAAGATCACATGACAACTGAAATAACACAAAATAATAAAGCACAAAATATCAGTACAGGGATCAAGGCAAGTTGCTACAACAAGAACAGCAGAGACAATGGGTACTATGATCCAGACAATTGTTCAGGAGCTATTGAATCTTAATAGAAAAGTTAAGAATTAATAAACATCCTAAAGAGCTGGATAGAAGAAAAAGACCAGTGATAAAATAACACTTTCTTTCAGATTTGAAAGCAGGAGAAAAAGCCCAACAGCTTTGGCATGAAGTACAAATAGGATACTCCTAACTTATTAAATCTCATGCTGCTTGTTTCTTAGTATACTACAATTATCTTTATTTAGCAAAATTTAGCAGGATGAATATGAAGCAATGAATATAAGAAAAGTTTGAAAAATGCACCTCTTATTGTCTGTATAAAAATGCGTTTCTGCAAATATTCCACATGTCTACTGATTCACATATCTACACATATCGTGATGAATTTTGTTAAAATAAAAATTATTGGTCTCAATTGGCTATGACAACAAGAAGAAAGCAAAAATGATGATTTGAGAGATGTGGAGATGATAGAATCTACAGTACATAAAAATTATTTAAGAATAATAAATATGAACAAGGACAAAAATGCATAGGCAATTAGAATGCACTAAAATTGAGTATTCTTTTAATATTTTAAAATTAACTCACTATTAGAGTAGATAAAAATTAAAATTTTTAAAATATTTATTTATTTATTTTAGAGAGAGAGCATGCATGGGGAGACAGAGGAAGAGGGAGAGAGAGAATCGCAAGCAGACTTTCCACGGAGTCCAGAGCCCTATGTGGGGCTTGATCTCATGACCCTAAGATCTTGACCTGAGCCAAAAGCAAGAGTTGGCACTTAACTGACTGAACCATCCAGGTGCCCACAAAATTATAATTGATATAGTATTTTATATCATATGCATATTAATATGGAATTATGTGCCTATTAATTAGTCTAGACAAGAGAGTTTTAGTTAACAGATTTTATGGTTATCTTTCTACTCAATGAATCTGTTTTCTAAACATGTTTGGAATATTTCTGGATGTTCTGTCTACATTTAATGAAATCATCTGGTTGCATTTGACTAACCATCAAGTATAATGGTAATAAAGCCAAAACACTTTTTGATATAAATTAGAAATAGTATGTATAATACTATTATATATAATCAAAATATATATTTCCAAGTATAATCCCCATTTATATTTTTGTCTTTTGTTCATGTGAGAATCCATTAAACTTCTAGCACCTAGCTCCTTAGTGTATAATTAGCTCTCCTTTTAGAGTTAATGTTTTCTAATAATGATAAAGGTTTTAAGTCACAGTTTCTTAAATATTACTGTGATTATTAATTGAGACAATAAAGAAATAATTTTAATCTAAAATTATATTTTATAAATATCGGTCATTAAAACAGAAAAATATGGAAATAAAGAATGGGTTTATAAAATCTTTTTCTCATTCCAAGGTTCCAATTACATATATATTAATCCCTTTTGTAGTGTGTCACAGCTCCTGGATAGTGTGGGAATTTTGTTTTATTTGTTTGCTTGTTTTTGTTTTTGCTTTTTTACCTTTTTTCTACTTGCACTGTATTTGGGGGAATTTCTATTGACCTATCTTCAAATTCATTGATTTTTTTTCTTTAACAATGTTGACTTTAGTGATAATTCCATTGCTATATATATATACATACATATATGTATGTATATATATATCTATATAGTTTTTGTTAGTGTTTTATTTTTGTTATTATTGTTATTTCTAGTGTTCTAAGTTTATACTTTCTCAGAGTTTTCACATCTCTGCTGACATTACTCATCTGATACTGCATTACTTACCTGATATTGCCTCCAAAGTCTTTCATAGATATCCTAGGGCAGAGTAACATTTGAGCTCTCAACATTTTAACACACATCTATTGAAGTAATTATGTTATAATGAACAGCACTGGAAACTAGAGCTACTTAAGAATAAGGAATTGGTCTTGTCTTTATTTTTAATTACTAGAAATTAACACAATGACTAATATAAATATTTATTGAATTAATGAAGGTTGAGCCAACATTTTTATTTAGATCTTGATATTAAAATATTATTTTTATTGACATTCAATATTAATATAGTGTATTAAGTATAATAAGTGTATAGTAAGTGCCTAGTACACTTACGGGGATATAGTAGGGACTCACTAGGTAAATGAATCAATGAATGACTGTATATGTTTATTACTAAATATCTTTTCTTATTCTATTTCAAAAACTTCAAAATTACTAATAAGTAACTTTAGAAAATATCCCCCAATTCTAAGTTTCTCAGATTCATCTCTGAGTCATATTTTTACTTTAACATTTCAATGTTTCCTTTCCTCTTCTAAATTGCAGATTTACTGTGAGCACAAATTTTATAATAATCCTGAGATTTTCTGTGTTAAAATGGAAATCTTGCCACTTTATCACCAAAAGATTACAATAATAATGAACTCAAATCAAATATCTGATTGCTTTTGCAAATATTGTGCCCTCTGCAGAGTGCGTCTTCTGAGAGAACACATCAATAGTAAAAAAAAAAATGAGGTACTATTTAATATAATTCACACCAAACATATTCTATCTGTGAAGATGTTTTACAATTCTCAACATAATTATTGCATTAGATGTATGAAATACATCTTTATCCTTGTGTCTTTAATAATGTAAAATTTGAGTTTGTTTGGGTATGAAAATGTGCTTGTGTTCTTGGAGTCCTCTGAGATACTTATTTTAGGATGGTGCGGTAATTGCTGTCAGGACTTTTCTTGATAATGATTAATAATTAGAATCTCATCTACTACTTCTCTTTCCAAAAAGCCTTTATCAACATTAACACTTTTGACCTTTTTAATTGCATGGATTAAAGCTAGAAATAGGTGGTTATTAATGTTCTGTACTTGCATGCCTGGAGCTTGAAATAATGTTTGCTTTCTCAATAACATTCAGCAAGTTTACATTTCCCTCAGTAAATGTGACTTTAAAGGTGGCTCCATAGTGGGTATTAATTTGGTATTCATAAACCTTTCAGCTGCACTTAGCAGTTTCTTAGTGTTTGCTAAATCCTCCTTGATGCATCCATGTCATTCTAATTACAGACTTTAACTGGGCTGCACAAATACACATGCCCCATTTATGACAGAAAGGAAGAAAAACTATTCATAAAATTGTCTGCTTTTCTTTCTCTTTATATGAAATTTAAAATGGCCGCATTTGGACTTGTCATTCAAATCTTCCAGGGAATGACAAGGATGTGAAACAATCTTGAGAATGCAGAGTGATACTGTAGAATTAAAGGTAGCTTTGATACACACCCTCCCAATTAAGCAGGTCACTTATATTTCATTTCTGGAAGAATGGAAAATAACATGGTCTGAGAAAATTTTGTATTGACATATATTCAGGAAGGGAAAACATCTTACTTAGGGAAAATGGGTTTTGCACAATATTATCACCATGAATAAAAATATAACAACTTGTACGTACCATTTGTGCAGATTGTATGCTTGTGTTATGCATAAATAAATAATAGACGTGTTTATACATGCATATATATATATGCATAGCTGTGTATTCATCATATAAAAATATATTTACATATATAGTGATTAAAATATCAGCTCCATATTAAAACATTTAACATATTATCCCACATCCACTTGTACTACAAACCTGAGAACAAATTGAAACTTCTTTCACATTTTTTTTCTAATTATTATGTTTGGACTAGCAGCTGGAAGTTAAACCCATAGTTTTACCTTTTATGGTTTTATCTTGACATACTTCAAATAAAATGAGGGTAGATTAGTGAAAAACTTGGCAGAGATGAGAGAAAAAAAATCTCTTCTTATTTTTTAAACATGCAAAACTTATTTGAACCTAATCATTTTAATACTGACATGAGCAGCTGTGATAGTACTCATGATTTGATAATGAGAGTTGTGTGTCTATAGGGCAGTTTCCAGAAAACAAATGCTTTATAGACTAAAGGTAATTGTGTGCGGATGTGTATATGTACACACACAGGACTAGAAAGAATTTTCATAATCCAATTTCTGTTTTCTCCAGTATACTTTTTGTTGTGATGGGGTTCAGGGTAGACTTCCCCCAAATATGCCACTTTGTTCTTTGGTTATTTGCAACTAAATTTAACTAAGAAACAGCCAATGCAAGGACACTCAGAGCATCCTCTACCTCCCTGAAAGCAGAAAATGTGTCTCCCATGTGAAAGATGCTCTTCCTGTACCAGGAGGAAATGAGGTATCCTTATCAACAGAGATAGGAATTCAGGTCCAGAAGGCTGTATAAACAGACCTTGTTACTTTAGTAATTCAGCATCCCAAGCCCAAACATCTCTGTCTTATCAGTTCTTCACAAATCTATTGTTTCTTTGTCCTAATGGTATAAAAGCTGCCTGCTTTGGTTACTTCTTTGAGTTTCAAATTTTTATGAGCTCCTGTGCATACTAAATAATTTTTCCCTTTAATCTGTCTTATGTCAGTTTAATTATTAGGCTAGCCAAAGAATCTAGAAGGAAAAAAAAGAAAGCCTTTTAGCCTTTACAATCAAAACTACTTTATAAAAGATACAGGAGTATGTTGTATCTTTTACAGATTACTATTAAAAAATTCAGAGTAAAAATTGTTTAATTTGATAATTTGCACTTGTTTTGTAGTGCTCATATTTTAGAATGTATTATAGATATATTCATTTGCTTTTGCTTTACAACATATGAAATTTAAAAATATTAAGCCTTTCTTTATATTTGAAAAGACTGAGCTATATAGAATTTACATGACTTGTCTAAGATAACATATACATTAGTGGATGAATTAATGACAGGTACATCTTAATACTTACATAAATTTTGTTAATCTCTGAACCTTATAAGTTAATCACTGAATCATGTATTACTTTTCATATTTCTCAGAAACTTCTTGTATACAAATCCAAGAACAGCATAACCTATGAGACATAGAGGATACTCAGTAATTAGCCACCAAAAAATTGAATAAAATGTAGGTCTTTTGATTTTTTAACATCATGAAATTGGATGTAAAAATAATCTTCAAAATAAGTTTAAAAAATAGACATAAAACAGATACATTTATTTTCCAAAGAACTGCCCTGACTATTGCAGCTTTAAGTCGGTTAATATTTTTTAGAATATTGTTATTCTTGTCCCTATATATTAAAGGGGAAGTCCATGGAACCACTTTTCTGACAATCTAGAATATAGAACAGAAAATGTTCATATAGGAAGCTGAAGGCATGTTAATTCTTAGATATTTTAGTTGAGACTGTGTAAGTTGCAAAAATAAATAATATAGTCTGAATGAGTAGAAGCATACTGAAAAATGTTCTAATTTTTATTGTTGCTTTGCGACCTCAGACACTTCTGGATTTCATATGAAGCTGGTGCCTATATGTGGAGATCTGGGGAGATGGAAAAAAGAGGCAGACAGTCTAGGTTGTTAGGTAGCAGGTTTAATTAGCACGGGAACTTACTTATAAGGATTGTCTTTGGATGGCTGCAGGATGAGTAGATTCATGGGGTTCCTGGGTGGCTCAGTGGGTTAAGCCTCTGCCTTCGGCTCAGTTCATGATCCCAGGGTCCTGGGATCAAGCCCCACATCGGACTCTCTGCTCAGTGGGGAGCCTGCTCCCCCCCACCCCCCGTGTGCCTCTCTGCCTACTTGTGATCTCTGTCAAATAAATAAACAAAATCTTTTAAAAAAAAAAATGAGTAGATCCCTGCACCTGCCTACCAGAATTGTAAAAGTTTATTTAAAGGCCTTGACTCAGTTCATTCATGTACAGGGTCCAGATAGTCTCACCACCACATTACTATCTCAAGGCTGTATCCTTGCCTCTCAGGGCAGCTTCATGGAGCAGGGCATATAAACAGAACAGGCATTCAAAGGACAGGGGAGGCAAAGAGGGGTTGCCAGTTTCTGGATCCAGTTCAAGGGCCAACCAATGGTCACATTATCTTAAAGACCTCCCTTAATACTAATAGTAAATGAAAGCAGGTATGTTCAAAAGACTTTAAAGGAATCAATGGGCAGATTCTTCTAATCAGAACAGTTTTGAAGATTAACTAAAATTTTCATTAATCACTATGAGAATTAAAATTTGTGAAATTAAGCCAATATTTATAAAGAAAATATTGGAAGAGACAATTGCCAAGAAATTTCCAAATTAGTGTCAGACACCAAAAATAAATCACTTGGAATTTTAAGTATTATGAATACATTAGTTAGTTTTCTCTAGTTGTGCTATAATGATAGGCCCCAAATTATAACAATATCAAAAGTTTATTTCTTGCTCCTTTTATGTATTGGTATGGGTCAGATTTGGCTCTGCTTATGGAGTCTTCATTCAGGGTCCAGACTGAAAGAAAAACCTTAATCTTCCTCATGGAACTTTGGTTCAGATATGGCTTATATTTCTTCTGTGCATGCTTCTTTTTCTAAAGCAAGTCACATAGCCAGTGTTAAAGTCATTGTGGTGAGAAGAGAACTTCTTTAATAGGGGAGTCTCTGTAAGTACAGAACTGAATAAAGGCAGGGGTATTTGGAACAAATCTGACAATATATCGCAGAAAATTAAAAAATATGTATTTTCAAAAGTTCTCAAATACAAGAATAGATACTTGATTCTATACATAACATTGCCAAATGTTACATTTAATTGTGTATTCTTTAAGAATCTCATGTTATCTGTAAGACTAGGGAAACCAATTTGGAAAGGGTAAATCGTTGTGTTCCCATTGAAGATCATATATATAAACCATAGAAAAATCTATAATGCTTGGAGTTCAGACAGTTTAGGAACTTTAGTCTTAGGAAATACATTGAGGTGGGGGGAGATTATGTCTCATGGTCAAGGGTGATAAATTTGTTGGGCCACTTCCAAGAACATACAGGGCATGACTAGCCATGGAATTAAGAGGCTGAAACCCCATAAATCAAGAACA
This sequence comes from Neogale vison, assembly GCF_020171115.1. Classification (NCBI taxonomy): domain Eukaryota; kingdom Metazoa; phylum Chordata; class Mammalia; order Carnivora; family Mustelidae; genus Neogale; species Neogale vison. The sequence goes on along the minus strand of NC_058101.1, from coordinate 21,133,506 downwards.
CATGTTGAAAGACTCTACACAGAAAAGCTAGCAAGTGAGAAATTAGAGTTTATATTTTCCTAGTAGATCTGAGTAAAGGGCTATGTAGTAGCTATATATAAGGAGGTATCCCTTGAGGAAACACCCAATTGTGACCTCAGGATTAATTGCATATTAAGTGAATCTCTGGAAATTCTGCCTCTTTAGTCTGTATTTCAATGATATTTATTGATACTACAAACCATGAAAGAAATAAGCTGTTACTATTAAGAATTGGACTACTGTATCAAATGGTGAGAAAAGTAGCAGGTAAATTACTCTAAGAAATCTTCCAACAAAATTCCACTCACCACAATATATCTTGAGACATCAATGTCTTAGGATGGTCTTAGTAACTAAATGATTTCAAAGGAAAGGGGAAAGTAGTAATTCTAAATGATCAATTAGTGGTGTGTTTCATTATTTTATATCATTTAATTTATCTTTCAGTAGTACATTTATTTTATGTTCTTGTTTTAGTGAAAAGATAATAGATTGTGAAATATAGGTGGCTACTTAACATGTCGTCCGTTGTCTAATGTTTGTTCTACAATGTTGGAAGGAAAAAGAATGTTTCAAACAAATAGATTGATAAATAAACGTGGATGCATTATGTATACGGAATTACTTAAATTCTGGTAAATTTGAGATGTTATCTCTGTTTCAGTTGAGAATCTTTCAGATGCAAGTCAAAGAAAGCTGAATTAATTAAGAAACCCACAAGTGTAAGATGCAGCTGGATACTGGGAGTTCAAGCAATGTTTTCAAATTTCCATTACTCATTTCATTCATGTTCTCTCTTTCTCCTGCATGTAGATTTCATTCTTTAATTATGCTCTTTAGATGCAGTAAGGGAGTTGATTTCAGATGGTCCAAATTCAAATGCAATCTACATTGTAATATATGGGAATGAGAGGGTCTATTTTTCCAACCCTGGGAGGAAAACACATAATTGACTTGGCTTTGGTCAGATATTCTTCTCTGAAATAATTTTGTGACCATAGGGATAATGCGTCCCTTTTGAGAATGATAGAGATGATCATTGACACATCATCTTAGACCATATGGAGTTCAGGAAGGCTGATTCCCTAAAGAAATGGATACTGACCAAGAAACATATGTCCACTAAAATTATGTATGGCAGTGACATGAAAATGCATCTTAAATGATTAAAAGTTAACAGAGCTTTTCCAAATAAAAGAAAAATGTGAGAGCTTCTAACAGGTATTGTGGCATGCATATTTCTACATAATTAGAAATCTATTTTCAGCTCTGAGCTATCCCAAGTCTATTCTCCTCCCTAAAAGATAATCTGGAAAAACACTACTTCTTACTTCAACAGACAAAATATAATCACAAATTAGTGTGAAACACACAGACAAGAGAAAAACTACTAGAACACAACACAAATAGAAGAGAAAACCACTCTGTGGTACATAGTAAAATACACTGTATAGATATTTGTTCCAGAGGAAGGAAATAAAGACATCTAGTGAATTGATAGAGATTTTTTTTTAATTTAGAATTTTATCTTTCCCTAATTATAGAGTCTAATTTTCTTGAATTAATATTGAATGTTATGATCTGAGGAATCATAGAGCTGATGTGGGGATGAAAAAGTGATTTGAGAGACACACGAGTAGATGAAATATATCGTCAGAAATGAAACAGTGAGATAAGAATGGAAGGTCATACCAATATAAGGGAAACTAATTTAGTCAACCCTCATAAAATATTTTTACCAGTCCTTAAGATAAGAAAGAATTAATAAATATACTCAGATGCCACATTATTCCATTCATCATAGATTTCTCTCTCAACTTGGCCTGTTTCTGTTATCCTTGATTAACTTTTGCCAACTTATGATAATACTCTATCTTTGTTCCTACAGAATTTTTTTTTCCCCTGTCTGGGAATATTTAGACTTTAATCTTATATCCTAGTGTTCTTAAATTTCAATATTGTGAAATTAAGTATGAGCTTTTTTTTTCCATTCAAAGAGATACTAATTAGGTCCTTTTAATCTGAAAATTCTAATTGTTTGGCTAAAAGCATCTTTCTTCTATTGATTTTTTATATTATTATTATCTTCTCCACTCATTGACTTTTTTAGTGTTTTTTTTTTCCAGAACATCTACTAAATGGCTATTGAAATGTCTGAAAATATGGTGCTGAGAAAATAAAAATCCAATCAAGATAGAATGATCTCCACAAAACAGGGAAAAGAAAGAAAGCTATTTTATTACGTATCTATAGTGCCATGCACATTGTAGGCAGTCTGCAAAATAGTCTACAAAGTCTAGACAGAATTTCACACACGTTAGTTAGGGAGAACAAGAGAAAGAGCAATTTTAAACACTTCTTATCTCCTTGTGATAGGCTCCTGGATCTCCTGAGGGACTCTTGAGTTTATTTTAGAGATCTGTGTCTACAATTCTGTGAGTCAGAAGGCCCTTAAAAACAATAGACCAGGCCTACTATCAAGTCTATTATGTTTGGGGACATGATAAAATGTCATAATTTTATCCTTACAGTATGGATGTTAGCTAACATTTACCAAGCAATCAATATTGTCAAATACCTTTTTAAGGACTTTGCATATATTAACTTTGGAGCCCCACAATATTTCTAAGAAATATCTATACTACTATTACTACTATTAATATTCTCAAAATGAAAAAGAAGCAGAAAGTCTTTTTAAAAATTACTTGTCAAGGTTCATGCAGATATTAAGAGAAGGTAGGATTTGATTCCTAACAGTCTCAATCCAAAGTACACAATCATTCCACTCACTACTTCATCATATGTATTTTTCTCTTTTTCATTTCTGATAATTATATTCTTTCTGTCTTCCTAGATCTTTCTTAGTGCACTATTCCAACTCAATAATTTACTCTTCAGTTGAGTCCATTCTGAATTTTTGTCCTTTAATTTGACTTTTACTCCTACTACCTAGATTTTTTTACTATACTTTTTTTTACTATATTTACTACATTTACTATACTTATTTTACATTTTATAAAATATTCTAAAATCTCTAAGATATTAGTTATTCTTCTATTTTCTCTTGGCTAAGAGTTTTTTTTTTTTTTAAAGATTTAATTTATTTATTTGACAGAGAGAGATCACAAGTAGATGGAGAGGCAGGCAGAGAGAAAGGGAGAGAGGGAAGCAGGCTCTCTGCTCGGCAGGGAGCCTGATGTGGGACTCGATCCCAGGACCCTGAGATGATGACCTGAGCCAAAGGCAGCGGCTTAACCCACTGAGCCACCCAGGTGCCCTTGGCTAAGAGTTTTATTACATTTTATTTTTGTTGCTTCTCTTTCCTGGTATTGTTTCTAACATGTTTTCGTGAACCTTGATGATAGGCATATACTTGAATTTTCTGACTACTCAAATGATTGTGAAGTATGATGTTCAAAGGGATATACTGATAGCTTACCTTTGAAAGATGGTGGCGCTCTGTAATCCATTGACTTTTTATTGTTGTTATCTCTTTGGTTCAAACATCTGGTCTCCCTACTTTAAAAAGAAAATAGCTTGCAGTTAAAAACAAAATTGCAAAAGGAGTGAGATAAAGTTCAAGCAAAAGTACGGAAATGTAGTGCTAGAAAACAATAAATATCATTAAAGTCAAATATCCTGGTCTGCGTATGATGAAAATTAGATTTAGAGATGCAAAGTGACTTCCATAAGAAAATATAGTTCATTTAAACATTAATCTAGGAATTAAACACAGTCCTTTTTACTGACAACCCAGAGTTCTGTCACTTCTTTTTAATATCAAATTTTTATCAGTCTTAAAGTTTGTTATAAATATATTCAATTAGGGCTTCAAAACAATTCTGATACATGACATTAAATTAATATTCAAGAGAAACTTTATAACTTATATACACATTTATTTTGCAAGGAACGTTCATTTGGAGGAATGGAAACAGACTTCATGAACATTTCAGCTAAATTAGGATCGCTATATTTCTTTTTTTTTTTTTTTTTTACTAAATACCTAGAGTATTCTTCAAACCAAATTTTGATCTGGGAGGTAGAAGAGTACAGAATCTATGATCCTGAGTTGGGAAATCTGAAATAATCAAAGCTTTACCATCAACTAGCTCCTTGACTTGAGCAAGCATTTGAACTCTCTGGGTTTCAGGTTCTTTATCTGCAATTTTAATAAGTAGTACGGAGACTCTCTGGGGCCCTTCCATCTGTAAGTCATTAATTCAATCTTATTTAAACTCTACAGAACCCAGAGCTTCATAAAATTAGCTCATTGAATTTGTGTGCTAACCATGGTACATTTTTCTTTAAACAAACCTTGAGACAATTAGGAAATTTGCAATAAATATAAGATTTTTTTTTCTTTTTCTGTGAGTGGGTTGAAAGCTTCTATATTACTGAGTTTACTACAAATACATTGGTTCTCAGGCATTCATTTGGGTTTTTATGTTCTAGATATTTTTTCTATGTATATCTGCCTTAATGTCTATAAAATTGTGATAGTAATAGCACCTAGTTCAGAGAAGTTATAGCGAGGATGAAATTCATAAAACATGCCAAATGATTAAAATATTACCTTGCACATCTAATTCCAAAATATTAGCTATTATCCTTCACCTCCCCAATGTGGTCATCTTCTCTCTTTGCATAAAAATATTTATGGTGTATTAATATTGTATTTGAGGGCGCCTGGGTGGCTCAGTGGGTTAGGCCGCTGCCTTCAGCTCAGGTCATGATCTCAGGGTCCTGGGATCGAGTCCCGCATCGGGCTCGCTGCTCAGCAGGGAGCCTGCTTCCTCCTCTCTCTCTCTGTCTGCCTCTCTGCCTACTTGTGATCTCTGTCTGTCAAATAAATAAATAAAATCTTTAAAAAAATATATTGTATTTGACAAGGGGTTTGAAGTGGCGGGGGGGGTGGGAGGTTGGGGTACCAGGTGGTGGGTATTATAGAGGGCACGGATTGCATGGAGCACTAGGTGTGGTGAAAAAATAATGAATACTGTTTTTCTGAAAATAAATAAATTGAAAAAAAATAATGAATACTGTTACGCTGAAAAAATAAAAAAACTAAATTAAAAAATATTTTGCTTTAGAAAAAATATATATATTGTATTTGACAGTTGGTAAATAGATCCCATGGTATAGAATGTCAAATATATAAAAATTAAAGCACTAAACTAATGTTCTAAAGCTAGAGTTCAGATGGATGTTTATCTTTATTTAAAATATGAATGTTGATGACATTTCTGCCTAATATAGAAAATTTCAAGCTAAATAAAAATTTCTCTCTCTTTTCTCCCATCCCACTCCTGTCTCCCCCTTCCTCATTCCTACCATCTTTCAACTTTTCCCAATACCTTACACTGAGTCAAGACTGCCCTTATTGGATTGAAAATTTAAAAAGTAAACAAGCTTCAAAAATAGATAATCATATAAGATATTTTCTAGATAATTTTCCTTCTTTCTGTTTTTCCATCTTTCTGCTCTTGAATTTTTATTTTCATATTACTGTTTCTCAAATCCCTCTCCTTTGGCAACCTCTTGATCCTCTTTTAGGCTGCTAAATGGTCATGACTCTTGCCTCTCTAAGGAGGGAGAAACTGCTTTCCTATCAAAAGTATGATAAAACTCTTAAACACTCCCATTCATATCTGTGTGATAGAGCCAAACTATAAAAAGTAAAAACTAATGAGAATGCAAGTTTACAACCATTCTAGAAAACAGTATGGAGTTTCCTTACGATGTTAAGAATAGAGCTACCCTACATCCCAGCAATTTTAATATTGGGTATTTACCCCAGAGATACAGGAGTAGTGAAAAGAAGCAAAACCATTCCAATGTTCATAGCAACAATGTCCGCAATAGCCAAACTGTGTCAGGAGCCAAGATGCCTTTCAACAGATGAATGGATAAAGAAGATATGGTACATACACACAATGGAATATTATTCAGCCATCAGAAAGGATGAGCACCCACCGTTTGCATCAATATGGATGGAACTGGAGGGGATTATGGCAAGTGAAGTAAGTCAAACAGAGAAAAACAATTATATGGTTTCACTCATATGTGGAACATAAGCAATAGCACGGAGGACCATAGGGGAAGGGCAGGAAATCTAAAGGGGGCAGAAATCAGAGAGGGAAATGAACCATGAGAAACTATGGACCCTGAGAAACAATCTGGGGGTTTCAGAGGGAAGGAGAGGAGGGGGAGGGTATAACAGGGTGAAGGGTATTGAAGAGAGCATGTGCTATCATAAGCACTGGATGTTATACTTAACTAATGAATCATTGAACACTGCATCAAGGAATAATTAGGTACTATACAGCGACTAACTGAACATATTAAAAAATAAGGTAAACATAAAAAAAAGTAAAAATTTAATAGTAAAACTAACTAAACTAGCTACAAATTAAAGTTTGGAAGTGGTAAGCTTCCATTAGTATCAAGAGATTAAAACCTTGTTCAGAAATAAATTACTTAAATAAACTATAGAAAGTTGAGAATAAGGCCTTGAAAAAAAAAATCAACATTTAAGCAGAGGGTGAAATGGAAGGACAGGGTGGTAGGCAAGAAAAGTCATCCAAATTTGAATAATGGAAAGAAAACAGGCAATGTTTTCTCCTTTTAGTTTTTGTTTTTTTGTTTGTTGGTTTGTTTTTCTTTTTTAAGAATTTATTTATTTATTAGACAGAGAGAGAAAACAAACCAACAAACAAAAAAACCAGGGGGAGCAGCAGATGGATAGAGACAAAAGCAGGATCTCCACTGAGCAGGGAGTCTGATGTGTCCTTAATCTCAGGACCCCAGAATCATGATCTGAGCCAAAGGCAGATTTTTTTTTTTTAAAGATTTTATTTATTTATCAGAGAGAGAGAGGGAGAGAGAGCGAGCACAGGCAGACAGAATGGCAGGCAGAGGCAGAGGGAGAAGCAGGTTCCCTGCTGAGCAAGGAGCCCGATGTGGGACTCGATCCCAGGATGCTGGGATCATGACCTGAGCCAAAGGAAGCTGCTTAACCAGCTGAGCCACCCAGGCGTCCCCAAAGGCAGATGTTTGACTGAGCCACCCAGACTCCCCTTCCTTTAGGGTTTTAAATAATTTTATAAAAAGGAACTAGAAATTTTATTGAAAATCCACTGAATAGTCTACTTTTTGATGTTAAAATATATAAAATGTGAATTCAATACTTTCCAATTTTTGCTTTCATTAAGTAACACATTAAAGAACACACTTGAGTAAGTGGAGTCTTTTCTGAAGCTTTAACATGTGCAGTCTTCTATTATTTATAGGTGACTTCATAAGTACATTAACATCTAATGATGAGAAATTAGATGGCATTATAGATCACTTAGCTCATTCTCATAATAATTCTTCTTTATTTATCTGCTATACAGGGATAATTATATTTTGGGATTTTCTTTGCTAGTTTGGGAAGAGGTTTCTTGTGCATGACAAGTTTCTACTTTCATACCTTATATAGTAATACTTATAATTACAATACTATGATAATCTTCTGCCATCCATTGTGGTTAAAGCAAGGTATGAAATGTGTTTTAAGGAATATTTCCCAGGATAGATTTTTCTACCTATCTTTTATCTTTAAGTTAAAAGTCCTTGTCATTAACTTACTTTCTCATTTTGTTAATGGTTTCCTCAACGGTTTTTGCAACTTGTAGCTAATAAATGAGCAGACTGTGGGATAATTACAAAGCTAACTTAGAGTCAGGACACCAAGTTTCTTTTCATAACCCTGTCACTGATACATTGTAAAACTTTAGGGAAACTATTTAACATGTAGGTGAGTTTACCAACAATCTCTAAAATCTTTTCTAATTTAAAATTCTTTGCCATCTAAAGAAGTCCTGTAAGTTGACATTATGAAATGTGTTTGAAAGATGTTTCATATCACTAAAACATGACAAATATATAATCATATTATACATCTCACCATTTTCTCCACATTGTTCTGGAAAAAGATATGGCAGGCAGAGAATTGGTAGGTAGTCTTAAAAACTTTATTAAAGTTTAGAGTTGAGTCAGTTGGCTAAAAATCCTGTGATTTTTGAAGTGAAAGCTCTGTCTTTCCTCACTCTATAAACTCTAGGGAGAAGTACTGCTTTTGCCAAGAGACAGGAAAGCTGTAACAATGGAATTCCCATCACCCTGCTACAATCCCTAATGTAATGCTTATGTCAGATGTGACAAATTTTGAAAAGGTCTGTGCAACTAATAGCTGCCATACACCTCTTTTCTCCAGACAATCCTAAAGCAAAGAAAAATAGAGTCTTTGATTTTTGTTTGGTGCTTGGTAATACTGTGATGGTACTAAAAGCACCACTATTAAAAAATGCTAATAGGTACTTGTAAACTATCTGAAGATTATGTGTAAAACTATATTTATTTGATAAATGAAGTAAACAGAATATTCAAGTTATTTATAATCTTTATGCATGTGGTATAATCCCATTGGGCAAATTATTGTCAAATTAAGATAGTGCTACTTTGTAGTACCCAAAACAAATCATATGTTATAGTAATATGATTTCAAGAATCACTAAGGTGATCTGAATTCTGAGCTAGAATTCTGAAGTCAAGTTCATTTTTCAATTCATTTTCTTATTATACTGTGTGTGATAATAGGCAAGTAATTCAGCAATTCCTGGGAAATTGTTTTATCTCCTGAACAATGCCTATCTGACAAACCAAGAGAATGAAATATTCATATGGATATTAAATAACATTCTAAATAATTGTGTGAAATTTAATTTCAAATCAAAATGGGGTTCTTTTATTTTATCAGTAGTAGTGAGGTTTTTTTTTTTTTTTAAGATTTTATTAATTTATTTGACAGACAGAGAATCACAAGTAGGCAGAGAGGCAAACAGAGAGAGAGAGGAAGCAGGCTCCCCGCTAAGCAGAGAGCCCAATGCAGGGCTAGATCTCAGGACCCTGGGATCATGACCTGAGCTGAAGGCAGAGGCTTTAACCCACTGAGCCACCCAGGTGCCCCAGTAGTACTGTTTTTATCTAATCCCATTTTGGAGTGATAAAGTTGGAAAAAAACTCATTAATTCCTGACTTCTTTAAATGTTTTAAAGATGTTCTTTAAATTCCTGACTTCTTTAAACTTCTTAAAATGTTATTGATGCTTCTCTCATTCATCTAAATTAATTAGTAAAAGGACAAATAAAGTTGAAATGAAGGGTGAAACACTCATGGTGAATATACCATAACAAAGACTTGCCAAGTCACTCTACTGTACTGTACAGCAGTACAGCTGACACTAATGTAATATTGTATATCAACTATACTCAAATAAAATGAAATTCAAGACATTTTCACCTCATAAAGAGTAAAAAAGAAGAACATAGAATCTCTCCCAACTCCAAACATGCTGAATGATCAGAAAGAAAGGAACTATACTTCTTGACAAGACCAAATTGTAACCAATTCCTAGGCTCATAAGCAGATGAATGGACACTAGGGTTGAGGAAAGGTAAGCCATTGTTGATTTAAATTTAGACTAACTCAGTTCTTTTTCTCATTTTAAGTAAACTTCAGCATCTACAATCAAATGGAGTTCAATATTATTCATCTGTTCTTAAGCCTTCTGTCATATCTTGTCTAAGCTCCACCTCTGCACTGATAGATGGTTTTTACATAGTATTACAAATAATTTTTCTAGAAATTCTCTTAGTCCTAACTTATATTTAGATGATGACAGTTTTTGTCTCATCATCTTAGGTGTTTTACAGAATTTCATTTATGTTATTGCTGATTTAGGTAGCTCTCTATATTTTGTACACATCAAAATAATATTAATTTATAAATAACAATTTACTATTCTCTGAATGAGCAGTGAAGTCTTTTAAAATATGAAAAAAATCTAATGTTGAGAGTTACAGACATAAAGAATCCTTACTACTAAAATATACAGCACAAAATAAACACAAGGTACTATGTTTACCATGGTTTTATATATATATGTATAATATACATATATATACACATATACAAAACAATATATTTATATTTTATATATAATTACATTTTAATATTTAGTTTTAGTATTGCCAATAATGTTTTATCTGCCTGCCTCTGGAGATACTATGGATTTTACCACTATTTTTCCAGAAAGTGAATTGAAGAATTTTCCAAGCTATTATGGTAATTAAAGTATACATAATTTACTTATATTTCTATCTATGTCTGCCATTTAACTGTCCAATAAATAACTTCAAACACAACAGATTTAAATTTTTTGGCAATAGGCTATGCAAGGCAATGATATTGAAATCTGGAGATAATTACTGCTGTTTATCATTAAAGGTATATTAATTAGGATAGTACTGAGAGAGAGAGAGACAGAGGGAGAGAGAATTGTTGCAGCTAATAATAAAAATCTACATTGATTTGAATAGTAATGTGAGAAATACAGAAAGAAAGGCAAAGAAATACAGTTAGAATAATAGCCTCAACAAAATAAATTATTTCATAATACTATCTGGGATCAAGTTATTTGAATTAAAATATTTACTATAAGTCAGATTGATTAATAACTATCATGTTCCCTAAATTCCAATGTTTAATAACTAGATTTCTCTCTCTTTTTTTTTTAAGATTTTATTTATTTATTTGACAGACAGAGATTACAAGTAGGCAGAGAGGCAGTCAGAGAGAGGAGAAAGCAGGCTTGCTGCTGAGCAGAGAGCCCGATGTGGGGCTCGATCCCAGGACCCTGGGATCATGACCTGAGCCGAAGACAGAGGCTTTAATCCACTGAGCCACCCAGGTGCCCCTAGATTTCTCTCTTTATTCCACTATGTAACTTCCAATTTTTATCCTAATAGTACAAACTTTAATTGGATATTTTATTTTAAGTGTAATATTATAAATATGATCTAAGTAGACTATTTTCTTTTTAATGAAATTAAAAATTTTCTTACATACATATATACATGCATGGTAATAGACTGTTGAGAATAATTGGGTTCTATCTATATCTGGCCTTTGGTTTCATTTTTTTCTAAACCATTCCAAAGATAAGGATACATCAAATTTCTTCTGAATAATATATATAAAAAACTTGAAATTACATGAAAGTGTGTACTAAAATTAAAATGTATATTTTAGAGACATTTTTAAGCAAAAACTTTCATCTTTGGTAAGAATAGGCAGTGATTTGGTTTTAATTTCTTCACTTCTCATTCAGAAAACCAACTAGGTCATCAAGGATAACAAAAAAGATTTTCAAAACTACATTCTCAGCTAAATTAGGACACAGAAATGCCTCCAAATTTCATATGTGGTAAAAATCTGGCCAAAAAGCAAAGCCAGCTATCGAGACCACATAGGAAGTCAAGGAAGTACTTTAAGGAGGTAAAGTTTGTTGTTGCATATTTCAGATCTCTCTAGTACATATTCGCTTCCAGAAGAAAACAAAAAACCTCATCCTGATAGGAATCTGTACTAAGTATAGTTCTTTTACTGTGATTGGGAAGAAAGAAGGTGGAAAAGTGTGTGGGAGTGCCCTGAGGTGACTGATCTCATGGTCTCTACCAAATACATCTTCTAAAAGTGACTGCTTCACATTTGAAGAAAGGACTGTGTCTCTTGGTGACAGCAGACTGTAAAAAAAAATATCAAAGAAAACCCAACTTATCAGTAGAAGTCCCCATGAAATAGAAAATGTTCTAAGGGTCACAGGAGGGGTGGGTACACAGAGGTGGCATGAATTATCACTGTAATAACAGACAGAAGGAGACCTGAAACTGTGAAGCCTGAAAGCTCCCCTCTTTCTACACTCCACTGAAACCTCCTGCTATTAGTACAGGGAAATTAATTCAGTCCAACACAAGCGCTAGAAAAGGAAAACTCAAAAGTCGACAGAAGTAAGCTTGGGCAATATATTTTAAGAAATCAATAGAACAATTCTAAAGATGTTATAATCTCATTAATAAAAGGCTTCAGTAACAACAAAAACATGGTAACACATTTCCAACATATTTTTGTTTGAAATGAAGCAGTCAGACTTATGAAGTAGCACAAAGGGTAAACATCCAGAAACTCAAATAACAGTTAAATTGGAAGTAGAATTTTATGATAGAACAACAGTGGAATGTGAAATGAGTTCTGATAAAATGAAAAGAAAGGAGGAAAAATTAATTAATAAAGAATAAATGCAAAGAAAGGAGGAAAAATTAATAAATAAAGAATAAATGCAAAGAAACACAAAAGAGAATAGACACGATAGAAAGTACAATGAGAACACAGGAGATTAAAAAATATTGATACAATGATCCATATATACAAAAAGAAAGAAAAAGTGAATTAAAGTTAACATAGGTATAGGTCATAGGAAAGGGCAATCTAAAGTACATATTATTAAGAAAGAAGAAAGAAAAAATAAAAAAGAAAAGAAAAATAATTGAAAATAGGTTTCCTAAAATAACCTAAATTTTGGGGGATCCTCATCTACAGTACAAATCCCAGCATATATAGGATGACATCCACCTCTTATAACATTGGGGAAAATGGAGAAAAATGTAGTTATTACTGAGAATGAGGATAATAATTTATCTATGACCCATAAATCTCTTGTCTATTTTCAGGATAATATGAATAAATAAACTTCTATTTAAATATTATGAATAATATTTAAAGAATTCACCCTTGGTACTAGGGGGATTTCCACTCTAGATTGATGAGGATTTATAAACACATGGCACCAGACACTTGACAGATGAGAACAACAACAGTTTATTTATTAGTCACATATACTCAAAACTTAAAGATTTATAACAAGGTAGAATGTAATAAAGCTAATAAAAAGGGGTTTCTGAATTCTGGTCCATTATGTAAAGAACCTAAAAATTCTTGTTCTGTCCTAACAACAAGTAAAAACAAAAATCTCTGTTGGAATAATGTTGATATAAGAAAGCCAAACTGTAATTGACATGCTGCTGAAGACTTCTTGTGGACAAGTCTGAGAGTTACAAATTCCAGGAAACCAAGTCATGGAGGGGAGGGGTGCCCTCACTTTTGCGAGTTTTATCTCCAGGCAATTGATCAGGTTTCCAAAGTGAATATCAGCAAAATTCCCCCCTGCTTTTGGCAGAGGGAGGAGAAAAAGAACCATTTTGAAATACTCCAGAGAATTTTTGTAAAAAGTATTGGCCCCAAAAGAAACTACTTTACTAGAGCCTAAACTATTCAGGCTTTTTCAGAGCCTGACTGACTTCTGAGAAGTGATAAACACTACTTTAGCCTACTCTAGCCATCCTATCCTAAGGGAGGAAAACAAAACAAAACAAAACTGTAAAGCATTTATGAAGTTTGGGATTCAGAGATACTTTTTGAATCCTAGACTGAGGCTTAATCATAGGACGATGGAACACATCTCATCACACCTTACCATCATGTTATTAAAGGCCTATTAACCACAGCTCTTTTTAAATAGTATTATGTCATGTCTGGGTATCAAGAAAAAATTACCAGGCATACCAAAAGGCAAAAATAAATAACAATTAAAAAAGACAGTGTAAGCATCAGAACAAGATATGACAGAAATATTTGGATTTTAAAACTGAGAATTTAAAACAACTATGATTAATATGTTAAGTGTGCTAATGGATAAAGTAGATGACATACAAGAATAGATGGGTAATATCTGCATATAAATGGGAATTCTAAGGAAGAACTAAAATGAAATGCTAATGACCAAAAACACTAAAAGAAGAGTGAATGAAACAAAGAATGCCTTTCGTGGACTTATGAAGCGATTATATATGGCTGAAGAAAGACTCTGAGCCTAAGGTTGTAACAATAGAAATTTTGAAAACTGAAACATAGATAGGAAAAATCCTAGAAAGAAAAAAAAAAAGAAGAAGAAGAAAAAAAGAAAAAAAAGAAAACACCAGAGTTACCAAGAACTGTGGGACAACTACAAAATGTGTATCTTACATCTAATGGGAATACCAGAAACAAAAAAAAAGAGAAAAGAATAGAAAAAAATATATTTGAAGGAATGATGACAGAGAATTTCCTTAATGTCAAACACGAAACCATAGATCAAGGAAGCTCAGAGAACACTAAACAGGATAAAACAAATAAACAAACAAACAAAAAGCAAGAACAAAATCTATCTCTAGACATATCTTATTTGAATTACAGAAAATCAAAAATTTTGAAAGACACCAGGGGGAAGAAAATGTGTTACCAATAGAGAAGCAAAAATAATGATTACTTCTCCTTTGAAGCCCTACAAACAAGAAGAGACTAAAGGGAAATATCTTAGGTATTAGGAAGGGAAAAAAATAGCAACTTAGAATTCTGTATCCTGCAAAACTATCCTTCAAAAGTGAAGGAGAAATAAAAACTTCAGAAAAACAAAAATTAGGGAATTTTTTGCTAGTAGAGGGTAGAACTGACTTGAAAGAAATGTTAATAAGATTTCCTCAGAGAGAATGAAAATAGTAGAGGTGAGGAACTCATATCTGTATAAAGGAAAAAGAAGCATCAGAAATAGCATAAGAGGAAGAACAATAAAATGGTATTATATATATAGATTTATATCTATACATACATCTATTTATGATAAGAATGACAACAATGGTACAAGGGATGGCATCAAGGAATTAGTATTATTTTGAAATTTCTTAATACACAGACGTGTTAAAAAATATATATATATACATATAAACACATATATCCATGGTGTAGTGTTATTTGAAAGAGGGCTTGGATTATTTGTATTATAAATTCTATGGGAACCAAGAAAAAAGGAAGAAATAGAAGGAAGAGAAGGGGAAAGTTGGGGAGAAGAAGAGAGAGGGAGGGGAGCAGGAGGAAGAGAAAGATAAAATACAGAAAGTGAGGGAAAAAATATTAAATGTTCAATTATACCACATAAAGCAGATAAACAGTAGAAGACAAATTAAGAACAAAGAGAAAGGGCAACAAGTAGGAAACAGTAACCAATATGAAACATATTAATATAACCATGTGAATAATCACTTTGAACTCAGTAGCCTAAATGTACCATTTAAAAGACAGAGATGTCAGATTAGATAAAAAACCCAGACCTAATTATATGTTACCTTCAAAGGACCCACTTTACATTTAAAAACAACTATGGATTAAAAGAAATGGATAGAGACAGATATATCATACTAGCAATAATCAAAAGAAAGCGGGAGAATTTGTGTTCATTTCAGACATAATGGGCTTCAGAGAAATGAAATTTATCAAGGACAAACTGGGGTATTAGATAATGATGAAGAGGTCAAGAAGACATAACAATCCTTAGTATGTATAAATTTAACAACAAAGTGCCAGAATATGTGAGACAAAGCTTATAGAATTGCAAGAATAGATAAATCTATGATCATAGCCAGAGATTACAATTCTTCATAAATACTAGTTAGATCCAGTGGGCAGAAAATTAGTGAGGACATAGTTTATCCCAAATGTACCACCAGTCAACTGGATATCAGAGAAAAACAAAAACAAAAACAAAAACAAAAACAAAACAAAACCCATCTGGGGCCATAAAGCATAGCTTAACAAATTTTTAAGAATTAGAAATCATACAGTGTCTGCTTCCAGACAAAAGGGAATTAAATGAGAAATCAAGGAAGATAAGTAGGAAATCCCCAAATACTCAGAGATTGTATTCATTGGGGTTCTTCAAAGAAACAGACCAGCAGGAGAAATTTGTTTAGTTATTATGATGATTTGGCTAATGTGATTACAGAGGCTGAGAAATCCCATGATCTAATGTCTGAAAGTGGGAAAACCAGGAAATCCAGAGGTATAATTCTCTCCAAGTCTGAGGTCCTGAGAACCATGAGAGTCAATGGTGTATAATTCCCAGTTCAAGGGCTGGAGAAGATGAGATGTCTCAGCTCAGTCATTTAGGCTGGAAAAAGGAGGTGATTTCCACCTTGCCTCAGCTTTTGTTTTATTCAGGCCCTCAATGGACTGAATTATGTCAATCCACATGGGGGAGAATAATCGACTGAGTCCACTATTCCAAATGCTAATCTCATCTGGAAGGCTCCCATAGACAAACTAAAAAAAAAATTAATAGTGTGGGCCCACCAACACCAGGCAAGTTGGCACATAAATTAATTATCACAGAGACTAATCAACATATTTCTAAATAATACCAGGGTCAAAAATAATCTCAAGAAAAAATTAGAAATATTCTTTATTATATGAGGATGAAAATAAGCTCATGAAAATTTGTGGAGTACAGGAAAAGTAGTGCTTTGAGTAGTGTTTTCTCACCTTAGGGAGGGAAAAAAAAAAGAAGAGCAAATTAAAAGTAAACAGCAGAAAAGAGATAATAATTACAGGAGAAATCAACAAAATTAAAACTGGAAATCAGTAGACAAAATGAAAAGCAAAAGCTGGTTGTTTGAAAGATTGATAAAATAAACAAATTTCTAGCCAATTTAACCAAGGGAAAAAAGACAGAAGATACGAATATCCAATGTTATATGAAAGGAAGAACACCAGTGTGTTTTCCATGGACATTAAAAGGACAATATGTGAATATTATGAAGTACTCTATTTCCAGATATTTGATTACCCAGGTAAAATGGACCAGTTCCTTGAAAGATACAATCTGCCAAAACTCACAGAGGAAGAAATAGACTTTCTGAATAGGTCTATATTTATTAAGGAAATTAAATATATAATTAGCGACCTTTCAAAACAAAAAGGACCAAGTAAAGATGAGTTTATTGGTGAATTATACCAAACATTTAAGGAAGAAATTATGCTATTTCTCCATAATATTGTCCAAAAGATAAAAATCCTAACTTGTTCTAGAAGACTTGATTATTCCAATACCTAACCTGAATAATGACATTACAAGAAAAGAAAACTACAGATTAATGTCTCTTATGAATGTGTATGTAAAATTTTTAAACCAAATATTAGGAAGTTAGATCAAATAATATATAATAAAAATTATCAACCATGACTACCTGGAATTTATTCTGGATATGCAAATCTGGTTCAACATTCAAAAATCGGTTAATATAATCCATTACATCAATAGACTAAAGAAAGTTCACGTAAGTTGATGCAGAAAAGGCATCTGACAAAATTCTAACACCTATTCATGACAAGAAAAAAATAAGAGCAAATACCTCTTAGTAAACTAAGAATTGAGGGGAACTTTTTCAACTCAATAATGACAATCTATAGGGACACCTGAGTGGCTCAGTCATTAAGCATCTGCCTTTGGCTCAGGTCATGATCCTGGGATCCTGGGATAAGTCCAGCATCGGGGGAAGACTGCTTCTCACTCTCCCACTCCCCCCTCTTGAGTTCTCTCTCTTGCTGTAACTCTTTCTGCCAAATAAATAAATAAAATCTTAAAAACTAATGACAGTCTATAAAAACCTATGGCTAATGTCATGCTTAAAGCTGAGAACCTCCGTTTTCTCATTAAGATCAAGAACAAGAGTGTCCCTTCTCATTTATTCCCTTTTAACATCATACTGGAAGTCCCAGTAAGTACAGAAAATAGAAAGTTTACTAAATAAGAAAAGAGAACTAAAACTGTCTTTGTTTGCAGGTGTCATTATTATCTATATAGAAAATCAAAAATAATTGACTGCAGGAACTAATAAAGCTACTATGGCAAATTGCAGGATGCAAAGTTAATATAAAAAAGTGAATTACATTCCTATATGTCAACAATGAACAAGTAGAATTTTCATTTAAAACATTCAACAAGTGTTACATAACCAACCAAAAAGTGTGAAATGCTTCAATATAAATCTAACAAAATGAGGACAAGTACTCAAGTATGAGGAAAGGAGCACAAGTATGAGGAAAATTACAAAACCCTAAAGATATCAAAGGAGAACTGAATAAATGGAGAGATATTCCATGTTCATAGACAGGAAGACTCAATTTCAAGATCCACATTTTTTCTCAAATTGATTTATAGATTATGCACATAGTCCCAATCAAAATCCCAACAAATTTTGGGATTATTTTGTGGGTATCAATAAACTTGATTCTAAAGTTTATTTGGAAAGGCAAAAGACCCAGAATAGTCAACACAATATCAAAGGAAAGGAACAAAGTTGGAAGACTGACACCACCAAACTTCAAGACTTACTATAAAACTATAAGAAATAAAATAGCATAGTATCGGTGAAAAAAGCAGACAAATAGATCCATAGAACAGAAAAGGAAACCTAGTAATAGGCCCACATACACACTGTCAACTGACATTTGGCAAAAGTGAAAGGCAGTATAATGGAACGAATGGTGCTGGAACAACTGGACATCCACACACGCACAAAATAAAATAAATAAGAATAAGAATCTAGACACAGGCTGTACACCTTTCACAGATGTTAACTTCTAATAGAAGAGATTTAAATGAAAACTGCAAAACTCTAAAACTGCTGGGATAAAACAGGAAAAAAATCTAAATGATCTGGACTATGGCAGCTACTTTTTAGGTACATCAAAGGGCAATCCATGAAGGAAATAATTGATAAGCTGTACTTCATTAAAATTGAAACTTTTTCTATGCAAGAGAAACTCATTAGACAACTCACAGACTGAATGAAACTATTTGGAAAAAATACATTTGTAAGATATTTTTAAAAGTTTATTTTATGTGTATTTCATATAATTCTTGCTTTTATTCATTCTGGATGCCTTGAGTTAAAAATCTATACAAAATTAACTAATTTCTTAAAAAAATCTTACAATTAACAAAACTAGTCTTTAAAAAAAAATGGAGAGAAATACCATGTTCTATGACAGAGTCCACTTAAGAAATATGTTTGTTCCCTCTAAGTATTATAGTTATTTAACATGTTCCCTTGAGTCATTTGTATTCATTGATTTAAATTTTAAATTTTAATATTAAAAAGATTAGAGGCACACGGAAAAATCTTTAATAAATTTGAGACATAGAAAATAAAAGGGAAAGTCATTATCTATCACTCCCCACCAACTTGGTCCTATATATAACAAATTGAATAGTCTGTTGTGTATCATTACATATATTCATTTTTATATTTTCTCTATTTCATGAATTCTAAAACATACTCATGTTTCTCTTATGTGAGATTACATTTTTTTAAAGATTTTTTTTATTTATTTGACAGAGAGAGAGAGATCAAAAGGAGGCAGAGAGGTAGGCAGAGATAGAGGGTGAAGCAGCCTCCCTGCTGAGCAGAGAGCCGGATGTGGGGTTTGATCCCAGGACCCTGAGATCATGACCTGAGCTGAAGGTAGAGACTTAACCCACTGAGCCACCCAAGTGCCCAATATTACAATATTACATAGTTTTATAAAATTGTATGTCAAAGCAGTTTTGAGTTACTTTGTGTATCTTTAACCTTCAATCTTAAAGGCAAATTTTGTGTCATGAATTCACTTTATTTTTTTTAAATTAAATTAATTTATTTATTTTCAGAAAAACAGTATTCATTATTTTTTTACCACACCCAGTGCTCCATGCAATCTGTGCCCTCTATAATACCCACCACCTGGTACCCCAACCTCCCACCCCCCCACCACTACAGTTGTTTTTCAGAGTCCATAGTCTCTCATGATTCACCTCCCCTTCCAATTTACTCCAACTCCCTTCTCCTCTCTAAGACTCCTTGTCCTCCATGATATTTGTTATGCTCCACAAATAAGTGAAACCATATGATAATTGACTCTCTCTGCTTGACTTATTTCACTCTGCATAATCTCTTCCAGTCTGGCCCATGTTGCTACAAAAGTTGGGTATTCATCCTTTCTGATGGAGGCATCATACTCCATAGTGTATATGAACCACATCTTCCTTATCCATTCATCCGTTGAAGGGCATCTTGGTTCTTTCCACAGTTTGGCAACCATGGCCATTGCTGCTATAAACATTGGGGTACAGATGGCCCTTCTTTTCACGACATCTGTATCTTTGGGGTAAATACCCAGGAGTGTAATCGCAGGGTCATAGGGAAGTTCTATTTTTAATTTCTTGAGGAATCTCCACACTGTTCTCCAAAGAGGCTGCACCAACTTGCATTCCCACCAACAGTGTAAGAGGGTTCCCCTTTCTCCACATCCTCTCCAACACATGTTGTTTCCTGTTTTGTTAATTTTGGCCATTCTAACTGGTGTAAGGTGCTATCTCAATGTGGTTTTAATTTGAATCTCCCTGAGGGCTAGTGATGATGAACATTTTTTCATGTGTCTGATAGCCATTTGTATGTCTTGATTGGAGAAGTGTCTATTCATATCTTCTGCCCATTTTTTTGATATGTTTGCCTGTTTTGTGTGTCTTGAGTTTGAGGAGTTCATTATAGATCCTGGATATTAACCTTTTGTCTGTACTGTCATTTGCAAATATCTCCTCCCATTCCGTGGGTTGTCTCTTTGTTTTGTTGACTGTTTCCTTTGCTGTGCAGAAGCTTTTGATTTTGATGAAGTCCCAAAAGTTTATTTTTGCTTTTGTTTCCTTTGCCTTTGGAGACGTATCTTGAAAGAAGTTGCTGTGACTGATATCGAAGAGATTACTGCCTATGTTCTCCTCTAGAATTCTGATGGATTCCTGTCTCATGTTGAGGTCTTTTATCGATTTTGAGTTTATCTTTGTGTACAGTGTAAGAGAATGGTAGAGTTTCATTCTTCTACTTATAGCTGTCCAGTTTTCCCAGCACCATTTATTGTGCAGAAATCAGTGGCTTTCTTATACACTAACAATGAAAATACAGAAAGGGAAATTAGAGAATTGATTCCATTTACTATAGCACCAAGAACCATAAGATACCTGGGAATAAACCTAACCAAAGAGGTAAAGGATCTGTACTTGAGGAACTACAGAACACTCATGAAAGAAATTGAAGAAGACACAAAAAGATGGAGGACCATTCCATGCTCTTGGATCGGAAGAATAAACATTGTTAAAATGTCTATACTGCCTAGAGCAATCTATACTTTTAATGCCATTCCGATCAAAATTCCACCAGTATTCTTCAAAGAGCCGGAGCAAATAATCCAAAAATTTGTATGGAATCAGAAGAGACCCCGAATCGCTAAGGAAATGTTGAAAAACAAAAATAAAGCTGGGGGCATCACGTTACCTGATTTCAAGCTTTATTACAAAGCTGTGATCACCAAGACAGCATGGTACTGGCATAAAAACAGACACATAGACCAGTGGAACAGAGTAGAGAACCCAGATATGGACCCTCAACTCTATGGTCAATTAATCTTCGACAAAACAAGAAAAAATATGCAGTGGAAAAAAGACAATCTCTTCAATAAATGAAAATAAATGAATTCACTTTAAAGCCACAATTGCTTATAGACAGAATAAACACAGAAATGTGTTTCTTCTCTTTATTGAGTGATCTGGTGCTTCAATAATACAACATACGTCTTAATCCAAAGATACCAATGGATTTTTTTATTTCCATTTGAAAAGTCAAATTAATCATAAAGAAAAATGGTACATGTTTTTCAATAACAAAAGTGGTTAGGAGCATAGACTCTCGAGTCAGTGCACATTGATTTCAAATTAGTTCTATCACTTAATAATGTCATTGAGTAAATTAATAAAATTAAAAATATTGCATATTTAATGACCTTTCAAAGCTACAGTTATTCTATCCATGAAATAGAAATAATTATAATCCTTGCACTTAAGGGTTGTTGTGAGTAATGACTGTACAGTAAACATTTAAAACACTGTTCGCCACTTTTAAGGAAATGGCGCCTCTCTAAAATATGTATATATATTTTTTCATGAGTACCTTGATGGAAGTCCAATCAACAGCAATCAGGCTATGAATAATTAAATAGTAAATTAACCCAAGTAAAAATACAAGTGGGTTGTAGAGAAATTATCAAAATAAATTAACGTGCTTCAAACATTGCTGATTTATTCTTCAGATTTAACAAAGGCATATTTTTTGTTAATTTTTAAAGGAACATATTTCAGAGGGCTAAGGACAGAAGATGATCTGAAAAATATTGGCTGTAAATACAGTGGGTGGAAGCCCACAGGCTCGGTATGTTTGCCAACACTCAGAGATGCTCTGTATATACTTTTGTTCATTTTTTCTCTTTTGTGGACTGGTCCTTTTACAAACCTATAATTATAATGCAGATAAGAGAGACAATAGTTAGGTATGCATTTCTTTACTATAATTCACTCTTTAAATAATATTTTCCTGTCCTTATTCTGCTAAATAATTCAAGACTTAGACTGAGACACACACAGATGGAAAGATTTATGTCACTAACAATTCATTTGATAATACAAAAGAATTTCTTGACACTATTTGCAAAAGTACTATTACAGATGTTTCTAGAAACCAGCCAATGTACTTAGATTCATTTTGAATCTATATGAAGAAAGAAGTTGTGTTTACCAAAGCAGGTAATGTAATAATAGACTACATTAACAACAGTATAAATTTCATAAAAAGGGAGTTGAATCTTCTGTTTCACTTTGTTGACAAAATCACCTCCTGGATTATTATGTTCCCTTTCCCTTGCTATTGGCAATACATAAATCTTTTAAAGAAAAACTAACATAGTAGCAAATGTTTTGAAATGAAAAGGAGATACAAAAGATTTGTTGCTCACACAAAATCTTTGTCTACTTTGTAAAATCAAGTTGTTGTTGTTGTTGTTTTTTAAGTATATATGGTCACAGAAGCTCAAGTAAAGATTTACAGGTGAAATTCAAAAGTACTAATATTTTGGTTCAGTATCAGTAAAGACTTTCTAATGGATTTCATGTCTGCAGTCAGATTTATTACTCTAAGAGTTAGTCTCTTTCTACCAGAAGTATTTAATCATAGGCCAAATAGAGAATCTATTTAAAAATCTATTTAAAAAATAAGATAAAATTATTACAAATAAGAGAATAAATGTCTTTCTACGCTATATATGTACTTACTAGTAAATGTTTATTAAAGTATGGTTTTACCACCCAAGTAAAGTGGATAATTAGTATCTTAAAAAAGAAAGGTTATTCCATTGTAAGACAAAATTCCAAATTTTTAGAAGCACTAGCAAAATTGAGTAGTATCTTTTCAAATTTCAAGGGAAAGTAACAATTTCCCAATTAAATCCTCCTGTGATTGTGATGTTATGGATAAACTTTCCCTTATATTGATTTTTTTCTGAATTACAGATAGCATTCTTCAAATTATTATAATAAATATGAATCATGCTAAACACATTTAAAGTGACAGGTAATAGAATCAGTGAACTAAAATTTTGATCAATATTAATTACAAAACCTGAACCACAGAAAGAAATGCACATTTGCAGACAAAAATGCAGAGCTTCAGATCTGTGGATAAAATTAAAAAACACACAAATATTTATGTAGTGGGACTCTCAGAGGAGAAGAAAAGGGAAGAAAAAGCATATTAGAAGATGTAATGACTGATACAACAAATTTGATTTGTTAAAAAAAATATGAATACTTAAGTTCACTGAATCCCAAGTAGGATGGACACAAAATGATTCACTCTAAACACATCATTGCTCAGAGACAAGTAAAACTTTTATAAGGAAAATGGCATCATATTCAAAAGAACAGCTATATATTTTATATTTCCATACATAGAAACTATTGTTAAATTAATTCAGAAGGCAAAAGAATAACACATTTTATGTTGTGAAAGAAAATAATTGCTACCCAAGAGTTTTATATCAGTCAAAAAAATCCTTTTGAAATAAAAACAAGATAAATATATTCCCAAAATTAAAAAAAAAACAAACACTGAGGGAATTTGTTGCTATGGGATTTGTAATACAATAAATAATAGTGGAATTTTTTCAGTCTAATTGGACATGTCACCAGACAGTAACTCTAATCCAAAGGAAAAGAGAAAACAACAAAGGGAATGGTAATATATTGGAAAACATAAAAGGGTTCATGTAATATTTTCAAAAATTTTAACTTAATGTTTTAAGGTTACAGATGCTATAAAGCAATAACTATCACACTGTTTTGGTGGGTTTATAATACAAATAAATACTGTGTATAATTATAATAAAACAAAAGTAGGGAAAGAAGTAGTAGTGCATTTGAGCAAGATTGCTGTATTTTTTATTTTATTATTTTTTAATTTTTTTTCAAGATTTTATTTATTTACCTGACAGAGAGCACAAGTAGGCAGAGAGGCAGGCAAAGAGAGAGAAAGGGAATCAGGTTCCCCACTGAGCAGAGAGCCCGATGCGGGGCTTGATTCCAGGACCCTGGGATCATTTCCTGAGCTGAAGGCAAAGGCTTTAACCCACTGAGCCATCCAGGTGCCCCCTGATTGCTGTATTTTTTAAAAAGATTTATTTATTTATTTATTTATTTATTTGAGAGACAGAGAGTGAGAGTGTGTGAGCAGGGTGTGGGAGCAGAGAGAGAGTGGGTGAAGGAGAGAATCTCATGCTGACTCTGTGCTGAGTGCTGGGCTCCATCTCACGACCCTGAGATTATGACTTGAGTCAAATTCTCAACCTACTGAGCCACCTAGGGGCCCCTGTTTACTGTATTTTTTAAATTATTTACCTGAATTAGTGATAAATTATGAGGTATATTGTAATTTCTTGAGAAACCACTAAGAAAACAAATAAAAAATATAGGTAAAATGTCAGCAGAATTAGAATTGTATACCATTATATTTGTTTAACACAGTGAATTTAGTATATAAACAGTTTGTTTAATGAAGTAGATATAAACAATATAGCAAATAAACAGCAAAATATCAGGCATAAATACAATCATAGGAATGATTATATTAAATGAGGTTAGACTAAACGCTCTCATGAAAACTGAGATATTGTCATATAGAATAAAAGTAGGATCCAACTATTTTTCCAAATATGTTTAAAAGTATTATAATGGAAAAAATATGTAACATTTTAATATGGTAAGTGAGTAGGAGTAGTTATATTAATTGATCATACAAGATAAACTTTAAGATAACAAATACTTCTATCCCTATATTCTAGGGATATAAAGGTATGTTTTACAATAACATAAAGGTCAATATATTGGGAAGATATAACAAATATAAACATACATGCACTTGACAATAGAGCTTCACATTACATGAAGCAAAAGGTGACATCTTTGAAAGGAAAAATAACTAAGTGATTGTGGTTGCAATTGTAACTCTGCTCTTGATTCTTGATAGATTAGATAAAATATCCTTAAGTATTTAAGTATTTAAGACTAAAGTAAAACTATCAACTAACTTGATTCAACTAATTTTAGAACACTTATTCCAGTGACACAGGATAAAAATTCGTTTCAAACACATATGAACCATTCTCCATGACAAACCACAAGAGAGGCCATTAAACAAGTCTTAAAAAATGTAAAAAGATTGGGGCACCTGGGTGCCTCAGTGGGTTAAGCCGCTGCCTTCGGCTCAGGTCATGATCTCAGGATCCTGGGATCAAGTCCCGCATCGGGCTCCCTGCTCAGCAGGGAGCCTGCTTCCCTCTCTCTCTCTCTGCCTGCCTCTCTGTCTACTGTGATCTCTCTCTCTCAAATAAATAAATAAAATCTTTAAAAAAAAAAGTAAAAAGATTGAAATAGTTCAAAATGTTTTCTGAACAAGATACAGTTAATTTAAAAAGAATCAGCACAAATGAATTGAGGAAAATTCCCAAATATTTGGAAATTAAACCATATAATTAGTATTCTGAGTCATAGGAGAACTCACGAAAGAAGTCAAGAAAATACTGAAAACTAAATAGGAACTGGCAAACCACCATCAAAATTTATGGATACAATACTTTCGTTTCTTGCCTTATTATATTAGCTACATTCTCCAGTTCTGCTTTGAATAGACTATCTCAGAGCAGTGATCCTTGCCTTATATCTGATCTTAGAGGGGCAGCTTTTAGTCTTTCACCATAAAGCATGATTTTAGTTATGTTTCTCATAGACACTTTTTATTAGGTTGAGAAAGTTCCTCCACAAGCTTGTTTCTTTGACAAAGATATCAAAGTAAGTATGTTTATGTTAAATATACCAGAGGAAAATTAAACTCTCAGTAACTTTGTAAATTGTGTTTACATGTAAAAAAGAGTATCAATACAAAATATCAGAGAGAAAACAGTATTTCCCATTTCCTAAAATCTTTTCTATGTTTCAAATCTAGATTAATACAGAAGTTAAATTGTTCTTGGATTAAATTGTTTATCTTGCAGTATCCTTTGACTAAATACATTGAAAATTTGTGTAAAGAGGGAGACCTTTTTCTAAGTGATATTGATTTTTTGTAGTATATGGTGATCACTATTCATCTCTAAAACAAAGAAAATACATATTTCACTTGTCTAGAAACTATATTTTTTAATATAGATCAGCTATAAAGAGTGATGAGGTCATAAAAAGAATAAAATCTTTTGGAACTTATAATTATTTGTATTTTATGGGAGGAAAAAGAACAAAATATTTTGGACTTAAATACAGAAGATAAGTCAACCTAATTAATATGTACTTTCAGCCAAAGATATTGGTTAATTAGGTTTTTGAAAGCTAAATGGTAATTTACTTGCCACTTAAAATACTTTTCTGATGCAAAATTTTCACCTCTTATAAGAATTCTACCTGATATGAATCATGTTTATAAACATAACATTTAAAATTGAGAATGATGCTTAAATATAATTGGCATGTGATTCTATCTTGTGAATATATTTGATAAACACAGAATCTCATTGAAGTCAATTATTTGAATAGATTGCAGTATAAAGGCAAGGTTTCAACATATGGGCATGTCCAGTATTAATTTAATGAAAACAAGAGACAGTGCTACTTCCATTTATTTTGATAAACTAAATATTTCATATATTTTTATTTTTACATTTTTGTCCAGTGTATATTTCCCATATCTACTTAAGAAAAATAACAGTAATATCCAGAGCTAATTTAGAGCAAAAATCTTACTATTTCAAGAAGAAAATAGTAAGATTCTTAAAAAATTGCCTTGTAAATCATTTGCTCTTGTAGGCTTACATAATTAATATTACATCCAGAAGTGAAACAGTTTGCTGAGCATTTACATAAGTTTGAGAAAAGCTATCATGTATTTTATTCAAGACATGCTTTTCCAATTGTTTGGCTTACTTGCAGAATGCTTCAAAATGGGACTTCAATTGTATATTTCCATCCATTTGCCTTTTTTTTAATGTTATGAAGAGAAATTTTGTAGGCAGTCTAGTCAAGAGCAGGGACTGTTTTATGTTGAATAAATCTCACCTCAGCAGCTAATGTGTGTGTGTGTGTGTGTGTGTGTGTGTGTGTAACAAACAAATGAGGAACAAAATTGCTTAGTGATGAGGTAAGATTTATTCAAGATGTATGTTTATATATGTGTGTTTATATATGCATTTACATATATATGTTTATTGTATTATATATTATATAAACATATTTATTATATGCTGTTTACACATACATGTTTGGTCATGTGTGTGTTTACACATATATGTGTATAGATATATACACACAAAGCTATCTCACACTTAATGTTAAAATTAAACAAATTCCTACCTTATTTATCTGGTCCATATTAAATTTTTTTTCTCAAGAAAGTTTTCTGTATCTACTGACTTCTGTTATATATCATTCTTCTCCCTTTTACCTTCTAAATAAAGATAAAATTTACACCACATTATTGAAAATGTTCTTGTCAATTTTCCCAAGGATTTATTTTCAAATCCAATGGCAAATTCTATGTCACTGTGTCATGATTTGACTTCTAAAAGATTTTGAACACACTATCCATGACACAATTTCTTTACTTGATTTCTGGGAAAAGCCACTATCCTAATTTTTCTCCGATCTCCCGGGACACTAGAAGTTTCTCTTGGGGTTTTTTCTGCCTACAGATCTCTTAGTATATGAGTAACCCAAGGATTAATCCTTGCTCTCTCCCTGGACAGTGCTCTCTCATTAGTAATAACATTTGTTCCCTGGCTTCAAATACTACATATACTTGTAATTTCCAATTCATATGTCAACTCTCATTTTTGCCCCTGAGTCCCAGACTTAATATATCTCTTTATTTAAATGTTTCACTAGAGGATAGCTAAAATAAGTTTATATATCCTTTTCCCATCCCAACCTCTTTTCCCAGTCTTTCTCATACTAGCTTCCTACGTATTTGATGAAGCCATGATCACAGAATGAACCTTTATTCTTCACTTTCCATCATCTCTAACTCACAATCCAATGGCAAGTTCTGTTTTGATCTACATTCAAAATGTATCTCTAAAAACTTTTATTTATTTACTTTTCAACACTTTCACTCTTACCTTCCAGTCAGTCCCAGGCTACCCCATCTCTAGACCAGACTAACATTAAGCCTTCATAAATTGTCTCTCCATTTCCAGTCTTATTCTTCTATGTTTGGTCTCCACTCAACAATTCAAGATGAAGAGAAAAGAAAATTTATCCAGCTTTTCTAGCTCTATTACATTTGTTCTTGTTTGCTCACTGATAATTCATTCTACTCCCAATCTTTCAGAATTCTTCAGTATGTAGATTACATACGAATTGTGTTCTAGTTATATCTCCTCTACTGAAATAATAATTTAAAAAGATGCACACAAATAATTCTCTAGTTTTAAAAATGGGAGGTTGTTCTTATTTATTCATACCATCTTATTTTCCATCTTCTTAAACATTCTTCCAAAGACTTTTTGTCAATCTTATCTTATCCTTATTTATGGTCTATGGGTATATATATTACATATATTATGTGGGTATATCAACTTACATTTATACAGGTAAAAAGAAATCAATAATACTCATTTTAGGAATATGAAGCTCTACATATAATTTATAACACATAATCACATAGCAATTCTTTTAAACTATTTTTATAAAAGTAAAAACATATAAAATTACACAGGATATATAGTAATTTAACTTTATATGCTTTCATATTCACTATTTGAAATTATTTTCTTGAGGAGGTTCATGAGGCAAGAAACAAACCTTTGATGCTGAAGCTGATGGAGATGGGGAATATAAAAGGGAATCACCACAACCTTCTTATGAGGTACAGATAAAGTCAAGTAACATGTTCTAGGTCACATATTCAGTGGTAGATGGGTCTGTGAATCCTTATTAGCTTATCTTTGCCAACTGTCTGTACTCTGAGATTGAAAACATTATTGAATACTTAAAACATAACATTATCCCATAGCTATTTTTATAGAAGAGAAAACTGAGGCTCAGAAAAGACAGGTCAAAACTCAGAATGACAAGAAAGCAAGTAGCAGAGTAAAAATAATTTTTGAGTTCTAGAAATGTTAACAGGATGTCTTTTATATGATTCAGGGTTAAACAAAATAGATGTGATCTTGTCCTTCATAAAGATTAGTTTAGTGAAAATTAATATTATAGTCAACTATATTATTCCAATGAAGCTTAATCTCATAAATTATTTTAAGTGGATCAAGGAAGATGAATAAAGACAGGAAATCATTTTTTAATCATATGTTTTCATCACTTTCATTTTTACAGATAGCTATTTCAGATGGTTGTTATGATTGAATCATTAAATATTGTACAGCCTGAAAAATCAATGAAAAATTTAATTATAAAAGGACTGCCTTTGATTATTAACCTTTTCATATTTATTGAATATTGAAGTAGTCCTGGGTATGTCTCTAGTGACAAACATAGTATCATAGAATCTATGCATGTCAGAATTGGAAGTTAACTGCATTATTCAGTGACAGAAACCCAATTCAACTGAAGAAAGAATGATTTAAACACACACACAATTTATTTAAAGAGCACTGGATAACTCAGAGAATTAAGGACAGAGCTTCAGGAAGTAGGGCAGCCTTAAGACAGTCAGGGACTGAATACTTGGATTATTATTGGCATCTTTTTCCTGATTTTTAATTCTTGATATTCATGACTTTTGTGTATATATTTTTTAGCAGAGTTCCTGGGAGTTGTTGAGTTATTATCTTGATGCTTTTTATCAGGAAGAAAGAAGAATAGTTTCTTGGGTATCTAAGGAAGGAAAGAAGAAAATTCTATGGATAAACTCCTGTTGTCATGACTCAAGGTACAGGCACATCTTTGATCATTTTGTCCTGAGCCTTGGATGCTATGATTTTCCCAATACTGATCACATTACAAACTCTAAGGGGTCAGGAGAGTAAGTTCTATAAATAGAAACTGGTGGATAGAGATGCTGGCACAAAAAAAAGTAGTCACATATTACTTCTTGGTTGCACAACTCATATGACCAACATACATAAACATATTTTTCTCTTACTGTATTTTTAAAGAAGGTCATCCCCCCACTTTCAATGAAACTATCTAATATACAGTCATGAATGAGCCCCAAAGATAGGCTTTCACAGTAATATTTAACAACTGCATTGAAGACCAAAATAACAATATATCTGTTCTATATGAATTCCTTCAAGTTCTATCTAGAAGTGGCCCTATCATGTTACTATAGCCTATGTCAAAAATACACATATGCATATATATTATAGAAACTGTAACTATATAAAAATCTCCTGTTTAGATAGAACAAGAAAGGATCCTATTTTATAGTTTCTATCAGTCAAAAATATATATATAGCTTGTTGAACAAGATTTTGTGTTTCATATACTGTTGAGTGAGAGACCCCTGGTCAGGCTTTGTGACTGCAGAGATTCCTTTTCCATGGGGTTCTCAGTGGACGCATGAGAGTGGGCATTGGGGAGCATTTCCCTAATGGATACTATACAGCTTTAGTAGCTAATATTACTTCTGTCATGTTTATGACAGCCTGAAATTTGATCTAATAATAGAGTAATCATAAAGTTTATTTTTACATTTTTCTGGTTTCTATGGCAATGCAACACCATAAAAACGGTTGTCTGTTGATTGTTTGACCCTAAGTCCTACCTATGGGATTTCTATTTCAGAAAGCAGTTGGGGTTCTCTACAACCCCTGGACTTTAGTTACAGGATTCTGTTTTCATCTCTGCCGTGAAACAAAGTGTAACTGTAAGCAAACCCAACTGATTGGAAGATCTACTTTGCCTTTGTCATGGCTATATTTCCATGAATATGTTTTTCAGGGAATAGTATTCCCAATGATTTTTTTTTTTTTTTTTGGAGGGAGAGAAGTGAGGAGGAAATGGGGGTCTTGGTTGTCTAGAGTATTAGTTTGAAAGACCAGGAATATTCAGACTAGTTCTATTTCTGTGCATCTTCCGGAGTGCTCGTCTTACATCCTACAGAGTTTTCTACGTCTCTGCCTTGTCTCATTCTGATCTTACCAGGGAGTGCTGGCTTTAGCTTTTATAATCCAAAGAGGTAGGATTCTTTCACCCCTGCATTCATAAATAACTGGTTTCACCAGAAATGGCATTTTTTAGTGGAGTCAAATACATGAATGGTTCCCTTTGTTCTTCCTTTTTGTTCTCAGGTAGGCCAGTGAGGAAAGCAGCCCTTTTGTAGAAAAATCTTGTAGAAGGTATAAGAAGCAGGCAAGCATTCCAGTATCCTAATATTTTTCTATCAGGTTTCTATAGCGAAGTTCTCCAACAGTGTTCTGGAATTAGGACATGTATGCTGGGATGTGTATTCCCTCAGTCCTCAGGTGGCATGGAACTGTGGAATCTCTGGGCCAGTCTCTGGCCCAGATATTAATTTAGTGACATAAGCAAATATAATTTTAGGATATCAATTTAGTGACACAAGCAAATATAATTTTATTTATAAATATATAAATTTATATATAGATATATATTTATATATACTCATTTCATCACAAATCAAGAAAATTGTATTTGCTTATGTCACTAAATTAATATATGTGTATGTGTGTATATATATGTATGTATATATGTATATATATGTATATATGTATATATACATATACATATATGTGTGTATATATATGTGTGTACATATATATGTGTGTATATATATATGTACAACATAACAATATAACAAGCACAATTGTCTTCCTATCTACAGATGGAGAAATCCTCCTTATTTATCTACCTCTACCCACTCAGTTTTGTTGGTTTTCCATTTAAGAGTCTTTCATAAAACCACTTTATATGAAATGTCAATTTTTACATTAGCTCAAGTTGCAATGATTGTAGACAGCAGTAACTGGTATTAGCTAACAATAAACACAGAATTTATTTTAAGTATATGGGATGATTCTCTGAGTAGCGGGAAAAGGTGCAGAAATTAGAGAAGTTTTGGTGATTATAAGGGTCTGAAATCTGGGACTCGGTACTAGATCATAAGGGAGTCACGAGTCTGACTGATTTGTGGAACACAAATAAAGACAGGATATTAACAAAGAAGACTTAGAACAAAATAAAAATGAAGACCAGGTAAAGACCAGATTAGGTGGACTCTTTGGGGATATACTAAGTAAAATTTGTGTACATTCCTACATAAGAGAAAAAGCTATTGTTTCACCTAATTTGAAGTCGATTTTTTCTTCTAACCTGTCTGTAACATAGGTTATATTTCAGATTTTCACAAGTGCCTCCCTATGTCCGAGGGTGTCACACATTGAATGGTAGCTTGTTAGTGATGAGACAAATGATGACACTAGTAGAATTAAGGGTTTTTGAAACTTTTGCAATCTAACACTCCGATGAAATTGAAATGGGGCTGCTGAGTAAAGTTATAACCAGGAAGTGGAAAAGGAGAATAAGAAATTATCTTAAATCTAGTTCTCAGGCCTCTATTATTTATACTGTCCCATAGAAACGCATTTTGTTAATACATCACTTAGCCGAACATGAAACCGAACATAAAAACTTGAAATTATGAGTAGTTATTACCTTTAACCTGATTTTCTATTTAATTTTTTCTTAGGAATCTTATGACAAAAATTTGTATTTATCTTCTCCAAAGTTCTTTGTGGAGTGGAAGTGAATAGCACTTCAGCTAGCACTCACCACTCTGAGCTAACAGAGACATAGAGACCCTCTGTAGTGCAGATGAATCCAATGGTGTACATACTTGAAGTAATAGAAGTTCCCAAAGATTGCATGCGTAAGACCGAAAAAGGTTTGTCTCTTCAAACTCTGCACGTTAACAGAAACAGAAAATTCTCTCTTCATAGCAGGAAGCTGGGAGTTTCTTAAATATACTGGACTGGAGCCCTAAAAGGATTTAAGCTGGAGAGATAATTCTGAAGTGGCTGCTTTGTGGCACTAGCAAATGACAAAGAAAGCAAAGCTTCTGAACAGACAGAAATATGGGTGAGAAAGAATTATCCTCTTTTACAAAAAGAATCCTTGCCAACTGGAATTCAAGCAAACTCTTATCAGGCAAGCCAGCTGAGGGACCTGTAATAATCTTATCTTACTGTGACAAGAATGTTGATAAACATTTCAAAGTCAGATCGAGATTAACAAATAAATAAATACAATACTACTTGACCAAACTGTATCTCTTTAATAAGAAAGTAGATACAACTCCACTAAAAACCCATCGCTTCTAAAAAATATACTGATGGAGGTCCTTTCATTTTAGGAATAGAAAAATGGGCATTTTGAAAATACTTGCATTATTTTAAAATATTTGCATTTTTAGAATAATATTTTGGAGGCAATATAAATAGCTATAATACAGATGAATAAAAACTAAACATTTAAGGTTCATGAAAATCAAGAAAGAGTATTCAAGACATTTTTTTTAAAGATTTTATTTATTTATTTGAGGGAGAATGAGTGAGAGAGAGCATGAGAGAGGAGAAGGTCAGAGGGAGAAGCCGACTCCCCAAGGAGCTGGGAGCCCGATGCGGGACTTGATCCTGGAAGTCTGGGATCATGACCTGAGCCGAAGGCAGTTGCTCAACCAACTGAGCCACCCAGGCGCCCTATTCAAGCCATTTTGGAAAATGGGGAAAATAGTTTAATGCAAGGAGGATTCCCAGAATTGGTTGGGGTGGGTGTGGGGAATCAAGGTATAATTTACAAGACCTACATTTTGAATGTTCAGGTATTCAATTTTGTAACTATAACTTGGTGATATATTGAAGATCTTTGTACAATAAAATAAGCGTTCTATTTTTGAATTATAGAGTCAGTGTTAATCTGTGGAAAATACTGATGTATATTCTTATGTAAGGGATTTGAAAGCATTATTAATTTCAAAATGTTTACCTAATTTCTAAAAATTTAGTGACCTATATCAGGATAATAAAATCGAGTTGAAATTACATAATCAATGGATTTGGGGTGAAGGTACGTTTCAACAGTAATTTGGAATCTTTAGTCTTGTCAGTCTGTGCTAAGTCAGGGCTGAGCAATCAACATGAACTGTTAGCAATTACTTTTTTTCCTTGTCTTCTATTTTCCATGCGACTTTTAAATATGAACTACAACATTTGGGTAATGGGTGTTTGTTATATAAAGTTACTGAATAACTTATAATTGTCATCTGCTTAATAGTTTGCTTTTTCTGTTATGCTTGTTTTTTCAGAAATATTCACTTTCCTAAGTTGTTGAGGGCAATATCCACCAATAAACGTAATTATCATGAGAACTCAAATCTTTCACACAACAAAGATATGTGTCAATATATGCATCATGGAAATGAACAAGAGCTACCTGGATCACAAACTGTTAACAGGTAAAAAGCAGGGCTGGGCATTGCACAAGGACCTGCAGAATCCTCTAGTTTGTTGATGTCTTCTTATTCTTAAAAAGGCTTATTGATGGTCCAGATAAGAAATATATATATTTACTTCTCAGATAACAATCTATATTTTTCATTGAAGGTATCCTGGCAGAATAAGAACCCTAGACCTAAACTAATGAGACCATATATCCTGGTTTCGCCCTGACAGTTTGCTTCACTTTTTATACTGTGTAATTATTGAGAGGACCTCTTCACTCCAAAAGTGCTCTGGCTTGTACAATAATGTACACAGTCATCTCACCTTCCAGTGTGACTGATTCTTCAACATAGACCTCCATCAAGATTATGATTATTTTCCCGACATTGTAGTGTATTTCATACAAGACATCTTTGGACTGGCTTATGTAATCTCTGTAACTTGTTCTTGGCTAAAAGTTGTATATACCATAAGATATTATTATTGTTCAGTTCACATTATTGTGATAGATCCTGTATATGTTAGAAATTCTTGAGTCTCCATGTAACAAAATAACTATGGGATCACTAATAAAGTATATTTTTAATTAGCTCATATTGCAGGATGTATCGAGGTAGATAGTTTCTGATTTGACAGCAGCTTTATGATACCGTCAATAATCCAAACTCCTTCAATTCTGCTATGCATTCCTTTTCCTTTTTCTGGTACTATGATTGTTACCTCATGTTTGGAAGATGGGTGTCATGGCTTTGGCTTCACGTCCATGTGCGAGACAGTAAGAAGGACAAAATGTGAGGTCAACAATGCCTTTCTCCTTTTCTTTTGTTCATGAGAAATCCCATTGATGCTTATAGGTTATCTTTCTTATGTGTGTTATCATACTGAACTAGCACATAGGACCATCTATAACTGTACTGATGGCTATAAATGAAAATTTTTGACTGACATTTAACTTATATAACATGAGGTAGGAAGTCTAAGTTGGAATACAATTTTATTCTTATGTGTATATTATATATGTATATATATATTTGTGTGTGTGTATATATATATATATTCACATATGTAAATTTTAAGAGAATAAACTTATTCAATGATAAGTCCTAAGCGATTCAACTTATAATGAAACTTTAGACAAATGTTTCACTTTATTTACTTATAAAAATAACACATCATCTAATAAGTCAACAAATATTTATGTAATTCACAGTGATAGGTAAAACAGATAGACAAATATAAAATGTGGTCAGATAGATCATATATCACATTCTATTACTAACTTAATATATTTTCATTATTAATTGTTTGAAAATCATATTTATTCACATACTTTCATTCTAAATTTTTGACAGCCAAATGTAGTTATTAATATAGTCATTTTATCAATCAGAAATACATGAATTACTTGGTTTTTTGAAACTCACAGAACTAATTGTTGGCTTTAATTCCTTGTGTTTCTTCTTTTTCCCTTTAAAGTAACAATAACGAGTCTCAAGTGTAAAACCATCATCGAGGTTTAGACGTGAGAGCTCATGTGTGCTCTGGTGAAATTAAGAGAAACGTCAGAGAAGCCAGGAATGAAATGCCTATTGAGTAAGAGATAGGTCAGGTAAGAGTAGACATTATCGGACAGATATTTCATTATCAGAATCTATATGCAAAGGAGAATGGGTTGAAAATGTTAGGGGCAAAGAAACGATAAATCAGGGGCTCTCGGGTGGCTCAGTTATTAAGTGTCTGCCTTTGGGTCAGGTCATGATCCCAGGGTCCCGGGCTCAAGCCCTGCATCAGGCTCTCCACTCGGTGGGAAGATTGTTTCTCCCTCTCTCACTCCCCCTCTGTGTGTTCCCTCTCTCGTTGTGTCTCTCTCTGTGAAATAAATAAAATCATTAAAAAAAGATAAATCAGACTAGAAGTTTATTATGATAAAAGAAAAGAGTATACCAGGTTGGAAGAAGTCTTTGAGAGATAATAAAGGCATATTTGTGATACTTTCTTGGTTTAGTTATTGTGACTTTAAAACATTTAATTTTACAAAATGTTATAATTTTATTGTTATTAGATGGAAAATCTTTATTACAATTAAAATGTAATTAGAGGTGGGCGTGGTGGCTCAGTTGTTTAAGCATCGGGCTTTTGATTTTGGCTCAGGTCATGATCTCAGGGTTGTGAGATCAAGCCTCATGTTGGGCTCCCTGCTCAGCTAGGAGGCTGCTTGAGATTCTCCCTTTGCCCTACCTACTACCTGTGCTCTCTCAAATAAATACATCTTTAAAAAATATATACATAGTTAGAATTTTGATTTCTTATAATCAAAATATTAGGAGTGAGAAAAATAGCTTTATTCATATAGGTCATGTGATAAAAATTCAACTTTTTCTGTAGACATTGTGACACTGAACTCTCATGGAAGTGTTCAGAGGTCTGAGTGACTGTCCCAAAGGAAAAACAACTGCAAAAGCAAACAAACAAAAAAACAAACAGTTTCAACTTTTCAGACAATTTCGAAAAAATATAAAATAGATAATACATAAAACAGATTGTAGAAGAGAGATGTGATTCTTAATATACACAACATAATACTATAAGATATTATAAGCCAAGTAGCCCTAACAGGTTTCTTATTGAACACTCTTCAACATTAATAAACTAGACATTCTTTTCAAGTGCACATGGAACATTCTCCAGGGTGGGCGTTATTTTAGGTCATAAAGTATATTTCAGCAACTTGGAAGTATTGAAATTGTACAAAGTATGTTCTTCTATCTCAACAGAATAAAATTAGAAATTAATAATAAAAAGAAATTTGGGGGGTCCACAATAATGTGGTAATTAACTTAATCAATTGGTCCAAGAAGAAATCACGAAGAAAATTAGAAAATACTTTGAGGTGAATTAAAATGAAAGTACAACCTAGCAAAACTATTGGGATACAGCAAAAGCAATACTTAACAGGATATTTTTATCTGTAAACACCTCTATTAAAGAAGAAAGATTTCAAATTAATAATCTGCAATCCCCATGAGTATAGGACTATGTTTGAATGTCCTTTCACAGCAGTTGCTCCCAGAATTATTTTCTCCTCTGTCCTCAGACAGTAGTTGCCGTTGACTGTTGTATGACTGGTAGTTTACCATTAAAAAAGAATGGATTGGGGCGCCTGGGTGGCTTAGTTAAGTGGCTTCCTTTCGCTCAGGTCATGATCCCAGGGTCCTGGGATTGAGTCCTGCCTTTGGCTCTCTGCTCAGTGGGAAGCCTGCTTCTCCTTCTCCCTCTGCCTGCCGCTCTCTGCCTACTTGTGTTCTTTCCATCTCTCAGCCAAAAAAAAAAAAAAAAAAAAAAAATCTTTAAAAAATAAAATAAAATAAAAAAGGATGGATGAGTTTTGCTCATTTTATAAAGCCTAAGCTAAGTTGACCATTAGGGATTCTCTCAACTTCTCTGACTGACAGTTTTGTTTTCCTTGTCAGGATTATGTGATGTGTTTTTGTGAAGAGTACTTTGGCTTTTAAATAAAACACACTTAAAGGTGAGAATGCATGATGAACATCAAAGCATCCCATTGAGGCTATAATGTGACATGCCTTGCTTTTTGTTTGCTTGCTTTTTAATAGACTTCACCTTTTAAGAGTTATGTCTTGCTCTTTCATAACATTTTAGTCCACGTAGGTATGGTGATTATCTTGACTTTCCCCGAGAATAGCCAGTATTGAGCAAAACTTGCCATAATTTTTGTGGAGCTATTTTAATGCTCTTTTGCCTTCAAGAGTTTTGCAAGCTAAGTAGTATTTAATAGTGTGCTTTTTCATTTTATAATTGAAATATAGCTGCATCTCACAAATGATGAAAATATGAGTAACTGTAAATCAATATTTTACATTATAAGTAAGGAGCTCTGTTTTTAATAAATGACCAATGTGTTGCAGATAACCATGCATGTGTCTTAAATTAAATTTTGTTTCCATGTGGAGAGGATTTTGGAAAGAATGTGAGCTTTGGACATCTTTTTGAAGGCTTACGTTCTCTTTTGACATAGATTCTTTAAAGGATTACTCTAAACAATTTCTAAATCAATAAGTAATTATCATGGTTCTTTCCGATCAAATAAATATTGACTTAGGGGAAGACATATGTTTTTTCTCTATTTCTGGGAAAGAATGTTGTGATTGCTGTATGCCATCATTTCATGTTAAATAAACTCAGATATTTGTTAAATGAAGTGATACAAAACATTTAAAAGAGACAGACACTGACTAGATTGTTTTGTAAGGAGCTATACGAGCCTATCCTGACTTTTTTTCCACCTGGTCTTTGCATACCAGTTTGTAAGAGAAATAGTCAGACAATATATTAGTGTTTTTATTTGAGGCTTTAATAGCAAAGCCTGACAGCATTATCTCTACTGTTTATTTCACTGTAAAATTGGTTTATAGTGATGCAATTAGTAATGTTAAGCCTAGATATTATAAGAAGTAGTACTGATTGTTCCACAGTAAAGTTCACTTTATAGTGACATTAATGAACAGTATTTGTGCCATAATGTTTTATGGCATCAAGTAATTTCACTGTAGGAAAATAACAGTTATCTTGAATACTCTAATCTCACAGCTAAAGTTTGCATTCAGGGTATATTTTAATTCAACGTCACAGTGACTCACAGGCTTTTGTGACCCCCTAAAGTTGTGAGGATTTTTTTTTTTAAGCAAAGATATTGCTAGTTATGAACTTTGAAATATTTGTATTATTAGAATTATTTTTTTAAAGTTTCTTTTTTCACAATCTTTTGGAATATTTTATGTTCTGCTAATACTGCAAACAAACAAACAAAAACCAAGATATGTTATATAAAAGCCTCAATGCAATGCTTTGATATTCATGCATTTCCAGCTTTAATGCATGTTTTATGTAAAACACAAGCACCCTTCACAAAAACATATGATAATACTGACAATAAGTCAAAATTGTCAGCAAAAGTTGAGAAACAGAGTTTTTCCATTTTACTTATGGATTTTTTTCTGTATAAATCACTTTGTGATGATTTCATAATTTGTATTTTATTTATTTACTTATTTATAAATATGGTTCTCTGTTTTCAAATTTTTTCAATTTAGTTTAATTTTATTTTTTTCAGTGTTCCGAAATTCATTATTTGTGCATCACACCCAGTGCTCCATGCAATGCGTGCCCTCCTTAATACCCAACACCAGGCTCACCCAACCCCCCATCCCGTCCCCTCCAAAATCTTCAGTTTGTTTCTCAGAGTCCACAGTCTCTCATGGTTTGTTTCCCCCTTCGATTCCCCCAACTCACTTCTCCTCTCCATCTCCCAATGTCCTCCATTTTATTCCTTATGCTCCATAAGTAAGTGAAACCATATGGTAATTAACTCTCTCTGCTTGACTTATTTCACTTAGCATAATCTCCTTCAGTCCAGTTCATGTTGATACAAAAGTTGGGTATTCATCCTTTCTGATGGAGGCATAATACTCTAATACTCCATTGTATATATGGACCATATCTTCTTTATCAATTCATCTGACTTTGGAAAACAGTGTACAGATTCCTTACGAAATTTTTTTCAATTTTAAGTAAACTCCACACCACACATAGGGCTTGAACTCACAACCCGAGGTCAAAAGTTGCATGCTTTACCAACTGAGCCAGACAGGAGCCCCATAGCTTGTATTTTAAATGAATATATTTAAAATATACGTTTAATTTTAACATATAATATATCTGTACCATAACACATAATATGTCTGTACCCAAAGATATATAATGACATTGTTATAAATTGATTTACAGTTACCATACCGTAATGTTGACTAAGTGACAAATGAGTTGAGTTCCTCTTTGTCTGTTTTATTTATCAGGATAAGTTAGACTATAGCTTGTTATATAACAGTTCAAAAAACTCAGCTATGGCACACTGAAGACTGCTTCTCACTCATGAAATTCTAGGCAAACTCCTAGATACTTATCTTCCATGTAACAATAATGGAACCTAGGAAAGCTTTCATTATCCTATCACTGAATCAAGCTCCATTCAGTGTGGCAGATTACAGAATTCCAGAAGGCATTCAACTGACAATTAAATACTTTGTCTAGGAGACAATAAACATGACCTCTGATCACAACCCACTGGCCGACATTAGTTACACTGCAACTTCCAACTGCATGAAATTGGGAAATAGTTTTCATGTACCCCAAACATGTAGAAAAATGATGTTATAGTTATAAATATCAAAAATCATGGCTAGATGTAACAATTAGAATCAGAGTCAGATATTGTAGCTTGAAATACTAGAAATTGTTATTGCCCATCAAAGCATCGGTCTGTGATTACTTATATTGAATATATATATTCCTTATCATTACTTGTTCTTAAATAAGAACTTATAAACTATTGAATAATTTCCCTTGAAAAGTGGACACTTTCAAAGATTTTTCGATTCTTTCTAGACATAAAGATATCATTATATCTAGTGCATGATCCATTAGGAAATGGAACATTCTTGTAATCAATTCACTATAAAAGGACTCAGGATATTCATAAAGATATCACATACCTGGTGGCATGTGGCTTGTTACATTAAATTATATTAAACTGATTTTTAACCTATCAAAAGAAATGATACACTTTAAATTTTGTTATTGGTTAATATCTCTCAGTATTTTACTTGGAAACAATGATTGTAATTTGAATCATATATTAGTTACATGAATTTATTTGTGCTGCTGATTCAATTCTTTATCATTATTTTCTTTTGGTAAATGCTATTGCTCCTAAGCTCATTTGTTCCAGATACATAATTTAGTTTATTTTGATGTAGTTGAGGGATGAGTATATTGAAAGCTCAAAGAGACTTCGGTCTGAAGCTAAGTGGATAGAGTAATATCTAAGCATTGGACAGGATTGCATAAGCACCAGAAGAACTCTTTCTTACATGGAATCAAAGAAAATTTAAGACCAAAATACATAGTATTTTGCTGGGTGATATATCTGGGCAAAAAAATAACCAGGAGAGATTAATATATGCCCTTCCAGAGTAAATGATCTGACAGAGATCAGAAAATAATTGTGGGTAGGACACAAAGAGCAGAATTTCTCAGATGCTCATAACAAGCCTCAGAAACATTTACTTCTGTTTTGTAAGCTGTACAGCTAGGCTTATACTGATGTGAGAATAAATAACCTGTTTTCAACTTTTTTTGTTGTATGCCTGGTCTTTGGAGATTGTGTCTCAATTCTGAAGGAAAGTTACAAGAAATGAAAACTTTAAATTTAGAATTTTTTCTTTCTCAATAATTAAAGCAATGTCTAGTATGCCTTTTCATTTATCCCATCTGATTTTTTTGACCCAAGAAGCAATTTGTTCAAGTTGTACAAAATGTTCCACTTGTTCATTAAGATTCCTGTGTGATCCTAAATGGTTTTCTTACTGAGTTTTTCTTATGATAATCTTCATTTTTCAAAAGTTAATTTTTGATATTACTCTCTCTGGTTCTGTTAGCTTAAATTTCTGCAGTGAATACATTTTCTGAGGAGTAAAATGTATTCATGAGTATGAAATGGCTTGCTGACGTTGATGCTAAATCATCTAAGTTACTTAGTGGGTTAAAAGGTAGTAAGAATTCTGGAGTGGGGCGCCTGGGTGGCTCAGTGGGTTGAAGACTCTGCCTTCAACTCGGGTCATGATCTCAGGGTCCTGGGATCAAGCCCCCCATCAGGCTCTCT
This sequence comes from Neogale vison, assembly GCF_020171115.1. Lineage (NCBI taxonomy): Eukaryota > Metazoa > Chordata > Mammalia > Carnivora > Mustelidae > Neogale > Neogale vison. The sequence goes on along the minus strand of NC_058101.1, from coordinate 21,091,115 downwards.
GCTCAGTGGGGAGCCTGCTTCCTCCTCTCTCTCTGCCTGCCTCTCTGCCTACTTGTGATCTCTGTCTATCAAATAAATAATAAAATCTTAAAAAAAAAAGAATTCTGGATTTTTTAAATTTTTTGTTCAAATTTTATAGAGCTAAGAGCCATTTTCCCATAATAATTTTAATATAATTTAATGCATAGGAACTCACTCATTCCACTTCATATTTGTGTTGCTCTTTAAGTGATAAATATTAATTAATTGAAATGTTATCTTCCTGATTTTTTTTTACTTTTTCCTTTGAAAATTACTCAATTTTTCCTTTTAAATTTTGTTTTTAATAAAAACTATATATATTTAAGGATATAACATGTTGATTTGATATACATATACATAGTGAAATGAAAACTGCAGTCAAGCTAATTAACATATCATCTCCCCACATTTAGTCATTTTTTCTGTGCGATGAGAGTACCTGAATATGTTCTGTAGTAAATTTCTAGTATTCAGTGTAGTATTATCAACTATAGTCAACATGCTGCATTAGATTTTGACAGGTATTTGTTTTGTGTAACTGCAACTTTATACCTTTGACCAAGCACCATTTCCTATTTCTCTCCACCCCTGGTAACCACCATACTACTCTTGGCTTCTACATATTTGGTTTATTTAGATTCTCACAAATAAGGGAGGTCATGTAGTTTTTTGCTATGTTTGGCTTATATCCCTTAGGATAATGTCCTCCAGATTCATGCATGTTGTAAATGGTAGGATCTCTTTCTTAAGGCTGCATAATATCCTATTGTATATATAAACCAAAATTTCATTATCCATTCATCTGTTGACAGTCACTGAATTGTTTCTTTATCTTGGCTGTTGTGAATAATGTTGCAATAAATATGGGAGCATAGCTATTTCTTTGAGGACCTGATTTCATTTCATTTTGATATACACCAGGAAAGAGATTGCTGTTTATATGGTTGATATATTTTTAGGTTTTTTAAAGGAATTTCTATACCATTTTCTTAATGGTTATACTAATTTACATTCCAACCAATGGTACACAGGGTTCCCTTTCTCTACCTCTTGGATAATTCTTATTTTTTGTCTTTTTTTTATAATAATCATCCTAACCATTGTGAGGTGATATCACATTATGCTTTTGATTTACATTTTCCTAAGTAATTATATTGAACACCATTTTTTATATCATTTGACCATTTGTATGTCTTCTTTGGAAAAAAGTCTATTCAGACCTTTACTCACTTTTAATTGGGTTGTTTGCTTTTGAGTTGTATGCATTCCTTTTGTATTTTGGATACTAACCCCTTGTCAGATACATGGTTCACACACATATATATATATATATATTTTTTTTTTTTCTTTTTCTGTAGGTTGCTTTTTCATTTTATCTTTTTAAGATTTTATTTACTTATTTGAGATCAAGAAGAGAAAAGAGGGAGAGGGACATGTAGGCCCTGTGTTGAGTGCAGAGCCCAAGGTGGGGCTTGATCGCACAACCCTAAGATCACGACCTGACTCAAAATCAAGTGTCAGGTGCTTAGCTGACTGAGCCATCCAGGCATTCCAGTTGCCTTTTAATTTTGTGGATTTGTCTCCTTTCCTGTGTAGAATTTTGTTAGTTTGATAATCTCACTCATTTATTTGTGCTTTTGTTACCTGTACTTTTGGTGTGATACACAAAAAACCATTGCCAAGACTGATGCCAAGGAGTTTTTTGCCTGTGTTTTCTTCTGGGAATTTTATAGTTGCAAGTCTTACATTTAATTTACTTTCACTTGACAAAGGAAGTTCTATAGTTGCAAGTCTTACATTTAATTCACTTTTTCACTTGAAAGGGGAGTTTCATAGTTAAAAGTCTTACATTTAATTAACTTTCAGTTGATATTTGTGTGTCATGTAAGAGATTGGTCCAATTTCTTTCTTTTTATTTAATCAAATTATTTATTTATTTATTTTTTAGGCAGGCCCCACACACAGCATGGAGCTTAATGCAGGGCTTGAACCCATGACCCTGAGATCATGACTTGAGGTGAGATCAAGATTTGAATGTTTATCAGACTGAGCCATCCAGGCACCCTGATTTAGTTTCATTCTTAATTCCCTTTTTCTCTTCCTTTAAGTCCCTCAATGATGCTAGAGAGAAATTCTGCTCTCTATGGCAGCTCATAGTTATTTTCTGATCTCTGTCGTATCATTTATAGGATAGAATATAAATTCTCCATTTTTTGGTGAGTTTTCATCTATGAGATGACTTATGTATGAAACTGAGATGCTTATAAATATGCAGGATATTTATTGGTTCTGTATAGGCTACAAATAAAACCGATGTTCTAATGAATATAGATAGCTAGGAGCCTGGGTTCCTTACAATTGTGTCAATAACTAGTTACAAGTGTTGGATATTGCACATACCCTCAATAGAATTCATCATCATATTGGATGATAATTTTCAAGAGTTCTTATATTTAGTATAAGAGTTCCATTATTTAATGCAGTTTCCAGGGAATGGGCATTTGTCATTAAGACATCTCTAAAAATTAAGCATTCATTACACTAGATTAGAAGAATATTGTAGGGATGAGTCAGCATCGTTATCAGCTACATGCTACTGAAATAAGTAATCCTAGAATGAATTTATAATATCCACCATAGATGACACTAGAGAGAAATATTAATATATTCTTAAACAGAATTCTTAAACAGAATATAAAACAAAGCTTAAGTATAATTCTCACTTTTTAAAAAAATATATCACTTTTTTTCTTATGTTGTTGACTTATCATTTATTAGTAATTCCTTATGACTAATACTTTTAATATATATACTTCGAAAGTTGTAAAGACTATGTAGCTGTGCCTAGTAAGTCATACGTGGTCATAAAGCAAACTTAAACTGATTGTAAAGAATTTAAATCTGCATATGAACTCTCATCAGAGTAGAATGATGGAAGTTGGTTGTACTAGAAGCTTTTTCTTTTGCCTGGGAATAACTCAAATGTCATATTCAGGCAAAGACATATAACTCTCTTGATTCTCAATACACTTATTAGATTATTATAATTATAAATTTAACTATTTTGCACATATTTTATTATGATATATAATTATATACTATCATAATATAGCTTATATAATATATTATATAGCATATAATAATAATTACAAAATAATAATATATATACACACACATACATAGACTATAATAATGTAATATAATACACATACATATAGGCTCTTAAAAGCAGTCAGGGGGGTGCCTGGGTAGCACAGTTTAGTGTTCAACTCTTGAGTTCTGGCAGAGATCTGATGTCAGGGTGGTGAGATCAAGCCCTACATGGAGCCCCATGTGAGCTCTGAGCCCAGCATGGACTCAGTTGAGTTTCTCTCTTCCTCTCCCCCTACCACTCCCCTGTGTGTGCTCTCTCTCTCTCATTGAAATAAATATTAAAAAAAATTTTTTTAAAGCAGTCAGTAGTGGAACAATTCAGCAAATTTTTTCATTTAAATTCACTTCCTTGTGATGATAAGATCACTTGATGAATACAAGCGAGGTTGTAAACATTTCATAGATGTTATGCATGTATTTTTATGGGGAAGTTTGAAAAATCCATCATTAGTTTCCCCTCTGAGGATGTGCTTACTTGTGAGAAAGCTGCAAAGATTCTACAGTGCATGTTCATAAACTAAGTGCTTTCCTCCTTTGACCTTCCACAACAAACAGATTTCTCTGCTGGTTAAGGTTGAGGTATAAACTTCACCCATAATGCTCATTTATTTAAAAAACTTACCATTAGAAAGATAAATTCTTTCACTGCAAAATAAATTGGCATCAATTAAAGACTGGCTCCAAATCTCTTTCTGGCATTTTACTCTGAAAATACCTGTTTGACCATCTCTGCTCCTAGGGACCCCATGAAGGAAGGAACATTTTCACCCTGCACTTTCAGCTTCAGCCCAAAGCATAGCTTTTATGTTTATATTGTTTTGAATTTTTCTTTTTGCATATGCCAGCCATCATTTATTTTTATTACTTCTGTTATGATTATTAGATTTTTATTAGATATGATTATTTTGTTTTTGAATCAAAATATTTTGCAAATTTAAACTTCAGACAGATCATTGTAGGGACCCTGGATAGCTCAGTCAATTACCTTTGGCTCAGGTCATGATCCCAGGGTCCTGGGATTGAGCCCGACATTGGGGTTCCTGCTCAGAGGGAAGCCTGATTCTCCCTCTTCCTCTCCTTGCCACTCCCCCTGCTTGTGCTCTCTCTCTCTCCCTGACAAATAAATAAATTTTAAAAAATAATTTAAAAATCATTCTCGTTTTATCTTTACACCTTTTTTTTCCCTCTACGATTTTATATTTAAATAATCTCCACATTCAACGTGGGGCTCAAATTTACGACTGAGATCAAGAGTCATGTGTTCTACTGCATGAGCTAGACAGGCACCCCCTTTACATCTTATTTTGGTTAATGATACAATATGAAGGTTCTTAACATTTGCTTTGAAATTTTACATCATTATTATTCTCTTATAATGTTGAATTTTTAGACTGACATTTTATTACTATTACTTTTAATATGCTTTAAAATTTTTTCAAGTTTTTATTTAAATTCCATCTAGTTAACATACAGTGTAACATTATTTTCAGAAACAGAATTTAGTGATTATCACTTACATACAATATCCAGTGCTCATCTCAACAAGTGCCTTCCTTAATACCCATCACTAATTTTTAGGACAGTTTTGGATTTACAGAAAATTTAAAAAAAAAGTACAGAAAGTTTCTAGGTCTTCTCCATAGTTTCTTCTATGAACATTTTCTATCAGTATGGTGTATTTGTTACAAATAATGAACCAGTTAGGATATATATTATTAACTAAAGTCTGTATTTCATTTATTTTTCCTTGATCTCCTTTTTGTGTTCTAGGATCCCATTCCAGGTAACATAATATGTTTAGTTATTATCTCTATAGGGTTCTCTTGGCTATAGCAGTTTCTCAGACTTTCCTTTTTTGTTTGTTTTTGTTTTTTGAGTTTTGTTTTGTATTGTTTTTTGGATGACCTTGACAGTTTTGAGGAGTTCTTGTCAGGTATTTTGTAGAATGTCCCTTCACTTGCACTTATCTGATGTTTTTCTCATGATTTGTTTGGTGCTGCCAGTTTGGGGGAGGAAGACCAAAGAGTATAGTTCCTCAAAACTTCTCAGAAGACAAATTCTCCCAATTTGAAATCAAATCACTTTTTAAAATAATGGCACACAATAGACATACACGTATATATGTTAGCCAATATTAATATGACTGAGTCTTTAACTTAAAAAGAAGAATGAAGACATGTGAGATTATGAAAATAATGCAAATGATCCAACTATGGAGTGAAGTAGTAGAGACTTATGCTGTAGAGCCAACCACACAACAAGTGACCTTCACTTCTGAGAGTATGGGAAAGCTAAACTGGTTCTATTAAGAGGGGAAAAAATAAAAAGTAACTGAAAAGCCAAAGCAAAAACATTAAAATGTAGTTCTCATAAATTGAAATCTGGCCATCCAAATACATGAAAATTGGAGAATCCCAAGAAGTATACACACATGTGTCCTTATTACTGCTCTGAGGAGCAGATCATAATATGCAACTAGTTAAAATTCTGCTATAGACATTCTGTGTGTGAATTCTAAGGAGAAGAGGGAAGATGTTGAGGAAGAAAAGATTTGAAGATTAGCATTTCCCTTAATGAAAATTATTATGTTACTGTATCTGCCCTTATATTCTTACAATATTTCCATTTGTTTGTTTTCTGTGGAGAAATTTAATAGCTTATTTTGCATCCTTAGCAGCATCTAATTTTATACTGAGGAATTCACAAGATTAAGGAAAGATACTAATGCTTGTATAATTAAAGAAAACAGTGTGCAACTTTAGTAAGATGAAACTAGTTATATTCTCATTTTATCACGAAGCATTCTTTATTAACTGACATCTCTACACTACTGTATTGGGGAAGAAATCTGATTTTCATGATAATGGTTCTAGTGTTCTGTAAACTTTGGGTATATAGTAGGTTTCTTCTTTTTGGAGTTTTGTTTTCCATACTTTCTGTTACTTACAGCCAACTGTGATTCAGAAGCAGAGGATCCTCCTTCTGATGTATTGTCAGAAGGTCAACAGTAGCCCAACACTACATTACAATGCTTATTAAATCATTCACTTCACTTCATTTCATCCCATAGGCATTTAATCATCTTATATCACCACAAGAAGGGTGAATAACACATGGCAATATATTTTGAAAGAGAGAAAGAGACCACATTCATATAACTTTTATTATAGCATATTATAGTATGTTGTTATAATTACTCTATTTTATTATTAATTATTGTTAATCTCTTACTGTGCCTAATTTATAAATTAAACTTTATGTTAGGTATGCATGTATAGGGAAAAAGAAAAACAGTATATATAGGGTTGGGTACTATCCATAGCTTCAGGCATCTATTGGGAGTCTTAGAATGTATTCCCCATCCATAAGAGTCACTACATTTTATTAAAAGTACACTTTGAAAGCTTGCAGTTACTTACAGAAAAAGAAGATTTATTCAAAGATAGAGTAAACAGACATAAACAGCATTTCTTTAGTTTAGATATCATCATTGGTATTTTTCTAGATTAGCTATCAGCATTTTGGAACAATGGAATGACTTCTCAAGAGACATACGTGGATTAGTGAGATGGAGAGGTCATATTTCCAAACAAATAATAATAATATACTGGAAATAATGTCCAGCTTGCATAAAAAATTCCCCATATGAATCATCACATTAAGTGCTCTTTATATTTATACTATTAAAATATTTTATCATCTTTTAACTGGTAAATATTCAAATATAAAAATATGATAATTTCATGTGTGAAATACTTGATTTACTAGAATAACAGTTTCTTCAGTCTGATAATAAATTATAGAATCTGGGATTGGTCATCATGGATAGCACAAAAAATCATAACAAAATTTTGGTATATGACAATGTGCTATCCATGTGCATATCAGTCCTAAGAATACCTTGACTGACTTATGGAGAGCCACTCCCTGTCTTCACTTGAGGGTTTATTAGTACACAATAGAGCTAATTCCACAAATTCTCAGAAGTGAAGTAAAGCCCTTTCTCCACTTTTCACAGGCTCTACAATTCACTTCTGAAGGGAGTTTGAAAACTACATAAATAATATAAACGCTTTTAATACTAGTAGATCAATGCAGTAATAAATAGAACTTAGAAGGTCTTTTTACACTGCTCATCCTAATCCTTAATCTTCACATATATTGCTTAGAATTTCACATGACTTATCATAGTACACTTTAAGTTCTTACAATGGAGATTTGTTGCAATAAAAAAACCTAGTATCTATTCAATTTCTCTGCAAATGGTACTTGATTTCCTCCTTGAGATCATCATTTCCTTTTTTATTGATGTATTATTAACACATGGTATTACATTAGTTTCAGGTGTCTAATATAATGATTCAACAGTTCGATACATTTCTCAGTGCTCATCGTGATAAGTGTACTCTTAATCCCTTTTATCTATCTCACCTATCCCCTACCCATCTCTTCTCTGCAAACCACCATTCCATTCCCTGAATTTAAGAGTCAGTCTATTTTTTTCTGCATTTGTTCATTTGTTTTGTTTCTAAAATTTTATACATCAGTGAGATCATATGGTTTTTGTCTCTCTTCCTTATTTTGCTTAGTGTTATACCCTAAACATTCAACAGTGTTGTTGCAAATGACAAGATCTTATTCTTTTTAAATCTTATTAAATATTACTTATATATATTAATTATAATTAATGTGTTAATTATACTAAAGTATATACATCTTCTATATCCATTCATCTATGGATGGACACTTGGGTTGCTTTTGTATCTTGGATATTATAAATAATGCTTCAATAAATATAGGGTGCATATATCTTTTTAAGTTGGTGTTTGCATATTCTTTAGGTAAGTACCCAGTAGTGGAAATTACTGAATCATATGGTACTTCTATTTTTAAATTTTTGAAGAATCTGTTTCATACTGTTTTCCATAGTAGATGCATCAATTTGTATTTCTTTCTAGAGTGCCTAGAGTTCTTTTTTTCACTTCCTCACCAACACTTGTTATTTATTTTCTTTTTTCTTCTAGACATCCTGAAATTGTGGTTTTGATTTCTATTTCCCTGATGATTACTGATGTTGAGCATCTTTTCATGTATCTGTTGGCTATCTGTATGTCTTCTTTGGGAAAATATCTATTCAGGTCCTCTGCTCATTTTAATGAGATTATTTTGTTTGCTTGTTTTTGAGTTTGGTCTTTTTTTTTAATTAACATATAACGTATTATTTGTTTCACGGGTATAGGTCTGTGAATCATCAGTCTTACATAATTCACAGCAGTCACCATAGCACATACCTTCCCCAATGTCCACCACCCAGCCCCCCTGTCCCTCCGACCCCCTCCCCTCCAGCAACCCTCAGTTTGTTTCCTGAGATTAAGAGTCTCTTATGGTTTGTCTCCCTTTCTGGTTCCATCTTGTTTTATTTTTTCCCTCCCTTCCCCCCACAACCCCCTGTCCTTCCTCTCAAAGTTCTTATGTCAGAAAGATCCTGTGATAATTGTCTTTCTCGGCTTGACTTATTTCACTTAGTGTAATACCCTCTAGTTCCATCCATGTCATTGCAAATGGCAAGATTTTGTGGATTTTTTGATGACTGCATTATATATATATATATAATATAATATAATAACATAATGAAAGGTGAAGATGTCATTGACAAATAATATAATAACATAATGAAAAAAAAAATATATATATATATAATTACCAACTTTCTTTATACATTCATCTGTTGATGGACATCTAGCCTCTTTCTGTAGTTTGAAGATTGTGGACAATGCTGCTATAAACATTTGGGTAAACGTGCCCCTTTGGATAGCTACATTTCTATCTTTAGGATAAATATATTTTGGGTTTTTTTGGTATCGAGTTGTGTAAGATCTTTCTGTATGAAAACTAACCTCTTCTTGAATATATAATTTGCAAATATGTTCTCCCATTCAGTAGTTTACCTTTTAGTTTCATCAACGTTTTGTTCACTGTACAAAAGCTTTTTATTTTGGTGTAAATCCAGTAGTTTATTTTTGTTTTTGTTTCCCTTGCCAGAGGAGACATATCTAGAAAAATGTTTCTATGGCTGATGTCAAAGAAATTACTACCTATGTTTTCTTCTAGGGATTTTATGGTTTCAGGTCTCTCATTTAGATCTTTATTCATTTTCAGTTTACTTTTGTGTATGAGGTAAGAAAGTATTCTAGTTTTACTCTTCTGTGCATAGCTGTCTAGTTTTTCCAGCACCATTTTTTGAAGAGACTGCCTTTTTTCCCATTATATATTCTTGCCTTCTTTGTTGGGGATTAAGTGACCACTTAAGTGTGGGCTTCTTTCTGGGCTCTCTATTATATACCAGTGATCTATGTGTCTATTCTATGCTGGTGCTTTGATTACTACAGTTTTGTAATATATCTTGAAATCTGGAATTTGATACTTGCAGCTTTGTTCTTCTTTCTCAAGACTGGCTATTTGGGTTTTTTTTTTCTTGTTTTTTTGTGCAAGACCATGATTTCTTCAATTAGTTCATTCATGTGATTCTTTAAGTATTAACACTTTCCCTCCACAAACACACATATGTTCATGTTTGGGTACATGACATAGCTCTCTATCGTTAAGATTTTTGTTTTTATTTCAAAGGTTGTGGCAGTTGGGTCAAATAATACCAATGTTCAAAGTTGTCAGGATGAATATATGTGGATAATTATGTGTCAATAATGAGAAAAAGATGTTCTCATTCTCTAATAATGACTTTGCTAAGTGTAAAGGTAATATAAGTCCACAGTTGCCAGAAGTCCTCAAATATCTGATAATCAAACCAACACAGATGAAAGTAGTGACAAGAAAATTATTTCTGATGACACTGAACTTCTGGATCTCAAGCAACGTCTGAGGCAGCCATCTTTTTTTAACTGTGTTTCTACATCTTCATCCAGAGGCATCCCAATACTAGGTGTGAAAGGTGAAGATGTCATTGACAACTTTCTATATGTGGACTTGTCTAAATTAGGTAGGTAGAAGACAGTGTAAGTCCAGAGATTCCAAATTGTGAGAATAAAAGTATATTTTACATGGGAGCAAACTGGCAGAGTAACATTTTGTACCTGTTGTATCCAGGACCTTATATTCTTAAGGTATTTATCAAGTAAATATTAGATTGCTGAAATTTCTTTGCCAATTGTCTTTAAGTGACCTTTAGCAGAATACAGAAAAACTTTGAGCCTGGCCCATGTGAAAGCAGAGGGAAAACAAACAGCTTTACTAGTGTTCCACTGACAATCTCGTGTAATTCACTGGAATAGAATCTTCTAATGAATTTTATAGCATTTCAATCTAAAAATGGATGGAAAGGGGAGTCTGGATGGCTCAGTCAGAAGAACATAAGACTCTTGGTCTCAAGTAGTGAGTCTGAGCCCAAAATGGGAGAAGATATTACTTAGAAATATATAAAAATGGATGGAGAAAAAATATGTTAAGAAAAAAATATGTGATAAAATTGAAAGCTGGGCGAAACCTGTTCATACCATAAATATTTTTTCACTCTCCTATCCTGACAGAAAGAAACTCTTAAGTTCCTTAAAGTGGCCATATCCCTGAGAAAGATTTCCATTCTTAGGTTATTGCTTCTCATTATCCTGAGGTAGGAGCCAAAAAAGAGGACATTATATCTGGCTGCCAAAAGTCCACTGTCAGCCTTTGGGTTTGAGTTATGTGGTCATGCATGTGGGCCCATGCACTGGATCTTTCTCATGTGTGTTCTGACTGCAATCCTTCCTCAATTCTATGACTGCCCAAAGAAGCAAAGACAGTGAAAGGCCATGTTGATTCTGCAAGTCTTCTAGGGCTGACACCCAGAAAAATTATTCCAATCCTTCAATAGACTCTATACTCACTCAAGTCATATCTGTTTCCTCAGAGGACTTTCAAGAACATAGCTTTCCAAAGCCCATGAACCTTTTGCTTGATGTTTGCTTGATGTTTGCTTTTGATTCATGCAGTGATGGGAGAACAAGAAGTGTGAAACACAATGAATTAGTTTATTTCATGATTCATGCAGTGATGATTCATGCATGATGTTTGCTTTTGATTATGCTGAGTAAGTGGACATGCTGAGGAAACAGGACTGTTCTTTTTACATTTTCCAACAATCTCCTCACCTATTTTCCTAAGTGGTGATAGAATTATGATTCTACCAATATTGAGAAGTTATATCATCTCTATATAATGCAGTGATTACAGTCTAAGGATTTCAAGAGAAAAAATGGTTAGAAGATGTGCTATTCTACATTTAGGATTTAAAAAATTCCAAATAGTAGATATACATAAACAGAAAATAACTATACAGATTTTCCTGCATACTCTGGGTAAGATTTGAATTTGTGCTTATCATCAACAAAGAACAGTAACAACCCTTGAGAGACTCAGTGGAAGGCAGAATTCATAGGTGGCACTCCTATGGGTGCAGCATACAAATAATTACATAATCAGCATTAAATGGTACTCCTCAGGGAATAGGGACAAGATCTATATAGTTTCAATACAAATAAGTACCAAAGAGTCACAACATTATTAATAGTAATTGTATTGTTTCTTTTTCATTATGGAGACTACATGAAGTTAGCCAGGAACCTGTGGTAATTTTTATTCTCCAATAAATATCCAGAAGAGAAGATATCTCAACATGATAAAGAATCTTCATTTTCATTTATCAGACAATAGTTGAATACATAAGAATGTCTCCCCCTCCAATTATTCTAAATTTTCACTGATTAATCACTCTACTCCACATAATCCCATGGATGTAGAAAGACATTTTTGGAAAAAAAATTTTTTTTTCTGACCTCTTACATTATATGGTTGGCCACACAGAGAGAAACAGAGCAAGAGAGCATGGGAGGAAGGGAGGGGGAAAGAGAGACAAAGGAAGAAAAAAAAAGGGGGAGTAGGGAGAACAAGAAGTGTGAAACACAATGAATTAGTTTATTTCATAATTTATAATTGATAACATATTTGTGTGCTAGAGTAAAGAGACAGGTGTTATAGAGCTGTTATGAATTCTAAGTACCCTTTAAGATATACCCCCCTGAAATCCTTAGATGAACTGGAGATTATTTCTTCCTTTGAGGTCTGATTTTATTTCTTACTGTGGGTTACTAAAAAACTTAACTGTATTGTCAAAAATTATTTCTAAATAGTTATAAAATTTCTTATTACATGAGAATGTCTCCCTTCCCCAAATCCAAAATAATTTAAAAAACATAATAGTGATTAGTAAATTACAAGGGACTCCTCTTCTGACCCACACAATTTCTAGTACTTCTCTCTGTGATGTAGTGGTTTTTTGGAGCTGGCCTTGATCATAGGATGAAGACATTGCAACTCTGGCTTAAATATATAATTCTTACTTCTCAGAGAAATGCAATCTAGATGGATAGTTTCCAATTGGCTGATATGAAAGTGATCTATGATATGAATATATGATATTATTAATTTGATACTTCCTTTGACAGGGTGTTTATTCTTAACATGGCAAACAAGAGTGGTAATATTTTGGCTCTGTTTCAAAACTGGCAAGAGATCATGAGTGTTCATTCTACCACTCATCTCTCTATAAACTCCTACTGAGCTAAATGGGAGTTTTGTACTTTAGCAAGCAGTGAATTAGGTTTCCAGTGATGTGAAGAGAAGAGGGCAGACAGTTCCAGATGGCTAGTGCCATAGAAGCTAAGGGTCAATGTTTGCAGAGAAAGGAGTGGGCACAATATACAATCTCAATTATTAAAAGTCAGTAGACAGGAAAACAACCAAAATGGTAACAGATGAATGAAATGACTCTGTTGGCATGAACATGTACTATAAACTTTTTCAAAGCTCCCAAGGGCAAATGCATTATTAGTAGATTTGTATCTATTAGGAGCATGCCATGGGATTAAGCTATTATGGGTTTATCTTTACTCTATTTTTTTTCATCTTCTATTTTTAAAAAGTTGAAGCAGCAGAGCTTCATAGTTAACACACCTTTCATTATTTGAAAATAATGGTTCTATAAGAACATTGGTTTTCCGTTGACTTGAATATAATTACTTACCTTTCTGTTTTTTTCCTAATTTTACTATACTGCATTAATATAATTAGAATAGAGCCAATACATTTTTCTTTCCAGAGAAACTGAAATTATCATACATTGCTTGCAGCCTTTTTTTCCCCTTTGAATGGTTATAGTGCAGTGGTATCAGCTTTGTTTCCTGCATTCTATTGTTAATGTCTCATGCAGGAGTCATGCCTGATTATCTCAATTTAGTGTTTTTAATTTAATACAAACATTAGCAAAAGGACCAATTCACCAAACCTAATGACTGGTCATAATGCAATACAATAAAACGTTACTTTTTAGACCATTTTTAATACAGAATTCATCTCAAACATATTTCAGAGCTAAATGACATCATTGTAGAGTTAAGTATCATCTCATTATATCATTTACTAATAAATAAGAGCTGAAAGAGAAATTAACATATCTGCAAACCAGTCAAAAGAAAGGTTTATGGGAGATGTACTTCAGAGGGTGGGGAGAGACTCCAGAAGAAGCAAAAAGAATACAATCCTTGAGAAGTCTGGGAGCCATGGCTGGGAGCTTTATGAGAAAGGTTTTAGTGTGTGTTTATTTGCTTCATGCACTCTGAATTGCTTTGTGAACTTGGGTAAGATACTTAATTATCTGTAACCTAGGTTTGCCTAGGCGTTAAATTAGGACAGAGCACAGGTTTAGGAAAGACGACTGCCTCTATTAAAAGGAAGTGAATTGCTATGTTTTGGGAAGAATGGTTTTTACCTTTTCCTGGGCACTAAGGCTCAAGTAGGAATAATTATAGTCAAAACTTTAAAAAATAAGATTAATGTCCATAAAAATGTACAACATAATCCTTCATCTGCAAAACTAAACAAAATATAAAACCTGAGTTCTAGATCTCATTGATATATTCCTGGACATGAAGCAAGCTTTTAAAAAAATTAATTTCATTGATCATTAAACACTAGAATAATTTACTTCTCATTATGTTAATATTATAAATCTTTGTGAATTTTAGAAATTCAGAATGTATTTCTACTGCTCATTAAATTATTTAAATGCAATTGGCACTTGTGCCCAGGCCAAGGCAATTTATGATATTTAAAAAAAAAAAAAAAAAGGTGAATGACAATGTTGGGAAGATTTAATTTTTTTTAAATATAGTTTATGTGTTAGAATAATTAAAAGATACTGCTTATATTTTTCAAGTGTCGAATGGGGGAAATCACCATGCCCAGTGCAAAAATAAATTAACTCCGAAGACTTCTTTTCTAGCCACCCTCCATCTCCACCATCTTCTGTGAACTCACCTGTCTCTAATCACAATTAAACTCTACTTTCTCACCTGTGAAATTAAAAGAATGGTCTGAATACGAGTCACAGATTCAACTATCCACAGGGATCTAACAGGTAATTTAAGTTAATTAAATGTATCAGGTAACTATTTCAGCAAACTGAAGAGTGACTATCCCTTCTAAAAATAATTTTCTGTAATTATGTCCATGCAGGAATTTGGGCCAGTACAGCAATTTTCCATTTTTTTCACATGTGGTCCAGTAACTTTTTTTTCTATATTTTTGTAATATTGGAATAATATAAATAAATTGAAATTTTCATGTTGAATAAGGTTATGTGGAGTGTAGCCCTTATATAAAGATAAATTATTGGACAAGCTTTGTGCAAAATATAATTATGAAATACAGGAACGTATTTGTTCTCTCATATTTTTTTCTCATTTTAACATCCCTCTCCCTTCCCAATCAGGTGTAAAGTGGCTACTAAAGTGCTAGTTAATGTTGATTCTGGTAATGACTACATTACCCCCACCTCACCCTCACAAACCAGAGAGGAGCATGGTGTCCTAAGTGGAATAGAGATATTGAAATCAAAGGGAACATCTCTCCTGGAAAAAGGCAGCTTTGCCCAAAGGATGGCCAAAATTCCAGGGTCTGTTCTTTATCATTGCTAGCCTAGACAGTTAGTGGTTATTTCACCCAGAGAAAAATAAGCTTCTCAAGGCCTTAATGGTGGGTATATTTAATAGAAACAGATGTATTTAAAATATGAATGTCATATTTCTTATTTAAAAAGAAGGATAATAAGCACATAAGACACTTGTGCTCCCATTAGCATTTCCTGTTATATTCCAGTCTAACTGCTTAGCCAATTATAATCAGAATTTTGCTCAGTGATGATTGGAATAGCTTGAAAGTGGCTTGATGGGTTGAGTCATAAATCTAACGTGGACTGATATGTTCATCTTCAATGTAGTGATCTTTCTCCCACAGTGATCAAACACAACACATCACAAGCTCTCACCTAAATCACTCTGTGGTATGTTATCAATGTGAGCTTGTCTCTTTGCCTTGGATATATAAACTCTCTTTAAAAATTGTAAAACCATAGATACAAAACGCTGAATCAAACTAAACCTCAGGTTATCATTTGAGTAGACAAAGACTCTCATTTATTCACTTAAAAATTTTGTTTTGTTTCTTCCGTCCATAGACCCAATTCCATCCCAATCTACATATTACCTATTTTAGTCTATTTAAGATATGGCCTAGATATTTAAATGTCTTCTAAGATGTAGTATTAAATTACATTTCAGAACCAGCATTATATTATGAATCATATTTTGCTTATATTTAACACTAAATTTGCTCTTTATTTTTCTATGCACATCTAGTTAGTTGTTTTTGGTTTTTGAAAGGATATTCCATTTTACTTACCCAGAACACTACTTTATCCTTACTTCTGTTGATAAACGTGGTATGTTCTCTTCAAATTCTTGCTAACTCTTTCAATGCTGTGATAAACATTTCAATAGGAGGTAAGTTTCTAAGTTTATTCAGGATATAAATGCAATTTAACACAGCTAGAATGTGTAGAATTCATAGTAATGTCAATAGATATTTCCAAATTTATCTGCAGGTGATTCTACTCACATCAGGAAAGGAAAAATATTCTCAAATATCTAACTCATTGCAGATTTTTAGAATTACCAAACTTGATTCTATTCTTATGGAACTAAAATTCTATTTGTGTTGCTTTAAATTGTATTTTTTATAACTTTAAGAACACTATTAAATCATTTTTCTTATACTTATCTTCATATATTGGCCACTCATATCTTTTGCTCATTTTTCTAATATATTTCCTATCTTTTTAAAATTTTTTTCAGGATTAAATGTATATTATATTACTGTATTGTTATTCTAGATATTGCAATTCTTATTTCCCAGACTATTACCAGTTATTTTTATAACATCATAACAAATTTTCCATGTTAAATAATTAATCTTTTCCTCTATGGTTTCACTAGTTTGTACATCATAATTTATTAATTAACACTACAGATAATGTTTTTGAGTGCTATCCTGACTAGCCTCAATGTTATGAATTTAAGTAAAAGAGATGAATAGATGAACAAACAAACAAACAAATAAAAAAAAATCAACCCCTGTTTTCAGTGGAACTTACATATTTGTGAAGATATGGACAATTATCAAACATATAAACTTAAAATATGCAAGGTGTTTATAAGTTATAAGAATGAAATATGCATGGTAGTTACATAAAGAGCTATAGTAGAGAGTGTTACTTTATAAAGGGAGATCAAAGAAAGTGATATTTAAGCAGAAAACCAAAAATAGAGAAGATATACTTCACCTAACTATCCAGCAGAAAATAATTCCAAACCAAAGGAAAACAAAGCACACAGGTGCATTTTTGAACAACTAGAAATTCTTCCTTTTCAGGTTTTATTTAATGTAAGTTAATGTTATAGATATATTTTCACAAAATAATGAGCTACTTTTCCCAATTTTACTATAATATTTCTTTCTCTCTTCAATAATCTATAAACATATCCCTGCTGTAAATCAGAATCCCATTTCTACACAAGTGTATTCTGTATCCTCTATGCTCCTTGGATGTTTCTACTTTAAGAGTCCATTATATTTATTACTAAAACTCTGGTATCTTTTTATCTGGTATTGTTAAGCTTTCTAGCTTTGCTCCTTTATTTAGGAAAACAAAACAAAACAAATCTTAGCTATTTAGTTCCATTCAAGTTTCTTATAAGCTTATCACCAAGTTCTACCATAAATTGTAAATATGTAAAGTTATACATATTTCTGAATAGATTGCTTAATTTGGTGAAAAGTACTTGTTATAATATGATATTGTCTTATTTTTGAATTCTTATTACATATTTTCATATAATCCAATATTTTAAAAAATCAATAGAGATTTTAAATATAATGTATGAGCATCCAGTGCTTACATTGGAAAAGAAGAAAGGTCTCAAATAAATGATACAGACTTACACAGTAAGAAGCTATAAATAAGGGGACAAGTTAACTCAACAAAACCAGAAGGAAATAAATGAAAGAGAGCAAAAACCAAGGCAATTAAAATCAGAGAAAATTTTTTGAAAGTTAATGAAACAGTGACAATTATTTTAAAGATTTAATTTATTTATTTGACAGAGATTACAAGTAGGCAGAGAGGCAGACAGAGAGAGACAGAGGAGGAAGCAGGCTCCCTGGGATCATGACCTGAGCTGAAGCAGAAGCTCTAACCCACTGAGCCACCCAGGTGCCTCTGACTTAATTTTTTAATTGATAAAATAATAATAGAATGACCAATGGAAAATGAAAGAGATATATATTATCACTCCCTAAAATGAAACCAAGAACATCACTGAAAATCCTAAAGACATTATCAGGATAATAACAGAATATTAAAAGTGACTTAATGGTCATAAATGTAAGACTTATGTGAAATGGACACAATTCTTTAAAGAAACAAACTATCAATGATTATTTTAGAAATTAGATAAGCTGAATATTCCTATATATATTTTAAAAATAAATTTCTATTTAGATGTCTTCCAAATAAGAAACTTAGGCCCAGATGCTCATGTCCCAAACACTTAAGAAATAATACCAATTCTAGAAAAAACTCATCTATAACACTTTTATTTTATGAGCATTTCTCTAATACTTAATACAGACTGATATTTTAAATTAATATAAATGTAAAAATCCTCAACAAAATATTTATAATAATTCCAACAATTTGTTAAAAGGATAAGACATCACAGACTATACGGAGATTGCAAGGTTGGTTTAACATTTGAAAACCAGTTAAGGTAGTTCACCATATCAACACACTAAAAAAGAATAACGATGTTAACATCTCCATAAATACAAAAGTACATTTGATAAATTTTAAATTCTTACATTCACATGCAACACATACACAATCTCTCAGCAAACAGAAAATAGAGTAGAACTTCCTCAGTTTAATAAAAGGCACTTACAATAAGCCTATGTTTAACAAAGAGGGAAATCTTTCTGTATAGGAACCAACGATTGTACTATTAAATATTGTACTAAGGGACCTAGCCAGGGCAGTGGGTAAGAAAAATCAACAAAAGTTATATGGATTTGAAGGAAGAAATAAAATTGTCTCTACTTGCATATTATTTGATTGTCTTTGTAAAAATTATCAAAAATGACTAAACTATTATTAGAGTTAATAAATGAATTTAGCAGGTTTGTAGGATAAGAAGTAAATATAAATGCATGGGGCACTGGGGGTGGTGCATCAACAATGAATCTTGGAACACTGAAAAAATAAAATAAAATTAAAAAATAAATAAGTAAATAAATACACGCAAAAAAGTAAATATATAAAATGTTATAAAAATACTTGGAATTTAATTTGTATTTTTATAGTGCATTTACATAAATTGAATTTTTTAGATTAATAAAATGTAAAGTACCATTTAATATAAGGTTAAAATATTAAATACAATACACAAGACCTCTGTGGTCCAAAATATAAAACATAAATAAAAGAAATTAAAGAATAGAAATAAATTGAGAGATACATTAGTTTCATGTATCAAAATAGTAAATACTGTTAATAAAACAGTTCTTTCTGATCAACCTATATATTCAATACAATTCCCAACAAGAATATTTAGAAATTAGCCATTCGATTCTTAAATTTATCTTGAAAGGCAAATTTTTCCAGAAGAGAAGAACAAAATGGGAAGACACATTCCTTTATTTAAGACTCACTATAAACCTGAGATAATCACAGTGTGCTATCTCCAAAAGGATAGACATAGAACAACTGAACAGAATAGAATCTAGAGATAGAACTACATATATTTGTTAATTGATTTTTAACAGAGTTGTATAGACAACTCAATGAATAACAGGTAACCTTTTTAATAAACAGTGCTCTGACATTCAGACATCCACATGTAAATTAAAGTTTGACTTTATTTTTATTTATTTTGTTTATGTGTATAACATAACTTATATTGTATAACTTATATACAAAAATTAATTCAAGA
Source organism: Neogale vison (assembly GCF_020171115.1). Taxonomy (NCBI): domain Eukaryota; kingdom Metazoa; phylum Chordata; class Mammalia; order Carnivora; family Mustelidae; genus Neogale; species Neogale vison. Next base: position 21,071,508 of record NC_058101.1, on the reverse strand, counting down.
TAAGTTATAGATCTAAATATAAATTTAAAACTAAACGAGAAGGAACTAAAAGGAAATAGAGAAGAGGGAAAAAAGTGGCAGAGGGAGAGGGAAAGAGAAGGGGAAAAAGAAAGAGAAAGAGGAAAATGATCTGAAGCACGTGCAAGAGAAGAAAATATAGGAGAAAAATCTATGTAACCTTTCTATGAGCAAATATGTCTTAGATGATATCAAAAGCATACTCTACAAAAAATGATAAAATCACTTGGTCTTCAAGCAACATTCTTAAGAGGTTGAAGACATACCATATATTGGGAAAGACAAATTTGCAAAATATATATCTGGTAGAATATTTGTCTTTCAGATAAATAACCCTAAAATACTCAATATAGAAAAAAGAAACAACCAAATTTTTTCTTCAATTTTTTTTCTTTTATCTTTTGCAATTCCAATTAGTTAACATACAGTGTAATATTAGTTTCAGGTATATAATATAGTGATTCAGTACTTCCATACATCACCCAGGGGTCATAAAAACAAATGCACTCCTTAATCCCCATCACCTATTTCATTCACCCCGCCACAACCTCCCCTCTGGTAACCCATCAGTTTGTTCTCTACAATTAGGAGTCTATCTCCTAATTTGTTTCTTTTTCTCTTTTCCTCCCTTTTCTTGTTTGTTTTGTTTCTTAGATTCACATAGAAGTGAAATAATATGGTATTTGTCTTCCTCTGATTGACTTATTTCACTTGGCATTATACTCTCTAGTTCCATCTACGTTGTTGCAAATAGCAAGATTTCATTCTTCTTTATGGCTGAATAATATTCCTCTGTGTGTGTGTGTGTGTGTGTGTGTGTGTGTGTGTGTGTGTGTATTCTTTATCCATTCATCACTCAGTGGATACTTGGGCTGCTTCTCTATCTTGGCTATTGTAAACCAAAATTTTTTTGAAGATTTATTTATTTTAGAAAGAGAGAGAGAGTGCATGTATATGAGTGTGAGAAAGAGACAGAGGGAGAAGAAGAGAAGCAGGGTCCCCCTGAGTGTGGAGCCCAGCACAGCGATGTAGGGCTAGATCTCATAACCCTAATATCATGACCATAGTCAAGCTCAAGAGTTGGATGCTTAACTGACTGAGCTGCCCAGGCACCCCTGTAAACCATATTTTTAAAATTGACAAAAAAAAAATGATTAGACACATCACTAAAGGAATGATATTCGTGGCAAATAAGCCTATATAAGGAAATGAGGATAGGCAAATTGAAGCCACAATGAGATACCACTACACATTTATTACAAGGTTTCAAAACCGAAATTAAAATGACAGTAGTAGTAGTAATAATAGTAGTAGTAGTAGTAGTAGTAGTAGTAGTAATAGTAATAGTAGTAGTAGTAGTAGTAGTAGTAGTAGTAGTAGTAAACCACATGCTGTGAGGATGCAGAGAAACTGACCCCTCTTGCATTGCTGGTAGACATGCCAAAAGGTACAGCCCCAGTTTGCCAGCTTCTTAAAAAATGTAATGATAAATTTACCATGCTAATCCCAGTCCTAAGTATTGTCCAAGAAAAATGAAAATTTATGTAACTATAACACCCTGTATATTATTATCTATAGAGGTTTCATTAAGTACCATCAAAACTGGAAACAGGGGCACCTGGGTGGCTCAGTCAGTTAAACATCTGCCTTTAGCTCAGGTCATGATCCCAGGGTCATGGGATTGAGCCCCACATTAGGTTCCCTGATCAGTGGGGAGACTGATTCTCTTCTTCCTCTGCTGCACCCCCTACTTGTGCTCTCTCTGTCAAATAAATAATAAATAAATAAATAAATAAATAAATAAAACCTGGAGTTTTATTTCAATCAATTGCAAAATTCCTATTACCCAAATTTGAGAACTGATATGATACTACCCTTTCATCTTTACTTGAAATTGGTATGATTATTCAGATTTTCTAATCTTTAATAGATATGGGATAGACAATAGTTCAAGTGAATGAAGAAAAAATAAAAGAAAATGACTCATAACTAAATAATTCTTTTAAAGTGTTCTAATAGTTTGTCTTTGTTTTTTGTTTCTTCTCCTTAGGCTGACATTCATCTACCCTTGATCTCTCTCTCTCTCTCTCCCACACACACACACACACACACACACTGTAGCTACACTACAAATACATATATCTGACCTTCTGTCTCTCTTCATTGTGTCATAGCTTTTGAATCCTATCTAGGTTGGATTTTTGTGCCCGAATATCTGACAATATATTTTTATACCTAAATTGCCTATTAGGTTATGGTATGGCTGTGAGCCCAGAAAAATGTTTTGAATGGAAAGACTGGGTTGAAGTTTCATCTCTGAATTTATCCATATAACCTCATTATGTAGGGATATAAATACAATTAAGTAAGAAGATGAATTCAAGGACACTTTATTATCTGTCATACTATTAGTGGTATTACTAATGGGGACTTTTCTAACATTACATACATAATGAATATATTTAAATTTGTCTTTCAACTTTAATTTATCTTTCAACCTTACCTTTCAAATACCACAAGAAAATAGTTTTGTTAATATCTACATTCAGAAAAAGATCTACATTCAGAAAATATATTTTATGTGACGGATTTGTGACAAGCAAACCAGGAACTGAAACAATATGCATTTAACATGTGGATAATATGACATCTTAGGACTTTGAAAGAGATGTTAAAAATATACCAAGACCCAGTGTTCAGAAATCTTTTTTGTAATCTCAAAGAAAATTTATTCACAACATAATTTCAATGATTTAAGCATGCAGCTATTCCTAAATGTTTTCTTTGCTTTTTTTTTTTTAAAGAGTTTTATTTATTTATTTGGCAGACAGAGATCACAAGTGGGGAGAGAGGCAGACAGAGAGAGAGATGGGGAAGCAGGCTCCCTGGCAAGCAGAGAGCCTGAGGTGGGGCTCGATCCCAGGACCCTGGGATCATGACCTGAGCTGAAGGCAGAGGCTTTAACCCACTGAGCTACCCAGGCACCCCCCCTAAATGTTTTCTTAAAAATGTTTTTATTTTAGGGATTCCTGGGTGGCTCAGTTAGTTAAGTGTCTGCCTTTGGCTCAGGTCATGATCCTAGGGTCCTAGGATTGAGCCCCACACCGGGCTTCTCCCTCAGTGGTGAGCGTGTTTCTCCCTCTGCCTGCTGCTCCTACTGCTTGTGCTCTCTCTCACTCTCTCTAACAAACAAATAAATAAAATCTTAAAAAATAAATAAAAAGTTAAAAAGAAAAGTTTTTATTTCAATTCCAGTTAGCATACAGTATTATACTAGTTTCAAGTGTACAACATAGTGATTTAATACTTTCATACAACACCCAGTGCTCATCACAAGTGCATTCCTTAATCCTCATCACATATTACACCCATCCCCCACCACCTCCCCTCTGGTAACCATCAGTTTGTTCTCTAGAGTTAAGAGTCTGATTCTTGGTCTCTCTCTCTCTCTCTCCTTTTTACCTTTCCCTTTGCTTGTTTGTCTTCTGTCCTATTTTTTTGTTGCCATAAATTTCCGAGGTAGGTGCCCAAAGACATACTCCACAAACAAGCATTTTAGTATTCTTTTACTTCTAAAATCTTGGGTAGATTTTCTACCTTACATGAATGATACAGAGTTTAAAGTTTCCTTCTATTCACACAACAGAGCCTAATCAGTCCTTTACCTCCTCCTTTCAAAGGACGCAGTTTAATATTTTGACTTTGTATTTTAATACTCCACTGCTAAAATAGGGGAAAAGGAAGGGCACTCCAAGAATGGCCAAAGAACATAATTTCTCTCTAAATCTGAGCATTGCAGCCAAGCCATCCCAGGGCAAGATTAGGGTGGTAGATGCTGGGCGATTTTATAAATACAACATTATTGAATAAACCCATCCTAGCATGTCACTGAGACTCAACAGTTTGAAACCCCTTTCTTCTGTATGCCAGAAGCTATCACCTTCGGTTAATAATGTCCTTATCACTGATCATAACCCTTATCGGTTCTTCTCCTTAGTAATATCATGAGTTGGGGCAAAGTGTAATTGGGAGGGATATGAAGGTGTAGGATCTAAATGTCAGCCAGTGGCCAAAGATTATGTTATGGGGTGCACAATTTAATTTTCCCTCCGTGTGGACAAAAATTGGCATATTTACTCAGGGAATTTTTTAATTACACTGCTTTTATCAAATGACATTATAAAATAGGAATAGCACCTGGGGCTTTCAGAATTCTCATTAGCCTAAGGGATCTTCTTTTAGTAATAGCAGTAAAAATAAAGAATTTAAAAGCATATTACAAATTTTTAATTACAAAAGAATATTCAAGTATTAAACAAATGTTTTTTTAAAAGAAATGCATTTATTTAAGATGAGCTACTGTCATAAATATTAAGAATATATACTTACACTTTTTTTTTTATGTCAGTGGTTGATATTGTATCCCACTAAGATTGGCTCATTTTGTTTCTAATCCTGTCCTACTTACTTGGCAATGATGTCACTCATGATTGGACTAGTGGCTTGAAGCCACAGAATTTAAATTATTTGAATTAAATCCTGTGATTGCATTTGTTTCCCTGGCATTTGAGTTTTATCACCACAGGAACAGTCTTAGAAATTTTTATTTGACAAAGTGTTGAGTGTGAAAGAATATTACAAAAATACCCATAGGTGCAATAGGGGGGATATTTAGATATTGCAGAAGGGCAATATATTTTGCTCATAATTCACTGATATAATGCATATTTCATTAGATAAAATATGATTTAAATATATTTCCTAAACAATATTTGTTCTGTTTTTTTCATCATGGCTGATTATAAATGAAAGAAAAAAAGTCATAAAATGTGGTGGGTGGAGGTAACAAGTTTATTGGGGATTTTTTTTTTTTTTATTCTAGGCACTTCAAAGTGGTATTTGGTAGGTTTTCAGAGAGTTATATTGAATGCAAAGCATTTCTCAACCTGATAAATAGTACTTATAAAAAAAATCTGCATCCAAGGGCACCTGGGTTGCTCAGTTTGTTAAGACACTGCCTTCGGCTCAGGTCATGATCTTGGAGTCCTGGGATTGAGACCCACATTGGACTCCCAGCTCTGCAAGGACTCTGTCTTCTTCCCTTTCATGCTCTCTCTCTCTCTCTCTCTCTCAAATAAATAAGTAAATTAAAAAAATCTGCATCCAATATCATACTCAGTGTTATAGTGAATTAATAGTAAAGGAGTTCATAATCTTAAAAGAGTGATATTTAATTAACTATCATGGGGAAAAGAAACATTTTGGGAAATATGGAATAGGAATACACAAAGTCAAATAACAAAGGCTAACTTTTCTAAAAAGCCAAAGTAGAAGAGTATATCAAGGAAAAATACTTGAAAAGGCTTCAACTATTCCAGTTAATTAAGGACTTGAGAGAGTCGACTGTGTTTGTCAATGAAACTGTTATTTGTAATAACACCTACAAGAGTTTTGGTAGATGAAGCAAACAGAAGTACAATTGCCACAAACTGAGAAGTAAATGAGAAATATCCAAAGCTTATAAGGTGTGTTCTTCTGGATATCTTGATCAAAGGAGATATGTAGAGTGATAGAGTGAAACATGGGCTTTGAAACTGATTTTTAATATGGGTGGTTTGATGTAGCTAAGTATATGACATGAAAAAAGATAATTATATACCTGATAGATTGTTTTCTATAAAAAGTAGGAGATATATTCATCTACTAAATCGAGGACATCTACAATGGTCTTAAGGACTTAAAGAGAATGTTATATATTTAAAAATTATTTTTAATACCATTCATTCTGACATTTAATTCTCATAACTTCTATGTGGTCTGATTTGTTTTCACTATACTGATTTACTTAAAGAGTTACAAGCATACAATATCATGTATTAAATTAGAAGTTTTGAGGAAAATATATTATTGTTGAAATTAGAAGAGAAATTTTTAAATAGGAATGAATACCCTTATTACATTACTTATAGGTGAAGTTTTGGGGAGACGGAAGAATTGAATTAGAAGCATCAATCACTACGAAGGATTTCTGTGATAAATCAGTTTAGATTTTCATTTCTAGAACTGATAGCCATGAAGAATGGTCAGAAATCATTCATTTTGTGTAATCATTCATCAGTGACACAATATCTATGTTTGATGAAATTTAAAAATCTCTCTTGCTTCCTGATTGAAAATATACCCTAAGACATGTTGAAAGATGTCATTATTGTATTCTGATAAAGCCTTAGCAAAGTCAAAAGGAATAGAGAGGAGAATAGGCGAAGCATCTCTTCTCATATTAAATTTTATTTTTGTATCTTTATTTTTATCTGAAAAGGATAGATATTAAATGGAATACATATAGATCAAATATATTTTGAAAATATATTTTGTAGGGTAATGAGATAAGGTTGTCTTCAAACTTATTTATTGCCAATAAATTTTCTAAGTGGATTTTCCAGTTTGTACTCCTATGAGCTTTTTTTTTTTTTTTAAAGATTTTATTTATTTATTTGACAGAGAGAGATCACAAGTAGATGGAGAGAGAGGCAGTCAGAGAGAGAGAGAGAGAGAGAGAGAGGGAAGCAGGCTCCCTGCTGAGCAGAGAGCCTGACGCGGGACTCGATTCCAGGACCCCGAGATCATGACCCGAGCCGAAGGCAGCGGCTTAACCCACTGAGCCACCCAGGCGCCCCTCCTATGAGCTTTTTAAATGTTGCCCTTATACCTGGTCCTTGTCAATATTTATTATGGCCCAGTTTTTAATAGTTTATTTAACAATATATGGTGGGTATAAATGCATTAGGACATCTATTTGTATTTTGGACACATAAGGATATTGAACATTTTTTTCAAATTATTTGTGTTGAATTAATAATTTGCGTTACCTCTTTTGTGAAAAACTTATTCATGTATTACATCCATTTTGGTATTGCTTGATCTATAGCTTTTACTAACTTTTAGAAGTTTGTTATATCATCTGGATATTAATGTGCTACAATTATGTTCTCCCAATTTATAACATATCTTTTAATTTTCATGGTGTGCTTTGATAAATATAGATGTTTAATTTTTATATAGAATTAAGAAATGTCTTACTTTTAGGCAGTGGGCTTGAAAACTGCTTGCAAATTAATGTTGCCTAAAGAACTTATAAAAAATACTCTGTAGGCACCCCCCAAAAATATCTTTAAAGGTTTATCTATTTTATTAGTCTTCCCAATACAATATGTTTTGCTTTATTGATCATCTGTACTAGAAAATATACCTTATTTAATTGACTTCTATTCTCAAGTTATCTTCTTATTACTACTTTCTTCATATTTTTTTATTATTTTCCAGCATTGAGTTGGTTGTTGAATTCATTAAATTTTAGCTTCTTTTTTACTGGACTCTACAAATGTAAGGTACATTTATCCCACAATTACTGATACATTAAATTTGAGTTATTGTTCAAATAGAGGTATTCTTAAGGTTTAATTATATCTTCCTTTATCCATTAGTAATTAAATTTGCTTTTAATTATTAAGTACACGAACCATTTGAGACATACCACTAATTCTTAAATGCATGCATGGTTTTAGGTATTTTTGTTTGTTTTTTTAATTTTGGACTCAATTGCAATTTAACCATTAATGCTTTTTTTACTTTTTTTTAAATTTGATGAAGGCCTCAACATTAGCTACATTATTAATATACTTAATTTAGGATATAATTTGGTGAGAAAACCACATAAGTCTGCTAGCAGCACCCTAGACTATAACAAATTATGTACGTATTCACGTTAACCCTGTGAAAAACAAGCTATCTCTGGACAGATTGGTTCCTCAGAGGAAGAAAAAAAAAAATGATGGCATTGAGCCATACATGCTATTTTCCTATATTTCTCAAACAAGCCTGCCATTCCACCCTCCCATGAAGCTCCCTTGACAGAGAAGAACTAGCAGCTCTGGAGAAGAAATGTTACCTAATAATTTTGCCTAAATTTTGTTCTTAACTCATTGGGCATAACCTTCATGACCAAGGATGTGACTATCTTTTTGAGGTTAAGGCCAGTAGTCTCGGGAACCAGCCCAGCTTGCACATTCATACACTTTTATATTCCTTACTCCTCTCATAAACATCCTTCTAAAGCTAGTAATAGGAATTTAGATGCTACCCTATAAAATTCAAATGTGAGTCAGAAGAGAATATTCATTAGCTCAAGTACAAACCATGCTTACTTTCCACAATATACATGTAAGCCCACTTCTGTTATTTATGTCAAATTATGTACAGCTACATTGTCCATAATAACATATGAGGTATTCTGCAATAAGGATGTAAGACATACAAACAAAGAGTTAAAGGCACTTCAATAATAAGAGTGAAAAGAAAAGATTTTGAAAATGTGTTCCTAATACCAACTTCTAAAGAAGAAATTAAAACTAAAAATATGTCCCTCTGAGTTTAACTGTGACACCAATGTTTGAAGACTTAAAATCCTTTTTTTTTTCCTATTATGAGTTCAAAGTCTAAAATTCTTACTTAATTTCAAAATATTTCTTTAAGTTATTCTTATTCTCAGTGTCAGTCAGATGTATTCTCAATGCCTAGGTCAGTTTGTGATTTTTAGCAACTGCAGAAGAGTTGTTTTTTCACTAAAATGGTTGCTGTTATTTCAAAGTCTTGGGTGCAAAATATCAAGTTTCCGAAATACTTTAGGTTTTCCAAAAGTTATTGGGCTGTCCCTTTTATATCTTTACCTCTCCCTCGCTTTACTTTTCCTTCTCTCTCTCTCTTTTTTTTTTCCAACTTCTTTCCTTCTTTGTCGTTTCCTTTCTTTTTCCATCTCGCTATCTTTCTATTCTTTCTTTTTTCTTTCTTTCTTTCTTTCTTTCCTTCTTGAGAGAGAGAACATACATGAGCTGGGGTGGGGATGGGGAAAGGGCAAAGGAAAAGGGGGAGAGAAAGAATCTTAAGCAGAATCCACGCCCAGAGCAGAGCCCTGTGCAGGGCTCCATCTCAGACTCTGAGATCATGACCCGAGCCAAAATCAAGAGTTCAAATGCTAGCCAGTTGAGTCACCCAGACACCCGCCCTATCTATCTTTCTATCCCTTTTTCTTCTGTCCTCTTCTGTTTCTTCCTCTCTCATAGTCTCCTCCATTTTCCTATTTTCCTAGCAAGGTCTCTGAGGATATGGACAGTATGCAGACTTTGGGGTGCCATGTTGAAGCATGGATCAGTAGTTTTGGAAGTCAAGAGGTGGCTGGTAGACAAGATAATATACTTGGAACTCAAATTGAAATATATTATAAACTTCAAATAAAACGAATCATTATTTGGTAGTCTTTAAATAGGTCACTAGTAAAATTTTGAACCTTTTTCATTCATCTTCCCCACTGCTACCAGAGAGACTATTTATTTTTTTTAATTTTTTAAATTATTATTATTTTTATTATGTTATGTAATTCACCATGCAGTACCTCATTAGTTTTTGATGTAGTGTTCCATGATTCATTGTTTGTGTATAACATCCAGTGTTCCATGCAACATGTGCTGTCCTTAATACCCATCACCGGACTATGGGCTAACCCATTTCCTCCCCCCAAAAAACCCTGTTTGTCCAAAGATACATATGTAGTGAAAAGAAGGGCCACATGCACCCCAACGTTCATAGCAGCAATGTCCACAATAGCCAAACCACGGAAAGAGGTGAGATGCCCTTCAGCAGATGAATGGATAAAGAAGATGTGGTTCATATATACAATGGAATATTACCTAGTAATATTTTTAAATGTATATTTTATTTTATATATGTTTTATTTTATTTTAAAACATATAATTAAAATGTTATTCTGACTCAAATACAGTATTTCTTGCTGTAAGGCCTGCCCTGTGCCACATAACAGTGCTCTTATCCCACCAAGTGAAAGATGGAAGGTATTAGAATCTTTTGTGATAACTTCACATTGAACATACCTCCATTACCTTTGTTTAATATCATATGACAATATTTGCTTGCATATTTTTCTATACAGACAATTTTGAGTTAGTATTTTTATGTTGCCTCTTATAATATTAGCAATGCTTAAAATATGAAAGTGTATGCATCTTAGTTCTATGGTAACTCAGTAATGTAAAATGTTTGATTAATTTTCTAACTGTAGGGGTGTCTGGATGGTTCAGTGGGTTAAGACTCTGCCTTTGGCTCAGGTCGTGATCTCAGGTGCTGGGATTAAGCTCCACATCAGGCTCTCTTCTCAGCAGGGAGCCTGATTCCCCTCCAACTCTGCCTGCCTCTCTGCCTACTTGTAATCTTTGTCAAATAAGTAAATAAAGTCTTTAAAAATTTTTTTCTAACTGTATTAAGGAGTTAACCTACACTTCATTTTTTTATTTCATTTTTTAAAGACTTTATTTATTTGAGAGAGACAGATAGTGATAGAGATAGCGAGAGAAAGCACAAGTGGTGGGGAGAGGGAGAAGCAGGCTCTCACTGAACAAGGAGCTCAATGAGGGGATTGATCCCAGAATCCTAGGATCATCACCTGAGCCAAAGGCAGATGCTTGACTGACTGCACCCAGGCACCCCTTAACCTACCTTTAAGTGGTACCTTAGAATAGACACAGCATGTGTCAGTGAGTCATTTTAGAATACATAATATTCCACTTATCTGTGGATTGCTTAGTCATTTTGGAACATCCCCATGTCATTGGTTCTATGGGAAGGAATAGAACCTTTACTTTGTTTTCAGAAATGCATTGAAAGGATAAAATTAAATCTTAAAACACCAGGTTTGCGTATCATTTTGACATTTTACTTTATCATAGGACAACTTTTCTTCTATTCAAGGGATAACAGTAGCCACTAAGTAGGAATTTCTTTCCTACTCTCATACTTCAAATAACTAAGAGAATGATGGGAATTAGGTTATAATAACTTCTATTATTGATCACACAATTTGTGCCAGATAGATGATGGATAGATAAATGAATAGACAGATGGGTAGATATATTTAGGTATACATATATATACATTTATATTATATATGCTAGATATTTATGTATAAAACCTCTTTTCATTCTCATAAGAACTTTTTGAGAGGGTAATACAATCACTGCTTTATAAATGAGGAAACAGAGGTTCACAGAGGTCATTAGACCTAGTTAGTTATGAATATTGGATGCAAGCCCAAGACTTCCTTCAAAACACAATGACTGAAATATAAATAACACTTTAGCACAACTGTTTGTGGGGAAAAAGAGGAAAAAAAAAAAACTAAAATAACCAAAACAAAACACACAAAAAAATGCCAAAACCTTGTCATGAGAGGATAAAATGCTTTAAAGGGGAAATTGACTTAAATCCTGTCTTAGGACTTTTAATCAAATGCAGATATTTTAGAAATTCTATTATTCTATCAATGGTGCCACAAACAAAGAAATACAACTTCAAGCAAAACATTACTTATTCGATGCATAAATTTCAATCCCATTTAAATCATTACTATTTTATTAAAAAAAAAAACTTTAGGTCAGGTTAGTAGCAAATACGTCTGTAGACCTTTTGTACTGGTGGTTTGGAATTGATAGTAGAGATGACAGTGGATTGAAATAATTACTTAACAAAATTTTCAATAATTACTTTTCTTCTCTTTAATCTATAGACAGAATACTTGTTTTGTTGTGGAATGCTACCTAAATATTTGTTTTTATCATAGGCCATGGTCATATAGAAAAGTCATCATAGGAGAAGACATTTTAGGACACTAGCACATTGGAATATTTTGCATGTATGTGCATATGATTACAGGAACTTGGAATAATAAGAAGCTGAAAAAAATAGAAGCTCTGGGTTATTCAGAAAAGTCCATCCTCAAAATGCCTTTTTTGCAGATTCTATAATAAACAGATATTAAAAACATTTCAGACAAATGGAGAACCAGTATTGACATTTTAGTAAAATATATAATAATCATAAAATATTCTGAGAAGATTTCATAATCTAAAACTAAAAATTCCTCTTTAAATAAGTAGTTTTGTGAATTCCATCAATCAGAAATTATGATCTCAATTTTCTAAGTGTTATATGAGTCAATAAATAACCTATATACAAACAAAAATAAAATATACCAAAATGTTTGCAGTAAGTTGTATATATGATTAAACACCATATACACATATAATTGAATTTCAGTTTTTTGAAATTACAGAATTAATAAAAAATGTTTCTGTGTCTAATGAAAGGTGAAAATGTGGTCCTATATGTTCCAATTACTTAGGATAAATCTGAAATTTTAGAATATGAAAAAAATAGGTGAAGCCTTGTACAATTGTTATGGTTAAAATTTTTTGACTTTCAAAAATAACATTTCCATATGGTAGAAACTAGTAGAATTTGAAGTATCCAGAAAGAACCTCAGGTAGCTCCAAATAGGGGTTTCCACCACTTCTGCAGTTACTTCCTCTACTGAAGTCTTGAATCCCTCAAAATCATCTATGGAGGTTGGAATCAACTTCTTTCAAACCCCTGTTCATGTTGATATTTGAACTTCTTTCTGTAAATCACAAATGTTCTTAATAGCATCTAGAATGGTGAATCCTTTCTAGAAGGTTTTCAGTTTAATTTGCCTTAATCCATCAGAGGAATCATATATGAAAGCAATAACTTTAAGAAATATATCTCTTAAATAATAAAACTTGAAAGTTGAAATGACTCCTTTGATCCATGGACTACAGAATAAATGTTGTGTTAACACCTGTGAAAACTACATTGATCTCATTGTACATATCCATCAGAGCTCTTGAGTGACCAGGTGCATTATCAATGAGCATTAATATTTTAAGTGGAATCTTTTATACTGAATCTGGCAGTAGGTCTCAATAATGGGCTTAAAATATTCAGTAAACCGTGTTATACATAGATGTATTTTCATTCAGGCTTTCTTCCATTTCTGGAGCACATCCAGAGATGTATATTTCTGCATCTAGAGGTGTTGTTCCAACCTAGAGTACATTTGGCATAATTCTTAAAGGCACCAAGACTTTCTGAATGGCACTGGCTTCAACTGAAAGTCACCAGATACATTAACCCCTAATAAGAGACTCAGCCTATCTTAAAAGCTTTGAGGCCAGGAACTGGATTCTCTCTAGATATGAAAGCCTGAGATGACATCTCCTTCCAAAAGATTATCTACATTGAAAATCTGTGTTATTTAGGGTAGCCACCTTTACGAATTTTCTTCGCTGGATCTTCTGGTGAACTTGCAGCAGCTTCTTCATCAGCCCTTGCTGCTTCAACTTGTGCTTTATGTTCTGGAGCTGGCTTATTCCCTTAAATTTCATGGGCCAATGTCTGCTAGTTTCAACCTTTTCTTGTATAGCTTCCTCACCTCTCTCAGTCTTCATAGAATTGAAGGGAGTTAGGGCCATTCCCTGGTTTAGGCTATGACATAAAGGAATATTGTGGCTATTTTGATCTCTCCAGAGCTCTCAAATTTTATCCATATTAGTAATAAGGCTGTTTCATGAACACTCTTACCAGTTGTGTTTGCTGGAGTAGCACTTTTTAATTTCCTTTGAGAACTTTTCCTTTGCATTCATAACTTGGCTACTTTTTTGGCATAAGATGCCTAGGTTTCAGCCTATCTTGGCTTTCAACATGTCTTCCTCACTAAACTTAATTGCTTCTCACTTTTGGGTTAAAGTGAGAGATGTGCAACTCTTCCTTTCACTTGAACGTACTTAGAGGTACTTGGAGACCATGCAGGGTTATTAACTGGCCTAATTAAAATATTGTTAATGTGTGTCAGGGAATAAGGAGGTTAAGGAGACAGAGAAAGATGGGGAAGGGAATCAATGGTCAATGGAGCAGTCAGAACACACACAACACACACACAACCTTTAAGAATTAAGTTTGTTGTCTTATGGGCATGGATCATGGTGCCTCAAAACAATTACAATAGTAATATCAAAGATCATTGATCACAGATAACCATAACAAATATAATAATGATGAAAAAGTTTGAAATATTGTGAGAATTACCAATGATACAAAGACATGCATTGAGCAAATGCTGTTGGAAATGACACTAATAGACTTGCTCAGATTCAGGGTCCCCAACAAGACTTCAATTTGTAAAATCTGTAGTATCTGTGAAGCATGATAAAGTGAAACAAAATAAAATGAGGTATGCTTATAATTATGTCATCTGCTCTTTGGTAAGCATCTGAGGAGGAGAGAAGGAGAAATGGGTGAGGAATATAAATTTCTAGACATTCTTTAATCAAGCTCTCCAGGAATCTTGTTGTAATAGCTCTAAACCACATTTCTGGCTTCTGTAATAAGTATTACTCTCAGACCCTTGCCATTGTTCAAGTTCTATGAAGTTTCATCTGCTCACTTCAATAAATATCTTCCCTAGGAGGAAGTTTTATTTTAGCATCTTGCATTGTATTATAATTATCACTCATCTACCTGCTATCTTCCCAAAATATACTGAAAATTAGAATCCCTTTTTATATAAACACTAATTGAGGTATATAAATTAAATACATTAAAATGTACACATTCAAGTGTATAGTTTGATGACTTTTCAAAAAAAATATATAGTCATGCAACTATAACTGAGGTGTTGCATAAAATGTTTCCATCACACTGAGTATACCATTGCAGCCAATCATCATGCCTCACCACAACATAAGCAATCACTGATAAGTTTATCATTATTCACTAGTTTTTCTGTTTTAGACAATAATGTTCTATAATATGCATTATTTTTAGTCTGTTTATTTTTCAAAGCAGAGTGTTTTTTGGGAAATGTCCATATTGTGTGTATCAGTAGTTCATCAATGAAATTTAAAAAAAGAACTTATAGATCCTTTTAATGCTATCAAAATAGGCATAGATACTGGATTATCCTCCACCACCCTCCCCCACTCATAAACAGTTTCCAAGATCCTAAAAGCAGTAAACATATGGAGTAAAAAGGGAATATATAATATTATCACTTTTCCTTATTCTTCCTGTATTTGTTCCAAGATGAGTTAAAAGATAAACAAAGTATGCCCAAGACATGTTATTATTTAATTAATCTAAGTATAATTGATCTATATCAAAGACATGTATTTTAAATATTTATAAAATATATTTTTGTCACTATGAATTCATTGTTTTCTTATTCTGACATTATTGAAAATTCTACAATGTGTAATACTCTGCACCTGACAAAAAGAACTTGAAGAGTAATCTACTACAGATTTTAAAGTCCACATCTTGGCTGTGATGAAGTTTTTTCCAATCAATGACAGAAAAGAGTGGGTTAATTTCATATTGGGCACAATTTTAGGGGAACACTAATAGAATCACTGTCTTTAAGTGTCAGGTATCTGTAGGGTTTGTGCACATTGTCCTGGGAAATAGATGACCTGGATTCTAGACCCAGTTCTTCTAATACCTAATAACTAGGTGTAAGTGAGACAATCAGTCAAACTCTATAGTTTTAAATTTAAAAACAGATAGTTAAATATGTGCACCATTAATCATGATCCTCTGGAATTTTTATTTTTTGATCAAACTCAAGGTTCAAGGGAGGTTTGTGTAGAGAAGAAATTGAAAACATTTTTTTTTTTAAAGTTGGCTACACACTCAACACAGAGCCTAAGTTGGCTTTGACTCACAATGGTGAGACTGAGACCTGAGCTGAGATCAGGAGTCAGATGCTTAACAGACTGAGCCACCCAGGTGCCCCTTGAAGATATTATTCCTGACAGAAAAATGCTTGCTAGTGAGAAGAAGAAGGCAGATGGGAGATAGAAATAATTTATTAAGTGATAAAAATGTTACAATTTTAAATATAATGAGTGTTAAGAAAATAGCCTAGAACATAAAAGTGATAGGGTTTCTTATGTAACCTGGTGTAGTTTCTAGGAAACAATTTAAAGAATAAAGGGAATTTTTTTTGAATTGCACTAAAAATGAGCACATAACTGTTACAAGTTGATAAGGTTTTAAACTGACTATGCAAGGGGTTTGAAGTGGCGGGGGGGTGGGAGGTTGGGGTACCAGGTGGTGGGTATTATAGAGGGCACAGCTTGCATGGAGCACTGGGTGTGGTGAAAAAATAATGAATACTGCTTTTCTGAAAATGAATAAATTGGAAAAAAAAAAGAAATTAAACAAATAAAGTGATGTAAGAAAAAGGCAAAAATAAATAAATAAATAAATAAACTGACTATGCATTTCTGTTTTATGGTTAAAGTGATTTTTAACCTTAATAATGAAACCCAATTGTTTTAAAAATATAAGGGACTGTATTTGTTGTTCCTTATTTAGCTTCAGTCTGGTAGTATGTTAATGAAATAATAAGTTGCATAACAATTTATTATTTTATGTAGTACAATAAAATTAAATTGAAGTTAGTAAAAAAAAAAGACTATCATCTAACTCTAAGAGCAACTTTATCGAATTTGATATTTTTATAGTTTATAGCATAGCTAATGATTGAGTATTAGTTAATAGTAAGTTAAAATTATTCAGCAATTTATTTGTATTCGAAGATAATTTCTTTTGGTTGGAAACAGTGATTATTTCCCAGATAAAATTCTTTTCCCCAATAGATAAGAAGAAAGTATCTCATTCTGCTTAAATTGCCATAGGGCCACTTATTTATGTATTGACTTTTACTTTTTTGTTACAGTACTTTGTTTTTTTAATTGTTAGTATATTATGAATAAGTAATGAAATTCAGCTCATAAAACTTACATATAAAGTTATTACTCCTAAGTAGGCTAAATTTGCATTTTTTTAATTATTCAGGTTGCTTACAAATGTAAATGACATTTTAAGTATTAATGATATTGATGTGACTACAGTGCAATATTTTTTCCAAAGAAAAAAATCCCACTTATTTACAGGATAAGAAATGAGGGCTCTTAGAGCATTCATGGGTATTTAAAATATAAAGATCTCAAACGTGCGTGTGAAAGATTCATCAAGTATAGTTATAAGAGATGGATATATGAACACATTATAGAGAATCATTTACTTGGATAGTTATTGCATTTTTTTTTAATTCAGTAAAATAAAACTCTTTTCCCTCTTGAATACTTTTCCTTAGGAAGACAGTTTGGTCATTGAAGAAATATTTGCATAGCAAAGAAATAGCTCTATTAAACTAAATTAAAATACTCCTGATTGTGATGTCTTCATATCAGATTTAGAGTTTAATATTTCAGTCCAGCTGCTCTGTGTTAAGAAAAAGTACATAAGGCAAGATTACCTGGGTGAATACCAGTTAAGAGACTATTAAACCAGTCCAGTTAAGAGATGATGATAAATTAAACTATGATTATGGCAGTAAAAATGACAAGATATGTCTAGATTAAAGAGGTGATCAGGGAGTAAACCTATAAGCAAGGAGTGAAATAGGCAGTTGTAAGATCAAGATTTCTACTTCTGTAAAAAATGCCATTGGAATTGTAATATCGATTGAATTGGATCTATCTATAGATGGCTTTTGGTAGTATTTTCATATATACATACTGCCTTTCACTCCTTGAACACAGATTCCTTTTCCATTTATGTGTCTTTTTCCATTTCTTTCATGAATGTCTTGTAGCCTTTAGAGTAGCCAAATAACTGAAGAAGAAAGAGATACTTCAAGAATTCAAAACTATGTGGCAGAAATAAAAATAGATGTAAAGTGAGATGTGAATCTTCTAATAAATTCATGATTGAGCCAATGATCACTGAATCATCTACTGATCACTGAATCAGTGGAAATAACTGTGCCAATGGAGGCAGAGAATCCAGTATAAGGTTACCTTTGACCCTGGGTGTTAAAGATGAATAGCAGTCTGCCAGTATGAGAAAAGGTGAAAAAGCATTTCCAAAGAAAGGGCCACATGGGCAAAAAACAAACTGGGAAAGGACAAGACACAGATCAAGGATAAGAGATGTGGTCTGGGGTTAGGTAATAAAGAGTCATAAAGCCAGCAGAATTACCATAGCACCATCACCAAAACAAAGACAATATTAACATTTAATATGATTATTTCCTTCTTTGTCACCTACTTAATATATGCAATTAACAAAGTGATAATTCCAGTTTTCTTGTTTTTTGTTTGTTTGTTTGTTTGTTTTAAGATCCACACTTTATTCAGAATGTAGTACCTTCAAAATATCAAACAGATGGGCACCTCAGTGGCTCAGTCAATTAAGTGTCTGCCTCTGGCTCAAGTCATGATCCTAGGGTGCTGGGATCCAGTCTTGTGTGGGGCTCCCTGCTCAGTGGAGAGCTTGTTTCTGTCTCTCCCTCTGCCTGCTGCTCTACCTACATGTACTCTCACTCTCTATCAAATAGATAGATAAAATCTTTAAAAAAATCAAACAGATATTATGTTTTGATCAGCAAGATTGATGTCCATCATCAATTACCAATGTAAAACTTAGTACCTTCTTGGATTTTTAAAGAAGGCCACATATGGGCTTTTCAAATCCTCATTTTCATTATATTATATTAAAGACTATCATTTATCTTCTAGTTTGAAGAGTAAATTAAGTTCTCAATCCATTGTTTCCTATTTAGCATGAAACTCAGCAGTTTAAATGTGTTTCTGCAAATTATTTTCAAATCCACTGACAAGAAATAAAGATCAAATCCATGGTTTATGGATATTAAAAATACATACAAAATATATGTAATAATTAGTTACCAACATATGAAGAAACAGGTCATTAAAGAGCTGCTGGAAAATAACCTGCTCAGAAATAATTCACTTTAATATATTACTGATTTTTAAAACGCTTCCTCCCTCATTCTTTATTAATGGGGATATTTGCATTCAAATAGAGATCATTTGTTTTTAGGAATTCATCTGCTCCTGCTGTTTATTTTCCACCTACTATTCAATCCTCAGTTTATAGCACAAGCATCGGTTGCAGTAAAAATGATTAGGATGTCACTAAAGTTTATGCTTTCAGGTGAGAAATATGGTAGATATTTAGTGCAGTATAACTGGAAAACTAATGTATTCATTTAAATTGTTTCAAATTAAAATAAGAAGGACTGAGAAATTTAAAGAAAATGATTCATTGTTTTATCTGAACTGATGTATTTCTGTATGGTATATAGCTTTTCACAACATGCCACCTGTTCTCCAGAAGTGTAATCACAATATGATAGACATGCTAAAATAATTGCCTGAGAAAACCCATGAATTGCAGAACCATGAGATCAACATGTTGACAATACCTTTCTATTGCTCTATTGTACATGTAAATCCCTGTTTATGGGATAGGGAATTACTATTTACTGGAGGTGAATGTAAATTAATCAAAGTAATTCTGCACAGGGTTGATATATAGAGACTTTACATAATACCTATTTGTCAGAATGTAGACTATTATACTTCTTGTATCTGTAATCGGTGGAGATTTAAGTTCACAGGGAGAAAATGTGACTGGAGCTGTATGTTGTATTGCCTCCTGACAAAGCCAAATGTTACTGTGTGTTCCATTTCAAGTGCAAAACTACTAATCTAATGAAAATGTTACTGTTCTGGGCAATATGTTCTTAGTTTTATTGTAGAATACAATGGAAATACCTGCATTAATATTATCTGGCAAGAAAAATGACACCTGGAGAACTTAGAATTCTGATCAAGTGTGGTGTTCAGGGAAAAAAAAAAAAAAAGCAGCAAAACAAAGTATGGTTCTGCTAAGTTGAAGAGAAAGAAAGTGCTGTTCGATGGAAAACATTTGAAATAGGATAGGTTATATAATACATACAGTAGGTCTTCAGGTTTAGATAAGAAGGCTATTTTCAAGGACAGGTGGAAAAAAAGAAGTCTGTTTGCAATCAGTTCTCAAAATTTTGATAAGAAATTGTTTAATGTAAGAAAAAGACTTACTTCAATTCAATCAGAAAATGAACAGCAGACCCATTCATTTGGGTTGTACAAGTCACATAATTAGCATTAAGGTCTCTCTCATGTTCTCTTTCTCTCCCTCTCGTATTCCGTCTCTAGGTTAGTCCTGTTTGGTGGTAAAATTCCTTACCTTGCCTTACATTAGAAGAATTTATCTGTAATACATTTCCTAAATTTGAAGTATACCACAAGAACAGGCAATTTCTCTTCTAAGTTTACTCTTCGGTAGTGTTTTTCCAACTGAAACTTAAAACCTCATTGCTGGTTATAAAATCAAATTAATAGGTCTTGACCAGCATTTCAGGTAATTATATTAAGTTACCTGAAATAAAAATAAAATACATAAGAACATATCAGGGTATATCACAAACAAAAAGGATAATTTTATACCATGAATATTTTGTTTTAGTTTGTGCATATGAGTATTTGTATATTTTAGAGGGATTATGGTAAAGTTTATATTGTTTTTATTATAGGTCATGGTCAAAATTATGCTCCTCTGATGTTAACAGCCAAATGTTACGGATATTTGTCTTTCCCACTCCTGAGGTGTCTGTTTCTTTCCCCTTTCTGCACCTGCAACATCCTTCCCTCCTACAGACAGGTTCACAGGTCTGTTTAGCTCCTTACAGTATCTTTGCCCTTCCTACCCTCTTCACATGGCCTTTTTACATTTAGCTGTGGAGAGTCTGTTTTGCAAGCCTTTGGGTTGTTTTCTGGGTCATTTACACTTATGTGGGTATTACCTAATTGTATCTGCAGGACAAACTGAGTTTAGTGACTTCCATCTGTGCCATCTTCCTATTTAAATAAAATATAACAGACATATTATAATTCTATATATTGCATACATGTATGCACATATAAATATAAATGTGGAATTTGGAATATTAAATACTAAATTCATATTAGTAGTCTACTTAGGGGAAATGAGTAGCAATGGGATTGGAAAGGATATAGAGAAGACTTCCACTGATTCTGTTATCCATTATCTCTTTAAAAACAAAGGAAACTAAAAACATGAAAATATATTTGATAGACTTAGGTGTTATTATACATTGATTATATTGTATTTTGTGGTGTTTTTGCTTGAAATATTTCATTTAAAAATGTTAAGAAGATGGCAGAGAAAAAGCAGGCAGAGATGACATCAAGTGGCAGGAAATCAGCTAGATAGCTTATCAAACCATTGCAAACACCTACAAATACAACAGGAGCTCAAAGAGAAGAAGAGCAACAATTCTAGAAACAGAAAATCGACCACTTTCCGAAAGGGTTTTTTCTTTAAAAAATTAGGGGTACAACATCTTCTAATAGATCAAAATATACCCTAAATCTAGCTCCAGAGTTGTTCTGGTCTCCAGCCTGGGCAAATTATCTCCACTTTCTTTTTCTTTATTCTCCCAACCAACCTTACTTTATCAACTCCATTTTTAGAAGTTAAAAAAAATTTTTTTTCATCTTTATAGGCATATTCCATCTCTTCATTGTGTTTACTCTTATATATGTTTTTCATTCTTTAAAATTTTGGGAGGTAGTCTCTTCTAAAAGACCAAAATACTCCCAAAATTAAGTGGGTGACCCTGTTCTAGTCACCAGTCCAATATATATATATTTTTTTTCTTTATTTTTTATATTTTTACTTTATTTGTATTCTTTTTTTTTTTAATTTTTTTTGAACTTCTTTTTATCCCCTTTCTCCTCTCCCACAATTTGTGGGTCTCTTCTGATTTGGTTAAAGCGTATTTTCCTGGGGTCTTTGCCACCCTTTTAGTATTTTATTTTCTCCTTCATATATTCTTATCTGGACAAAATGACAAGGCAGAAAAACTCACCACAAAAAAAGAACAAGAGGCAGTACTGAAGGCTAGGGACCTAATCAATATGGACATTGGTAATATGTCAGATCTAGAGTTCAGAGTGATGATTCTCAAGATCTTAGCTGGGCTCTAAAAAGACATGGGAGATATTAGAGAAACCCTCTCTGGAGAAATAAAAGCCCTTTCTGGAGAAATAAAAAAACTAAAATCTAACCAAGTTGAAATCAAAAAAGCTATTAATGAGGTACAATAAAAAATGGAGGCTCTTACTGTTAGGATAAATGAGGCAGAAGAAAGAATTAGTAATATATAAGACCAAATGACTGAGAATAATGAAGCTGAGCAAAAGAGAGAAAAACAAATATTGAACCACGAGGGGAGAATTCAAGAGATAAGTGATACCATAAGATGAAACAACATTAGAATAATTGGGATTCCAGAAGAAGAAAAAAGAGAGAGGGGAGCAGAAAGTATATTGGAGAGAATTATTATAGAGAATTTCCCTAATATGGCAAAGGGAAAAAGCATCAAAATCCAGGAGGTAGAGAACCCCCCTCAAAATCAATAAAAATAGATCCACACCACATCACCTAATAGTAAAATTTACAGGTCTTAGCGACAAAGAGAAAATCCTGAAAGCAGCCTGGAAAAAGAAGTCTGTAACATACAATGGTAAAAATATTAGATTGGCAGTGGACTTATCCACAGAGACATGGCAGGCCAGAAAGAACTGACATGGTATATTCAGAGCACTAAATGAGAAAAAAAACATGCAGCCAAGAATACTATATCCAGCTAGGCTACCATTGAAAATAGAAGGACAGATAAAATGCTTCCAGGACAAACAAAAATGGAAAGAACTTGCAAACACCAAACCAGCTCTACAGGAAATATTGAAAGGTGTCCTCTAAGCAAAGAGAGACCCGAAAAGTAGTAGATCAGAAAGGAACAGAAAAATATACAGTAACAGTCACCTTACAGGCAATACAATGACACTAAATTTATATCTCTCAATAGTTACCCTGAATGTAAGTGGGCTAAATGCCCCAATCAAAAGACACAGGATATCAGAATGGATTAAAAACAAACAAACAAACAAAACAACAACAACAACAACAACAAAAAACACATCAATATGCTGTCTATAAGAAGTTCATTTAGACTCAAAGACACCTCCAGATTTAAAGTGAGGGGGTGGAAAACAAATTACCATGCTAATGGACATCAAAAGAAAACTGGGGTGGCAATCCTTAGATCAATTAGATTTTAAGGCAAAGACTATAATAAGAGATAAAGAAGGACACTATGTCATACTCAAAGTGTCTGTCCAACAAGAAGATCTAACAATTTTAAATATCTATGCCCCTAACATGGAAGCAGCAAACTATATAAACCAATTAATAACAAAATTAAAGAAACACATAGACAATAATACAAAATAGTAGGGGACTTTAACACTCCCCTCACTGAAATGGACAGATCATCCAAGCAAAAGCTTAACAAGGAATTAAAGGCCTTAAATGACACACTGGACCAGATGGACATCACAGATATATTCAGAACATTCCATCCTAAAGCAACAGAATACAGAATACACACTCTTCTTTACTGCACATGGAACATTCTCCAGAAGAGATGACATCCTGGGTCATAAATCAGGTCTCAACTGGTATCCAAAGATTAGGATCATTCTCTGCATATTCTCAGACCACAATGCTCTGAAGCTAGATCTCAAGAGGAAATTTAGAAAGAACCCAAATACATGGGGACTAAACAGCATCCTTCTAAAGAATGAATGGGTCAACCAGGAAATCAAAGAAGAATTGAAAAAATTCATGGAAATAAATGATAATGAAAACACAACAGTTCAAAATCTGTGGGACGCAACAAAGGCAGTCATGAGAGGAAAATATATAGCGATACAAGTCTTTCTTGAGAAGCAAGAAAGGTCTTAACTACAAAACCTAACCCTACACGTAAAGGAGCTAGAGAAAGAACAACAAAAAAAGCCTGAACCCATCAGGAGAAAAGAAATAATAAAGATATGAACAGAAATCAATTAAATAGAAACCAAAAAAGACAATAGAACAAATCAACGAAACTAGGAGCTGGTTTTTTTGAAAGAATTAATAAAATTGACAAACCCCTGGCCAGACTTATCAAAAAGAAAAGAGAAACGACCAAATAAATGAAATCATGATTGAAAGAGAAGATATCAAAACCAACACCAAAGAAATACAAACAATTATAAGAACATATTATGAGCAACTTTATACCAACAATTTTGACAATCTGGAAGAAATGGATGCATTCCTAGAGATATATAAACCACCACAACTGAACCGGGAAGAAATAGAAAACCTGAAGAGACCCATTTGAAACAGTCATCAAAAATCTCCAAACAAAAAAAGCCCAGGGCCAGACGGCTTCCCAGGGGAATTCTACCAAACATTTAAAGAAGAATTGATTCCTATTCTCCTGAAACTGTTCCCAAAAATAGAAATGGAAGGTAAACTTCCAAAATTGTTTTATGAGGCCAATATCACCTTGATCCCAAAACCAGACAAGGATCCCATCAAAAAAGAGAATTACAGACCGATATCTTTGATGAACACAGAGGCGAAAATTCTCGCCAAAATACTAGCCAGTAAGATCCAACAGTACATTAAAATGATTATTTATCATGAACAAGTGGGATTTATTCCCGGGCTGAAAGGTTGGTTCAACATCCACAAATCAATCAATGTGATACAATACCTTAAATAAAAGAAAGGACAAGAACCATATGATACTCTCAATAGATGCTGAAAAAGCATTTGGCAAAGTACAGCTTCCCTTCCTGATCAAAACTTCAAAGTGTAGGGATTGAGGGCACATACCTCAATATTATCAAAGCAATCTGTGAAAAACCCACTGCAAATACCATTCTCAATGGAGAAAAACTGAAAGCTTTTCTGCTAAGGTCAGGAACAAGGCAGGAATGTCCATTATCACCACTGCTATTCAACATAGTACTAAAAGTTCTAGCCTCAGCACTCAGACAACAAAAAGAAATGAAAGGCATCCAAATCAGCAAAGAAGAAGTCAAACTAACACTCTTTGCAGATGATATGATACTGTATGTGGAAAACCCAATAGACTCCACTCCAAAACTGCCAGAACTTGTACAGGAATTCAGTAAAGTGTCAGGATATAAAATTAATACACAGAAATCAGTTGCATTTCTTTACCCCAACAACAAGACAGAAGAAAGAGAAATTAAGAAGTCAATCCCATTTACAATTACACCCAAAACCATAAGATACCTAGGAATAAACCTAACCAAAGAGGCAAAGAATCTATACTCAGAAAACTATAAAGTACTCATGAAAGAAATTGAGGAAGACACAAAGAAATGGAAAAATGTTCCATGTTCCTGGATTGGAAGAATAAATATTGTGAAGATGTCTATGCTACCTAAAGCAATCTACACATTTAATGCAATTCCTATCAAAATACCATCCATTTTTTTCAAAGAAATGGAACAAATAATCCTAAAATTTATATGGAACCAGAAAAGACCTCGAATAGCCAAAGGAATATTGGAAAAGAAAGCCAAAGTTGGTGGCATCACAATTCCGGACTTCAAGCTCTATTACAAAGCTGTCATCATCAAGACAGCATGGTCCTGGCACAAAAACAGACACATAGATCAATGGAACAGAATAGAGAGCCCAGAAATAGACCTTCAAGTCTATGGTCAACTCATCTTCAACAAAGCAGGAAAGAATGTCCAATAGAAAAAAGACAGCCTCTTCAATAAATGGTGTTGGGAAAATTGGAAAGCCACATGCAGAAAAATGTAACTGGACCATTTCCTTACACCACACATGAAAATAGACTCAAAATGGATGAAGGACTTCAATGCGAGAATGGAATCCATCAAAATCCTTGAGAAGAACACAGGCAGCAACCTCTTCGACCTCAGCCGCAGCAACATCTTCCTAGGAACATAGCCAAAGGCAAGGGAAGCAAGGGCAAAAATAAACTATTGGAATTTCATCAAGATCAAAAGCTTTTGCACAGCAAAGGAAACAGTTAACAAAATCAAAAGACAATTGACAGAATGCGAGAAGATATTTGCAAACGACATATCAGATAAAGGACTCGTGTCCAAAATCTATAAAGAACTTAGCAAACTCAACACCCAAAGAACAAATAACCCAATCAAGAAATGGGCAGAAGACATAAACAGACATTTCTGCAAAGACATCCAGATGGCCAACAGACACATGAAAAAATGCTCCATATCACTTGGCATCAGGGAAATACAAATAAAAACCACAATGAGATATCACCTCACAAAGTCAGAATGGCTAAAATTAACAAGTCAGGAAATGACAGATGCTGGCGAGGATGCGGAGAAAGGGGAACCCTCCTACACCGTTGGTGGGAATGCAAGCTGGTGCAACCACGCTGGAAAACAGCATGGAGGTTCCTCAAAATGTTGAAAATAGAACTACCCTATGACTATTGCAGCAATTGCACTACTGGTATTTACCCTAAAGATAAAAACATAGTGACCCGAAGGGGCACATGCACCCGAATGTTTATAGCAGCAATGTCTACAATAGCCAAACTATGGAAAGTACCTGATGTCCATCAACAGATGAATGGATAAAGAAGAGGTAGTATATATACGTAATGGAATACTATGCAGCCATCAAAAGGAATGAAATCTTGCCATTTGTGATGACATAGACGGAACTAGAGGGTATCATGCTTAGCAAAATAAGTCAATCAGAGAAAGACAACTATCATATGATCTCCCTGATATGAGGAAGTAGAGATGCAACATGGGGGGTTACGGGGGTAGGAGAAGAATAAATGAAACAAGATGGGATTGGGAGGGAGACAAACCATGTGAGACTCTTAATCTCACAAAACAAACTGAGGGTTGCTGGGGGGAGGGGAGTTGGGAGAAGGGCGGTGGGGTTATGGACATTGGGGAGGGTATGTGCTATTGTGAATGCTGTGAAGTGTGTAAACCTGGCGAATCACAGACCTGTACCCCTGGGGCTAATAATACATTATATGTTTATAAGAAAATTAAAAAGTTAAAAAAATAAAATAAATTTTAAAAAGTTAGAAAATATGAATGCAATAAAGGCAGGGAGAAGACTAATAGTATTAGCAAAGTGACATGGCATTCACCACTGAAGTTATGCCCTTCAACACAAAATTTTAAATTCTATTAACTTCAAGAGGGAGCATAGACTCACACTTCAAGGAAAATTTTTATTTCTAGGGAGTAACATACTTGTGACAAATAATAGAAAATTATTCTCTTAGAGAAGAGCATAGAAGTCAGGGTGACAGCTGAATAATCCACTATTTGTTTTCTAACAGTTTTGGGGATTACACTGAGCATATATATTTTTAGAGACAGAAAATTTATTAATACTCTATGTTACTGCCTAGGGAATAATCAGCAGTAGAAGTGATGTATGGAGCACATTTAAGGAGGTGGGCTCTGACTGTAATTAGGTGAAAATAGTTTCATTTCAGGCAAACTGTGAAGGTACCAGATAATCATGAACTCTTACACATTTCAAGTTTTATACTTGACAACTTGAGCAAGCAGAGTATTAGGAGGAAAAATAACTGCATTTATTTACTAGTTTAAATTTTTTCCTTCTTTTCTCTATCAAACTCCAGAGGTGATTATGCACATATGGCAAAGACAAAAAGGAATGTTGCTTGGACAAACATAAAATTCTAGGGAGAAAAGATTAGAAGAAAGTACTGGGAGAACTACTCTATTCTGTGGATTTACAAACTAAGAGCACATGTGTGCACGCTGTCTCTTTCTCTCTCACACATGCAAACAGACATTATACAACTTTTTACAAAAGCAGTTTAACATAATCCCTTCAAAGTGGTCCTCTCTAGTTTTTGTAAACAGCAGGGCAAATACATGCCTCCAAGAACTTCTAAGATTTTGGATATAACTTCAAGAATATTTATTAAACATTTATGTTTGCCTTATATCTGTATGCCTGATAGTCAATGACAAGAACAATTTTTATCAAACAATTAAGGAATATGTTGGAACATGGCTATGGATTCTCTAATCAATAATTGTTCCACAGTATCAGTACTGATCTTGGCATCTGAAATCACTCTTTTTAAAGCTGTTTACCATATTGGGGCGCCTGGGTGGCTCAGTAGGTTGAGGCCTCTGCCTTCGGCTCCGGTCATGATCCCAGGGTCCTGGGATCGAGCCCCGCGTTGGACTCTGCTCAGCAGGGAGCCTGCTTCCTCCTCTCTTTCTGCCTGCCTCTCCGCCTGCTTGTGATCTCTCTCTCTCTCTGTCAAATAAATAAATAAAATAAAAATCTTAAAAAAACCCTATTTACCATATAAATCCTGTGATCAGCAATGTTTGAGAACTAGATCCATACCTTCATTCTAAAATTAAAAAATATATATATATCTTTTTTTTGTCTAGTAACAAAAGTTTTAATTCTTAAAGACTTTATGTACAAGTGGTTATATAGAGGTAGTTATAATTCATTTTTTATTAACATATAATGTATTATTTGTCCCAGGGGTACAGGTGTGTGAATCATCAGGCTTACACATTTCACAGCACTCACCATAGCACATATAAAATCATCTGTAACAAAAAAATTGAAGAATTGAAGAGCATTGTAAACATTAGATACCTTACAAAACATTTTAAAATATGTGAAACACAAATTCATAATATATATATAAGTTATCACCTAATATATAATATTTTTATTAGTTTTTCCCTTTGAATAAATTGAGAAAACACACAAAAAAACCACTTACAGTGATCATTGATATTACTATTTGAGATCCATTTTTAAATTTTCTTTGAAAGATGTTTAACTTCATACAGACAAATGATACATTTCAGCATATGTATAGGTATGTTAAAAGATTAGTAAGGGAGAAATTTCTGGGCTTAGACTTTGGGTGCATATTTAGTATGTAATATTTGCACCCTTTAACTTTGCCCTAAATCAGAAGCAAGGATTTTAGGAATGCTTGTGTACCCATGGGAAAGTGTGAAGAGGTGTTTAAGTCAATAAAAAATTATTGTACATAGCAATCCTGAATTCCCTTTATGTCTCTGAGCAGTGACTGACTTTTATCATTGCCAAGAAAGAAAGATAAATTTCTCATTTATTCCATATTCTCCACTGCTTCCATAGGTGATCTCATCCATGCTCATAATAGATGACTATTCCAAAATACCTATGTTCCACCATTATCTTAATGTCAGAAACTCAACTTCAGCTCTCTACGTAATATCTCCCCTTATTTCTTATAAAAGTCAAAATGTATGTCCGGGGCGCCTGGGTGGCTCAGTGAGTTAAAGCCTCTGCCTTCAGCTCAGGTCATGATCCCAGGGTCCTGGGATCAAGCCCCGCATCAGGCTCTCTGCTCAGCAGGGAGCCTGCTTCCCTTCCTCTCTCTGCCTTCCTCTCTGCTTACCTGTGATCTCCATCTGTCAAATAAATAAATAAAATCTTAAAAAAAAAAGTATGTCCAAAATTAAACTCTTAATTCTTATACAACACACATACCCATGAAGTACAACACATGCATAGATAAAAATATACGTGTTTATCCCTAAGCCTGTGCCATCCCAGGAAATGACACCACTAACTCTTCAGGGTTCAAGCTGGAAATAGAGGAGTCCTTTTACCTCATTTTGTAACCAATCAGTAACTTATATTGATTCTAACTGAAAACAATGTGGACTTCACAATGGCCTATCCCTCTTGCCATGTGCTTACAAGCAGAGGTCATCATGTCTTTCCATAATAAATAATTTTCTAACTAATCTCCTACTTAAACTCTATCTCCCATTCTTTAGCTTGCCTTTGCCACAGCAGCTATAATTATTTCATTAAAATATAAATCTGAGTTAATCCCTGCTTAAAATCTTTAAATGTCTGTTGATTGCACTTGAATCTAGTTTTTGACACCCTGAACTTGATATTGGGCAAAATTTCAGCCTATTTCTCTGTACTTCAGACTCACTGGTATTTTTTAAGATTTTAGAAGTGTAAAACATTTTAGATCCTCAGAACTTTTGCAAATGCTTTTCCTTCCTTTGCTCTTTCTCATATGAGCTCCATCTCATACTCTTGGTCTCCACCACAGTGAAACATTTTCAGACAGTCTTTTCCTAATCAGTCTATCCCAAGTAAATCTTTACTTTTTTTTTTTCAAACTATTTCCAGCATATTTCCCATAATTCATTTATTACAATTTGTATTTAATTTACATGTCTGTTCACATGTATTGTTGATATTGTCATCTCTTCCAGAAAATTAATCTATATAAAATTATGGTCATAGTTCTTTTATTTATCCCAGTTTCTGCCTTGTAACATAGATCCTGGCAGCAGAGTAGAGAGATGATTGCTATTTGTTGAATGGATCAATAAGTGTCTTCTTTGATGTATGATTTAATGACTTGCCAATTTATTAAGAGTTTTAAGGGAAAAATACAAAACTTTATTATTGGCTCGGGAGAACCTTGTATGTTACTTATTATTTATAATTGCCTGTAGTGTATTAGTATAGCAAATATGATGTACAAAAAGGGAATTTGAGATGAGTTACTTTAAAGTCAATAAATTTACCAGTGGAGTCTATATTTGAAAGTAGGATACATACATTTGTGAATACCTGGGAATTCAGAAGACTACAACTTACCTTGTCCTATACCTTAATAACTCAATATTTTGCATTCTTATACAGGGCAAACTCTCTACCCACAGAATACTTAAGGAATGCAAACTGGCTATGCTAAGACACAGAGGGGTTCTTCCATGATTAGGCAGCATCCGATTAGAGCTGATTATAACTTGCCAGTTATTTCTTTTCACTTCCCTCCTACCTCTTACTTCCCCTCCTCCACTGTCATCAGATACAAATATGGATCAGTTTAAAGGTGTTGGACCGCATGGCTAGCAAATAGCAGCAATCAACTGAAGCCTCATTATTGTTTTAGAATCAGCTGCCTGCTGGGGTTTAACCAATTAATCTTTCCCCAATAATCACGAGATTAGTGCAGACTTTCTTTATCCATGATTTGGGCTTATATTTGTCCTCTGTCCACTCCTTCTCATTACTCCCACTGATTGAACATAACTAATGTTCTACTAAATTTCACTCACATGGAGCTGCCTCTTTTTCTGATAAACTTTTATAACAGAAGTGAAATTTCATGATGTTATAGACATGTAGTAGCTTCAGCATCTGTCCACGTGAATAACACTTAAACTTATTCATCCCTGTTTCCCTTCACTTCTATACCTAAACCTAGATGTAGGTGGTTCAGAACATTTAGAAATGCATCAAGTATTAGTTTGAGCAAAGGAGAAATCATAAGTCAACATATCTTAGGGAACTTATAGGACTAAAGTTTCTTATGTCCAGAACAGTGTTATTCAGGTATTATCTCTAGATTCTTTATCTTAAGAATTAGTTGTGCTGAGAACTAAAATTAGCAATCAAACTGATAAGAAGAGATACCACACTTGATCTTAAGGTGGAAGCATCACAATTTCAGACTTCAAGTTTATATTACAAAGCTTTAGTAATCAAGACAATATGGTACCAGCACAAAAACAGACACATAGATGAATGGAACAGAGTAGAGAACCCAGAAATGGACTCTCAATTCTATGGTCAATTAATATTCAACAATGCAAGAAAGAAAATCCAACAGAAAAAAGGACAGTGTCATCAACAAATGGTGTTGAGAAAACTGGACAAAAACAAGCAAAACAATGAAACTGGATCACTTTTTTACATCGAACACAAAAATATTCAAAATGGATGACAGACCTAAACCTGAGACAGGAAGCTATCAAATTCCTAGAGGAAAACACAGATAGTAATCTCTCTGACATTAGCCATAGCAGCTTCTTACAAAGATATGTCTCCAGAGGCAAACAAAAGCAAAAATGAACTATTGGGATCACTTCAAGATAAAAAAACTTCTACACAGTCAAGGAAACAAACTCTCTACAAAACTAAAAGGCAACCTTTGGAATGGGAGAATATAAAATGACATATCTGTTAATGGGTTAGTATCTAAAAATCTATAAAGAGTTATCAAACTCAACAGACAAAAAATAAATAACCCAGTTAAAAAATGGGCAGAAGACATGAATAACATTTTTCCAAAAGATATGTACAGACAATGAGCAGACATGTGAAAATATGCTCAACGTCACCAGGGAAATACAAGCCAAAACTTCAGTGAGATATCACCCCATACCTGTCAAAAATGGCTAAAATTAAAACACAGGAAACAACTGTGTGTTAGGATGTGGAGAAAGGGGAACCCTTACATTATTTGTGGGAATGCAAACTGATGGAGCCACTGTGGAAAACAGTATAGAGTTTCCTCAAAAAGTTAAAAATAGAACTACCCTACGGTCCACCAATTTCACTATCAGGTATTATTGCAAAGGACACAAGCATAGTGATTGGAAGGGATACATGCCCCCCAATGTTTATAGCAACATTGTCAACAATAACCAAATTATGGTAAGAGTCCAAATGTCCATTGACTGATGAAGGGATAAAGAAGATGTGGTTGGTGTATATATCTATAGATAAAGATGTAGATAAATAGATGTAGATATAGATATAGAAATGGTATACATATTCCATGTATTATATATAATGGAATATTACTCAGCCATAAAAAAGAAATCTGGTCATTTGTAAAAATGTGGATGGAACTAGAGTATATTATGCTAAGTGAAATCAGTCAGAGAAAGACAAATATCATATGATTTCACTCATCTGTAGAATTTAAGAAATGAAACAGATGAACAAAGGGGAAAAGAAAAATGAAAGAAGCAAACCATAAAAGAGACTCAACTAGAGAGAACAAACAGGTTTGATGGAGGGAAGGGGGGTGGGGGAGATGGGTTAAATTGGTGATGGGTATTAGGAGGACACTCGTGATGAGCACTGAGTGTCATATATAAGTGATGAATCACTGAATTCTACTCCTGAAACTGATATTACACCACATGTTGACTAACTGGAATTTAAAAAAAAACTTGAAACTACAAAAACAAATAAATGAACAAATAAATAAATAAATACTCGAAACTACAAAAAAAAAAGCAATTAAAAATCCAGTGATTTCTATTTCTGTAAAATCAGTGATTTCTGTAAAATTAGTGATATCTATTTATGTAAAACTTAAGTATTGATTGTGAATCAATACTTAATGAATCAATTGAAGGAAATGTTAGGAGGATTCTGATTTCATTTGTGTTTTAGAGTTGCACTCAGAGTAAATACTGGCTAAATGAACTCTTCCATAATAAATGTTTATTTTAAAGGTATAAGAGTGACAACTTCACAGCTTTAGAAATTCAAGCTCAATTTAAAGGCTTTTTGAGGCTGTTTTTATCTTTCACTATTCGTAAAATGTCTATGCAATGCATATAAAAGACTAGGAGAAAAAACTTGTTCTTATAGTGTTCCTACCCATGGATACTTGGAAACCTGTTAAACTAAGTATAATGAGGATGCCTGGATGGCTCAGTAGTTTAAGCGTATGACTTTGGCTTTGATCATGGTCCTGAGGTCCTGGCATGGAGTCTGGTATTGGGCTCCTTGCTTGGGGGGAATCTTGTTTCTCCCTCTGCCTGCTGCTCCCCCTGCTTATGCTCTCTCTCTCTCTCTCTCTTTCTCTCTGACAAATAAATAAAATAAAATCTTTTAAAAATATATGAAAAAATTAAATAAATTAAGCATAATGCAACAATCACCACAAAAATTTTCCTAATAATAGTTAATATTTTTGGAATACTTGTTCTATACTATATACTTTTTAAAGGTTTTATGTATGTTAACTTATGGTATAGCTTTAAGTGGCAAAGATGAGTTTCAATCTTCAATCTTAAGCAATTAAGTTCCAGAGCCACTAGGCTCCATCTGTTTGTACTATAATTAGATTTTCTCTATCATATAAACACTATTATATATTACTATGAATTTCTCATTCATAACCAGATAATAATTCTTAGTCATATTACTGTTGGGTTATGTCCTTAAATGATATATAATAGGAGAATGGTTAATAATATTAAAAAATAGTATCAGGAATTGCAGTGAAATTTTCAACAAATTATTAAAACTCTTTAATCCTCAATTTTTTTTCACTAGGAAAATGGAAAAAATAATGTCTTTTTTCATTGTTGTGACAAAATTAGATAAGAGAATATAGGTATATTCCTGGTATCTGAAAAGAACTTAAGGAATGAGAATTACTAATATATCATTTATAATAATTATAATTTAGCTAAATATATATTTTTCAGATTTCAGATTCAGATATTTAATTAAATATGTGAATATTTTAAATATTCAAAAATTTGCTGAAAAATTATATGTAGGTATATTTCTTTAAAACTTCTAAATATATATAAAATGTAAATATACAAAAAAGGTAGAGTACAATTTGAAAAGTACTGCCTGTGTATTTTCTCTTGTTCTCTAAAGACTGTATGTTGTACTGAGGTATTTATTCCATCCCAACATTAATTCATGATCATGCTCATACAATCTGTATGGCGAGTGTCCTAAAGTAACAGAACCTGCTAAGATCAAAATGGTGATGAGTCTTTTTATTTCACATTTGTCATTTAAAAGTGAATAAAGAGATCAAGAACTCATACATTACTAGTATGCCATGAATCACTGAAATATCAGTGATATGGTTAAGTAATCAATATTTTATGTTTCAATATAAAAAAATCATGTTATCTTACCAACTGACCAAAAGTAAGCCAACTCTCATTTTTCCTCTTTACTTGCCAGAAAGTATTAAAATTTGAAGGAAAATTTTATAGAAATATTTTAATCTAGCAAAAAGGTATCTCTGGAGGTATATAGACCAATTGCATTTCTATACATAGAATATTGAGTAGGAGTTTTTTATTATAATCAAATAAAAACCAAATCAGACAAGTATAACTTTATTTTAAATCACAATATATTTGAATTTAACATCTAAAAAACAGCTTCTCTTTTTTAACTTTTCAAAATCATTTGGATAGAATTTTTTTGTGTGTGTAGTTTATCTTTCATTTCTCCTTTGAGACAGATTTATAGAACGCTAAGAACAAACTCATAAGAATGACAAGTTTCTAGTTAACTTTTTTTTCTCATGTAAGTATTTTTGTAATCAAAGCATAAAACATTCAATGGAATCTATTCAACCAGTTTGCAGTGGTTAAGCTTGATTTTGCCCCTGGCTGAAAACTTTCATTCCTTACTAGTGATAGAAATTGATATTTCATTAAGCTCAATAAGTTGTCAAGCATATTGTTCATCAATGACAATGGGGCAGTGCATTTTTGTAGCATCCTTTACTTGAGAATATATATAGCTATTAATCTTTACTTTTTTCTCACTGACATAAATGTAAGGCCTATATAATAAATCAATGGCTTTTGATATCTCTCTTTTGTATTTTGATAGTATTTGCTCCTTAGCTTGCTCCTTTCTGTTACAGCCAATTTATGTTTTTTAAGAGGCAGTTAATGCTTACTAGTTTATATTCCATTGTCATCACTATGTCAACCAGAGAATGGTAGCTGAAGCTGACTTGTTATGTTTAAGCAGCTCTAGTGAGTTCAAAAAACTAAATTCTATTTTATTGAGTACCTACTATGTGCCAGGGAATGCAAGTACCACTTTCAGTGACTTAAATAATTTAGAGCATCTTCTGATTGCAACTTCCAGTTGAATAAATTTATAGTAAATATAGTTAGGAATTTTAAGACTTTTGAAATTAAACTTAGGAGTATTTCAGATTCCAAATAGAGAACAACCATTAGAATGGAAGAGTTATTTCCCAGTAAATAATGACTATAATATTGGGGCACCTGGGTGGCTCAGTGGGTTAAAGCCTCTGCCTTCGGCTCGGGTCATGATCCCGGGGTCCTGGGATCGAGCCCCACATCGGGCTCTCTGCTCAGCGGGGAGCCTGCTTCCTCCCCTCTCTCTCTCTGCCTGCCTCTCTGCCTACTTGTGATTTGTCTCTGTCAAATAAATAAAAATCTTTAAAAAAAATAATGACTATAATATAGAATACAGTTTACCTATTTATATTATTCTAAGGATGCAAAAATGTCATCAGTAAAAGGATTGATGCAAGGAAAGAAGAAGGAGGGAAGGGAGGGTAGGAAAGAGGGAGGAGGGCAGGAGGAAAGGTAGAAGGAAGGAGGAATGGAAGGAAGGAAAGGAAAAGATAAGTTTCTATTTTTATTTATGTTACCTTGGATAAGCTGCTGACTGTAGAGAAGTAAAACATGGATTCAAGTTCAACTCAACAATTCAGTCACACTGGACCAAAGAGGACACACAGTCTCTTAGCCTCAGGTTTCTGATCTGTAAAATGATTATAACAATAACTATTATGTGAAAGATTTGACAAGGTTCATAGGACACATATGAAATGAACTTTCCTAAGACTGATTTTTCTAAAATATGTTTTTTTAAAGATTTTTTTTTTAATTTTAGAGATAAGGAGAGGGAGTGAGTGGTGGGTGGAGGGAGAAGAAGGGGCAGAGAGTAGCTGGCAAACTTCCCACTGAGCATGGAGCCCTGTGTC
Source organism: Neogale vison (assembly GCF_020171115.1). Taxonomy (NCBI): domain Eukaryota; kingdom Metazoa; phylum Chordata; class Mammalia; order Carnivora; family Mustelidae; genus Neogale; species Neogale vison. The sequence goes on along the minus strand of NC_058101.1, from coordinate 21,035,099 downwards.
TCAGGACCCCAGGATCAGGACTGAAGCGGAAACCAAAAGTTGGGCACTTAAGCAACTGAGTCTCATCTAGGTACCCCTGAAGGTGTCTTCTTTAAAGGTATTAACTCTTTTTTTTTTTTTAAATAAATTCTGATAGCCATGAGCTAAGATCTTATAAAACAATTTCATAAAATTACCACAACTCAAACCCATAAAAGCAATACAATGAATAAAATGTATATGTTTATGTAATTATGTATGTTTCTGAGGTCCTTTTGACTTATTTTTTTGTCATGTGCTCCTTAGTTCTTTTAAGAACTATTTATATGATCTTTGATATATAATCAGGTGACAAACATGTCATTATGATAAGTGCAGGAAATACAGACTTCGATAGGCACCAAAGCATAATCTAGGAGAAATCACATGCTACTTCATCTCTTAAAATGACACATAAAAAACAGGATGGATATCATGGATGACCTATTTTTTTTAATGTTTTATTTATTTATTTGTCAGAGAGAGAGCACAGGCAGAGGCGGAAGCTACTGCCCCTGGATAAGGAGCCTGATGTGAGACCTGATCCCAGCATCCTGGGATCATGACCTGACCTGAAGGCAGACTCTCAACTGACTGAGCCACCCAGGCATCCCATAGATGACCTATTTTCTTTAATCCAGTAAAGTATCAAACAATAGGCTAACCTCTGGAATCATTATATAATGAATTGAAACAATGTCCAAGGACACAGACAACAGAAGTTTAGATGGCTGCTGTATTATCTTCTCTGTGGCTTTTCAATTCAGGGAATTTTCAAATAGAGCCCATTATATTACTATTTGTGAAAAGAAGAAGGGGCTTCATCATGCTAATGATATCAGTTGAGAAAACAAGATGTGATTGAGAAACAGAACCCTCTGAGTATTCGGGAACAAGACAATATATCATTTTTAAAAATTAAGTAATTGATCTAGTAATTAAATGCATATGCATTTGATTTTCAGTACTAATTTATCCCATTGATAGCCTTCATATGGTATAATTTAGAGCAGTCACTTAAAGACATAATGTTAGTATTAATGGCTTATGGAATAACAAAGTTTGTTTGTTTGTTTGTTTGTTTTAAATCTCCTTAATCTCACTAGAATGCTGACACATTCAGTAGTATCTAATTTGGCCTTTTGATTATGACTTCCTGCTATTGGCATTGGTACATTTATTTTTGTTAATGGATCTTTAGATGTATTAAGCATCCTGACTAAACTTCTTTGGCTCTGATTATCTCAGAGTCGGAAAATAGTGCCATGATGATTTCAATTGCTTGAAATTTATAAGAACGAAGCATTTGGCTTGGATGACAAGGCTATTTAATTAATATGCTATACTCTGTACTTACATAGCTCAGAATAGAAATCTATAAGCATAAGTATAAAGCCCTCTATTCTATTTATTAACTGTTTTATAATATTCTTTTCTTTACCTGAAAAATAGACATTCTAGTACCTATTTCCCTGTGTTTTTAAGAAGATTAAAGGAAACAACGAATATAAAATAAATGTCTTAATTTTTCATCCTTGTTACCCCTTTTATTGATTTTTTGCCTTTAAGCTAAACATTTATGCAATGGAATAAAAAGAATTGAAAACTTATATAAGATACATTTTAACACAGACACACATACATATAAAACATATGCTACAATATGTTTAATTACATATACTATATATATCATATGCATCTGATATTAATGGTACTGACATTACATGTAATAAATATGCATCACAGATTAAGCATATATGCACAACATATATCTTTTGATACTATCAACATACAAAGATTTCAGCATATTTATGTTAAACATTTCTGCCTTTCCACTCAGTGGTTTATGCTACTAATAAATAAAACCTAAGACAGGTAAGTGAGAATGTTAATTTCTTTGCCTACTAGAAGTTGCATCCCAGAATCTCTTAAGTTCTGTTAGGAAGTACTTTTAAAGATGAAAAGCGTGGAGATGTTCTGTTCTCCAGGCACATGGTATTTTCCAAAACAATGTCAGCTGCCAATGAGATTGCATTAGATTTTCAACTAAAATGAGGTTCACTTGTGATCGGTTTGTTTGTTTGACCCATTGGCTGTTAGAAAAGAATGTAGCTAATATTTTATATTATTTTTTAATAAATGTTTCATTTTATTTGGAATGTCAGAATTTTCACTCATGATATCATTAATCAAATATATATTACTCCATTTCCCACAAGCATAATTTGAGAAAAGTCTAAGTATAAACTAATCTGGAATGTGTGGTAACTTGGCGACAGATACAGCACAGCTTGACTCAGCAATCATTCTGAGATATTTTACAATTATTTTCAATCACAGATATTCAACAGTTCTTGTAAATGCCAGGCTAAAACCTGGGACATCATTTTCTGATTTGATAATCATCTCCTTGAGAAGCTCAATCTAGAAAGGAACACTGCTGAGCTGAAAGTGTCTGTGAATGAGTGAATGGAGATCTCTATTAAACATGTGTGCTCTTCTCTTCATATGCAGGCTTTCCTTCTTGTTCTGAAAACCATTTTGAAAATTAATGTTATAATCACAATGAGGGGTGGGACACGAGTACATCTCACATTGTATAAATTACCAACGTTCTGTCATCACCTGCTTTTAAAAATGACAGTAATAAAATGTTCTTCTCTTTATGTATACATAAAGAAGTAGAAACCAAAACTTCTTAAGACAGCTTTGATTTTCTTTTTTTAATTTATTTTATATCATTGGGGGCAAAATATTTCAATTTTAATGCATGTGGCAGAAGTTTTCTTTGCCCAGAAAATTGCATTTGTTTAACACAACACCTTGATGTGCACTTTGTTGTTTGGTGGTAGCTCGGTAGGGAAGGAAATAGATGATGTTGTAAAAAAAAGAAAAGAAAATAATTTTTTCCACCAACTGCTAGTGATGAAAAAAAGAGGTGGACATAAACGAGAGAAAGAAATGAGCTAAAAAAGTGCTTGAGAATAAGAAGATTGAAGTCAACAGCTTTCAACCTTGTTAAACCAACACCCTCCTTTTATAATATCATAAATGGCTTAATACATTTTATTGAGATATAGTTTACCTAAAATAAAATGGAAATACTCTAACCATACAATACAATTAATTTTAGCGAATATATATATATATGCATGTGTGTGTGTGTGTATATATGTATATATGTGTATATATACATATATGTATGTATGTTTGTGTTTGTATAAACATAACATATACACATATATATGTGTGTGTGTGTATATGTGTGTATATATATATATATATATATATATATATCTCCAACTACCATGATGTAAGATATACACCAGCACCTAAAAAAGTATTCTTATATTTCACTGCAGTCAATCCTGACATGTCTTTTCCCGACTACCTTTGATTTACTTTCTTTCATGGTGATTAATTTTACCTTTTTAAAAAATTTTTTATAATTGCAACCACACAGTATGTGTTTGTTTGTTTTTTGATCTGGCTGTTTTTACTTCTATAATGTTTTTAAAGTTCATCTATGTTGTTGCACCAACATGAATATTTAGTAACAAGTATTTTATAATTCTCCATTTCTATAATAAAATAATCTATAGATATGTCCTTAATTTAATGTAGAAATATAATTAATTTATGTAACTAGATTCATATGTATCATGACATGTTAATATATAGCCATATTTAATACTATGAATTAACCAGAAACCTGTGCCTATGATAGAAATGATTAATGGATCTCTTCATCTCTATAGAGCATCTCTGTTTATCCCTAGCAATATTGTCTTACAACCTAGTTTTTTACATTAATTGCAGCTATCCCAGTTTTCTTTTTTTGAAGTTCACATGGTATATATTTTTCATTATTTTACTTTTAAATTACCTGTGCCTTTATATTATATATTTATATTTAGTGTGACTATTGATACAGTTAACATCTTGCTACTAGTTTTCTCTTTGCCCCATATTTATTCCTTATTTTTCCTTTTCACCTGTCTTCTTTTTAAAAGATTTTTTTGTTTGTTTTTTCCTTTAGATTTTAAATGGAGATGTTTGTTTGTTTTTCATGATTCTAATTAATTTCCATTTTTGGCTTATAAACTATAAATTTTTTTAATTGGTAGCTTTAAGGTTTGTTGTTTATATTTAACATCATATCATTTCAAGTGATACACTTTGTTCCATTGAACTCCTTAGATCTGAAATTATAGTTTTCATCAAATTTGGATAATCATGGACCATTTTTTCTTTAGTGAATGTTTTATTGTCCCTTTCCTCTATCGTATCCTTGGGGGAATTCAATTACCCATAGGTCAGGTCCCTGAAATTACCCTGCAGGTCTCTGATACTCCTCATTTTTAATATTTTTTTCTCTCCTTGTTTGATTTAGATAGTTTCTTTTACTATATCATCATTTCCTATTTTTTCTTCTGAAATTTCCTATCTGATTTCAATATATTCAATGCATTTTTCTTCTTAGTTACTGAAGTTTTTGTCTCTCAGTTTTATTTTGGGTCTTTAAAAAATATTTTCAGTGTTTCCAACTTTACTTTTTAACATATTGAGTATGTTGCAATGACTGCCTTAATATCTTTATCTGCTAAAGCTAACATGAGTGTTAGTTTTTAGTCAACTTTGATTCATTGATTTTTCTCTTAAATTTAAATAATTTTGCTGCTTCTTCCTAAACCTGATAATCTTTGATTAGGTTGTAAATTTCACCTTGCTAGGAACTAGGGAGCTAGATACTTTACTTTTGTATTTTTTTTTTTAAGATTTTATTTATTTATTTGACAGACAGAGATCACAAGTAAGCAGAGAGGCAGGCAGAGTGAAAGGAAGGGAAGCAGGCTTCCTGGGCTTGATCCCAGGATCCTGGGATCATGACCTGAACTTTTAGAGCAGAGGCTTTAACCCACTGAGCCACCCAAGTGCCCTGATACTTTTATATTCTTATAAATATTCTTGAGTTTTGTTCTGGGACACAGTTAATTTACTTGGAATCATTAGGATCTTTTCATGTCCTGCTTTTATGATTTATTTGGCAGAAGACAATCAGTGTTTAATCTTGACCTAATTATTTCGTACTGCTGAAGCAGGACTTTTCTGTGCACTCTACCCAATGCCAAATGAATTATGAGATTTTTACCATCTGGCTGGAGAAAATAGGCACACCCACCATGTGTAAATGTCAGATATGTTTCTTCTAATCCTTTTGGATTTTTTTTTTTCCCCCACAACAAGTAGTTTTCTCACATGCATGCACTAATGATTCTCTGCTAGAAATTTGAGGAAGATCCTCTACAGATCTTTGGTGTTCTCTATGAGCTTTCCACTCTCTGGTACTCTGTCTAGATTTCTGAGGTTACATTATTTTCCCAAAATCCTAAACTCTATCTCCTTTTTTTTTTTTTTTTTTTAAGATTTTATTTATCTGTGAGAGACAAGAGAGTGCATGAGAACCAGAGAGAGAACATGAGTGTGAGTGGGGGTCAGGGAGACAGAGAGAAGCAGACTCTCACCAAGTGGTAGCTTGATGAACCTAAGGCAGGCACTTAGCCATTGGGCCACCCCGGTGCACCTAAACTCTATCTTCTAAATACTGAGAGTCTGCCTATATCTACATGTGTTCACCTCCTATGCTGCAACCTAGAAATGTCTCAAAGCAGTACTCTGGACCAATCATAGGACTAACCTTATTTGTTTTCTCTCTCTCTGGGATGCCTCTCCTTTGTTGCATGATGTGTAGATCTTGACAACTGTTTCATAAGTTTGATTTTGTTTTTCTGGTCATTTCTTATGTCAGAGAAATTGTAGTCCAAGTAAATACCAGTTTAGCTGGAAGCAGAAGTCTGGTTTGGTTTTAAGAATACTTTTCACTGGGTAGAGAGTCCTAGGTTGATAGTTACTTTCTTTCTTTCTTTCTTTTTTTTTTTTTAAAAGATTTTATTTATTTATTTGACAGAGAGAGAAATCACAAGTAGGCAGAGCAGCAGGCAGACAGAGAGGGGGAAGCAGACTCCCCATCGATCAGAGAGAGCCCGATGTGGGGCTCCATCCCAGGACTATGAGATCATGACCTGAGCCAAAGGCAGAGGCTTAACCCACTGAGCCACGCAGGCATCCCGACAGTTACTTTCTTTCAGCTTTTTATTACATATGTTTCTAGCTCCTGAATTGCATTCTTTCTTTTCTTTCAAATACTCTCTACACCCAATGTGGGGTTCAAACTCACAACGCTGAGGTTAAGAATTGCCTGCTCCACCAGCTGAGTCAGCCAGGCACCCTGCGATTGCTCTATTTATTGAGAAGTTAATTATCACTTCAATTTATGTTTTTTTTTCCTCTTCAGATATGTCTTTTTTTTTCTAGCTGCTTTGAAGATGTTCTTTGTTTTTACATTTTAGAGCTAATAATCTTCCTAAATATGGTTTTCCTTATACTTCTTAAGTTTGTAATCATTCTTGATTTTATAATTTGCTGTCATTTGTGTTTTTGAAAACTCTGAGCCATCATCTCTTCAAATATTTCTTTTTCAATCTTTCTCTTTTTTTCTTTTTAAAGATAGATTATCAGTATGTTATGCTAGGAGTTCTTTTGCCTATGCCTCTCTCAATTTTTTTTTGGTTTTCTAACTTGCCTTTTTGTCCTTTGTTTTGCATACTATTTCTTATCTGTATTTCAGTTGCTGAAAATTTTTTTGCTATGTGTAATCTACATTAGACCCATCTATTAGATGAATAAATTCACCTATAAATTTTTAAATTTAGAATTTTCATTAAATCTTTAAAATAGTTTCCATTTAACTGTGAGTTTTCTCTTTCCCGTTTTTTTTTCCTTCTAATGTATAATTTTTTAGACTCCATACCTGATAAGTCCATCTTCTATGTATTCTTGCTATCCAATTAGGATATCTCATCTCTTTGTATGCCTGTTTATTTTGCATTGTATGCTGACAATGATATTATAAAGATAAACTGAGGCCTTGGATAGTGTTATCTCCTTATAGAATACATTGTTGTGTTTATGGGGTAGTTAGGGTTACTTGCAACCAAAAATCGCCTTTATCCGATCAGGGCTTAAAGGATTTTGAAGGTAGGCATCAATCCTTATAATGTATTACTAGTGAACTGATACAAATCTGTCTTTTTAACTCCCATATCCTTGATTGCATGCCTACACATAATTTTTAGTGCATCTGAATGATGTTGTCTGACCGTGCAATTTCCCATCTCCCTTCTTTGGCACCTATCTCTCCATTTACCTGAAATGTCATCGCCCACTCCTAGAAACATCATGCTCATTTTTTTATGTCACAGATTAAATGTCAACTACTCTGTAATACCTTCCTTCTCCCCCACTGTCTGAGCAAATAGCTTATTTCCCTTGATTCTCATAGCCTTTTAAGCAAAATTGTCTGGCTTGTACTTTCACATTCTGTTATTAGGTATCTCTTGTCCCTTTATAATATAGGCTGTTTGAGGAAAGAATTAGGTCAAAGTTGTAATTATAATAGGGGACCAAAACCTCAAAATCATCATGTCTCCAATGTGTAATACATTACCTGGAATATAGTAGGCTGCCTAATAACAGTTGCTGAATTGCGATCCTGGGGTTTCAGTGCTGTATTCTTTAGTACATTTCACGCCTTGTAGCATTCTCTGGAAATATGCTTCTGTGATCTCTGACCAAATCTAACTGGAACACTTCTGTATTAAAGGACTGTGAATCCCAAGGCGATGATTTCAGCATGCTTCCCCTCTTATGCCAAATCTAAACCATATGCTGTCAAAAGCATTGCCCTAGAGCTAAAGTCCGATCCAGAAAAATTAAGTGTTTCCATGAATTTAGGCTAATTCTCAGTAGTTACTCTTGTTCCAATTCCTGCTTTAAAGGATTTTTTTTTTAAACACAGCAAAGTAGGTTAAAATGTCTTTTCATATAGTACAAATTGAAAAAAAAAATCCCTTATAAAAGCAGGAGCATGTGTAGATTTTGAGCTCAGATTTCAGTGGTTTATCAAGACACCAAAAGGGATCTAGAAGTTGAGTAGGTGGTAAGATAGGTGGATTGAAAAAATAAAGGTGACGGGCGCCTGGGTGGCTCAGTGGGTTAAGCCGCTGCCTTCGGCTCAGGTCATGATCTCAGGGTCCAGGAATCGAGTCCCGCATCGGGCTCTCTGCTCAGCAGGGAGCCTGCTTCCCTTCCTCTCTCTCTGCCTGTCTCTCTGCCTACTTGTGATCTCTCTCTGTCAAATAAATAAATAAAATCTTAAAAAAAAAAAGAAAAAATAAAGGTGAATATTAAAAATTAGACTGATTCATTTGAGGCAAGTCTCAAACCAAATGATGAGAGAGAATATGGGAAATTGACAATAAATTGTACATTAAATCACCTTAAATGTAATAATTTTACAATATTATTAGAAACCTCATGTGCTTTGAGGAGACGATCGTATTTTAATTTCTGAATATCAGAAAGTAGGAAAGGATCATCAATAACTGAGACAACTAATTAAAACTGTTTTACCTATTTTCCACATGCTCATGATATATAGCAGGAGCACATTAAATGAGTAGATAATTCTCCAATACAGTTTATCATTGTGCATTCTCTGTATTAACTGGACATCTTTATGTATTTTAAGTTTTTCGTTTTATACATATGTAGATAATTCTTTGCTTGTTTTATCTTCCATATAATAACAAATATTTGATATTTGGAAAATTCCAGACTCTTGACTGATATTGTCAATATTTGTTGAGGGATCTGGGTACTATAAATAGTATGTGTAATAGATTTGGAGATCAGTACCATTAAGATAGCCTACTTAGATCAATCCATATGAAAATAATTCCATATTGTTCAGACTGGATACATGGAAATCATTTATTTGGACTGAGAAGTATAAATCTTAGAGCTTCACAAACTTCCTCAAATATCATTGCAGAAAATAAAAAGTGACAGGAAAGTGCTCTTAATCATCTAAAGTTTTCTCATGACAGTAGAAAGAAGTTCTGAGAAAATTACTGGAGTCAAAGAATCTATGTTGTCTAGTGGAAGACAGAAGTATTAAAAACAAATTTAGGACTTCTGGGGAGGATGGCAGAGTAAGAGGACCCTATGCTCACTCTCATGCACTGCAGGTGGGAATGCAAATTAGAGCAGTCACCGTGAAAAACAGTATGGAGGCGCCTCAAAAACTTAAACCTAGAATTACCATATGATCCAGTAATTCCACTACTGCGTATTTACCCAAATAATACAAAAACACTAAATCAAAAAGATGCATTTACTGCTATGTTTATTGAAGCTTTATTTATAATAGCCAAATTATGGAAGCAGCCTATCGATAGACAAATGGTTAAAGATGTTGTATATATACACAATATTACATTATATGGATATACCACAGTTTAATTATCATTCACCTATTGAAAGACATCTTGGTTTCTTCAAAGTTTGGATAATTATAAATAACACTACTATAAACATCCATGTTCAGGTTTTTGTGTGGAAATAAGTTGTTGATTCATGGTTTTGGTGTTGCCTGACAAGACTATGCTTAGCTTTTTGAGAAACTGCCAAAGTGACTTTATCATTGTACCAGCAGAAAATGAGAGTTCCTTTTGCTCTACATCTTCATCAGCATTTGATATTGTCAGTGTTTTGTATTTTAAACATTCTAATATGTGTGTAGTAGTAATTCATGGTTCTTTTAGTTTATGTTTCCCTGTTGATATATGTGGACCTCCTCTTCAAATGTTTATTTGTCATTCCTACACCTTATTTGGTGAGGTGTCTGTTCAGACCTGTAGCCCATTTTTAATTGGGTTATTTTCTTACTGGTGAGTTTTAAAGGTTTTGTTGTTGTTGTTGTTTGTTTGTTTGTTTGGCCTATTTGAGATATAAATTCTTTATCAGTTGTGTCTTTTGCAAGTATCTTCCCCCCAATCTGTGACTTGTCTTTTCTTTATCTGAAAAGTGTCATTTGCAGAGCAGAAGTATGCAATTTAAATAAAGTCCTATTTACCATTTTTTTCTTTTATTGTTTGCACTTTGGTGTTGTATTCTAAAAAGTCATTGCCAAAACCAATGTTATTTATATTTTCTCTTATGTTATTTTTTATTATGTTATGTTAGTCACCATATAGTACGTCATTAGTTTTTGATGTAGTTTTCCAAGATTCATGCTTATATATAACACCCAGTGCTCCATTCTCCTATGTTATTTTTAGAAATTTTACGGTCCATGTTTTATATTTAGGCCTATGATCCATTTTGAGTTGATTTTTATAAAAGGCGTAGGTCTGTGTCTCAATTCATTTAATTTCACATGAAGTTTCCAACACCAAATTAAAAGCACATATATTATACTATCATATGTCATTATAGTTCTATCATTATATCATTTAGCAAGAAGTCTCTAAAGGATCCATCACTAACTCAACTGAAATCTGTAGTAAGACTTAGATCATCCAGGAAGAGTACTTATTCAAATATCATCTTAATGACCTTGGATATTTCCTTTCCAAAGTGGGATATTATTATCTATCTCAAGACAAAAAAAAAACAAAACAAACAAACAAAAAAACACACATACATATGCATATATCCAAAAAAAAAGGGGACTCTCATCATTTCATGGTTCTGTTTATCACAGAGATCCTGCATGAATGTCTAATGAGCTCATTACAATGACTGTAGTGTTATACCAAATAATCAAGAAGAGAATTAAAATTTGAAGTGTTCAGTGTATCTTGGATATGCCTGCTGAAAACAAACCATTTCTACATGTATAAAAAAAATGGTACAAGAGGGGACATTTAATGATCACTGGCAAAAAGAAACTAAGTATCAATGAAGAATATAGTTCATTGGTAACACTTCTTGTTAACATACTTTTAAAATGGATAATAGGACTTTAAAATTAAGGTTTTCATTTTTAATAGTTGATATATATCCTACAAAGAAGTTGTTTTTTAATCTCCTTGTGTTTAATCTTGAACATATTGAATAATTAATCTAGAACTTAATGTATAATATAGAGGTATTTTATAGTCATGTGCTTTGTCATATATCTTGTGTTTGTATGTATTTAATTGACATGTATTTGTAAAATTACTAACATGTTTTTGTATTTTAGATTATTTCTTTCTTTCTTTTTTTTTTTTTTTTTTTAAATTTGTTAAGACTTGTTTTGTGACCTAACGTGTAATCTGTCCTGGAAAATGTTCTCTGTGCACTTGAAGAGAGTATCTGTTCTCCTGCTGTGAGATGGAATGTTCTGTGTATGGCTGGTCCGTTTATTCTTTTTATAAATTTTTTTATTTTTTATAAACATATATTTTTATCCCCAGGGGTACAGGTCTGTGAATCGCCAGGTTTACACACTTCACAGCACTCACCAAAGCACATACCCTCCCCAATGTCCATAACCCCACCCCCCTTCTCCCAACCCCCCTCCCCCCAGCAACCCTCGGTTTGTTTTGTGAGATTAAGAGTCACTTATGGTTTGTCTCCCTCCCGATCCCATCTTGCTTCATTTATTCTTCTCCTACCCACTTAAGCCCCCATGTTGCATCACCACTTCCTCATATCAGGGAAATCATATGATAGTTGTCTTTCTCCGCTTGACTTATTTCGCTGAGCATGATACGCTCTAGTTCCATCCATGTTGTCGCAAATGGCAAGATTTCATTTATTTTGATGGCTGCATAGTATTCCATTGTGTATATATACCACCTCTTCTTTATCCATTCATCTGTTGATGGACATCTAGGTTCTTTCCATAGTTTGGCTATTGTGGACATTGCTGCTATAAACATTCGGGTGCACGTGCCCCTTTGGATCACTACGTTTGTATCTTTAGGGTAAATTCCCAGTAGTGCAATTGCTGGGTCATAGGGCAGTTCTATTTTCAACATTTTGAGGAACCTCCATACTGTTTTCCAGAGTGGTTGCACCAGCTTGCATTCCCACCAACAGTGTAGGAGGGCTCCCCTTTCTCCGCATCCTCGCCAGCATCTGTCATTTCCTGACCTGTTGATTTTAGCCATTCTGACTGGTGTGAGGTGATATCTCATTGTGGTTTTGATTTGTATTTCCCTGATGCCGAGTGATATGGAGCACTTTTTCATGTGTCTGTTGGCCATCTGGATGTCTTCTTTGCAGAAATGTCTGTTCATGTCCTCTGCCCATTTCTTGATTGGATTATTTGTTCTTTGGGTGTTGAGTTTGCTAAGTTCTTTATAGATTTTGGACACGAGTCCTTTATCTGATATGTCGTTTGCAAATATCTTCTCCCATTCTGTCAGTTGTCTTTTGATTTTGTTAACTGTTTCCTTTGCTGTGCAAAAGCTTTTGATCTTGAGGAAATCCCAATAGTTCATTTTTGCCCTTGCTTCCCTTGCCTTTGGCGATGTTCCTAGGAAGATGTTGCTGCGGCTGAGGTCGAAGAGGTTGCTGCCTGTGTTCTCCTCAAGGATTTTGATGGATTCCTTTCTCACATTGAGGTCCTTCATCCATTTTGAGTCTATTTTTGTGTGTGGTGTAAGGGAATGATCCAATTTCATTTTTCTGCACGTGGATGTCCAATTTTCCCAACACCATTTATTAAAGAGGCTGTCTTTTTTCCATTGGACATTCTTTCCTGCTTTGTCAAAGATTAGTTGACCATAGAGTTGAGGTTCTATTTCTGGGCTCTCTATTCTGTTCCATTTATCTATGTGTCTGTTTTTGTGCCAATACCATGCTGTCTTGATGATGACAGCTTTGTAATAGAGCTTGAAGTCCGGAATTGTGATGCCACCAAATTTGGCTTTCTTTTTCAATATCCCTTTGGCTACTTGAGGTTTTTTCTGATTCCATATAAATTTTAGGATTATTTGTTCCATTTCTTTGAAAAAGATGGATGGTACTTTGATAGGAATTGCATTAAATGTGTAGATTGTTTTAGGTAGCATAGACATGTTCACAATATTAATTCTTCCAATCCAGGAACATGGAACATTTTTCCATTTCTTTGTGTCTTCCTCAATTTCTTTCATGAGTACTTTATAGTTTTCTAGTATAGATTCTTAGCCTCTTTGGTTAGGTTTATTCCTAGGTATCTTATGGTTTGGGGTGCAATTGTAAATGGGATTGACTCCTTAATTTCTCTTTCTTCTGTCTTGTTGTTGGAGTAGAGAAAGGCAACTGATTTCTGTGCATTGATTTTATATCCTGACACTTTACTGAATTCCTGTACAAGTTCTAGCAGTTTTGGAGTGGTCTTTTGGGTTTTCCACATAGAGTATCATATCATCTGCAAAGAATGATAGTTTGACTTCTTCTTTGCCCATTTGGATGCCTTTAATTTCCTTTTGTTGTTTGATTGCTGAAGCTAGGACTTCTAGTACTATGTTGAATAGCAGTGGTGATAAAGGACATCCCTGCTGTGTTCCTTACCTTAGCGGAAAAGCTTTCAGTTTTTCTCCATTGAGAATGATATTTGCGGTGGGTTTTTCATAGATGGCTTTGATGATATTGAGGTATGTGCCCTCTATCCCTACACTTTGAAGAGTTTTAATCAGGAAGGGATGCTGTACTTTGTCAAATGCTTTTTCAGCATCTATTGAGAGTATCATATGGTTCTTATTCTTTCTTTTATTGATGTGTTGTATCACATTGACTGATTTACGGATGTTGAACCAACCTTGCAGCCCTGGAATAAATCCCACTTGGTCGTGGTGAATAATCCTTTTAATGTACTGTTGAATCCCATTGGCTAGTATTTTGGTGAGAATTTTCGCATCTGTGTTCATCAAGGATATTGGTCTATAGCTCTCTTTTTTGATGGGATCCTTGTCTGGTTTTGGGATCAAGGTGATGTTGGCCTCATAAAATGAGTTTGGAAGTTTTCCTTCTATTTCTATTTTTTCGAACAGTTTCAGGAGAATAGGAATTAGTTCTTCTTTAAATGTTTGGTAGAATTCCCCCGGGAAGCCGTCTGGCCCTGGGCTTTTGCTTGTTTTGGAGATTTTTAATGACTGTTTCAATCTCCTGACTGGTTATGGGTCTGTTCAGGCTTTCTATTTCTTCCTGGTTCAGTTGTGGTAGTTTATATGTTTCTAGGAATGCATCCATTTCTTCCAAATTGTCAAATTTGTTGGCGTAGAGTTGCTCATAGTATGTTCTTATAATAGTTTGTATTTCTTTGGTGTTAGTTGTGATCTCTCCTCTTTCATTCATGATTTTATTTATTTGGGTCCTTTCTCTTTTCTTTTTGATAAGTCTGGCCAGGGTTTTATCAATTTTATTAATTCTTTCAAAGAACCAGCTCCTAGTTTCATTGATTTGTTCTATTGTTTTTTTGGTTTCTATTTCATTGATTTCTGCTCTGATCTTTATGATTTCTCTTCTCCTGCTGGTCTTAGGGTTTCTTTCTTGTTCTTTCTCCAGCTCCTTTAGGTGTAGGGTTAGGTTGTGTACCTGAGACCTTTCTTGTTTCTTGAGATTATTTATTTCTCTTAAAAAAGAAGCTCACGGGGTGCCTGGGTGGCTCAGTGGGTTATAGCCTCTGCCTTCGGCTCAGGTCATGACCCCAGGGTCCTGGGATCGAGCCCCACATCGGGCTCTGTGCTCAGCAGGGTGACTGCTTCCTCCTCTCTCTCTCTGCCTGCCTTTCTGCCTACTTGTGATCTCTGTCTGTCAAATGAACAAATTAAAAAATAAATAAATAAATAAGTAAAATAAAAAAGAAGTTCCATATATCATGATTTTGAGACCAAAAAGTGGAAAAAATAAAATAAAAATTGATCCCCACATTCTTTCTTAAACATGAGGACTGTGTTCAGGTAATGGGATTTTTCTTCTTCTGTAACACTGCAGAAAATGTGAGCTACATATTAGAAGTGTATTAGCAAACAAAAGCTATTTTGTAAAAGAAGTGTCATTTATTAGGAAAGTAGTCTAGGAAAAATTCAGATATGAAAATAATTTTGATTTAGATATTGTTAGTCATTACTTATAGATTTGGCTGTAAAATATTTACACTGTTCTATTTCTTGATATTCACCATATGTGGATGTTATTTACATTTAAATATATTTACCCTTAAGGATAAGCATCCTGTAAAATGCCAAAGAACAAAAGATATCCTGGTTAGATGTCAATCCGAGATTGGTCTGGTTTTACTTTGGCATTGCTCTGAACACCCCATTTATGAACCAGCTTCCCTATCGTGGCTCTTATCTTTTATCTTTTCTTCCATGATTCTAGAAATTACATTAAGGTGAGTAAGGCATGCAGCCAGTATGTAGTCCTTCTAAAGTTTATAATATACTGTGGTTCCATGCATTCTTTGATTTTTCCTCTCTGTATTGGTTATTTTGCCATTTGGGATGCTGACCATGTTTAGAATTTGGATAACATGTGACCTGCGACAATCTAATGGATTGAACAGAAGTTTATATTGATATATGTGTGCATTTATTTATTTATTTATTTAAGATTTAATCATTTATTTATTTGACAGACAGAGATCACAAGTAGGTGGAGAGGCAGGCAGAGAGAGAGAGAGAGAGGAGGAAGCAGGCTCCCTGCTGAACAGAGAGCCCGATGCGGGGCTCGATCCCAGGACCCTGGCTGGGATCATGACCTGAGCCAAAGGCAGAGGCTTTAACACACTGAGCCACCCAGGCACCCCTGCATTTATTTATTTTTAATATCAGTTTATCAACCTTTCACTCATTAGAGGAAATTTTTTAAAAATCTTAATTATTTCTACACTATTCTTTGATAATTTATTATAAGGTTTTGACATTTTGATTTTCATATCTTTTGTTTGAATTAAATATGTTTATAATAAATGTGTTTTTGTATATCATAGAAGGTAAGGATGCATTTTGCACAAGGAATGAAAATATGGTAGTGAACTGAGAAACAAAAGCTTCTGCTTTTATGGAACTTATATTATTTACATTAAGTGTGAAAGGTAGGTTCTGATACGAAATCATGGCAGCAAATTGTCAATTCTTCATTGCATTTTTCATAAATTATTATAGTATTTATTTTTAGGTTGTATTATCAGAATATAATTTAGAATGTCTAAAATTTCCTGGAAAATTGAGACTTTTATCATTACATACTGTTTCTCATCCTTAATAACATAAATATTATCATATATTTTGTCTGCTATTAATATGGCAGCTCAGTATTTTTATTATTAGCCTGGTGGTATATAAAATCCCAAGTTTTAAAACTTATTTCCATTTCTTTTATTTGCTTTTAATCTTCCTGTGTTTTTATGTTTGCAGTGTGCAAGTTTTGAAAAACATTTAGCTGGGTTTATTTATTTCACATATCCAATATGAAAATCTGCATTTCTAAGATGGTGAATTTAGACCATTTACCTCTATTTCGATGAGTAATACACTTTATCTTACTTCTACCATCTTACTTTATGGTATTTATCTTTGTTATCATAAGCCACTACAGTTGTTGCTGCTGCTCTTATTAGAGTACAACCTACATATTCTTAACAATATGCAAATGCATGTATAAAGGAAAAGTGATAAAGAAAAGGTGAGTGCTCTGAGAACCTGTGTTCTGTTGATGGAACTTACTTGTGTTTTCAAGGTATATTCAAACTCTATCATACATAACAAACCTCAAGCAGGAAATGCTCCTGCATATGCCCAACTGTATGACTTGGTGGCTTAGCAATCAGCCATTTCATAGATGACAAGCATCATCATCAATCATCTTTCTGGGTTCCATGATTTCTGTAAGAGAACAATAGCAACTCTAGATGGCTTTCCAAGGAATACTTGTCTCAAGAAGAATGCCGTAAGGCTCCGTGCCGTGATTTTCTTATTGACATTAGCAAAGGCTCCATATTACATCACTATCTGCTACTTGTATCTTCAAGCTCATAGGCCCAACTGATAGAACATCTTGCATTGTGATTTGAATCCTCTTCAGAACTGTTTCTGAGTCCCAACCCAAACTGGTTGCCTTATGAGCTACTTTAAAAATGGTTCAACACAGCATATTGAAATGACATTATATGTATTATCTACAAATTCCCTAGGGGCCCAATAAATGTAGTAACTCTTTATTAGCCATAGGTATCACAGTGTTTATCTTTTGCTCTGAAAGGATATTAAAAAAAAACTCATTGTGGTATAATTTTTGTATCACAATACTGATCCATTTGAAACATATATTCAATGATTTTTAAGTTAGTTTACTAAATTCTGAAACCATTATCATAGTTTTCATCACAGTTATCATCCCTTTTCATCATGAAGGGATCTCTTAATATGACTTAAACCCTGAATCTGTAGAAACTCTACTGAGATGGAAGTCTGGATTGGGCAAGGGACATTTCATTTTCTGTCATACATGTGGTACATGAAGATTTTTTTGCTACCTCCTCTTCACTAGGTTCATTTAGCATGAGACCATCCACGTAGTCTAGATGTCCTATAAAACAATAAAACTATCCGATTTGGGCTGCCTGGATGACTCAGTCAGTTAACTGTCTGGCTTTCAGTTCAGTTCAGGTCATGATCTCAGGGTCTTGAGATTGAACCCCATGTTGGGCTCCACATTCAGCAGGGAGTCTGCTTGAGATTTTCTCCCTCCTGCTCTGCCTCTCTCTCCTCTCACTCTCTCTCTCAAATGAATAAATAAAATCTTTAAAAAACAACAAAAACAATCAGATTCACTCCAATCTGGATGGTGACATAGAAAGAATTGATGTGGTCCTATGTAACACAGAGGGATGTTCCTGCTGTCCAAACTGCTTCTGGTAGTCTGTGTTAAATGACACAGAGGAAACAGCATTGCCAGCTCATTAGCTGCATACCATGTGCTAGGGCTATGTTGATTTGCTCAATAAAAGAGACAAAATCTGGAACAGCAGCTGTAATTGGAGTCACCACCTGTTTTGATAATCCAATGCTATTCACCAAAGCTGTCCAATTTCTGCATAGGCCAAATAAGTGATCTCAGTAAGTGTGAGGGAGGACTAAATAGCCGGCTTCTTTCATGTTTTTGGTGCTATGCTTGGGCATGCAATGTGGCCTTACATTCCTATTTTCCTCTGGATAGCCAATTCTAGGCCACCTGTAATACTCTGAAGCTCCAGTAATGGGTTTCAGGATTTCTGCCTGGGCACAGTCTCAAACCAAGTGTTTGTTTAATGCTCACTTCATTCTTATTTTGATTCAATGTTTTTTCTCATCTTTCTTCTCCTTCCCCCCTCGTCTTTCCTCTCCTTGTTTTTTTTCTTCTTTTCAGATTCCTTCTCTGTCTCTACCTTTTTCTTACCTGCCTCCTCTTTCTTTGTAACATTGTCTGTCTTTTTGTAACATTGTCTTCACTTTCCTGTTACAATATATGTGCAATTGTGCTATAGAGTATCCATATTCTAATTGTATTGTAAATGGAGATATTTTTATGATATCTAGTCCAGTATCCTGCCAGAGGTAAAACTGGAAATAATGCAGTCATTACTCAGAATAGAACAGAGTAGATGATTAAAGAATCACTGGAACAAATTTGTTCATGGTGATATTCTCTGAAAATTTCCAAGTTTTCTTTCAATTTGAAACAACTTCATAACAACAGTTTCTTAGGTTCGAAATTTCCCTGTCTCCATCATTTATTTAGACATCAATTTAGAAACATATACTTTTTTAAGATTTTATTTATTTATTTGAGAGAGAGAGCAAGAGGGAGAAGGAGACTCTGTGCTGAATAGGGTGTCCAATGAAGGGCTCAGTCCCTGTACCCTGGGATCATTACCTGAGCTGAAGACAGACACTTAACTGACTGATCCACCCAGGTGCCTTGGGACATATCCTTATTTTATTTTTATATTTATTTATTTTTTAAGTAGGCCCCACACCCATTTTGAAGCCCAATGCAGGGTTTGAACTCATGACCTCATGATCAAGACCCAAACAGAGATCAAGAGTCAGATGCTTAACTGACCAAGCCACTGAGGTGCTCCAGGAACATGTTTTTAAATCTTTCTTTATACTTCACTTAAAATGTGTTTTATTTATCTGATTTTCCCTGTATGTAGAGACTTTATGTATAAAATAAAATTAATATGTCAGTCTCTGATTTCTAAAAGAGAAAGTATTCTTGGATTTTGTCTTTTGTTTCCATGACTTGGACCTTTCTGAAAATTCAAATCTCTTGTAGGAAGTTGAATTTACCTTATCCAAACTCTCATGGCACTGTCATTAGCTATGAGCAATAGTCATCCTTAATTTTTTTTATTATAGATTATATAGTATATAGTATTATAGATTATATAGTATATAGTATTATATACTATAGAGTATATAGTATTATATTATATATATTATATATTTACATATACTATATTATATTATAGAGTATATAGTATTATATATAAACTTTACATTTTGCAAAACTTACCAATTTCAAGTACATAATTCAATGGGTTTGATAAATGTCAACAGTTGTAGGCAATCCTTATGTAAAACATTATCTTCACTCCATGAAATTCCCTCATGCTCATTTATCATAAATTTTCTCTCCACATATTCAACTTCTGACCATTGTTTTGCTTTCTTCTACTATAGGTTTATCATTTGAAAATTTTCATATAAGTGAAGTTGCATAATATATAATTTTGTGTATTCAGCCTCTGAAATTATTTTAAGTTGGTACATATATCAGCAGCTTGTTCCTTTTTATTGATAAGTAATGCACTATTAAATACAAATATCTGATCACAAATTGATAAACATTTGGCTTATTCCAATTCATTTGGCTATTATAAAGCTACTGTGCACAATAAAGTGCAAATTTTTGTGGGATCATATGTATTCCTTTCTAATGAAAGGGTTTTTAAGATTGCTAGAGGAAAATGTATTTAGCTTTACAAGAAAATGCCATTCGGTTTTCCAAAGTGGCTGTACCACTTTATTCTCATCAGAATGTATTAAAAAATGAGTAGCAAATAATAAAGAGCTAATGTACAATATAATGAATATAGGCAATAATATTGTACTATAATTATGTAACATAAGTATCTCTACATTGACCATCATATTATAATACATAAACATATTGAAGTAACCTGCTGTACATCTTGAATTTATACAATGTTACATGTTAGATTTATTCAATTAAAAAACAAGAAATGTATAAGAGTTCAAATAGCTTCAAACCATGGCTAATAATTGGTACTGTTAAATTTTTGTTTTGTTTTTTCTTTTGTAGTCACTACAGTAGATATGAAGTAAGTAGCTCAGTATGGTTTTAATTTGTGTGTTTCTGATGACAAATTATTTTAAGCATATTTTACATGTTTATTGACTTTTGGTTTATCTTGGATATAGTGTGCATGAAATTATTTTGTCATACCACCATTAGAGTTGTGATACTTTTTTGTAATACTTCTTTATATAACTAGCAGGAGTAATTTATCTCTATGCTTTGCAAGCATTTTCTCTCAATTTGTGGTTCTCCTTTTCACCGTCTTAATACTGTCTTTTAAGAAAAAATTTTTTTCTATTTTGGTGAAGTTCAACTTTCTTTTGGTTTTATAATTTCTATGTACAGTCTAAGAAATTGTTTCCCAAACCCAAGATCTCAAAGATTTTCTTCTACATTTTCTGGTTTTTTTTTGTTGTTGTTTTGTTTGTTTTTTTTTTTTAAGATTTTTATTTATTTATTTGACAGAGAGAGGTCACAAGCAGGCAGAGAGGCAGGCAGAGAGAGAGGAGGACGCAGGTTCCCTGCTGAGCAGAGAGCCCAATGCAGGCCTCGATCCCAGGACCCTGAGATCATGACCTGAGCCGAAGGCAGCGGCTTAACCCACTGAGCCACCCAGGGACCCTCTTCTACATTTTCTTTCAGAATTTTTTTAATTGTAATTCTTATTTTAGGTATCTGATTAATTTTGAAATATATTTTGTTGCTTATGTATATCCAATTTTTTCAACATTATAAGCTCGAAAGACAATTCTTTCCTTTTGAATTGATGTCTTTCTTTAAACTTTTTTTTTTAAAGATTTTATTTATTTATTTGACAGACAGAGATCACAAGTAGGCAGAGAAGCAGGCAGATAGAGAGGAAGGGAAGCAGGCCCCCTGCTGAGCAGAGAGCCCGATGTGGGACTCGATCCCAGGACCCTGAGATCATGACCTGAGCCAAAGGCAGCGGCTTAACCCACTGAGCCACCCAGGCGCCCTGATGTCTTTCTTTAAATCAATTGATTGTTTATGTGAATTTTTGAACTTTTTTTGACTTGGATGTCTATTGTTAGGCCAGTACACTGCTATCTAACTTTATGCCAACACTCTAACATGAATGAGTTTTAGCTTAGTGGGGGCTTGTTGTAGGAATTTAGGATGGCATCCTGGGGAAAAATGTGAAATTTTTAATCAGACAGACAATGGTTTCACAACTCAGCTCTATCAATTTCTAGCTGCATGATATCTGGATTGTAACTTCTTTTCCCTGAATATCTGTTTCTCATTGTAATATAGTTACATGGGATAAACAACATTTAATTATATCCAGTGCCTGATAAATAGAAAATGGTTCATAAATGTTAGGTTTCTTGACTTTTTGTTCAAGATGTTTTAACAGCAAAAAGATTAGCTACTGTGTTTCTGGTAGATAGTAACACCTATGTTATGCATTCATGAAGAAAAAAATAGAGATAACTTCTTCAGCTACATATGTACTTTAATTTGCTACAATAATTTCTACCCTATTTTGAGCAAAACAGACATTTTTTTACTCATGCTTAATTTCAATATATAATAAAATTAGAAGCATAATTTACTGTCTTTTCAGATGACATATCTTTCTAAGGAATTACTTATTATTCGAGTTATAATAAATTGTATACAAAATGTAGTAACAATGTTCTTTTCATTACAATGAATAAAATGGATTTTTTTTCAGCATTTTAATATGTTTACATTAGAGACTAGTGGCCTAATTTAGAAAACATTTGCTATTTTGTACTTTACATAAATCACAAACTAATTTATGCATTCTAGTTTATGCTGCTAAAGCTCATTTCATGAATATCGGGAAGACATTTAACTTACAAAAAAGCATTAAGTATTTGAATGGATGTTTCTGAAGCATGGTGGAGAATGAAAATTGGAAGGAAGTCTGGGTTTTAGAATTCAGTAAAGCATTGTTTATATTTGCTCTCTAACTTCATGACACAAAATGCTAGTTTGTTATAAAAGTCGTTCTAACCTCTGTCCCCATTACTTCCTAAGACCTTATATTAATGGGTTCATAGATTTTGTATGAAATATCTAATGTTATTGTTTGACTCTGGCTATCCAGTATACTTGAGTATTTTCTAAGTGTAAATGGTGAAAGCTAACTTTCCCTGAATTGTTAAATGCTGTATGTTGCTATCCGAAGACAATTCAATGCAGAGATAGTCTATTTGAATAATTTAAACCATTTGATTCTGACATCCTTTCCATCACTTACTATTATCAGTTTTTAAAACTTGAACTATTATTTGACACATGTATATGTAGGAAATCTTGAGCCTACCATTTTTCAGAAGCCTACCAAACAGCAGAGTATTTACAAAAATGCTTGTATCATATCTGAGTTTTTGGTACACCTATATCCCATGCTTATATGGAACAACACAATTATAAACTAATGCTTATATTTTTATAGTTATTAATATAATTCTATTTTATTTATATTGTTTATTATTTCCCAGATTTGTTATTCTCAAATATAGTTGGGAGGCACCCAAGTATTCAACTCTCTGTAGTATGAAATTTATGGGGAGAAATTTATCTATCTATCTATTTATTTATTTATTTATTTTAAGATTTTATTTATTTATTTGACAGAGATCACAAGTAGGCAGAGAGGCAGACAGAGAGAGTGAGAGGGAAGCAGACTCCCTGCTGAGCAGAGGCCCGATGCGGGACTCGATCCCAGGACCCTGAGATCATGACCTGAGCCGAAGGCAGCGGCTTAACCCACTGAGCCACCCAGGCACCCCTATGCTGGAAATTTATTTGATTCAATTTTTAAAATATATGAGTTATAGATGGCATAGAATACACTATAATTGTTTATTTGTTTTTCAAATATTTTCCCAGCAATTGCAGAACTTAACACATTTTTTCTGAAACTTTTTCAGTGTGTGACTATTTCTTTTGCTCTACATCCTTTCCATCACTTACTATTATCAGTTTTTAAAACTTGAACTATTATTTGACACATGTAGATGTATCTCATAAGCATTTCAATTAGAATTTCTCTAATTATTAAACATTTTAATTACATATTTATGTATTTATTTACCTTTTATGTATTTTCTTTGTTAAATATCAGTCATTTTATGGCTAAATCTCCTTTTTATTGAGTTTTAAGTGTTTTTCTTCTTCTGGATGTCATTTACTTAACTGTTTATATTTGTAAATATAATTTCATGGTTGTGTTTGGATCTTCAATTCCTTAATGTTATCTTTTGAAATCCAAAAAAATAAAAAATAAAATAAAATTGGTGGAGTTCAATTCATCTTTGTTTTAAATTATAGCTTATTCTCTTGGCACCTCATCTTAATCTTTTCTAATTCAGTGTCAGAACACTGGCTTGTTTTTCCCCACGTGTTCTGCAATTTTTTAAAAGACTTTTATTTATTTATTTATTTATTTATTTGAGCAACAACAAGCATGATCAGGGGAAGGGGAAGGGGGAGAAGGAGAGAATCTCAAGCGGACTCCACACTGACTGCAGAGCCTGACAGGTGCTCAGACTCACAACCTAGAGTTCATGACCTGAGCCAAAATCAAGAGCCATCACTTAACGAACTGAGGCCCCCAGGGACCCCTCTGTTGCAATTTTCGAAGTCCACCATGTTTACATTTCTTCTTTTCTTCAGTTATATCCAGTATCATTTGTTGAAAAATGATCATTTTTCTGTTGAATGATTTTGGCACTTCTGGTAAAAATCATTTGACTTAATAGGTATATGTTAATTTTTCAGCTCTCTATTTTGTCCCACTACTCTATATATTTATCCTCTTTGAATCCCACACTGCTTTAATGACTGTATTTTTACAGTGAGCTTCGAAGTGTAAATCATCTAACTATATACTTCTTTTATGTTAATTTTTAGCTATTCTAGTTCCCTCTAATTTGCATATACATCTCAGAAAATATTTTATACTTTCTACAAAAGTATAATTCAATTTTAATCAGAATTTAGTTAAATCTTTATCAATTCCTGGAGAATTGAAATCTTAACACTGCACAATCTTTTAGTCCTTTAATATAGCATATCACTTCATTTATAGCTATATGTTTTTTACTCTTGCAATGTTTTGCAGATTCAACAGTGTCTTGCCCAACTTAGGACGATTTATCCACACATATTACAAAATTATATGTTATTATAAATGATATAGTTTTCAAATGCTATTGCTAGTATAGGCAAATATAATTGGTTTTCTATATTGACCTTATTATATTCATGAATTAGGTCTAATAGCTCTTTTGTAGATTTTTCAGAGTTGCCTGCATACACAGTGAAGTCATCTATTAATAAAGAGATTATTCTTCTCTTTTACTTGTATGACTTTTATATCTTTTTGTAGCTTTAATTGCACTAGCTGGGGGCTACATTATAATTGTTAATTAAAATTATAATTATATAATTGTTAAGTAGAATAGACATCTTTGTCTCCCTTATAATTATTAATATATAATTATAATTATATAATTCTTAAGTAGAGAGTAGGCATCTTTGTCTTATTCCAAATTTTACAGAAAAATTAGTATGTCACCATTGAGTGTGATGCTAATTGTAGGTTTTTCATAAATGCCTATGTTAGTTTGCTAAGGCTGGTATAAGAAAGTACCACTTCCTGAATAGCTTAAATGATAGAAACGTACTTTCTCACAGTTTTGGAGGGTAAAAAAATCCAAGTTCTCAGTGTCTACATGGTCATCTCTTTCTGGGGGTCACTGAGAGAAAAATCTGTTCCCAACTTTCTCCATGGTTTATATGGCTATATTTACCCTGTGTCATTTCACTGTCTTTTCCCTGCACAGTTCTCTGTGTCCACATTTCCTTTCCTTATTAGGACACAAGTCAGTCTAGGCCCACCTCAATTACCTCAGTTCAACTTAATTATCTCTATAAAGACCCTATCTCCAAATATAAAAAATGCACCTCACATTCTGAGGTACTAAGGGATGGGACTTCAACACATGAGGTCAGTTATTTATTTATTTATTTATTGGGTCGGGGGAAAAGGATGATAACTGTCAAGGTATAGCCAGTGGATATTTAAGGAACTGGAAAAATGCTCAGAATAAGGCATTCAATATAAAAACTGAGATCGGTGGGCGCCTGGGTGGCTCAGTGGGTTAAGCTGCTGACTTCGGCTCAGGTCATGATCTCAGGGTCCTGGGATCGAGTCCCGCATCAGGCTCTCTGCTCAGCAGGGAGCCTGCTTCCCTCTCTCTCCCTCTTCCTGCCTCTCTGTCTACTTGTGATTTCTCTCTGTCAAATAAATAAAATAAAATCTTTAAAAAAAAAAAAAAACTGAGATCGGAAATTGTATACACAGCATGACCTGAATTTTGTGATAAAATTGTGTACTTTCTTTAAGAAAATATACCAAATATTGACTGCCCCCATCCCAGATTAGGCTTTTTAAACATTTTTTTTTCATTCTACATATTTATATTTTTTAACACAGCCTGTGCCTTGTGAGATTAAAACGAACCCACTATAGTCAGGCCTTTCATGAAAATATGGCTCCTTTATTTTCCATATAATTAATATAATGTGGCACTCATTTCCACTGTCAGTGGAATTACTTAGAAAAGGAAACCTGCCCATTAGGTACTCCTTTTCTTCTTGTTGGAAGACACACTTCCAGAATAAAACAGTCACTTCCAGATACCTGTGGCCACTTTGGGCTAACAGATGGTCGTTTAAGGTTTCTCTCCCCTCTCCCACTCGGGGGGTTGGTCTCTGCAGAGCTCAGCAGGTGCCACTCACCGGGTCCAGCCTCACCTGCTGTGCCTTGGCTTTTCTAGCTCTAGGCCCTCAGAAACTCACCAGGCAGCCTTGGGCTGCATCCGTATCCCTGAGGCCAATGAGACACTTTCTAGGTGTCTTCTGCGGGCCTGAGCAAGCCTGGAGCTGACCTTGCTTCTTCCAGCCTGTCTTGCGCAATTAGCACTGCATGGGGCCACGCACTTCTTCCTAGGCAAGGCGCAGGGGAGGCTGAGGGCTTGCCTCTGTTAACATGTGTTTCTGTCTCCTGCTCTCTCAGTCTACTCCTGCTCTCACCTGGGGGGCCTGTGTCGCATAATCTTTCCAGGGCCTGAACGTCCACAAATATGGTGAGTTTGATTTTGTTTTTGTTTTTTGTTTTCTAGGTTCCATATGTGAGATTATACAATGCTTGTCTGACTTACTTCACTCACGGTCCCCCTCTGTTGTCACGAATGTCTGAATAATATTACATTGTGTGTGTGTGTTTGTGTGTGTGTATAACATTTTCTTCGCTGTCAATCTGTCTGTGGACGCTTACATGGTTTCTGAGTCTTACGTGGTTACTGTGAATACTGCTGCAATGAACGTGTAGTGGTGATTTCTCTTTCATACTGGGATTTTGTGTCTTTTGAATATACACCCAAATGTGTAATTACTGGACCATATATATTCTATTTTTAATTTTTGAGGAACTTTCATGCTATTTTTTTGAATGGCTGGACTGGTTCACACTCCACAAACAGTGCACAAGTTTTCCTTTTACCAACACTTGTCTTTTTATTAAGAGCCATTCTAGCAGCTGTGGAGATAGCTCATGGTTGGTTTTGATTTCCCTGATGATTAGTTATGTGGAGCACCTGTGACAGCATGGCCTGAATTTTGTGGTACAATTGTGTACTTTCATGAAGAAAATATATCAACTATTGACCCTCCCCACCCCACATTAAGCTTTTTAAACACTTTTTTTCATTCTACATTTCTATATTTTTTAACACAAATTGTGCCTTGTGAGATTAAAATAGAACACGCTATAGTCAGGCCTTTCATGAAAATATGGCTCCTTTATTTTCTGTATAATTAATATAACTAACACTCGCTTTCCCACTATCAGTGGAATTACTTATAAAAGTAAACCTAGGGGCACCTGGGTGGCTCAGTGAGTTAAGCCTCTGCCTTCGGCTCAGGTCATGATCTCAGGATCCTGGGATCAAGCCCTGCATCGGGTTCTCTGCTCAACGGGGAGCCTGCTTCCTCCTCTCTCTCTCTGCCTGCCTCTCTGCCTACTTGTGATCTCTCGCTCTCTCTCTCTCTCTCTCTGTCAAATAAATAAATTAAAAAAGAAAGAAAAAGAAAAGTAAACCTGTCCCCTAGGGTACTCCTTTTCTTCTTGTTGGAAGACACACTTCCAGAATAAAACAATAAAAATGTTGACCATTTGGACACTTTCTGTGCCACCCAGGCACCCCTTTTCTTGCTTAGCTTTATTTGGTTTTGGTATCTATAAAATGAGCTACAAAATGTTCCTTACTAATAAAAAGAATTGATACTATTTCTTTCCTATATGTTTGATAGATTTATACCACTGCTACTATGTTGCCTTGGAATTTTTGAAAAAAGTATTTCAACTATAATTCTATTTTATTAATCCATAATGGACACTTCAGGTTACCTATATAGTCTATAATGAGTTATAGTAGTTTTATTGTGTGTCAAAAACAGGCAAGTAAATCAAGATGTTGTAGAAGAAAAGAAAGGTCTGCCCCTGTAGGCCTGAAGGCATTTTGAAAGGAGATGCAAGCTGGAGAAATAGTTGCTGAGATATTTTTGTCCTTTCCTCTTCAGGCCAAATTTTCACAAATCAAAAAATGCTAAAAGGAAACCAGAAAACTGGTCACTTTGGATTAAAAAAAATCCTATGTACATATCACCCATAATTTTTATCTAGCCATTAAAATGTGAGCAGATATTTATTTTTATTTATATTTTAGTCCTTCTAAAAATATAACTCCTCTTACTATCAGTGACTTCTATGGTCATAAGAAACCAGTATCTTCAAGAGTCCTGTTATCAAATTTTTAACATCAATCACTGTCAATGCAGCAATTGTTCTCATCTAGCTATAGATGAGATACATTTGATCACATTTCTATAGCTGTGAATGCAGAGATGGTAGAAGGTACCACACTGATGTAGTGTGGTGACTGGGGATTCAGATGGGAGTCAAACTCAATTTCTAGAGCTTGCCTGCTACGAGATCTTAGGCAAGTTATTTGGCCCTCTGCTTTGGTGTCTTTACCTGTAAGATATTGATGGTGAGTATATCATGGGGTTCTTATGAGGATGAAATGACTCAATTTATGTCAAGTTTTTGGAACAGTACCTGAACCATAGGAGACCCACTCTTATCATTATAAATATGTGCCCTCTCTAAAACATAAGATATGGCTGTTTCTGATTATTTCCACTATTACTTTGTGTTTCCAATGGCATTCTTTGGAGACATAAAATTCCTTGGAAGGTTTGCCAGTGTGCTTGGTTCAAACATCAGTATTGAGTTTCTAACCCTAAAGTTATTATCAAGGATGTTCTGCTTTGACTGGCTAAACCTTAAAAACTGCTTCATTTAAATTAAAGTGAGCATAATATGTTAAAGAACGAAGAAATCAAAGCTAGTAAATTAGGCCAATCATGTGTATACAAATGTGCCATAAAATCAAAATTTGTCCCCTCCTGCATACACTTGATTCAGAGGAAACATAGCAAATTATTTTCCCACCTTTGCGCACGCATACACACACACACACACAAATTAATTATGTAATTAGATATAAAACTTTATCTTACTATCTCTCTAATATATAATGTATATAACTAATTATGTAACGTGTATGATTTTTCTCTTTATACATGCACACAGGTATTTCATCAATTAAGAACCAATTCATTCTTCAGACTAAGAATGTTTACTAAAAATTTTCATGGGGCGCCTGGGTGGCTTATTCAGTTAAACATCTGCCTTCAGCTCATGTCATGATCCCAGGGTCCTGGGATTGAGCCCCATGTTGGCCTCTCTTTTTGGTGGGGAGTCTGCTTCTCCCTCTGCCTACCACGCCTGCCCCTTGGCTTGGACTCTCTCTCTCTGTCAAATAAATAAAATCTTAAGAAAAAGAAAATTTCTCTGTACCTCCTACTGCTTTTACAAATGGAAACTGTCTTCCAAGTTTGTCTCCTTTGCTAAAAGGAGCCACATAAATAAGTAAGCCTCACATTTCCAAATTATCTTAAGCCAAAGAATAGTTACAACACACATCATGAAAGACAAGTGACTTGCTGGTACCCGTTCTACTTTTCATGCCAGTCTGAAATTATCTCAGCAGGTAGACCTTATATTGATAAAGAGTTTTGAGAAAATAGCTTATCATTTATATTTGTACCCAAAAAGCAGACACTATTCAGTACCTTAAAGGAAAATAAAGAAGGTGGCAGTTTTAATTCTTGAAGATTTAGAATTAAATACAAACAGAAATTATATATTTTAAAGTCAATTGAAGCCCATTTTGTTGAGCTAAATATGTCAGGGCATATTAAATTTTACAATTATAATAATGACAGAAATAACAAAAGCATTTAGTCACCCAAAGAGGATTTATACACAAATGTCAGGTAGTTTATACTGTTTCAGATATTCTCTATGCTAGAAGAAATGCAGTACGCTTTAGGAGACAAGTAATATGGGCACTACACCTTAAAGAATATGTGTGGCTACACATAATCAAGGGATAAATTGCAATTCTGGTTATCTGTCATATTTTGAAAATTAGCAATATAAATACAATATTTTCTCAGTATTTTTTTCATGAAGGTATTACCTACGAATGCCTCCAATATTTATGAGTACAAAGATAATGTACATCAATAAAACCAAATCAGTTTTCTGAATGACATGGAATAGTATTGCAAGCTTTTCTTTAAATACACTAACATCTAGATTGATGATTAAGGTTTATTTCTAGAATAGTCAAGGAGTCTTTGGCTATTTGTGAAATTGTTATCTAACATCTCTGGTAAATAAAGTAAAATAATACTTTCCTGTATGCTTCCTAATTTACTTTCAAACATAGGCTTTTAGTGGGAAGCAAAATAGAGTAGATATGAACATATAGATTTCTTCTACCCTAGTTGTCATATTCTTTAGACATTGTTCTTGAATTCATTTGAACTACTTTCTTTTTTTTTTTTAACTACTTTCTACAAAAGTTTCAGGTTAGATCTCGAAAAATAATTACAGATCAATTATTAAAAGTATAAAGTGGATTTTCAAAATTACATGAAGCAAATCCTAGATATTTTGTACTCAAAACTTTAGAAAATCAAAGATAAAGAAAAAAAATGAAAGAAGGAAAATGAGAACCACCTTATGAATAAAGAGGCAAAGATAAGATTTATGACTGACCTCGCCTCAGAAATCATTCAAGCAAGAAGAGTTGAGTGAAATATTTAAAGGACTGAGAGAAGAAAAACACCAACCTAGAATTCTGTACCTGTGAAATTATTCTTCAAAACTGAAAGAGAAATAAAGACTTTCTCAAAAAAATAAATAAATGAATGAATAAATCAAGGAATTTTTGCTGGTACATTTGCCTTGAAAAAAATGTTAAAAGAATTTATTTAAAGAGAAAGAAAATTATGTAAGTCATACGCTAGAAGAAATAGTGAAAGTAAGATAGAAATTTAATCTTATTAATTAACCTAACAGTTAACAATGTGTTTATAATAATAATAGTGAGATTATATTCAATTATGTATATTTATGCACATATTTATGCTTGTGTATCAATGAAATAAATGATAGTAATAATGTAAGGGACAGGAGGGAGGAATTAGGAATATTTTATTATTATAAGTTATTTGCACTACCCATGATGCAGCATAGGTTATTTAAAAGTGAATTTGGATTAGCTGTAAATGTATATTGCAAACTCTAGGACAAATACTAAAAACAAACAAAAAAGCACTAAAAAAAAGAAATATATTGATATACTAAGGAAGTAGAGGAAATAGAGTCATATAAAATACTCAAAACTACAAGAAGCATAAAAATGGTGCAAGACAAAAGTGTGAACAAGAGGAAGGGCAAGAAATAATAAAACAGCAATAAATATAGTAGTCATTAATTTGTCTATATCAGTAGTCACTTTAAATATCAATGATCTAAATACACCCATTAAAACTCAGAGTGAACTGAAAAACGAGAATCATCTGTGTGTTTTCTACATGGAACCCACTTTAAATACAGAGACACATGCAGATTAAAATAAAGGAATGCTGAAGGATGCATCAGGCTAACACTAATCAGAGGAAGTGGGAGTTCTCTACAGCAGACTTCAGAGCAGGGAAATTGAGTATGTTCCTAGGAACAGCATCTAAAATACAGGAAGCAAAAACTGATACAACTGTAAGATATGGAAGACTCTACAGACATAATGGAAACTTTAATACCCTTCTAACAAAAGTGGACAAATACATGGGAAATCTATGCACCTTCCCATTAGTTTTGTTGTAAACCTAAGCCTGTTTAAAAAATTAAAGTCTCAAAATTTTAATTCTTGATTCTACTCTTAAAGAGATCCCCTGCAAAAAAAAAAAAAAAAAAAAAATGGGGTGGGGTACACAGATGAACACCAAAATTAGAAAAATAAAATATTTTAGAAAAGCAAGCAAGGAATACCGAAATTGTCATTTTAACAAATAGTAAATTGGAATACTTGACATCTTTGGGGGAACAACCGAATTATTCAAGGATTGCAAATGAAAATGCCAGAATTAACAATCCAAAGACAAAGTGGTTAAATATTAATAAAGTACTTTAAGTGATTAAGGATTAATAGTTATCAAGGAACATTCAAATAATAACTTGAACTCTGCTGATATGTGCATAAGTCGGTTTAAAAAGTCTTTCTCTTAAACCCATTAATTCCATTTCTAGGAATGTATCCAAGAAAAACTTCAAATTTTAGATAAGAGTTTGTGAACAAAAGGTTCACATGCCGTTTTATAATGAAAAAAAGTAAAAGTTCCTTCTCAATGAGAACAACTCTGGCCACCACATCTTCCTTCAGCCTCACTGTAACCAGTGCCATTTCTTTTCCAGGGTATTTATCACTACCTAACATACTTTTTCTAATTTATTCATTTGCTATGTTTATTGTTCATCAGCTACCTCCTAGCATGGGAAATGAAAGTTGTATGTGTGCAGAGGTTTTGTTTTTTAAGCTTTTTTGACTGATGTATTCCAAGTGCCAATAGCCCTGTCTACAACAGACACTCAGTAAATATTTAGTGAATAAAATAATTAATATAAAAATATTAAAATGCTATATAAATTTAATAAAATGTTACAAACCATAAATTTTGTTTTTCAAACTAAAATAGTTATTTATATATAGGTTTGTGTAAATATATACATATGTAGGTGAGGAATAAGAATACAACATTCTATATAGTGATGAAAATCATTCACACATATATGTATGTATATATACAGAACAAAAGAGTGCTAACCGAGATCTGGTAGAATTAAATAAGATTTTATTTTTCTTTTATTTCTACCTTCGAAGATCATGCTGTTATTACATATTTAACATATAGAAATAATATTATTAAAATATAGGCTAAATGTGATTTGGTTTATATAATAGGTTATAAGATAATTTATCTCAGCATTAGATATTTAAGGAATTGTATAGATAAGCTGAAATATCTTAGCATATAGGTTTGAACCAGGGAAGAATGGAAAGGCATAAGATGTAAAATGATAAATTATACCACAGTAGTGTACAGTGAATGTCCAGAACTTCAAAAAAAAAATACACAGGTACACAATTTATAAGGTTCCTGCTTCCCCCAAGTCACCAGCACCTTTGGCTGGACTATTTGTCAGTGGTCCCCAGTTGATTTCCCTGTTTGCACATTCACCCGTATAGTCTATTCCCCATAAGGCAGGCAGAAGGCGTCTACAGTCTGTGTCATTTTTCTTCTCAGAACTCTCCAATAACTTCCTATCTTGTTCAAGACAAAAATCAAAAGCTCTTAACATTATATACATAGGATCTGAAACATCTCCCACCCAATTCTGTGATCGAATCACACCACAACAAAAAGGTTTTCTCTGACTTTTGTATGTAAAATAACAAACCCCCAGCCCAAAGAAAACTCAAAGTCCCCTTTAACCTGCTTTTTTTTTCATCACTGGAATTGCTACTACCTGATGCATACTATGATATAGACACATACACTCAGATATATACATTAAATACACGTGCATACACACAAAGATGTATATGTACCTATGCACACAGTATACATATACACACATATACACACATATACAAAGATGTATATGTACCTACACACACAGTATCACATATACAAACATATCTAATACAACTGTATATTTTATAACCCAGTATACTTCTATTTATGCATATCATATATTTAATATCTGTATTTCACTACCTGTTGTGTGTGTGTATGCATCAGTGCCTGTGTGCCATTTGTTTTCCTTCAGTCTTTTGTCATGAAAATGTAATGTCCATGGAAGAATACATTTAGTGCTTTTGGTTCAACACTGCATTTCTTTATCTAGTAGAAGGCATCACGTGTGCATAGAAATTAATGAGTATTTATTTGATTAATGAGTACTAAATAAGTCATTAAATTAATGCATTTTTGGTGTTCTCTCTTCCTGCTTTATAATAAGGAAGATGTGATGATGGATACCTGCATATTATCTGGAAAACACTGCAAACCTAGGTACTTAAATCTATATGTATCTATTTATTCATTGACTTAACTGATTTGCTGTTCTACTGATCTGTCTGTACTTCTGACCTACCTTTACACTAGGTTCTTCAGTGGATTTAAGCTAGGTGCCTCTCTCCGAAGTGATTTTCTCTGCAATTCTCTTGTTCCTTTAAGTTCTTTGCTCAGCTCTGTGCAACCACAAAATTTCCTGAGAAAAAAGGAAGTTAAAGAGATTGCTGTGGCATTCCAATTTTAACTAATTCTAATAAACTCTATTCTTATATCAGGGTGGTAAAAGGAGAGGTTAAAAAATTCTGTACAGATTATTTCAAACACCTCAAGGGAGACTGACTTTATATGATTTTAAGTGACTAATGCCTCTTGGCCAGTTTTGACAGGATTAGATCTGAGAATCTCTCTTAACATGATTATGTGATTATTTGAGATTTTGCTTTTATTGTTCTTCTTCTTTCATCTTTTCAGTTAGGGAATGGGAATCTAGACTTTTGCAAATCTGAGTACACCAGGCTTTGAGATGTATAAATTTTAGGATACACTTATAAAGGTGAATAGTGATCCTCACATCTGCTCTGTTTAATCAAGTACATGTGTTTCCTAGTCTGTACAAAATAGGCTTAGAGAAAGTAATTATGTAAAAAAAAATATGACTGGGGAGCCTGGGTGGCTCAGTGGGTTAAGCCTCTGCCTTTGGCTGAGGACATGGTCTCAGGGTCCTGGGATCAAGCTCCGCTTCAGGCTCTCTGCTCAGCGGGGAGTCTGCTTCTCCCTTTCTCTCTACCTGCCTCTCTGCCTAATTGTGATCTCTCTCTCTCTCTTTCTGTCAAATAAATAAATATCTTAAAAAAAATAAAAAAATATGACTGAAATTTTTATGGTCTAGAAAGTACCTTCCTTTTACAAATCAGATCCATGTGTTCAGAATGGCAAGTTTCTTGATTAGCACAAACAGTCCTGGGCAATGTTGTTCTTTTTTTTTTTTTTTTTTTATATACATATATTTTTATCCCCAGGGGTACAGGTCTGTGAATCACCAGGTTTACACACTTCACAGCACTCACCATAGCACATACCCTCCCCACTGTCCATAACCCCACCCCCCTCTCCCAAACCCCCTCCCCCCAGCAACCCTCAGGGTTTTTTTTGTGAGATTAAGAGTCACTTATGGTTTGTCTGCCTCCCAATCCCATCTTATTTCATTTATTCTTCTCCTACCCCCTTAACCCCCCATGTTGCATCTCCACTTCCTCATATCAGGGAGATCATATGATAGCTGTCTTTCTCCAATTGACTTATTTCGCTAGTTCCATCCACGTCATTGCAAATGGCAAGATTTCATTTCTTTTGATGGCTGCATAGTATTCCATTGTATATATATACCACCTCTTCTTTATCCATTCATCTGTTGATGGACATCTAGGTTCTTTCCATAGTTTGGCTATTGTGGACATTGCTGCTATAAACATTCAGGTGCATGTGCCCCTTTGGATCACTACGTTTGTATCTTTAGGGTAAATACCCAGTAGTGCAATTGCTGGGTCATAGGGTAGTTCTATTTTCAACATTTTGAGGAACCTCCATGCTGTTTTCCAGAGTGGTTGCACCAGCTTGCATTCCCACCAATGGTGTAGGAGGGTTCCCATTTTTCCGCATCCACACCAGCATCCGTCATTTCCTGATTTGTTAATTTTAGCCTTTCTGACTGGTGTGAGGTGATATCTCATTGTGGTTTTGATTTGTATTTCCTTGATGCCGAGTGATATGGAGCACTTTTTTCATGTGTCTGTTGGCCATCTGGATGTCTTCTTTGCAGAAATGTCTGTTTATGTCTTTTACCCATTTTTTGATTGGGTTATTTGTTCTTTGGGTATTGAGTTTGCTAAGTTCTTTATAGATTTTGGACACTAGCCCTTTATCTGATATGTCATTTGCAAATATCTTCTCCCATTCTGTCAGTTGACTTTTGGTTTTGTTAACTGTTTCCTTTGCTGTGCAAAAGCTTTTGATCTTGATGAAATCCCAATACTTCATTTGTGGGCAATGTTATCCTTAATTTAACTTGCCAAGTCCTTCATTTACTTTCCCAATATCATTCTTTCTTAAAGAACTAAGAAAGAACTTTTATAGTTTTATGAGAATTATTGAGAGATTATTTCTCATTCCTGTGAGTTTTAAAAACCAGTTTGGAATATCTTTACACCAGGGATAGTCTCTTAAAAAGTTAAGTAGAATTGTCACATTAGACTTGGCTTAAACTAATGACCACTTATTTAGACCACAATTTAGAACCTTGTGTATGTCTCTAAAAATAGCAAATATATGAATGAGTATTGCAACCAAAATAAAATACCTGAGTTTCCAAAAGTTGCCTCTTTCATATCCAAGCAAAGAACTGTGGCCTTTGGGGAAGTATTTCTTCTAAGAAATACATTATTTTTGTTCATTATCTTATTATTATTATTATTTGTAATTCATTCAAGTGAATATTTGTTTGGGGGGCATGTCAACTAGAACTAAAGTATTTCTGTTAATCAAGTAGTTCATCAGTAACTTTGATTTAGAACTTCTTTGATAAACAGTTCTACTCTTGGAGAACTCTATTTGCTCCTGAGTCAAAAATTGAAGGGAATGTTGGTCAAGTAAAGAACAGTGAGACAGAGTATATATAAGCATATTCATCTTTTAGAAATGGAAACAATTTTATTAGGCAGCAAGTGAAACAGAGTGTACCAAAATGTTCAAATATATTTTGTTTCAGAATATTTAAATAATTTTTTAGTCTTAATTGTGTGCCAGGCATATAAGTAACAATCTGGCCACAAACATTATCATTTCCTAGAGTTATTTATCATCATTCAATAAGACTGAGAGGTTGGATACAGCAACTGATAGTGAGATAATGAGAGTTGTCAACATAGAGAATTTATTGATGTAGTTGCAAAGACTGGGGAGAACTATTAAGGGGGAAAAAAGACAAACTAATCCTGGTCAAAACAGAATTATAGGAACATCTGTAGGAGACAGAGGGATGAAATAGATGGAAGACTCATATGAGAATGTCAGTCAGTGGGTGTACCTGGGTGGCTCAGTCAGTTAAGCAACTGCCTTCTGCTCAGGTCATGATCCCAGAATCTGGGGATCAAGCCCCACATCAGGCACTCAGCTCAGTGGAGAGCCTGCTTCTCCCTCACCTTCTGCTTGCTGCTCTGTCTACTTATGCTCTCTGTGTCTCTCTGTCAAATGAATAAATAAAACCTTTATTTTTAAAAAAGCAGTAAATGTATAGTTATAAAGTTTATGGGTAATTCGGTAAACTGAGTAACCCCACTAAAGGTTTCCTGGAAAGTGTAGATCAGGAAAATATATTTTCCAAGTTAGGAGACAGACATATCACCCAAAATTGTCAAATTTATACTCCATTCTTGGATTTTGATTCATCACTAAATGGACAAAGAAATTTAGACCAAAAAAAGAAAAAAATTGTGACAGCTGGAGGGGCAAGATGGCAGGGAAGTAGGAGACCCTGTTTTAACTGGTCCCGTATAGTGACCTAATTATCTAGCAGAACACTCTGAACACCCATGAAATCAGCCTGAGATGTAGGATTATACACTTCTGGATCTCTACAGAAGCAGAAGACTCCATCGAAGAGATGAAGCGGAGGGGAAAGATCGGACTGATATGGAAGGATAAACAGAAGGCGGGGGAGAGCCACCAGGATTGACCCATTGGAAAATAATACCCCAATACGAGAGTGCTCTGTAATTGAGAACCAGCATTAACCTGGAGTCTGGTTAAAAGCACTCAAAAAGAACAAAAGATCTTAAGGGGCAACTGGTGGAATCAGGTGGTCATAGGCCAGGTGTAAGCCCATGGACCCAGGATGGCCACCATCTGTGATTGCCTGTGCCAGAGAGAGTGCAGTGGTGGAGCCTCCAGTTCCTGGTCCCTGAGCCCCGCAATTTCTGCTCCTCGCACCAGCGCTCAGCTAGGCGCTATTGCGCTACCATGTATGAGGGATTCAGATGTGTGCACCGGCAGCGCTTTCTAGAACCACAGCCTTTTATGCTCTGCATGCACTGCATGACCAGGGTCTGAACCCTGCTCCCTACCCATACCTGAGAGAGGTCCATGCAGGCACTAGCCCATGGCCTCTAGGATTGGCAGAGAGCCTGAACACTTCCAGCCTAGGTTTAAAAATCTCAGCGTGCTATCTCTGGTTGGGATCTCTCCCAGGCAAGCAGCAACCTGCGAAACCCTGAGGTCTAGACGCCAAACAGCAGTCTCGGCAAAGGCAGCCACTGGAAGCAGGCTCCCTGGACCAATATCACTCAGAGTTTTAGTGGCATGGGGGGGCAGAGATAAGCGGTCACTTTGGACAACCCCTAAGATGGTGATTGGGACATGCACTGCCTGTTGAAGGTAGCACGGCTCAGCAGAGTTTGCAGTTGGGGAGTCTGTGTGTTCTGGACCAACCAGAGGAGAGCAGACTGAGGCGTCTCTCTGAGGCAGAGGTTTGGGTGCAGTTTGCTTTCTACTAAACCTCCAAAAAGCCACAAAATGCAGCCAAAGAACAAAATCTCCAGGGAACAAAAGCCTGAAAAACCTGTTTCCACAGAGCCCAGCCCCTTGATCAGGAACAGGAGGACTCAACCCAACCAAGACTGACCTAAAAACAATGTGGCAGGGCCCTCTCCCAGAAAGCCAGCCAAAAGAATGAGAAGACAACCAACACAGGGCCCCATAAAAATGTAAAACCCCAATATCAGGGAAAATAAGATATTAAGCTCCCAGTATTATCCTAAAACCTGTGTATTTCATAGATACAACTTTTATTTTTAATTTGTTCTAACCTTGTTCTTTTGAATTTTTTAAGCTATTTATCATTATAATGAAAGGTTCAATATAACATAGTCCATAATAACCTTTTATCTTGATCTTTTTTCATACATATACCTGCATTTTTCTTTTGCTTTTTCTATGTTTTTTAATATATATATGGATATAAGCTTCAAGGTAATCCTCTTTCCTTAATATATAAACCAGTCTCCTTAATATATAAACCAGTTTTAATCTCCCTTTATCTCCAGAAAGTTGAGTCCTTTAACAAAGATATCAAGATACACCCAGGAAGAATCAAAATAAACTTCCTCACCCACATCGAGGATTTATAACCACCCTCCCATCTTTTTCTTCTGTCAGTGTTCCTGTGTATTTGTTTTTGTTCTGGTGTTATATAAATCTCATCCTTGGGGTTCATTTTGCCTGGGTTCTATTTCTTTATTGTTATTTACTTTTGTCAATTTTTTGTTTGCCTGTTTTTGTTTGTATACCTTATAAATCTTACCTTTAGGACACATTCTGGCTGGATATTCTCTCTCTATTTTTTCCTTTCTCTCTCTGTCTTTCTCTCTCTCTCTCTCTTTTTTTTTTTTTTTTCATTCTTTTTAGTGGTGACTTCCTTTGCTCAGAAGCATTCCAGGGTGCACTTTACCTGGATCACACTTGATATATTCAGCTATTCATCCCATCAACCACCTTTTACCAAAATGACTAGGAGGAGGAACAGCAAACAGAGGAAAAATTCAGAGACTGTGCCCTCTCCAATGGAACTATTGGATATGGACATAAACAGTATGCTGGAAAGGAAATTCAGGATAACAATTATCCAGGCAATAGCTAGGTTGGAAAAAACCATTAGTGACAACATGCAATCTCTAAGTTGAGAAGTTAAAAATGCTATCAATGAGTTTCTTTTCTTTTTTTTTTTTTAAAGATTTTATTTATTTATTTGACAGAGAGAGATCACAAGCAGGCAGAGAGGCAGGCAGAGAGAGAGAGAGAGAAGGAAGCAGGCTCCCAGTTGAGCAGAGAACCTGATGCGGGGCTCAATCCCAGGACCCTGGGATCATGACCTGAGCTGAAGGCAGTGGCTTAACCCACTGAGCCACCCAGGCGCCCCTATCAATGAGTTTCAATCTAATCTAAATTCTCTAACAGCTAGAGTACGAAGGCAGAAGATAGAATTAGTGATCTAGAGGAAAAACTGATAGAGAAAAAGGATCAGGACGAGGCGTGAGAGAAACAGCTTAGAAGCTATGAAAACAGAATTAGGAAAATAAATGACACCATGAAACATTCCGATGTCAGAATTATTGGGATCCCTGAGGGGGAGGAGAAAGAAAGAAGACTAGAAGATAGAGTTGAACAAATTCTTGATGAAAAATTTCCCAATCTGAGGAATGGAACCAACGTTCATGTCCTAGAGGCAGAAAGATCACCCCCTAAGACCAACAAATCTAGAAAGACCTTGAGACAGTTGGCTGTGAGACTGATGAATCATAATTTTAGGCAAGAGCTCCTGAGAGCAGATAGGAGGAAGAGATTACTTACATACAGAGGAAGGTCCATCAGAGTAGCATCAGACCTGTCCACAGGAAACTGGCAAGCCAGAAAGGGCTGGCAAGACATTTTCAGGGCACTAAATGAGAAGAACATGCAGCCAAGAATACTTTATCCAGCAATGTTGACATTCAAAATGGATGGAGAAATAAAGAGCTTCCAAGACCAGTAGGTTTTAAAAGAGTATGTGACCACCAAGCTGGCCCTATAAGAAATATTAAGGGGGGTTCTATAAAAGAAGAAAGAACCCAAGAGTTACATAGAACAGAAATTTACAGAGACAATCTATAGAAACAAGGACTTCACAGGCAATATGATGTCAATAAAAATATTTCTTTCAGTATTTATTCTCAACATGAATGACCTAAATACTCCCATAAAATGACATGGGATTGCAGATTGCATACAACAATAGGACCTGTCCATCTGCTGTCTTCAAGAGAACTATTTGGAATCTAAAGATACATCCAGACTGAAAGTGAAGGAATGGAGAAACATCTTTCATGCCAATGGGCCTAAAAAGAAAGTTGGCTTTCTCATATCAGATGAATTAGATTTTAAATTAAAGACTATAGTCAGAGATAAAGAAGGACACTACATCACTCTTAAAGGGTCTATCCACCAAGGAGATCTAATAATTGTAAATATTTATGTCCCCATATGGGAGCAGTCAACTACATAAACAACTCTTAATTAAGATAAAGAGTCATATTGATATGAATACATTAATAGTAGGGGATCTTAACACACCACTGTCAGTAATAGACAGTGATCCAAGCAGAAAAGCAATAAAGAAATAAGAGCATTGAATGACACATTGGACCAGATGGACCTCATAGATATATACATAACATTTCACCCTAAAACAACAGAATACTCATTCTTCTCCAATGCACATGGAACTATCTCCAGTGTAGACCACATATTAGGTCACAAATCAGGGCTCAACCTATACCAAAAGATTGAGATTATGCCCTGCATATTCTCAGACCACGATGCCTTGAAACTGGAACTCAACTACAAGAAAAAAAATTTGGAAGGAAATAAAACAATTGGAAGCTAAAGACCACCCTGTTTAAGAATGTTTGAATCAACCAAGAAATGAAAGAACTTAAACAATTCATGGAAACAAATGAGAATGAAGACACATTGGTATAAAACCTATGAGATATGGCAAAGGCAGTCCTAAGAGAGAAATACATAGCCATCCAAACCTCCCTCAAAAAAAATTGAAAAATCCAGAATACACCAGCTCTCTTTACACGTTAAAGAACAAGAGAATCAACAACAAGAGAAGAAGAAGAACAACAACAACAACAAGAGAATTAAATCAACCCCACACACAAGAAGGGAAATAATCAAGATTAGAACTGAGATTAATGAGATAGAAGCTAGAGATATAGTAGAACACATCAGTGGAAGTAGAAGCTGGTTTTTTGAAAGAATCTATAAGATTGATAAACCACTGGCCAAGCTACTCCAAAAGAAAAGAGAGAGGCCCTAAATTAATAAAATTATGAATGAAAAGGGAGAGATCACAACTAACACCATGGAAATAGGAACAATCATTAGAAATTATTATCAACAGTTATATGTCAATAAGTTAAGCAATCTAGATGAAAGGATGCATTCCTGAAAACTATAAACTTCCAAAACTGAATCAGGAAGAAAATGACAACCTGAGCAAACCAATATCTAGTAATGAGATTGAAGCAGTGATCAAAAACCTCCCAAAAAACAAGAGTCCAGAACCTGATGGATTCCCTGGAGAATTCTATCAAATGTTCAAAGAAGAAATAATACCTATTCTCCTGAAGCTGTTTTGAAAAATAGAAACAGAAGGAAAACTTCCAGAATCTTTTTACCATGCCATCATTACCTTGATCCCCAAACCAGGCAAAGACCCCACCAAAAAGGAGAATTTCAGACTAATATCCCTGTTGAATATGAATGTTAAAATTCTCAACAAGATCTTAGCTAATAGGATCCAAATTACATTAAAAAGATTATTCACCATGACCAGGTTGGATTTATCCATGGGTTGTAAGGGTAGTTCGACATTCGCAAATCAATCAATGTGATAGAACAAATCAATATGAGAAGAGAGAAGAACCACATGGTCCTTTCAATTGATGCAGTAAAAGCATTTGACAAGACACTGCATCTGTCCCTGATTAAAATGATTCAAAGTATAGGATGAGAAGGAACTTCCAAATTCGTAAAATCTGTCCATGAAAAACTCTCAGCAAATATCATCCTCAATGGGGAATAGAGAGGGACAGCCTTCCCTTTGAGATCAGGAACACGACAAAGATGCCCTCTGTCACGACTCTTGTTCAACATAGTACTAGAAGTCTGAACAACAGCAATCAGACAACAAAAAGAAGTAAAAGGTATTGAAATTGGGAATGAAGAAGTCAAGCTCTCTCTCCTTGCAGATGACATGATACTTTATATGAAAAACCCAAAAGACTCCACCCTCAAACTACTAGAACTCATAGAGCAGTTCAGTAATGTGGCAGGACACAAAATCAATGTACATAAATCAGTTGCTTTCTTATACACTAACAATGAAAATACAGAAAGGGAAATAAGAGAATTTATTCCATTTACTATAGCACCAAGAACCCTAAGATACCTGGGAAAAACCTAACCAAAGAGGTAAAGGATCTGTACTCAACGAACTACAGAACACTTATGAAAGAAATTGAAGACACAGAAAGATTGAAGAGCATTCCATGTCATGGATTGGGAGAATAAACATTGTTAAAGTGTCTATACTGCCTAGATCAATCTACACTTTCAATGCCATCCCAATCAAAATTCCACTGGCATTGTTCAAAGAGCTGGAACGAACAGTCCTAAAATTTGTACAGAACCGGAAGAGACCCTGAATTGCTAAGGAAATGTTGAAAAAGAAAAAGAAAACTGGGGACATCACGTTGCCTGATTTCAAGCTTTACTACAAAGTTGTGATCACCATGACAGCATGGTACTGGCACAAAAACAGACACATAGAGCAGTGAAACAGAGTAGAGAGCCCAGATATGGACCCTCAACTCTATGGTCAGATCATCTTCAACAAAGCAGGAAAAAATATCCAGTGGAAAAAAAAGACAATCTCTTTAATAAATAGTGCTGGGAAAATTGGACAGTTATTATAGAAGAATGAAACATGACCATTTTCTTACACCATACACAAAGATAAACTCAAAATGGATAAAATGCCTCAATGTGAGGCAGGAATCTATCAAAATCCTAGAGGAGAACATGGGCAGTAGCCTCTTTGACTTCTGCCACAGCAACTTTTTTAAGACATGTATCCAAAGGCAATGGAAACAAAAGTGATAATGAACTTTTGGAACTTCATCAATATC
Source organism: Neogale vison (assembly GCF_020171115.1). Lineage (NCBI taxonomy): Eukaryota > Metazoa > Chordata > Mammalia > Carnivora > Mustelidae > Neogale > Neogale vison. Next base: position 20,991,429 of record NC_058101.1, on the reverse strand, counting down.
AAACATTTCTGCACAGCAAAGGAATTAATCAACAAAAGAAAGAAGCAACCCACGGAATGGGAGAAGGTATTTGCCAATGTCACCACAAACAAAGGACAGATCTATAAAGAACTCCTCAAACTCAACACACACAAAACATAATAATCACATCAAAAAGTGGGCAGAAGACATGAACAGACACTTCTCCAAAGAAGACATACAAATGGCTATCAGACACATGAATAAATGATCATCATCATTAGCCCTCAGGGAGATTCAAATTAAAACCATATTGAGATACCACCTTACACTAGTTAGAATGGCCAAAATCAATAAGACAGTAAATAGCAAGTGTTGGAGAGGATGTGGAGAAAGGGGAACCCTCTTACACTGTTGGTGCAGCCACTTCGGAAAACAGTGTGGAAATTCCTTAAGAAATTAAAAATAGAGCTACCCTATGACTCTGCAATTGCACTAGTGGGTATTTAGATACAGATGTAGTGAAAAAGGGTCATCTGTACCCCAATGTTCATAGCGTCAATGGCCACAGTCGCCAAACTGGAAAGAACCATATGCCCATCCATTCAATGGATGAATGGATAAAGAAGATAATGGTCCATATATGCAATGGAGTATTACGCCTCCATCAGAAAAGATGAATACCCAACTTTTGTATCAACATGGACAAGACTGGAGGAGATTTTGAGTGAAATAAGACAAGCAGAGAGAGTCAATTATCATATGGTTTCATTTACTTGTGGAGCATAAGGAATAACATGGAGGACATCGGGAGATGGAGAGAAGTGAGTTGGGGGAAATCAGAGGGGGAGACAAACCATGAGAGAGTGTGCACTCTGAGGAACAAACTGAGGGTTTGGGGGGGGTTGGATGGTTGGGTGAGCCTGATGGTGGGTATTAAGGAGGGCACGTATTGCATGGAGCACTGGGTGTGGTGCATAAACATTGAATTTTGGAACATACACACAAAAATAAAAGAAATTATAAAAAAAATTGTGACAGTATCTGGATGGTGTCCTGATGGCCACGGAGCCCTTAATACAGTTATTCCTTCTAAACTTTGTAGCTGCCTTGAATCTTATGTGTTTCTAAATTTGAGTTCTTGTCTTTTTGTCATTTGTGTGATACATCATCCTCTCTGTCCCTCATTTTACTTCTAATACATTTCCTTCTGCCTAATTTCAGCTTCACAATGTGAAGATATATACTCAGTTAAGAAGACCAAAGATTAAGTTATAAGGATAGATAAATATTTTACACTACCTAATAATCACAGAGTCTTTGACCCAGAAATTTTAAAGCTAATTGAAACTGTAACTTATTTAAAAATTGCTGCAGGAGCTGGTATGTTTATCTCGATGTAGCCTACACTTGTGTATTTTTTAAAATGACAGTGTTAAAAATTAAAGTTGATATATTTTCTTTAAAGTAACCTCTGTTTTTCTCTTCTGTTCATAGTGGTTTTTATATTTATAATTTTTATCAGAACTGCTTCAGGAAAAAAAATCTGCTTCAGTGTAAATATTTCATAAATTACTTAAATTTTTGAGATGTGGGTTTTCCTAGATTTTATACCCCCAAACTCTGAGCACCTGTATGTTACACTTACCAAAAATATTCCTGCATGACCTGGCACATGTGAATAATGAATGAATAAATGATTGGTTAGTTATAAAGAGAAGCTTGCTTCCATTGGTTACCTCAACATGTTTACTTTTTTTTTAAATTTTATTTATTTATTTGACAGACAGAGATCACAAGTAGGCAGAGACACAGGCAGAGAGGAGGCAGAGAGGAGGAAGCAGACCCCCTGCAGAGCAGAGAGCCTGATGTGGGGCTCGATCCCAGGACCCTGAGATCATGACCTGAGCCGAAGGCAGAGGATTAACCCACTGAGCTACCCAGGTGCCCCAACATATTTACTTTTAATGGCTATTTGGCTGATATTTTAGATTTCCAGAGAAAAAGCAAAGGTCAGTAAACTATCAGAATGCTGTATATTCTTTGTTCTATGAAATGAGTTACAAAAATTAGAGTAGATAATTTCCTTAAGAGAGAATAAAAACTGCATTTTGCAGTTATTGTTCAATTGGCAATTATTGCCATGCCTAATCCATCTCATTTAGGCATTAAAATATAAATAATAATTGTCTTTATTATGCTAACTATAACAATAAATAACAGAAGCTTTCATATCTATTAAGAAAAAAATTCTCTTCCAATTGTCTGTGCAGAGAAATATGTTGTCATTCATTGTTTTGATAAATAAAAGTGATAAATGTTCTAAGTTGAGGAATTTAACATTAAAATACAATAAATAGTTGTTACTAATTTTATTACTTCTTAAAATTTTAGGCACTTGTTTTAACATGAATTACATGTTCATATGTGTTCATATATGTTCCTAAATGCTTACATTTTCTGGAAACCTACAAATTCATACTCTCTTAGAATTATACAAACTTCAGGCGCCTGGGTGGTTCAACCATTAAGCATCTGCCTTTGGCTCAGGTCATGATCCCATGGTCATGGGATCAAGCCCTACATCAGGCTCCCTGCTTGGCAGGAAGCCTACTTTTTCCTTCTCCCAGTCCCCCTGTTTTTGTTCCCTATCTTGCTATGTGTCTCTTTGTCAAATAAATAAAATCTTAAAAAAAGAAAAAAGAAAGAAAAGAAGAAGAATTATACAAACAGTTGGAGACTCCATTATTTTTCTTGATGCATTTGGAGTAATCTGGTTACAAACATTTTAGGTATACATACATGAGATTGCACTCCCACAAATAACACTGAATGAATATTATAAGATAGAATAAAATGGATATGTTTTAAAGATTTAGACATCTTCTAAATAGAAAGATTTAATCAGTTATACAAAATTTTTAGAATTCTGCTTTTGCCATGATAAACTGGCCCATCTCCATAGAAACATCTTCAAATTTAAAAAAAAAAAAAAAAAAGGAAGAAGTCATCTAAGGGATGCATGGGTGGCTCAGTCAATTGGGTGTCTGCCTTTGACTCAGGTCATTATCCTGGGGTCCTGGAATAAAACCCCTCAAAACCCCGCATCGGGCTCCTTGCTCAGTAGGAAGCCTGCTTCTCCCTCTGCCTGCAGCTCCCCCTGCTTGTGTGCTCGCTCTCTCTCTCTCTCTCTCTCTGACAAAAATAAATAAATAAATAAATAAATAAATAAAACCTTAAAAAAAGAATCATCTAAGAACTAGAGAGATAATGGGCCACCGTGATTTTTTAAATTTGATCAAAGATGATTAAACAGAATTCAGGACAATTCACTACTTAAGACAGTCCTCACTTAATCTCTGTTAATGTTTTACTGCTTCACTTTATTTTTGATCTCTCTGTCTGTCTTTACTCAGAGATAAGTTGCAGATAAATTTCATCAGGTGTTAAAATCTATTGATACTTAGGATGGTAAGAGTTAATTAGTGTGCATTTTATAAGTTTTGGATAACAGCATTTTAGAAAAATGCCTCAATTAAAGGAGAGGGCAAGATTTGGTTTCAAAAGTTTTTTTTTTTTTTTTTAAGATTTTATTTATTTATTTGATAGACAGAGATCACAAGTAGGCAGAGAGGCAGGCAGAGAGAGAGAGGGGAGGAGGAAACAGGCTCCCTACTGAGCAGAGATGCGGGATGCGGAACTTGATCCCAGAACCCTGGGATCATGACCTGAGCCGAAGGTAGAGGCTTTAAATTACTGAGCCACCCAGGCACCATCAAAAGTTCTTTCAGTAAGTAAGAAACAAAGTTTTAAAATAAATATTTGGCTAAATAATTTATTAGCTGAAGGTGTTTCAACTTTTTTTGTTTTTCAACTTATGTCCATTGAGAAGTGAAAAGAACATAAACTTTGGAATCCAACTTTGGTTGGATTTCAAACAGGTAATTTTTTTTTAGATTAGTAAATTCTTATGATTATGGGTAATTATGATTATTTAATATTTTAGACTCTGACTCCAGGACTTACTATAAAATGAGGGAGATTATCTAAGTATAAGATTAACATGAAGTTTGGATAGAAGCCAATAAAGGACTTTTCTTATAATTCCCATTAACAAATATATGTCCTTATACCTTGTTTGGTCATCTCTTGATCAAAACTGGAGCATAAGAAACTGTTAATTTTTGTATTTCAATGTCAGGACATAATGAATCCAAATGAATTGTTGAATTGGATTTCTACTGGGTAGAATTATCTTACTTTTGAGAGACAAATTGAAGGGCAATACTGTTAATCCTCATTGCAAACTCTCATTTCCTTATTATAAACCAGGAGGGAAGTATCAATGTTGTACTATTATTTTTAGAAAATTCATCCCATCACCTCAAGGTATGGAATGGTTTGTTAATGTTTGTTGAATGCATAAATGGACAGACCCAGTGCTGAATGAGTGAATGTGCTGGTTTTAAAATTTATTCACAAATCCTTTGATATTCCACTCTTTAAAAGATGAAGTTTTCTTTCCCTTCCCTTGAATATGCTTAGATTTAATGACTCTCTTTTAATGATCATAATCTGGGAAAAGTGAAGCAATGTGATTTTGAAAGCTAGATTATAAACAGTATAGCTCTGGCTGGTTCTTGCTCTTATTGCTCATTTTGGGAAAGCCAGCTGTCAGGTTACACAGATAATCAAGGAGTATATTTGGAAGAAACTAAGACCTCCCACCAATAGTCATCATCAATTATTCATTCATGTGAGGAAGTCACCTTAGAAGCAAATCTCTTGGTCTAGTCAGGATTCAGCCAACTGTACCCTTGGCTGATATTTTGACTGAAAGCTGTCAAAAAGACCCTAAGTCAGGATCACCCAGGTAAGTCACTCCAAAATTTCTCACCTGCATTAACTGAGAATAATAAATTTTGTCTCAAATTATCTAGAGAGAGTGAATGAACAAGTAGAAGTCCATGGGAAGCATAAGAATTTGTTTTGTGGAATTAGAAAGTGATTTTGATGTCAAAATGTGCACCACAAAAATTGGTCTATTCCTCAAATTAAAGATGACTTGGTACTTCAAGATTTCTTTTTCACTCTATCCCCTGCTTCTTTGTTTCCCATCTTTCACCCAAACACCTCCATGAATTGTTAGAGGAAATGAGAGGGGAGACTTGGTTTGGATCCCATAAAATAGAAAAGTTGGGTTATCTATTTTAGTCATTTTTCACACTCTCGAGGATTCTTATTTAAGTATAGTTGCAATGAAATGCATCTGCTTGAGTTTGTGAGTTTGTTTGCCTTGCCCCAGATTTGGTTCCTCCAAGTCTCTAGAGTTTGGAACCACCTGTGTTTCCAGATTATCAGTTAAAATCTGATTTGATGTGCTCCAATATTCAAGAGCCTTATTATACTATCCCCTATACTTACACTTTAGATTTTAGCACAGTGAAGAATTTCCTGGGGGGGGGGATATAAAACCAAAATGTTAAAATGTTTCTCTGAAACAAGAGAAGAAATTGAAGTTGTTTGTTTAATGGAAAATATACATACATTTTTATTTACTTAAGCAAGTGAGTGGATTCCCTTAGATCACAAAATATCAATAAAAATTATTTTTTTAAAATATTTTATTTATTTGAGAGAGAGAATAAGAGAGAGAGAGAGAGAATGAGAGAGGGAGAGCATGAGAGGTGGAAGGGCAGTGGGAGAAGCAAACGCCCACTGAGAAGGAGCCTAATGTGGGGCTGGATTCCTGGAACTCCAGGTTCATGACCTGAGCTGAAGGCAGTTGCTCAACCAACTGAGTCACCTAGGTACCCCTAAAAATAAACTTTAAAAGTAAATTTTCTTAGTATTTTTACCTATATTGGACCCATTAGATGTCTCCCATGGCCTGTATTTGAAATATAAGTCTCTTTGTGAAAACTGTGTAATTCCTTTAATTAAGCTAAAAGATAACAGATAAATAAATGATCTCTCTTTAAAAAATGTAATCCTATACATATATAATTTTTCATGTTTTCCATTTTCAAAAAATGAGTTCCAATGACTTCATCGGAATTTTATTCCAAAGGCAAGTCTTTTGGGGGATGCCACTGTATGTGTAGGTAATATAGAACATTTTGTTTTTCTTTGCTCTTGCTAACTGCTAAAAGAAAGTGAAAAGAAATGTACTGTAAGAAAATGCAATAAAAGGTGCCCCCAAAATGAATGCTCTGTTTCTCATATAATGCAGTGTTGTTCAAGTGTACTCTCATCAGACGATGTCATTAAATAAGTTTTAATATCCTTCCTGGTGCCATGGTTAGGATAAAACATCTATAACAGATAACTTTATCAGTTTCTGGAGGAGCCAGAAAAAAGATGTTAATTTGAATATTTATTGTCTCAAATACAAATGATTTAAATGTTTATCATCTCCTTATCTTATAGTCTAACATAATAATATGTCTAACATATTCTGTACATAAATTAATCAAAAATGAATCTAGACATGAGAAGAAAGGTCACTGACGGGAAAAATTTCTTTGGTAATCCATTCCCATTTACCACATGTTTTTAAAATGTTAATTTTAAAATGTTAACTGTGACTTTAATGCTTAATATTCAAATAAAAAGCAGGTTTCAATTTTTACCAATATTTCAATATATGAATATTGTGGAAAGTTTCATTAGGAAATTGAGAATTCATAGGAACCACATATCAATTTAATAAACTCAACATTTTTACTAAAGCATTCTGAAATCAATTTATTTTAAAATGATGTTTGTCTTTTACTAAATATGGGAATAATGTTTCCATTCTTGCCTACAAAATGGAGCTAATACAGTTTAGCTTGTCTGCCTTAAATTGTTGTTAAAAGGATTAAGCAAAGTAATATTTTTTTTAAAATTTAGAATTCTATATAAATAAGAGGTTTTACAAATTTAGGGTATTGTTTTGTTTTGTTTGAGAAAGAAAGAGCACAAACAGGGGTGGGGGCCAGGAAGAGGGAGAGAGAAAATCTCAAGCAGGCTCCACCCTGAGTGCAGAGCCTGACATAGGGCTCTATCACATATCCCTGAGATCATGACCTGAGCAGAAATCAAGAGTTGGTTGCTTAACTGAGGGAGTCATCCTGGTGTCCCCCCAATTTTTGTTTTTTAAAAAAATATATGTACTTTTTTTTTTTTTTTTTGCTTAACCTAGTCTTTGTATTTTAATTGATTTTTTTTTTAATTTCTATGACAATTGAAAGGGCAATCACAATTACATTTCACAAACTATGGCATGAAAGGTAACAAACCCCATGAGGAATTACACCAAACCCTTCCTTTTTTTTTTTTTTTATTCAACCAAAGGAATCTAATGCACAAGTGTCAAACGTGAATAGTGTCTTTTTTTTTTTTTTTTAATTGGAAGGGAGGGAGCATTTGTTCTGGCAGCCCTTTTCAATCTATATTAGTTAATTTTTTTTCTATATTTATTGTGATAACACATGAAATCTAGTCTGTTGTTTTTAAGCATACATTTTTGTTGAATATAGGTACAACATTATACAGCCTATTTGTAGAGCTTATTCATCTTGCTTAACTAAACTGTCATGGCCTTCCATTAGAAATGGCCTACTATCAGGACGCCTGGGTGGCTCAGTTGGTTAAGCAGCTGCCTTCGGCTCAGGTCATGATCCCAGCGTCCTGGGATCGAGTCCCACATCGGGCTCCTTGCTCGGCAGGGAGCCTGCTTCTCTCTCTGTCTCTTCCTGCCATTCTGTCTGCCTGTGCTCACTCTCTCTCCCTCTCTCAGACAAATAAATAAAATCTTAAAAAAAAAAAAGAAATGGCCTACTACCCTCTCCCTCCAACCCTTGGCAACCACCATTCTACTCTTTGATTCTATGAATTTGATGATTTAGATGCCTTGTGTAAGTAAAATCTTGATGTATTTATCTTTATGTAGCTGGCTTATTTCACTTGAAGTAATGTCCTTAGAGTTCATCCATGTCATTGCTTACTATAGAATTTGTTCCTTTCAAAGGCTAAAAAGTATTTCATCATATGTATATATCACATTTTCTTTATCTGTTCATCTACCAATGGAAATGTATGTTGTTGCCATATCTTGACTGCTGTGAATAATACTGCAGTGAACATAAGAATGCTAATATCTCTTCAAGATCTGATTTCAGTTGTTTTGAATTAGTATCTAAAACTGGGATTGGTGAATTATATGATATTTTTATTTAAAAATTTTTGAGGAACCTCTGTACTGTTTTCACTCTGGCTGCACCATTTTGTTTTCCCAACAATAATGTGCACGTGTTTAAGTTTCTCTACATTCCTGTCAACATTTGTGGGTTGTTTTTATTTCTGAGTATGGTTGACACAAAATGTTACTTTTTTAAAAAAAAAATGACATTCTGATAGCTGTGAGCTGATACCTCATTGTTGATTTGTTTTGCATTTCCTGTATTAATGACAAGTGTCTTTTCCATATACCTACTGGGTATTTGTATATATTGCTTGAGAAATGTCTATTCAAATTCTTTGCCCATTTTTAATTTAGGTTATTTATTTTTTGCTATTGAGTTCTAGGAGTTTCTTACATATTTTGGAGATTTGCTGCCTACCAGATAAATGGTTTACAAATATTTTCTCCCGTTCTGTAACTTATGTTTTTGCTCTGTTGTTTCCTTTGCCATGCTGGTATAGAAGATGGGGTCATTGGGGGATGCTCAATCCTCATCAGTGAGATTACTTCTGTTATGAAAAAGATCACTCAGAACTCCGAAGGCTTTGCCGCTATTGGAGGATATGGAGAATCTGTGACATAGGAGGGCATACACCCAACAAAGGTGATACCCTGATCTCAGACTTCCAGCCTCCACAACTGTGAGAGGTAAAGTTCTGTTTTTTATAAGCTATCAAGTCTCTGGTATTGTGTTATACCAATCTGAATGGACTAAGACATTCTCTTTCCTCCTTGTTCACATCCCCTCTATAGGGAAACTCATTCACCCTCCAGGTATTGGGATTATCACCTGCTGATGGCTCATAGGTGTGACCAATCCCCCCAATATAGGAAACAGTCTCCTTTATGGAAGGCTCACCGAAAATGCCTTGTTGATGTAGAAATTAAAAAAAGAAAAAAACTCTTTCTCTTGCCTCAGTTTTGGACAATTCCCAAAATGGATCACTTGAGACCTCAGTTGACATGTTGTATATCAACTTCTACTGTTCCTCACTTTCTCACAAGTGTGTTACTCAAGAGCTTACACCAATGAACCTCTTTGCACAGAACCTGCTTCATTGTCTCAACAAAATGAATCTAAGAGAGCTGACACCAGAAGTTGTCATAGAAACACTCAAAAATGAGATTTAAGATATGGTTCATTTGTCATTTGGCTAGCAATAAGTCAGCAAGCAATATAGACCCTATTACTGGTAAAAGGTGGAGTATCACTAGCTACTAGAATGCTATAACAGTGACATTGTTGAAATGTTTAGCTGTGAGGAGTTTGGTTGGGATACTTTTTGGGGAAAAAGAAAAAATACAGTCTTGCACAATACAGATGTTACTAGACAAGTATCAGGAAATAGTGACTGTAAGAATTGTGGAATTAAGTGGTAAGTTACTTAATGTTATTGGTTCAATGAAGAGAAATAATGAGAGGCACAGTGTAATTAATCAACAATTCAAGCAAAATATGAGAGATTGTTTCCTTGGCAGCATTTAAGGAAACTGATTTCCTACAATTAATGATCAGACAGGATAGACAAGGCTCGGGGTAATTATAAGAGTGTTGGAACTTTAAGTAAGGTTGTATTCTTTTACACCAAAGTCAGGGTGAAGATAAGTAAGGAATGAGATCGTATGAGTTGGGATGTATGCGACTGGATAGAAACAGTTAAGACTTTTAGAAACCCAGATTCTCCTGAACCCACTGTGCCAACAAAAATGGCCCACTTAAAATCAATATCTTAAAAGATATTGACCTCCCTTGATTTGCAATCCTGCAAAAGTGTCATAAGCAATGCTTGTCCTTAGCTTTTACTGTTACCTCCTCCCCTGGCAACGAGAGGAAAAGCATATGTGAATCCCAGTATCACAGTGGAGGGATGGACTGACTTGTTAAAGGGGAATAGAGACTACACATTAAAGGAGCTGAAGGATCTTGCTCACAAATACAAGTATAATGGGGGAATATGCATGGAATAGGTTTAGAGGTGGTTGAATCAAAAGGGAGAGAACATAAAGTTGAACATTGGAAATTTTTGTAACATGGAAATATCCATCCACGAGTCACAAATTTTATATTCTTGAAAGTACTGTAAAAGATGGCACTAGCATAGTGTCATATGGGCCTTAATGCAAAAGCATTGGTTCACAATAAGTTAAGTAAAGTTGAAGTGCTGACACTTTTGGTATTAACAATTAGTTCAGGCCTTTACACCCTGTGATTGTGCTCTAGCAATAGCCATATGATCTGCCTTCCAGACTCAAAGGAGAAATACATTACTTTTGTTCATTCCTGAATACTGTAGCTTAGAAAATATAAAACATGACAATGAACAAAAAAGGTCTCAGGGAAGATATTTTCTAGCAGGTTATTTTCTATTAAAAAAAAGGGAAATCTCATTATAAAATTTGATTCTCATATTTCTAGTAACACATAAAAAAATTGAAAACATAATTTTTATGGATGATATCTGGAGTCTAGAACTTTGACCTTTTGCCCAAACAATTCTAATTACTAGTATGGAGGTATTGACCTACTGCTATAAACTCAATTTTAATTCAAAGGATGATCTAATGAGGAATATAGTAGAGGCTCTGCAACAATTTCCATTACATATGTGGTTTAGCTTTTTAAATAGAAATTCCTGTAGCCCATTTTTCAAAAATCAATGACAAAATCTATACTAAATTTTAAGTGGAGCACGCACAAAAATGTGCATTTACACATAAACGTACCTTAAGAATCAAAAAAAACTATTTCTGCTATGCCACTTGAGCTGACAGTAAAAACACAGCAAAAACACACTTAAACTAATCACCCAAAACTGCTTACATTTTTTCATTGATAGGATCAAAGAAAGCAAATAATACCTTTTTTTTTTTTTTAAATTAGCATGCGATGTATTATTTGTTTCAGGGGTACAGATCTGTGATTCATCAGTCTTACACAATTCACAGCACCCCTCATACCACATACTCTCTCCCATGTCCATCACCCAGCCGCACCATCCCTCCCATTCCCCCTCCCCTCCAGCAATCCTCAGTCTGTTTCCTGAGATTGAGAGTCTCTTATGGTTTGTCTCCCTCTCTGGTTTCATCTTGTTTCATTTTTCCCTCCCTTCCCCTATGATCCTGTTTTGTTTCTCAAATTCCTCATATCAGAGAGAGCAAGACAAGATAATTGTCTCTGACTGACTTATTTCACTTAACGTAATACCCTCTAGTTCCATCCATGTCTTTGCAAATGTCAAGATTACAGGTTTTGTTTTTTTAATGGCTGCATAGTATGTGTGTGTGTGTGTGTGCATGTGTGTGTGTGTGTGTGTGTATATATTGATGGACATCTAGGCTCTTTCTATAGTTTAACTATTGTGGACATTGCTGCTATAAACATTGGGGTGCATATGCCCCTTCTGATCCCTATATTTGTATCTTTAGGGTAAATACCCAGTAGTCCAATTGCTGTGTCATAGGGTAGCTTTATTTTCAACTTTCTGAGGAACCCCCATATGTTTTCCAGAGTGGCTACACCAGCTTGCATTCCCACCAACAGTATAGGAGGATCCCCCTTTCTCTGCATCCTCACCAACACCTGTCAGTTTCCCGACTGGTTAATTTTAGCCATTCTGACTGGTATGAGGTGGTATCTCACTGTGGTTTTGATTTGTATTTTCCTGGGGCTGAGTGATATTGAGTACTTTTTCATGTGTCTGTTGGCCATTTGGTTGTCTTCTTTGCAGAAATGTCTGTTTATGTCTTCGGCCCATTTCTTGGTTGGATTCTTTGTTCTTTGGGTGCTGAGATTCATAAATTCTTTATAGATTTTGGATACTAGCCCTTTATCTGATATGTCAGCAAATAATGCCTTTGTATGCAGTAAGTCCCTTACCTTACTTGAGAGTCTCTTAACTCTTCAACTTCTTTTATTTCAAATACTTAGAGATTATATACTGTATACATGATACTATGGTAGTTACTTGATGTTGATGCATAAAACAGAGTCCCTAATAAGAAAGAACTGATTATGTAATGGTGTACAAAGTTGGTCCCCTACTTAATGCCATAACTTTATATTCTTCAAAAATGACACTTATGATATGGCCAGTGATCTCTATTTCCTCGCTAATCTATAAATTCCATGACAACCTGGGTTGTGTCTGCTTTGCTTATTCTTAATCTGCATAGTCTGCCTTAATCCTTGTCAGATGTCAAGATTTTGTAAGTATTTCTTGAATGAATGGATGATGCAAGTTTGCAATACAGTGCTGAAGTGTATTGGTAATCCTGAAGTGTATTCTGCATAGTCCCCAGTGGAACCATGCCCTAACTGAATAGAGAATGAACATTCATTAACACATTCTTCTTGGCTTTCCCTCCCTTGTCTGACTCACTCTCCTGGCTCACTCATTTCTACTCCTCCTCAGTATTAACCTCCAGAAAAGTACTCACAGGCAGCATCCTCTCCCTCCACATACCACAGACAAGTAAACGTATTCTAAAGAGATACAAAGAGTTGGTGCTTAACATCTAGTTGACAGGATGAGGAAAATAGCATTTGAGAATGGATTTTAAAAAAATGGACCAGACTGAGACAGATTGGCGTGAGTAGAGCTATTCAAGAAGAAAGACATGTAGGAAGAGAGTGCATGCAAATGAAGAATCGTAATTCTGATACCCAGGTACTATTTAGTTTACGGAGATAAATATAGGTTTGTATGTATGTATGTATATGTCATTTATATATGGGTTTCAATATTTGGGTAAGGAGAGAATGAATGAGTTCCAAGCTTATCTTCCTTGATTTTTTTTTTTTAATTGTGTCCACATATTAATTTAACACATTTTCTTGTCTGTGGTATGTGGGGGGAGAGGATGCTGCCTGTGAGTACTTTTCTGGAGGTTAATACTGAGGAGGAGTAGAAATGAGTGAGCAAGGAGGGTGAGTCAGTCAAGGGAGGGAAAGCCATGAAGAATGTGTTAATGAATGTTCATTCTGTATTCAATTAAGGCATGGTTCCACTGGGGACTGCGTAGAATACACTTCAGGATTATCAAGGCTTTATTTCCACTTGCTTCTCTCTACTCCCTTTAAAAAAAAAAAAAAATCCATAGAAGCCATTTTGATTTTGATCACTTTTTTCCAGTTTTTTTTTTTTTTTCTTTAGTTCTCTTTCCTTTGGTATCACCTTAGTAATTATGAGGGCAATGCTTTAAGTTTCTGGTAACAATTCTGCAGTGATTAGCTTGCTAAGTAACTAGTAATTAGTTTGCTTAGTAATGCTAAGTGGGTCTTTCATTTTGCTGAGAACATGAAAGCCATTATTCTGCTAAGATTTCAGTATATATATGATGGTCAGTATTTCTATATATACTTAACCTGCTCTGTTATTACCTTCAAATCAGTCACAAATATTTTTGCTTACCATATGGATTTTAGTTTGCATACGTGTTTTTGAAAATGAAAAGATTGCTTTGGAATTGTTTTAATGTGCTTGGGTTTAGAGCATCATCATACAGCATGCAAAGGTCTTGTCTTCTTTTGGATTTTAGTGTTTGTTATCTAACACAGTCCTGGTAAAACCATAAGAATTGAGTAAGTATCTGTGATTATTTGGTCATTAAAATTAGATATTGCTTTTTCCTACCTTTTTGGAAAATGTTTCAAGGATGTAGAAAACACTATTTTGAATTTCGTTTGAAATATGAATGCTTTCTACTTGCCTTAGTACATTTATTCCATTAATAATGTATTTATCAGGAAAAAAATGTAGCTCCTCTTAACAATGTAGTATAAAGTACTTATATTTATATATACTAAATATTCAGATATTTGGCATATATGGCATGCAGTATTGAAAAAAAAGACATTGGTCATAGTTTTCCAAATATATGAAAATACTTCCTGGCATTTATTCATGTAATAAGTACTGAATGGTATCTACACTGTGAAAATTACTAGATTAAAGAATAGAAATTATATAAAAATTCTCTGAAAATGGTAGGATTAGGAGCACCTGGGTGGCTCAGTCAGATGAATGTCTGGCTCTTAATTTCAGCTCAGGTTATGATCTCAGGGTCATGAGATTGAGTCCTGTGTTAGGCTCCGTGCTCAGCATAGAGTCTGCTTAAATTTCCCTCTCCCTTTCCCTCTACCATTCTAAAACAGAGAAGTAAAATCTTAAAAAAAAAAAAAAAAAAAAAAAAAAAGTAAGATTGGTATGCATGATATTACCTGACCCACACAGAAAAGAGTAATGTGTGGTAGCCATGGAATGGGCGATGAGATTTGCTGTATTGCTGAGACCTGGGCAAGTTTACTAACCAGGAAGCAGCAGTACCACTTGAGAGTAACTAGAAAAGTTTCCAGTAGAATATTACTCTCAGTGTATACTGTGGAAAGATGTGATATAGAACCACGGGCTAGGCAGCAGACTACCAGGGCACAGATACTTACAGTAATATGTGTCAGAGAGCAACAATTTTTCAGACATATCCCATAATCCCTTATTGAGAGATTACTCATATTTTGGGCACTGAGTTAAAATACTTTACATAAATTACCCTTAAGCCTCAAAACTATTCTACGTGATCAGTTGTATTATTTCCCCAATTTCCAAGTTAAAAAAAAAAATGAATAGTCAATTATCTTCCCAAAATGAAAGACTATGTGATACAACAGGGATTTGAATGGATTATAAAGCTATTCTTGAAACTCTTCATGCTGCCCCATCAAGCACTACTTCTGGAGTTGGTTTCTGTTGAAACAGACTTCTTGGACAGCTTTTTGATGAGATGAAACAAGATCTTTTAAAGGACCATAACTTCCGACAGAATAATTCTAAATCTAAGAATTCATTGCATGGAAATGATAAAGACTATATACAGGATTATATATAAGGGTATCATTACAGTAGTTTTTACAATAGTAAAGTGCTAGAAAAAAACTGAACTTCAGAACTAGAGGATTAGCTAAATAAATTATTTTATAGTCAAAGAATGAAACACAATGCTTCCACTTAAAAATCACGTCTTATAAATTGCTTAATTATATGATAAAATGTTCATAGTTAAATTAAAAAGGAAGATACTAAAAGTTTATGTTCACTATCATCATATTGAATATATGGATATAATGTTTGAAATAGAATATACCAGAATTATTACTTCCATAGGGTTAGATGTAAAAAATTAAAAATTTAGTATGTTTTCTTCAATTTTCAATTGTCAATTTTATATGACATTATGTTCAGTTATTAAATAAATGAATAAATAAGAAACTATTCCTGTGTATTCACACTTCATATTTTATTCAATTACGTAGATATATACAGAAAAATACTCAATGTAATGTGAAGACTTAAGATGTTCACAGGCTAGTGGCTTTCCACCCTCAATATCTAGAGAGATGAGCAAATATTAAAAATCAAGCAAATGAATGAGAAATAACATTCACATTCTCCAAATGCTGCTTGTATTAATTTCTTTGGGATGCTATAAAGCATTACCACAAAGGGTGCCTGAGTAGCTCAGTTGGTTGTATGTCCAACTCTTGGTTTTGGCTCAGGTAATGATCTTAGGGTTGTGAGATCAAGTCCTGCGGCAGGCTGCACATTCAGTGAGGAATCTGCTTGAGAGTCTCTCACTCTCTCTCTCTGCCCCTCCCCCTGCTCATGTTTTCTCTCTCTCTCTCTCTCATAAGTAAATCTTAAAAAAAAAAACAAAAAAACAAAAAAAAAAACACAAGCTCGGTGGCTTAAAACAACAATTCTCTCCCAGTTGTAAAGGCCAGAATTCTGCAATCAAGGTGTCTAGGTGCTTAGGTCCTATTGAGGACTCCAGGGGAAACTCCTTCCATGCCTCTTTCAGCATTAGGTGATTCCAGGCGTATTTCAGTTTGGTACTGCATAACTCCAGTCTCTGCTCTATCTTCACATGGTTTCCTGTCCTGGGTATCTCTGTGCCTCAAATCTCCCTTCCTTTCTCTTATAAAAAAGATCATTAAAGCTGGGCCCACTCTAAATCCAGGATTATCTCATTTTGAAATTGGCAATTCAATTACTACTACAAAAGATCTATTTCTCTTTTTTTAAGCATTTTTTAAAATTTATTTATGTGACAAAGAGAGAGATCATAAGTAGGCAGAGCGGCAGGTAGAGAGGAGGGGGAAGCAGGCTCTCTGCTGAGCAGGGAGCCTGATGTGGAGCTCAATCCCAGAACCCTGAGATCATAACCTGAGCTAAAGGCAGAGGCTTAACCCACTGAGCCATCCAGGCACCCCTAAAAGATCTATTTCTAAATAATTTCACATTCATAGCTACAGGGGTTAGGATTTGAACATATTTTCAGGGACCACTATTCTATTCTGCATTAGGGTCTGCATTGGCTATAAGCAGCATATGTCTAACTCCCCTCACTTTGTACAAGTGTTTGCTAACACATTAAGTTTTTTCATATCCATTCCATTAACCAGGTAACTCCCACCTTGTATTTGCTCTCATCATCCTATCTTGAATCATAAAAAAAAATTTTGTAATACATAATTACATATGTATCATGTTGGTTAAACAAGCACACATGTGTGTAAATACCATTAAAGCAGATCTTTTGATCATTTTCTCCATGGACTTTAAACAAGCAACTAGAATATTTAAGTTGGTCAATAAATATTACTTAAATTAATGGAAAGTCGTATTATTCCTCTCCTCTTAGCCATCTAATAGCACCCCATTTCACTCAGAATGAGACATTTACACTCAAGCTATAATATTTTTATTATGGACTATAACATAAAATCTATGACATAAATGTACATCTTAAATAATATATAAAACTAATTCATGTAACCATTATTTAGTTAAGGAAATAGAATATTGCCAATACCTCTAGAAAGCTCCCATGTGTGTTTTCCTGGTCATAATTTCTTTCTTCTTTCACAGAGGTTACCTCAGCTCTGATACCTGTGATAATTACTTCTATGTTTTTCTTTATACCTCTTACACTTGTGTAATTATGTATCAATAAACAAAATTTAATGCTTTTTTAAAATGTATGTAAATTTGTACATTCACACCACCCACATGCAGTTTTGTTTTGCTCTTTTTCTGGCTTTGGGTAGCTAAATCATGTTTCTAAATTTTATCTATATTGAGGTTAGATATACATATTATTTTCTCTAACTTCTCTCACTGTAGCTATAACATTGTATAGATACAACACAATCTATTAATCCATACTCCTACCAAACACTTGGTTTGTTTCCAGCTGGGGTACTTATGAATAATGCTGTTATAAATATTCTATACATTTAACTTGCTACACATAAGCATGCAATACTATAGATTATATAACAAAGTATTAAATTAATCATATTCAACTAGAGATATTCATTTTGAGGAAATGGGTCCAACTGTTTTGCAAATAAAAATTATCATTCTATACTCCAACAGCATTATATCAATCTATGTTTTCTCTAACACTTGGTTTTGTTAGACATTTAATGTTTGTGAGTATGGAGTGGTATCTAACATTCTGATTTTAATTTTCATTCCCCTAATTAGAAGTGAAGCTAAGCACTTTTTATATGCTATTTGATATTTGGATTTTCTCCATTATGAAATGCTCTTTTAAGAAATTTTCCCATTTTTCTACTGGGTGACTTGTTTTTAATTGATTTATCGCTGTATTTATATATTCTGAATATGAGCCTTTGTTGGTTTATGGGTCACAATTATTAGACTCAACACTCATTTTTCTTTGATATTGATGTTCTCTTTTGTTGACTAGAAGTCCTTAATTTTAATGTGGTCAGATTTATCAGTCATTGACTTTATATTTCATGTCCTTTGTGTCTTTATTTTTTTTTAAAGATTTTATTTATTTATTCGACAGACAGAGATCACAAGTAGGCAGAGAAGCAGGCAGAAAGAGCAGGAAGCAGGCTCCTTGCTGAGCAGAGAGCCTTATGCGATGTGGGGCTTGATCCCAGCACCCTGGGATCATGACCTGAGCTGAAGGCAGAGGCTTTAACCCACTGAGCCACCCAGGCACCCCTCCTTTGTGTCTTTTTTAAAAAAAGTATTTGCTGTACTAACATCATGAAGATATTTGTCTGTGTTTTTCTTTTTCTTTTTTTTCTTTTTTTTTTTTAAGAGAGAGTGTGTTGGTGGGGAGGGGCAGGGGGAAAATCATAAGTGGTCTATATGCCCAGTGTGGAGTTCTACATGGGGCTTGATCTCACAATAGTGACCTCACAATAGTGATCTCACAATAGTGAATAGTGAGCTGAAACCAAGAGTCATACACTTAACCAACTGAGCCACCCAGGCGCCGCACCTGTGTTTTGTTTTATGTATGACCTTGGCAATTTAACTGTGTATAATACCTAAAATTGATATGGGGATAGCAAATATAGTATGGACCCACTTGCATTTTGGTTTTCCATATAGGACCCCAAAAGACCCATTTCTAAGTATTGTAATGATCATAATTTCCCACTGCTATTCAGTATTATCATAAATCAAAAAGACATTTTACTACTTATACCTCTACTTAGAATTCTTTCTTTATTACACAGTGATTTGATTATATTCTGTCTTTGTTTACTTATCATTTCCTTGCACAGATCCCTCCTGACCACTGCATCTGAAATGGCAATCCTCTGTTAGATTCAATCCACTTATACATTTTCTTTTTGTTCATAATATTAGTTAGTACTTGAAATTATAGTACATATTTTATTATTTTTTTTAAAGATTTTATTTATTTATTTGACAGAGGTCACAAGTAGGCAGGGAGAGAGAGAGGAGGAAGCAGGCTCCCCAGTAAGCAGAGAGCCTGATGCAGGGCTCGATCCCAGAACCCTGGGATCATGACCTGAGCCGAAGGTGGAGGCTTAACCCACTGAGCCACCCAGGTGCCCCTACATATTTTATTATTAATCAGGTTACTATTTATCTCTCTACGTGTAAGTTCAATGACGAAAGGGATTTTGCCTTGCCTTGTACATTGCTATAACCTATTTGTTCAGCACAATGCACTATAAATATGCAATAAACATTTGTTGAATGAATGAATGAATAAATTAGTAAATTAAAGCGAAGGAGATGTTATCCTGTTATAATATCCAAATGTTCAATATCCAAATATTATTCTGTTATAATATCAATATATGATTATTAAAAAAGCTAAAAATATAAGCAAGGGGATAAAATATTCAGATGCATAAAAAGGAAAAAAACTCAGGCCACAGTTTGAGAGAAAGGATTGGAGAAAAAGGGGATGATAAACAGGGAGGCAAGGTAAGAGATGAAGTAGAATATTAGCCGTATTAGTTAGGGTCTTCCAGAGAAACTACACACACACACATGCACACACAAATACATACATATATATATGTAAATAATATATATACAAAAATAAATGGTATTTATATATTCTGAATATGAGTCTTTCTTGGTTTATAGGTCAGAATTATTTGACTCAACACTTGCTTTTCTTTGATTTTAATATTATCTTTTGATGAATAGAAGTTCTTAATTTTAATATGGCCAGATTTATCAGTCACTGACTTTATTAAAAGTTGATCAGATGATTTGAAATGTATAATTGTAGCAGCTTGATAAAGGGATCTGTGTCAAAACAGGAAGTCTTGGAGTAGGGATAGAGATGAACACATAGTAACTGGTAGAAGGGTTCAAGGAAATGAACCTGATTAAAGACTTTAACATTAGATTGAAAAGGGGAGCACACTTGAGGCTCTTTGATATTAACGTATGCCATGTATGGCCTCTGAGTAAGCAGTTACCAGTGACTAAAAAAGCTGTTGTGAAATTGGGTTATGTGCATAGCAATTTTACAAAAGAGTCTCCCTCATGTTGTTATTAATTGCTTTTATGTAATATAGTCATACAACAAATCGAAGATAAATGTTGTATGAATCATAAAACATAAATATGATGGAAACAGTTATCTTTAGAAATTTCAGAGTTTCTTTTCAATGTAGAAGTGAGTGATTCTCCAATCATCAATTAAATAGCACTAAAGCTCAATCTATGAAAAGTAATTGATATTATGTAGTAGATATTTTTTCTTGGTTGGTTTGAAAAGCTTACTTGGGGAATGGTCTAATAAAAATACTGCCAGGTTAACTTTAGTATACATCTTAAAGCAGAATGAAACAGACATATTCAACTCCACGTTTGTAAAAATATCTTAAGGGATTAAAACAATCAAACTTATAGAATTTTTTAAGAAATTGAATGCCTTTTTCTCTGTTTATTCTTTGATAAAACTTAAGTGAGACTGCCCTTGGAAGACTGGTTCCATTTGGAATGCAAACATCCCAGCACAAACATTCATGTGAGTTAGAAACATCTAATACCAACTATGTGCAGTGTCACTATTGACCAAAATGCTACTGGATGCCTTTGAAATAACCACCTAAGGAGTGCTTGGGTGGCTCAGTGGGTTAAAGCCTCTGCCATGGGCTCAGGTCCTGATCTCAGGGTTCTGGGATCAAGCCCCATGTTGGGCTCTTTGCTCAGTGGGGAGCTTGCTTCCCTGTCTTTCTCTGCCTGCTTCACTGCCTACTTTTGATCTTTCTCTCTGTCAAATAAACAAATAATCTTAAAAAAAAGAAATAATCACTTAAATTCTTTTTTCCTCAAGGAGCACTCATAGAGCTGTATATTTTTCATATAGATCTGATATGTAAGTATAGGTCTGATATAGATCTGATGTATAGACTTTAATCTGATATATAGACTACACTATAACAAATTTCTAAAAATACTATTTTGATTATAAAAAACTTCATTTGACTGTAAGTAAGGATATGCCTTTTTTTAATACAGAAGTGTGGTACTTATGTGTAGTTTATATGGAGACATAAACACATTTAAATTTTTTTTCCAATTTATTTATTTTCAGAAAAACAGTATTCATTATTTAAATTTTGATTAAATATGGAAGCAATAAGGTACAAATTTAGTTAGCAATGATGTTCAGACTATTGCAGATACTTTATAAAACACGTCAGTAAATCAGCCAATCTTATAGGTGACAAATATGATCAATTATAAACATGTTTACATTCTACTTTACTATTTTAGAGATTCATATAATATTTCAAAGTTTCTCATGTATTTCTTTAACTCTGTAAAAAATGTTTTCATTTGTTTTTATGGATTTAAAGTAATCAACACACAATTTATTTTTAAGATACTCAAGGTTAGGGGCGCCTGGGTGGCTCAGTGGGTTAAGATACTCAAGGTTAAAGAGACTTAACCAAGAAAGGATGCTGGAAACCCTTTCTCTATTTCTCTCCTTCTCAACCCTAATCTTCAGTGTAGTCAATTGTTGCATGTAGGTGACAATCTCTCTTAAATTATGATCCTGGTGTCACCACAGACATATTCCTCGCAAGTATGACAGAAGGTTTTCCTCTCTTTCTAGGTAGTAGAAATTTTAATGAATAGCTATTCTTCAGCATGAAGGGCTTTTAAAGTTTAAGAGAGTAATGGACCTGCTGATAATCTTGTTTCTTCCGATAGTTTAGATGGATGGGATTTAGAGGGAAAGTACACCCTTTGTCTGGCTTATCGAGGTAAGCCAGCTTACTGAATTCTCACAATACATTAAATTTTGTGCCATTACTCTTTTTATTCACATGGATTTTCATCGTTCATCTCATTTTTATCTCTCGAATTCTGAGAAAAAAATGACTATAGAGTTTTTTGATAAATCTTGATTAACTACAAATACTCTTTAAATATAGCTTTGGCATAGTTGTGAATGAAACAAAAGTAATTTATGTATGTGTACATACTTATTCTAAGTAGATTTTGTGCTGATTTCTGAAAACTAATGTCTCCACTGTTATATTTCAAAATGAGTATATTTTCAGATGTACTTGATAAAGAAAGTGATTTTCTAAAGGCTTTAAAAATAAAGATTCATCTAATGGAGTTTTGATTTTAAAAAGAGTGCATATATATTTTATTCTTAAAAGTCTTTTTACTGAGTCCCCATGGGATATTAATGCCCACGTTTTAGTATGTTTCTTGTCGAGCTTAATGTACCAAAGGCAAAGCTAAGTGCATTGAATTTTGTAGTGTGTGTGTGTGTGTGTGTGTGTGTGTGTATGCGTGTGTTTATACAAGATAGCAGTCCTTTAAGGGAAAAACATGAAATGTAAGTCTATAAAACTTTATTTTTAGATTTTTGTTGCTTTTTACTGCTTTTCTATTAAAGTTAATTATAGTAGTGTAAGAAAACTTGTACTTCAAACACATCACTTTTTTCAAGCTCCCTAATATGACTAAATATTCTACTAAAATTGTATTTTGCATAATTGCGGATAAACTTCAGTCCAATACTTATGGAAAAGAAGATTTAGTTCTAAAATAACATGGACCAAGACCAATCATTCATATTTAAATTAGAGAAAAATGAGAGAAACATGATCTCTGTGCAATTTGAGATCTTAAATAACTATTCTTCTGCATCCTAGATCATATCCTAAATAAGGTTTAACAAAACATGGACACTTAAAAATATTTGCAGGCTTGAGTTGTATAAGGAATATTTGCTCTAATTCATTGTTATTTCTTCTATTAACAGATTTGGCAAAATACATAATTGATTATGATGATCATGTAAAGATTCTGAATTAACAGTTTTGTTCCAGGTAATTGGTGACCATTTCAAACAATATTATTTCCAGAGCACATAGAACTTTTTCTTGACCTCTTATTTCTAAATGAGAAGACATAAATGATATAAACTACAAAATCATATGTATATCAGCAATGGAAATCTAAGATGGTTTTCAAATGCATGAAAACTGGAGACAGTTTTGCTTGAGACAAAATGCTCTTTGCTGAAATGCAGAGTTTTTCAGAGACATTCCATTCAGGGCACATACTGACTGAATCCTGGGTCAGAGGGGAAAAATGCTATAGAGGAATTGAGTGACTGGCAACAAACATATAGACTATATGGATAATACTAATATTGTAGTGTCATAGTGTGGCTATGTAAGATAATGCCCTTGTTGTTAAGAATTACACAATTTTAGGGGTAAAGAAGCATATCTGAAATATACTTTCAGGTATTTCAGAAAAAAGCTAAGGTAGATTATGTGTCTATATCTAAATGAAAATCTATATTACTACATTTCTCTAAATCTATATCATCATCTATACATATGCCATATCTATGCTCATATCTGTATTTACTTATGTCTGTATCTATCCATGAAGAAGGAGAGTGTGAGAAATATACTAAGGATATTCTTCTATCTCTCTTCTAATAGTCAAATATTCTATGCTATTTATATCCTTGTTACTCCTCCGAAAACATTATTTTTTCTTCTTCGATCTCCTCCTTGAAAGACTGACATGTTTGGACCATGTCATCAAGGCTCCCATAATCTCTGGATTCCATTTGGGTTCCACCAGTGGGGAAACTCGCCATTGAATCTGAAGGAAGAAAGAACTTGAAGTAGAGATATTTATTCCTTTGCTCAATATATTAACTTTTTCCAGGTTTTAGTAACCTGTGTCTTTCTTCATGGCTTAATGGCTAGGAATGGTAACAGCTTGAGACTACTAGACACATTTTCCCTTGTGCTTTTTTTTATACTTCACTAACACCTTTGCAGTTATTCCTTTGTAAATAAAACCACTTTAAATTAACCATTAATGAGTGTTCAATTCCCCTTTGGGATATTTTCTGATAGAGGTGCTAATCCTATTGACCAGTAAGTCATGGTCACTATGTTAAAAGCACTACGTAGATTTTTGTAATTCTTGCAAATATATGCAACTTTAATGACATCATCTCCATTTTAGAAATGAGAGAATGGATTCCTGGGTTCCAGTAACTTATTGTTATAAATAAAATTGTGCTCCCCCCAGAATTTATATGTTGAAATCTTAATCCCCAATGCCTTAAAATATTACTTTATTTGAAGATAAGGCCTTTAAAGAATGATTAAATTAGGGGCCCTTGGTTGGCTCAGTTGGTTTAGCACCTAACTCTTGATTTCAGCTAAGGTCCTGATCTTGGGGTTGTAAGATAGAGCCCTGCATCACATTCTACACTCAACACAAAGTCTGATATCCTCTCTCTCCTCTTCCTCTAACTAGACTGCACTCATATACTCACTCTCCAAATTAATTAATTAATTAATTGTTTTAAAAAAGAAAAATAATGATTAGGTTAAAATGAGACTATTAGGGAGAGCCCTAATTCAAACTAATGTCCTTATAAAAAGAAACAACTGCAAACGGACTAAGGGATGACCATATGAGGAGGGCACAATAAGAAGGTGGTCACCTGCAAGTCAAAGAAAGAGACCTCAGAACAAACAAACTCTGTCAACATCAGAACTCTGAAAAAATAATTTTTTTAAATCACCTAGTATTATAGTACTTTGTTATGGCAGTCCAAGCAAACAAATACACTTGCTTAGTCCATATGTAAAATAACCTTCCCTAAAAAGGTGCAGGATTTGTCACAGTTCTGTCAACCCAGTACTATGTTCACCATATCATCCTTCTCTTCTCATTCATTTTGTCAATTATTTATCATTTGCTGATTGCTTCATAATATTTTGTATTGACATCTCTTAATTAGGTTATAAAAGTATTGAAAGCAGTTTTATAATTATATATCCCCACATGATAAGGATGGTTAATAATTATTTAAGACTTGCCATGTACCAGGCTGTTTGTTATTGCATAAATTACATTATGTCACCGAATCCTTCAAAATATCCATTATTTTATTATAGTTTTATGTGTATTTTATAGATGAGAATGTGAAATGCAGAGAACTTAAGCAGCTTGCTTAAACTTATGCAATTGGTAATCTGCACAGCTAAGATTCTTATTTAAGCACTTAACTATGTGGATTATGCTATAATCATGATCCCTAGCCCAGAGCAGAGCCCAGTGATCTAACATGATACAGAGCACATAAAGTAAATACTTGAATAAAAAAAAAGAAAAAAAAGTATTGGGGTAATACTAAATAATTTTAAGCATAAAGAAAGTAATAAAAAATAAGCATCAGTTTAATATTACATTTAAAAATCAAGATACTTCATTTATAAATTGTGGAAGAGTCACACTGTTTTTCTTCTTAAATTATAATTCTTACAGTGTTGTGAATATCTTCAAACTAAAAAATAATGTATAAGAGTGCCTGGGTGGCTCGGTCTGCTAAACATCTGCCTAGAGATTGGGTCATGATCCTAGGGGGATGGAGCCTCCACTGGGCTTTTTGCTCAGACAGGAGCCCACTTCTCCTTTTCCCTCAGCCACTCCTCCCTCGTTCTCTCTCTCTCTCTCTCTCAAATAAATAAATAAAAATCTTTTAAAAAATAGTAAGGTATACTATAAGAAGGAAGAGCTTTTGATCTATGCACTTTTCAGAGCCGAAAAACAATTCTATCATCATTAAATGGTGGCATTTTCCATCACTTATTGAAAGATGACTCTACTTTTCTTCATAGTCTTTTTTTTTTCTTAAGATTTTATTTATTTATTTGACAGACAGAGAGCACAAGTAGGCAGAGAGGAAGGCAGAGAGAGAAAGAGAAGCAGGCTCCCTGCGGAGCAGAGAGCCCGACGCGGGGCTTGATCCCAGGACTCTGAGATCATGACCTGACTCGAAGGCAGAGGCTTAACTCACTGAGCCACCCAGGCACCCCATAGTCTTTATTACTATCTGACACATCATATAATTATTAGGTATATGTTTATTTCTCTCTCTTATACCTAAACTGTAAGTTCCAGAGATCAAGAGTCATGAATGAATGTAAATTAGATCCAAAGATCGTTACTATCCTTAAATGAAGGGGCAAGATAGACTGGTGACCCATGTATTCCTCTCACAAAATGTAGCTAGAAGGCAGCCTGCTGGAAAACAGAGAAAATAGGAAATAGAACTAGAACAGGGATTTTAAAATAACTTGTTGATGTTTCCGCACATTAACATAAACACACTTCTTCATTTCAAGTTAAATGTCTTCATCATTGTTCTTCAGAACAGTAGTTTCCAAACATGAATATCTATGTATCCAAAGTATCTAGGAAAGCTTTCCCAAATACTTATTCCTGAGCCTTATCTCATAACCAGTAAAGCCAATTGTGGTAATCAATAACTTAAATTTTAGTATCTGATAGTTGTGATTAGGCAGCAATATTAATGACACCAAAGGTAGAAATCCTGTATGTAATTGTTTATTTCTAAGAGAGAGAGAGTGAGAGAGAGAGAGAGAGAGAGAGGAGGGCAGGCAGAGGCAGAAGGAGAGAGAAAATCTTAGACATGCTCCATACTTAGCATGGAGCCCAGTGCGGGGCTGGATCTCAGAACCCTGAGATCATGACCTGAGCCCAAAGCAAGAGTCAGACACCCTACTGAGCCACCCAAGCACTCCTGCACTTATTTTAAATAGAAGACGTATAAAGATGTTAGTGATTTAGAAAAATGAAAGAAGTCTACATAATGATAAATAAAAATATTGATGGGTAAGAAAAATGATATCATTGAATAGATTCTTTTTCTTCTGTGCAAGAGTTATTAAAGACACTTGAATTCATATACTAACTTTCATTATCAGAAGGTTTAATAGTCATTTGAAATAGAAAGGACCCAACTGTTCTACTCTAAAGATGATAATGATATCTCTCCTAGAACTGTTGAATAGTCACTGTTCTCATCTGGAAAAATCACATTACAATAATGCAATAACTTTATAAATGGAAAATTAAAGTGACCCTGACAAACTTTGAATAAAAATGTTTGCAATGTTCCATTGCAAACCCATTTTGTAAAAGAAAAGCTAGTCTATTCTTCTTAAAGATTAGAAGGGAGTGTTTGGGACCTCTCAGATAATATATGTGTGGTTATTAAACTACTCAGTTGACAATGAATTGTGATATGTGCCAAGAATTTTTTTCATTGCATAGGACTCATTCATTTATGAGTTCAGATCATTATTTGTGAGTTCAGATAATATTTATAAGTAACATCTTCCAGTTTTTCTCCCAAAATAATATTATTGGCATAATAAAAATTATTACTGTTTTTCTACTGACTTAAGTTGATTTTGCTGATGGGTAACAATGCAGTTACAAAGTATCAGCTGAGTTGAGTCCTCTTTCATTATTTAGCACGTGAAATATTGTCTTGCAAATTAATAATATTTGAAAGGAAACCACACAACACACTTAATATAAACAGGAAGTGAGAAGTTGTGAGGAAATGCAATACTACCTTACTTTATCCCTGAACACTTTCAAATATAGTGAACTTTGTTTCCATCCTGTCCTCAGTATCCTTTATCATTTTTTCTACAAAAAAAATACAAAAATCCACAACATTTTCCAAAAGCTATAATAATTATATATACTTCTGTCCACCCATATGTTAAAGTCCTCCTCACAATTCATTTGTATGCACAGAAATTCACCAAGTTTGGCTTGACTGAGGTACTACAATTAAAACCACAATTCTTATGTTTTTAAACAGATTTTCCTTATGAAATTTCAGAAAACATCTTTGTGCTTACACGAAAACATAATTTGTGTTGTCACAATCTAATAATTTCTAGAGAAACTTGCAAGTATTAACTTGCTGTCTGCATTCCTTTAAGTTTCTAGTTTGTGTTCAATAGCCAGGTTGCACTGGCATCTAAAAGGCAGAGAAAAATAAACAGGGACATCCATAAATTGCTTCCCTATTTGCATTATTCACATGTATTTTAGACCATAATACCATGCTAGTACATGGACGGGACTGGAAGAGATTATGCGGAGTGAAATAAGTCAAGCAGAGAGGATCAATTATCATATTGTTTCATTTATCTATGGAGCATAACAAATAACATGGAGGACATAGGGAGATGGAGAGGAGAAGGGAGTTGAGGGAAATTGGAAGGGGATGTGAACCATGAGAGACTATGGACTCTGAAAAACAACCTGAGGGTTTTGAAGGGGCAGGGGTTGGGAGGTTGGGGGGAACCAGGTGGTGGGTATTAATGAGGGCATGTATTGCATGGAGCATTGGGTGTGGTGCAAAAATAATGAATACTGTTACGCTGAAAAGAATTTTTAAAAAATTTTTAAAAAATTTTTTAAAAAATCCAGGTGAAGTTCTGGGTATTTTCTTGATAATTTCCAAATCCAAACTCTAATTTATTCATGTCAAAATATTCCTAGTAACCCTTGATCCCATAATCTTTCAAATCATACCTGCCCAATCAGCATACTTTCAAAAATTTCCAGATGGTAACTCTTTCCCACTACCTTCTGTGGTCCACTTTAATCCAAGTCACCATCATTTCTCAGGAGGATTATTGTAATAATCTTCACCTTGTTCCTGTTCCTTACACTTTGTTCTCTCAATTGAATAGCCAGCATGATATGATTAAATAGTCCCAATTGTATGACTTCTCTGCTCAGACTGCTCAGTCCTTTTAATCTCTCTTTCAGAATGATCTTCAAATTCCAGCCATCTTTTCTCCTGCAAGCCTGATGACCTCTCTGACCTTATCCAGAATGTTCACCCTTATTTATTCCACTCTTGCCCAAAGACTCATTTTGTTGTATGAACACACAGGCATACTTTATTTATTAATTCACTCATTCATTTATTCATTCATTCATTTGACCTGAGAGTCTATGCAGTTTTTCTCACTCTGTAGTGACACTTTCATTCATGGCTTTCTCTCTCCCTCCCTTCAAGTGTTTGCTCAACTGTCTTGTTTGGAATGATGAGTTCCTTGATGTTCCTACTTTAAATCACCTCCTCTTTTCTATCCCATCATAAGCATTTCTTTCTTATAGCTTTCTTTTTATTACCTGAGAAGTTGACGTATTTTACTGGTTTGTTCAATACCTATGCCCCCCCATTAGAATTTAAACATCACAAATTAGGGATTTTTGTCCATTTTCTTGACTGTTCTATTTCCAGCTCCTTGGAATAGTGCTTGGTTTATAATCTTATGTTCATGAATTGATGAATTATTATAAATGAAGCACATTTTATGGCTGCTATTTTCTTCCAGAAAGTTGGACAACTTTTTTTTATTGCTCTTTTTTTCATGGAAAAACATCTCAGGAGAAAACATATAGCATAGTTCTATTCTCGCTTTATTCTGACATGTAAAACATTATTACAGGTAGAGGTAACATCCTTAGAAAAAATTGCACACTTTTGAATTAAGTAAAGAACTAAGTGCTCATTTCTTTTAAACTGGTAATATTAAGGTTCAAATTATTTATTGGATAATAAAGCAGAGATATTTTTACAGGGTTGAGAAAAGTTCGGACATTTCATTCATTAAACAAAACATCCTAAAGAGAAGTAATATATGACAGTTTTATCTGTTTCCTACTAAATTTTAGAAGTAGACGTAAAGTAAGAAATTGAATTATATAATATTGTCCAATTGTTAAAAACCACATGTATATCAAGTATCACATGTGTCTTAGTGTTGGAGTCACACAGTCTACCTGATACTTTACTCATTAGCCTTATTCCTTCTGTTCAGGGAAAATATTCAGTTTTATGGTATAATGTTATAAGATTTATATGGAAAAATCAACTACTTTGGATATAGAGATTTCTCTTGAACCAAATCCTTTTATTCAGTATCAAGAAAATGTAGCATACAAGATCAAATCACCTGCAAATTATGGTAGGCAAATTCCTTTAGTGAAAAATCTATTCATTTTAAGATCACTCATTCATATGTTCAGCATTAATTAAATAGAAAATATTGTTACAAATTTGTAAAGGCACACACAACACAACTCTGCCAGCTGACAAATGAGGCATCATTTAATGGACTGTCTGAATCTTTTTTCTTTATTTTTTACTCCTAAAAAATCTTTTAATTTTTAGTATTGTGTCTTTTTTGTCAGGAAAAATTGTGTTGTAAAACGTACGTTATTTTTTAGTGGAATTTGTCATTGAGGGTTTATTTTTTAATTTTTCTTCAAACAGATCATGCATATATATTCACATATATATTTGCCTCCCTTTATCCACCTGGTATTTATTTTTTGAACAATGCGAAACTGAAGAATATGTTTTCCCAAATAGTCATTTTTCTTGCCCTTGTGGTTTCAGTTATTTTTCAAGATACTTTGTATTTTAGATTATGTATATACATATAGTAGCAATTATTTAGTATCCTAATAATAGGCTATTTTCATTACTATAGATTATAAATTATTTTAAAATACATCCAGACAAGTTCTGAAGTTGGGGAGACATCTAGGATAAATATGCTTTAATCATGTTCATAAACTGAAAAAAATATGTCAGAGGAAAAGAGAATAAGAGAAAGGATAAATTATAAGGCAAATTCTTAAATGTAAACCTTTATGCTGATCATAAAAAGAAAAAAAAATATTCCTACATTTGAAACAAGATGTAAGGAGATAGAGATGGTTTTGAGTGCGTTTGTATTTATATATACACACACACACATATATATAATGTATATACACATTTATGTGTATATATATGTGTGTGTGTGTATATATATACATGGAAACAAAAATTGGATTTTAAATTTGATAATCTCACTTTCTGCGTAAAGTAGGAGGAAATATTAATATTGTTTATTAGTGTAAAAATATTGAAAAAAAAAGAAGTTCAAGGAAGTATTAACTTGCTGTTTTAAGTAATTTAGGCGTTAGAGAAGAAACTTTTATAGCATTTAGAGGAAAACAAAATCAATTCTATATATCAATTAGTTTTTTCCTCTCGCTTCAAATTTGATTACATATCAATTAAGAAATGCAAAATTTTGCTATATAGTAGTTAACTTTGTAATTAGGAAAAGAACTAAAAATCAACATTACTTAAAACTCATACTTACATCACAATAGTGGAATAGACTCCACAGAACAGTGTAATAAGTCTTCAGGGTATACTTTGCTCTGGTTCTTTGTGTTCCCTAGATAAGTAGGAATTTGAGTTTTATAATCAGAGAAGAAATCACCCCAAACATTTATTTGGGATGTTGGAAAAGTACAGAAGGTTATGTGTGTCATAATCTGTGTAGATTTAGTTGGAAAGCTTAGAAGGTTACGTGTTTAATTGGAATTAGCAATTTAGTTGGAAAAGCATTGAAGGTCATGAGTGTTGTAATATGTATAGAAGGAAAAGTCAGTTCTTTACATTTTTTAAAAGAATTCACAGATTAAGAAATTGGCTCTCTGATAGGTAAAGTAGAGCAGAATTGTATTTGTTGTTAGGAATTGCTTCAATATGATTAAAAACCTATATTTTAGGTTTATTGGATATTCTGCTGGCAGCAAAACTAAGAATTAGAAGCCTACATTTCATACATGATAATTCAATCAATCCACCTAGAAATATTTATTGACTCTTTTTGTCCTTTCAGTAAACTTAAGCAGTTAAAATGGCAGACACGTATGTAAAATGTACAGTAAACATCGCTAACAATTGGAGAGTTACTTATTGGGAATAGAAATAGAAAGCATCTATATTATCAAGATCATGCAGATTTACTGTTACTTAGGTTTACTATAGTTGTTCGATGAGGAGCAAGTGTGGGACACTTGCAGTATCAATCACTGAGTACCAGGGAGGGAAGGACTTCAGGTCAGAGGATGTAATACAGATGTTGGGCAGTGCCCTTACAGTAGTTTGTTCACAGGCTTTCTTTCTTAACCATCCCAGATCTAACCATCTAACCATGATCTAACTATCCCAGAGAGTAATTCTTCACCCGTGGCCTGTCTTTAGTATCTTGTTCCTGCACCAGTAGAATTTAGTAATCTGTCTGTGTTCTTCACTGGCACTACACTCATCAGGCTGGCTCTGTTATTTTCTCTGGCTGGCTTTGATTTTTTTCTAGTTGTATGATTCTCCATCTGCTTCCTTTTGTGGTGGCAAAGTGGCCCTGCCTATCTCTTCACATTCTGCCGTTTTTGTAGTTTTGCTTTAACTATATTTTAAACATGTAGCATAGTTAATGGAAAACTGTAGAAATGCCTAGTACTTGTTTAGATTCTTTGCAAGGAAGAGTTAGTCCTTGCCACTGACTAAACTGTGTTTTAAACCAAGGTGCAGAAACTTGCAGAAACTTCATGCAATATGTTTTAAGAAACCAAAATGGAAAATCCAAGTGAACTGTTGCCTGTGTTTAGCCTTGTGATTTAAAGACAGCTGGTAGAGATAAGCACTAACATAAATCTTGCCTGAATTTCCCAAACCCAGCATATGAATCGTGAATTCCTTATCACTTTTTCTAGATATTTAACCATAGGTGATGGTGATATAGCAGAACCGAAAGAATAAAATTTGTATTTAGAAAATCTAGGTTCAGAATCTTATTTGCTGGTTATTTGACTTTGGGGAATGAACTTTGTCTGTGCAGTCCCCTTCAGTTTTAGAGAAGAGCAAACTGAAGCTAAGAGAAAATATGTAATTTCCTTAACTTTTCAAAGCTAGAAAGTGCCAGAGATAGATGTAAAAATTGGGTCTTTATGACCTTAAAATCTATGTCAGTCACCACATAGAGTGCCCAAGTTTTCTTTGTTTTGTTTTGTTTAGTTTTTTAATTATAATGTATTTTTTTTTTTAAAGAAAGCTCATTACTGGAACTCATCGCTACTTAAAAACTTATGTAACTTCTGATCAATTCCTGCCTATAACTTATGACCCAGTTTCCCTTTAGCCTATAGCTGAATTCTTTGGGTCTTGAATATTCTTTCTAGGAATAGAGGCATACCTTAAAGATATTCCGAGTTTGGTTGCAGAGCAGTAAAATAAGGAAAATATAGCAATAAAGTGAGTCAATTGAATATTTTGGTTTTCCAGTGAGTATAAAAGCCATGTTTATGTAGACTAATAATTGTGTAATAGCATCATGTCTAGAAAATGTACATAACTTAATTAAAAAATAATTTATTGTTAAAAAATGCTGACCATCTCAGACAACAAAAAGAAATAAAAGACATCTGAATTGGCAAAGTAGAAGTCAAATGTGAAAAACCCAAAAGACTCCACTCCGAAACTTCCAGAACTCATACAGGAATTCAGTAATGTGTCAGGAGATAAAATCAATGCACAGAAATCAGTTACATTTCTATATACCAACAACAAAACAGAAGAAAGAGAAATCAAGGAATCAATCCCATTTATAATTGCACCCTATATTATAAGATACCTAGGAATAAATCTAACCAAAGAGGCAAAGAATATGTACTCAGAAAACTATAAAGTACTCATGAAAGAAATTGAGGAAGAGACAAAAGATACAAAGATTCCATGCTGATGGATTGGAAGAACAAGTACCATGAAAATGTCTATGCTACCTAGAACAATCTGAACATTTAGTGCAATCCCTATCAAAATACCATCAACTTTTTTCAAAGAAATGGAACAAATAATCCTAAAATTTACTTGGAACCAGAAGAGACCCCGAATAGCCAGAGGAATTTTGAAAAAGAAAACCAAAGTTGGTAGCATCACAATTCCAGACTTCAAGCTCTATTACAAAACTGTAATCATCAAGACAGTATGGTACTGGCACAAAAACAGACACATAGATCAATGAAATAAAATAGAGAGCCCAGAAATGGACTCTAAACTTTATGGTCAACTAATCTTAGACAAATCAAGAAAGAATGTCCAATGGAAAAAAGACAGTCTCTTCAACAAATGGTGCTGGGAAAATTGGACAACTACATGCAAAAGAATGAAACTGGACCATTTCCTTATACCATACACAAAAATAGATTCAAAATGAATGAAGACCTCAATGTGAGAGAGGAATCCATCAAGATCCTTGAGGAGAACACAGGCAGCAACCTTTTCAACCTCAGGCACAGCAATTTTTCCCTAGAAATATCACCAAAGACAAGGGAAGCAATGGCAAATATGAACTACTGAGACTTCATCAAGATCAAAAACTTTTGCACAGTAAAGGAAATAGTCAACAAAACCAAAAGACAGCTGACAGAATGGAAGAAGATATTTGCAAATGACATATCAGATAAAGGGCTAGTATCCATAATCTATAAAGAACTTATCAAATTCCACACCCAAAGAATAAAGAATCCAGTCAAGAAATGGGCAGAAGACATGAACAGACATTTCTGCCAAGAAGACATCCAGATGGCCAACAGACACATGAAAAAGTTCTCCACATCACTTGTCACCAGGGAAATACAAATCAAAACTACAGTGAGATAACACCTCACACCAGTCAGAATGGCTAAAATTAACCAGTCAAGAAACAACAGGTGTTACCAAGGATGCAGAAAAAGGGGAATCCTCCTACATTGTTGGTGGGAATGCAAGCTGCTGCAGCCACTCTGGAAAACAATATGGAGGGTCCTCAAAAAGTTGAAAATAGAGCTGCGCTATGACACAGGAATTGTACTACTTGGTATTTACCCCTAAAGATACAAATATAGGGATCAGAAGGGGCATATGCACCCAAATGTTTATAGTAGCAATGCCCACAGTAGCCAAACTATGGAAAGAGCCTAGATGTCCATTAATAGATAGATGGATAAGAAGACTGTGGTATGGAATATTGTACAGCCATCCAAAAAAAAAAAACCCCAAATCTTGCCATTTGCAACATGGATGGAACTAGAAGGTATTATGCTAAGTGAAATAAGTAATCAGAGTAATATAATTATTATATGATCTCTCTGATATGAGGGATTTGAGAGACAGGGTTATGGGTTGTTGGGGGAAGGGAGGGAAAAATGAAACAAGATGGGACAGGGCAGGCAGACAAACCCTAAGAGATTCTTAATCTCAGGAAACAAACTGAGGGTTGCTGGAGGGGATGGTGGGTGGGAGGGATAGGATGGCTGGGTGATGGACATTGGGGAGGTTATGTGCTATGGTGAGTACCTTGAATTGTATTAAGACCAATGACTCACGGACCTGTATCCCTGAAACAAATAATACATTACATGTTAATGAAAAAATTCATTGTTAAATAAAAACTTGGAATACTATAAATAAATTTCATGACTAGACTGTGTCACTAATACAAATTAAAAACATAAAGCATGATTTCATTTTTAAAATAGATTTGAGAGATTTCACCAAGCATGAGTTAAATAAACTTAATTTTCCCAGAAAAAAAAAAATGCCAACCATCATCTAAGTTTTCATTGAGTTATAATCTTTTTGCTGTTGGAGGTTCTTGCTCATTGTTGATGGATGCTCACTGACCAGAGTGGTGGAGCTGAAGTTTAGGGTGGTCATGGCAATTTATCAAAATGAGACAATAGTGAAGCTTATCACATCGACTCTTCCTTTCAGAAATGATTTCTCTGGAGTATGTAACATTGATTGTTAGCATTTCACCCACAGTATTTTTTTTAAATTAGAGTCAATCCAGGGTGCCTGGGTGGCTTAGTCAGTTGAGCGTCTGACTCTTGGTTTGGGATCAATTCACGATCTCAGGGATGTATGACGGAGCCCATCTTCAGGCTCTTTCTTAGTGTTAAGTCTGCTTGAGATTCTCTCTCTTCCTCTTCCTTCCCCTATACCACCTCCCCACTTACATGTTCTCTCTGTCTAAAATAAATAAATAAATAAATAAATAAGTAAATAAAATTAGAGTTAGTCCTTTCAAATTCTGCTACTGTTTATCAATTAAATTTATGTACTATTCTAAATTCTTTGTTGGCATTTCAATAATGTTCATAGCGTTTTCACCAGGAGTAGATTCCAACTCAAGAAACCACTTTCTTTGCTCACAAGAAACAATTTGCCATCTGTTTAAGTTTTACCATAACATTGTAGCAATTAGGTTACATCCTTGGGACCCACCTCTAATTCTAGTTGTTTCAGTGTTTCTACTGTATCTGCACTTACTTCCTCCACTGAAGTCTTGAACCCCTCAAAGTCATCCTTGAGAGTTGGAATCAACTTTTTCCAAACTCCTGTTAATATTGATATTTTGACTTTTTCATATGAATTAAAAACGTTCTTAATGGCATCTAGAATGTTGAATTCTTTCCAGAATATTTTTCAATTTACTTTTCCTACATTCATCAGAGAAATCACTATCTGTGGTAGCAATAGCCTTACAAAATGTATCTCTTAACTAATAAGACTTGAAAGTTGAAATGACTCCTTGATCCATAGGCTGCAGAATGAATGTTGTGTTAACAGGCATGAAAACCACATTGATCTCATTGTACATTTTCATCAGAGCTCTTGAGCAACCAGGTACATTGTTAGTGAGCAGTAATGTTTTCAATGGAATCTTTTTGCTGAATCTGAGTAGTAGGTCTCAATAGTGTAAACTGTGTTATAAACAGATGTGTTGACATTCCAGCTTTGTTTCATTTCTAGAGCACAAGCAGAATGCATAATTCTTAAAGGCCTTTCAGTTTCTGAATGGTAAATAAGCATCGGCTTCAACTGAACATCAGTTGAACATCAGACTCAGCCTGTCTTTGAAGCTTTGAAGCCAGACACTGCCTTTTCTCTCTAGATATGAAAGTCTGAGATGGCATCTTCTTCCAATAGATTGTCTACATTGAAGATCTGTTATTTAGGGTAGCCACATTTATGAGTTCTCTTAGCTGGATCTTCTGGGTACCTTGCTGCAGCTTCTACATCAGTACTTGCTGCTTCAACTTGTGGACCTGGATGTTTATGTTCTGGATCTGGATTCTTTCCTTAAACCTCATGAACCTACCTCTGCTAGCTTCAGCCTTTTCCTATATAGCTTGCTCACCTCTCTTAGCCTTCACAGAGTGGAAGGGAATTGGGGCTGTGCCTTGGATTAGCCTTTGGCTTAAGGTAATATTGTGTCTGGTTTGATCTTCTCTCCAGACCACTCAGACTTTCTCCATATAGTAATAAAGCTGTTTCACTTCCTTATCATTTGCATGTTGTCCAGAGTAACATTTTTAATTTCCTTCAAGAAATTCTTGCATTCATAATATAGTTAACTATTTGGTGCAGGAGGCCTAGATTTTGGTCTAAGCTTTCTATATACTCTCCTCACTAAACTTAATCATTTCTAGCTTTTGATCTAAAGTGAGGAACATGTTGCTCTTCCTTTCACTTGAACACTTGCAGGTTGTTAATTGGCCTCATTTCAATATTGTTGTGTCTCAGGGAATAGGGAGGCCTGAAGAGAAAGGAGAGATGGGGTAACAGCTATTCAATGGAGCAACCAAACACACACACATTTATCAAGTACTCTGTCCAGAAGGGTCATGGTTTGTGGCACCTCAAAACAATTATAATAGCAACATCAAACATCACTGATTATAGATCACCACAATAAATATAATAATAATGGAAAAGTTTGAAATATTGAGAGAATTACCATCATGTGACACAAAAAGAAGAGGCAAATGAATACAGTTGGGAAAGTGTTGCTGATAGACTTGCACATGCAGGATTACCACAGACCCTTAATTTGTTTAAAAAAAAAGCAGTATTCACAACATACAACAAAGTGAATATGATAAAATGATATATGTCTATTTTTTTTTAAGATTTTATTTATTCATTTGACAGACAGAGATCACAAATAGGCAGAGAGGCAGACAGAGAGAGAGGAAGGGAAGCAGGGTTCCTGCTGAGCAGAGAGCCTGACACAGAGCTTGATCCAGGACCCTGAGATCAGGACCTGAGCCCAAGGCAGAGGCTTTAACCCACTGAGCCATCCAGGCAACCCGGCATATGTCTGTTTTGTAACTGAATCCACAAAGACCATTTTTCTTCATTCAAAGCAGAAAGGTTTTTCTTCTTAGATATTTTATAAAGATACTCCTCATATTTTTCTCCTCTTAGCCAATCATTCATTATTTCTTTCAAAACTCAACCCTGGTCCAAATTAATAAAGTGTATTTTGTTTCAATCTTTTGACTAGATATTTCTTCTGCTGCCTTGTCTTGTCTAAAATCAGATTCTCAACGAAGGTCCTACTTTAATTGCACCTCCACCTGTTGAAAAAATGTAAATTTTCTCACACTCTACAGATCTTATGATATTTATGTACATTAGAAATCTCCAACTGACCTAGCTACTACTGACCTTCCTCCACCTGACCAAATGCAGAACATTGTAATTTTACTCTGTTATAAGACCCTCACTTCTTTGTGAGTTGTGCAACTTGCCTCTACCACCCTCACTTTCGTGTCACCCATAGAATGTCTTCATATGTTCTTCACCCTTCAGCAAATTCAGAAAATAGAGTATAGTGTATCATCTTTCTGTGGAAACCCCAACCATCATGAAGGACTTCAAAATCAATATGAAATCTCTATAGAGGTCTTGTAAAAAGCCTAGCCTCTCAGTTTTCCAAACATCTTAAATACCATGACTTTTCTTGTCTCTACACTTTGGCCAGACGATCCAGGATTACATACTGACAGCCCTTTTGTAATACTGTTCTACCTGGAAAAACAAAAACAAAGCAAAACAAAAAAAACAACAAAGCATGAAATCAGACATTTTGCTTTAGGACCTTACCTTTCTATTGTTTTCTCAATTTCTTTGTAAACCTATGCCCATTACAACTGTTTACCAAATTCTCTTGAATTACTGGCTTATTGAATTCTATTGTGTTCCCAGTTTTGATGCACTCACTGTCATGTCACTCATTCTCTAACCCCACTTCTCCCTTGTCCTTTCACTACATCAAATAACAAAACTGTAAACCTGGATAACTTAATAGTCTGCATTGTGCTGCCCAAAGTTGGGTTTCAGAGTATTTCTGAGGGAAAAATCAATTGAGCATATTTACAACTATAAATTATCAACAATTTCAACTTGGTCTCCAATTCCACTAAGCAACTGGTTTTCTAAATGTTTTGTTTTCCACTTTCCATGAGTATTTCAGTCTCCTTCAACTATCATCAAACCTCGCATAAGCTGTCTCCTTACTATTTCATTCTGAACAAATGATTTTTATATGCCACTTAACCAAACCAAACCAAACCAAACCAAACCAAACAAAATGAAATAAAAACAAGAAACCCAGAGTAGAGAAGGAAATCACTTCAATGTCTAAGGACCATACCACAAATCTGTCAATATTTGTAACTATTTTTTTCATCTCTTTTCTTTCTATTATGAATTAGGGGGGCTAAAGAGACTATGTAGCTTGCTCAAAGTCACACAACTGTGAATAAACAGGAATGTGAACTTGACTTTCCTGCCTTCAAATCCCATTTTCATACTACTGAAATATTCTAAATGTCATAGACATACTATGTGAATAAACACAGTATCTTTCCTTGAATTTAAGATGATTAATTTTGCTGCATCTCCCCATTTTCTTGTTCTGATAAAAACTATGCTGTGAGTAATTTTATATGAATTATAGTGATTACGAGCAGCCTAATAATATCATTTTATAAAGGAATAAGGGAAAACCCATAATTCATAATAACAGAGAAACTAATACTTGACAAACCTTTGCTGTGGTCAATAATCTATTTAGGAAGGCCAGTTTTGTTTCTTTGAAGCTCCAAAGGATCTAGTATAATGTGATTTATTCCTGAAACACTGTGAAATTAATGAAAATATTATTTGTGGGGAAAAATGAGTTTACTTGCATTTGTAATAGGCTTGCCTGCAGCAGCAGCTGTGCTTATATCAAGAATATGCCATGCTGAAAAATGGAAGGTTGATTTCTGTTGTTTTTCCTTTCTTTCCCCTTACATTTGTTGTTTATCATTTTAAAGAAAATGAAAATTATTTGAAATTATTTTATTATACTACAGGGGAAAGAATAATAGTGTCCCTGGAAATTCAGCTATGCCCAACTCACTCTTAATATCATTTATGTGATTATCCCAGTCATTTGAGTTAGTTCAAATACTGTTAATTGTAAGAGATCAATTAATCCCTACTATCAAAATCACCTAAAAATTAGTGTCAGTTTTTTTCCAAGAGGAAGTGAGTCAGGATTTTACTAGGCAGCTGGTTTATCCAAATAGTTTAGTTGAACACTAGGACACATTCTTCCTCTGGTATATTTTGCACTTACAGGGCATATACAAGGGTACATTGAAGCATATGATAGAAGAATTTAAAATAGACTGTCCTTGCTTCATTAGTCAGTACTTCCTAGGAATAACTGTTTAACTGGCTTCATGTTATTCATATAGGTATATTGAGAAAAATGATTCAATGCCTTTTCAACATTCATTATATCTATACCTTTCCTCATACCAAGAAGAAAAAAACATATATATGTATATTTAGTATTTATACATATTTATGTATATATATAATATATGTGTAAATAATGTATGTAAATATGTAAATTCTCATACATAATATGAGAAAATAAAATTCAGATTGTTTGCACTATATTTTTAATAAGCCAGCATTAGATAATTTTGCTCTCATATTGCATTCTAATGCCCTCAAAGCAACTGTTTACTGATATGATACTTTTTGAATCTTACTAGGGCTGGCATCAAAATGATCAACTTTAATTTTTCAGTTTTCATAGTCTATTTCTCCTTTTTGTACATTTGTATATAGACTGACCTTAGTGTATTTGTGTCCCTCGTTTTTTTTTTCCTCCCTCATTTTTCATTATTCTCTAAGGTTATTGTTTTCTCAAACTTGTTTCTGAGCATACATTTGCAGGTTCTCCTGTCTCATAGGAAAGTTTCTGAATTTGGATTCAGAGGACATGGTTTTAATCTTGGATAAAAACCTTAACTCATATGGGTCTTAAGACAAGTCAGGATGGTAGCTGCTGTCATCTGTAGACTGGAAGTAAGAATATGGGGATTGGCTATCATTACTCCTCTGAGTTACTCTCCCCTTGTTCACTCTTCTCCAACAGTGACCTCCAGGCTGTTTCTTAGTCCTTTAGAGTCCAGGCATATTCTCAGCTTAGGGCTTTGCACTTGGTATTTCAGGTACCTAGACTGTCTTTACTCCAGATACCTGAGAGCTCACTCCCTTGCTTCCTTCAGGTCTTTGACCAAATGTCTTCTTAATCAAGATTAGAACCATCCTATTAAAACAACACATTTGATACACACATACTTTTCTACCTTCTGTGCTTTACCTGTTTTGTTTATTACTATAATCTATAATTTATCGATTTGAATTTTTTTTATTTTTGACTAGTATGTGAATTATGTGGGGCTGTGATTTTTGTCTGCTATTTAATTATATCTGTAGTTTTAGAATCTAGAAAGATGCATGATGATAAAAAGATTAAGTGAGGGACAGCTGAGTCGCTCAGTTGGTTGAGCCTTTGAGCATTGGACTCTTTTCTTTTCTTTTTTTTTTTTTAAAGATTTTATTTATTTATTTGACAGAGAGAAATCACAAGTAGATGGAGAGGCAGGCAGAGAGAGAGAGGGAAGCAGGCTCCCTGCTGAGCAGAGAGCCCGATGCGGGACTTGATCCCAGGACCCTGAGATCATGACCTGAGCCGAAGGCAGCGGCTTAACCCACTGAGCCACCCAGGCGCCCGAGCATTGGACTCTTGATTTTAGCTCAGGTCATGATCTCAGGGTCTTGAGATAAAGCCCCACATTGAGCTCTGTGCTCAGTAAGGAGTCTGCTTCAGATTCTCTCTCTCTCTTTCTCTGTCTCCCTCAGTAGCCTCCCATGTTCTCTCTCTTTCAAAAATAAATAAATAAATCTTTCAAAAAGAGAGTAAATGGCCAATATTTCTTTTTCTTTTCTTTTTTCTTTCTTTATTTCTTTCTTTTCTTTTCTTTTTCTTTTTCAAGATTCTATTTACTTATTTGCAGAGAGAGATCCCAAGTAGGCAGAGAGCCAGGTGGGGGCGGGGGGGCGGAAGGGAAGCAGGCTCCCTGCTGAGCAGAGAGCATGATGTGGAATTTGATCCCAGGACCCTGGGATCATGACTGGAGCTGAAGGCAGAGGCGTAACCCACTGAGCCACCCAGGTGCCTGATCAATATTTCTTAAAACAACGAGTAGGACAACCATAAAAAAATGACTAGGAAATATAACCAAAATAAGATACAGAATTTATAAAAATTTTAAAACCACTTCCTGGAATTAGACTGCAATGAGAAATGAAAAATTGCCCACATTCTTGAAGACCCTTCTAGTCTCCTCTTCAGTCACTTTCCCTTATATCTTCCCTAAGGCTGACAGTTATCTTGCCATTTCATCTTATATCTTTTATATCTTTTCATTTCATATTTCATTCAGTGAGTATACAACTATCTATTCTAATGTTGTTGAATATTTATATGGTTTCCAGCTACTTGGCTATCATTAATAATAGTGTCATGGACGTTCTTATACATATATTTGGTATCCACGTAGAAGATACTACATGTGAAGGAAACCGAGGAAGGCTTTTAGTGTAAAGGCGATCTACATTTTTATAATACGTGTCATAACTAAATGGTGTCCTTTCTACATACTTATTTCAGTCTGGACCACAGCTGTTCCCAGTTCTTGGGAAGAGTGATGGGCTCTTTCAACAGCTATAGTCCTGGCTATCTCCACTGCAAGGAACCTGGCTCCTTTTTGTCTTTCAAATTTAAATTGATTCAAGCCTAAGTCTTTTATGGACATTACTATATGAAAAGTCCAAAGAGTTAAAAGAACACAAAAGGTTATCAGAAAACAAACCACATGTACCCCAAATTAAAATAACAAGTCAAACTCTGGGCTGAGAACAGCCATCTTATGCAAATTGTGTTCTCACACCAGGAACATTGTTGTCAAAGATCACTGCACAAGTGTTTTGACAACTGAGAATAGGAATGTCAGGAAAAAGTCTTCCTGGTATATTCCTGCCAGTATCAGATAATCTGTAGCTGCTCTGTAGCTGCTCTGAGTTTATAACATGTGATGGGGTGTCTGGGTGGCGGGGTCAGTTAAGCATCAAATGCTTGGTTTCAGTTTAGGTCATAATCTCTGGGTGGTGAGATTGGGCTCAGTGTTCAGCACAGAGACTGCTTCACCCTCTCCTTCACCGTTTGCACACACACTCTCTGTCTCTTACTCTCTCTCAAATAAATAAATAAAATCTTTTTTAAAAATAGCATGTGCAATTAAAGTAACCTGAAAAAAAATCCATCAAGAAGTTGTCATTGGAATTATGTATTTTTAATATGTAAGAAAATTTTAACAATGCAAACTGTTACATCTCTTAGAGTATCAGTAGAGTTGACTGTTGAACAATGCATTGGTTAGGAGTGCCAGCCCCACACAGTCAAAAATTCACATATAACTTTTGGCTCCCCCTAAACTTAATTATTAATAACCTACTATTGACCAGAAACCTTACTGATAACATAAAGTTGGATAACAAATATTTTATGTAAATGTTAAAAACTGTATTCTTATAATAAAGTAAGCTAGAAAAAAGAAAATGTTATTAAGAAAGTCATGGGGAAGAGAAAATACATTTACAGTACTATACTGTATTTACAAAAAAAAAAGTGGACCCCTGCAGTTTAAGCAGACCCCTGCAGTTTAAACCCCATTGTTCAAGGGTGAACTGTGATTAGTTTATATCTGTATAGTGGTTTTCCATGTAGTGAATAATATGCTATATTAAACAATTAAATAAACTATGCTTTCCCATTTATGTTATGCCATGTAAACTTTAATAATACTGTTCTTGGAAAAAGTATTCTTATTTTCACTCAATCAAAGAGAGCAGTTCCCATCTGTAGCACACTCTCTGCCCTTACCCCACCCTGCACGGTAATGGAATAAGGAACCTGAAACAATTAACAAAGAAGCTGTACTTATTATCAACACCACATACATGTCTCTGGAAATATTCTGGAATATAATTAAGAAAAAAAATTTAAAGACAATAATACATAGTAAGCATATGGCTATCGATTCCCTTGTGACAAATAAGAACCTTAAGAATCCAGAATAATAATCATTTCTCAACATTTTAACCAAGATCAAGTACAGAATAATATTAAATCATTCTTTCATGCACTATAATTCATTCTTCTTGTTTGTTTGTTTTTTGTTTTTGTTTTTAAATCTGTGGTATATCAGGCACTATTCTGGGTGCTGGAGATATAAATAGAACAAGATGGATAAATTTCCTGCCTAATAAAATTTGTGATCAGTTGAGGAAGACAGGATATATTTCAGCTAATATCGGTTGCATATCAAACCATTCCAAAATGCAGTGATTTAATACACACACACACACACACACACACACACAAACACTCATGCACACAACTGTATTTAGCTTATATCTCTACAAGTAGGCAATGTGGCTCAGACCCAGCTGGTTGAAACTACTGATCTGGACCTCATTCACCTCATCTCAGCTAGGTCTGCTCACCTATCTGTGAAGAGTTGGTGGGTTGTGTGGAGCAACTGGTTTATGTTGGCCTTGACTTCCCAAATGGGTATCACTTCACTTGATCTCGTCATCTGGCAGGCTAGCCTGCAATTATTTACATGATGGCAATATTCCAAGAGCAGTGACAGAGCAAAGATCAGTGTTAAAGCACTTTCAATCTCACTGTTATCTTGTGTTTG
The DNA here is from genome assembly GCF_020171115.1 of Neogale vison. Taxonomy (NCBI): domain Eukaryota; kingdom Metazoa; phylum Chordata; class Mammalia; order Carnivora; family Mustelidae; genus Neogale; species Neogale vison. The sequence continues at coordinate 20,946,726 of NC_058101.1, read as the reverse complement.
CTACTCTGGTCAAACAAGACAAATTTGTAGCACGTAAGAATCAGTGTATTAGGGGCTAACCAGGTGCATTAATACAGATTAATACAGAGATGTGAACAAATTAAGGAATTATTATTGCAACAGTGTGCCGTACATGATTCATAAATAAATATATTCATATGTATATACCATTAAGAAACACCAAACTGCCTAAAATAATGACCACCCTAAATTGGCCAAGTATGAACATAATGTTATGAGGAATTTGACTCAGTTTTGCAAGGCATTTTGTTTTACAAATGCCCACATGTGTATCTAGCTTTTGGGGGGGAAAAGGCATATTACTAGAATGTCTTTTATGTACAAGAAACTCGTTATGCAAAGATGAAGAATTTTTTTACTTTCAAGAAGTTAAAATTATACTGGTAGAGATATAAACTTTAACATATTATTATAAAACAATATTATAAGATTAGTTATAAATCAGAGTTATCAATTTTACTGAAATTAGTTGATTCTTGCTATATAGCAAAAAAAATTCAACCGCACCCTTGATAAAACATAGATGCTCTTATTTTCTTTCAAACTGAAATACTTAGATAAAGAAAGATGCTGTGGGAAATCTTCTATTTCATAGCTTGTCCCTGACATGAAACAGACACTACAGTTGATAGAAGCATAGCTTATTACTAATGTCATAGACATTTTTCTTATAAATTTTCTTATCATTAATCCCCAAATCTCTCAAGCATAAATTATACATGTAACAGTGGAGAGTGAGAAAGAGTTCATTGCCTGTACTATGTGAGTGAAGGGACTTCATAATCTCCGTGTTTCTTTCACTAGTGAAAAATGTTCCCTTTTCAGTACAAATGAAAATATTCTTTTTTTTTTTCCAGAAATGGGTAAGAAATAAAAAATAAAAGGCATAGGGTTCTTTTTATCCACATTTATACAACATGTTACAGAAGTTGACAACAGCTTAGGTAAAGTACAAAACCCCTGGTATCATTGATACAAACATTGAACAAGATTACACAGGCATTTGCTTAAGTAAGGTTGAGAAAGTCCCTTAAGGTTTGGGGCACCTGGGTGGCTCAACTGTACAGTTTCTTCAAGGACCATATAGGCTCCTACAGAGACTCTCAAAGGTTTAATTGTTAACAGCATGAAGTAAGGCCAGTGTCTATCAGATTCAATTTACAGATATATGTGAATGGGAATATTAGTGAATTAATTTTGTGAAAGAAATCTGCACAAAGACATTTCTAATTAAGGGCTTAATGTAAATATTGTAGAAAATTCCATAATACCTTTAAAGTGTCAGTTATTCTAGATGATACACAACTATTTTCCTGGTAAACTGTGTCCCGAGGTGTGGTAAAAAGAATACTGAATTGGGAATCAGAAGTTCTGGACTCTGACATAAGCCCTAGTAATAAGGCGTGCCTTTAGGGAAATTGTATCTCTTCTATCATTATCCTCTTGATTTCTTTCTCTTCCTCTGAATGTCAGTTTTCTCACTTGCACAGTGAGCAGGTTGAACTAAATGAAATTACCAGCACTTTCTACTTTCTCTTTCTGTTAACTCTAGTGTTCCTTCGATTTTCTTCTAGAAGGAAAGAGCTGTAGTGCCCTGTCATTCCTAGCTTTGGAGAAATAATTTGACTGAGATTCACTTACTCTGGTTAAATTATGAGCCCAGCTCAGATGTAATCAATAGCACAAAAGACTTGGATATTTGAAGAAAAAAATGTAGAGTTGTAGTAATTCAACAAGGCTTTGGGTATATGTTCAGTGTCTTTTGTTATAATCTGTATTCAATATCTGTTTCTAAGGGAACTATCTAAGTTTTTCTTGCTCAATATTTTTCTTAATACATAGAATTGGAGATATTCTTGCCCATATTCTTTCTTTGGCACCTGAAGAATTTCCTCACTTTACTTAATTGCTCATTTTCTTTGTTTTCTTTCTCTCCATTCATCACTAATTCACTGAGCATCTGGAGGTGTGTGTCTGGGTGCGTGTGTGTGTGTTGTGAATTTTTGTTAACTTAACATTTGTTAACTAGAGCCCTGGAGATATTGGATGATGAGCTACAAACTCAACAAAATCCAGCAAGGGAAGGTGAAATAGAGAAGCATATTCCAGGTCTTAGAAAAAGGCCAGGGGCCACACAGGGAGGTCAAGGCAGAGTACAGGCAAAGAGCAAGCAGCGGGATCTGGAGTCCATGCCTTTAATAGGATCTGCAGAGGTGGAGTGCCTTGAGGTAAAATTAAGTCTGAATTAGCTAACTCAAAAAATCAGTAAGCTCCAAGGGGATCTTCTTTAAGGAGTGCCCAAAGTGAAAAAGCTGGGAGACAGGAGAGACTGTTTATCACAAGAGGCATCAAGGGAATTGCATCAGGAAACTTCTTGTGACTCTGAGAGCTGATAACCTGGGCATAGACTTGCAGGAAGGGCTAGGGTCATTCCACGGCCCCTGCAGGCCACTTAGCCACTCAAGATGGATGCTGAGGAACGGGATGATGGACAGGTTTAGCTAAATTCTCAACTGTACGAGAAAGAGCGAGGGAAGGAGAGAAGGAAAAGGAGGGATTGCTTCCATCAGTTGCTTTTTTCAAATTAAACTGAGAGTGATTAGAGTTGGGGGGACTACTTAAAGGAAAATGTTTGCACTTAGTACTTTTTCCATTCATGCTGCCACACTGCAGGTGCCAACTGTATGGAAACTGGGTGAATCTCCATCGGATCATACACATCAAGTGAATGGTATATTTAAAGTCAGCTCATAGTAGCTTTCTAATTTAGTTTGGTAGTTCCCTTCTTTTTGCCTCTTTATTACGTTCCACTTAATGTTTCTACAGTTCTTTATAGTCTTATTCAACTTTACTGAGAGATAATTTTAACATATTAAGTGTACTCATTTTAAGTATAAAGTTCAATTCAATTGGGTAATTGTAATCAGCCAAGTTACCACAATCATAATCAAGATATAGAATATCTGTATCACCACATATATCTCTATTTTCTATCAATTCAACCTGACTCTGACCCCTGGCAACTATGGGTTTTCTGTCAGTATAAATTAGCTTGCTATGCCCTATAATTTGGTATAAAGGGAATTATATGGTTTGAGTGTAATGTATCCAGTTCCTTTTGCTCAATGCAATCCTTTTGCTCAATGCAATGTTTTTGAGCTTTGGTCATACTGTTGCCTGCATCACTATTTTGTGATTTTATGTTATTGAGCAGGGGTCTACTCTTTAGCTATGCAAAAATCTTTTTATCTGGACAATTGAGCTATGTCCAGTTTTGGACTAAGAATAAAGCTGCTAAGAAAACCTGTGTTAAAGTCTTTGTGTAGACCAATATTTTCAGTTCTGTAGGATAAACATCTTGAGTAGACTGGCTAGGTTGTATGGCAAGGATATGTTTAAATTATAAGAAGATACCAAACTTTTTTCCAAAGTAGTTTTATCACTTTATGTTTTTAAAAACAATGTTTGAGAATTCCATTTGCTCCACATCCTTGACAATGTTGACATTGTGATTCTTTTTACTTTTGGCCGTTTTAATAGGTGTATAGTTGTTTACATTTGAGTTCTTCCAATGAATATTGTTGAACAATGTTCAGATTGTGTATGCCTATTTTTATATTCAGTTTTATAAAGTGACTCTACAGAGCATTTCCCCATATTTATGTTGTTTGCATTCTTTTTGCTTATTTGTATGTCTTTATATTTTTATATATATCATTATATATGCTGAACTCCTTTGTTATACATAATTTACTTTTTTTAAAACAACCAATTTTTTATTGTGTTATGTTAATCACCATAAAATACATCATTCGTTTTTGATGCAGTGTTCCAAGATTCATTGTTTTTGTGCAAAACCCAGTGCTCCATGCAATACGTGCCCTCCTTAATACTCACCACTAGGCTCACCCATCCCCCCTCTAAAACCCTAGTTTGTTCATCAGAGTCCACAGTCTCTCATGGTTTACCTCCCCCTCTAATTTCCCCCAATTCACTTTTCCTTTTTTTTCCTAATGTCCTCCATGTTATTCCTTATGTTCTACAAGTAAGTAAAACCATATGATAATTGACTTTCTCTGCTTGACTTATTTCACTCAGCATAATCTGCTCTAGTCCCACTCATGTTGATGCAAAAGTTGGATATTCATCCATTCTAATGCTTGAGTAATATTCCATTGTATATATGGACCACATCTTCTTTATCCTTTCGTCTGTTGAAGGCCATCTTGGCTCTTTCCACAGTGGAGTCTTAGAGATTTAATGAAATTTAAGAATGTGGAAAGATTGCTTTTATTCTTTAGTAAGAAGCCTCTTTGGTGCTGCTGAGGACTTAGGTAAAGAAAACTTTGGTCACATGGTCAGACATACATGCTCTAACTTTCCTAGTTAAAGACTGCTGTTCCTAGGTCCTGCCACAGTTCTTCATTAAGAGCCTAGGAGGCAGTTTAGGAAGTGTGCAGCTTGTTCTAGGACTGAGAGAAGAAAAATAACTTTCATTTCTCTTTTCTCTTTGTTTTCTACTATAATTACTGAAGAATAAAAATAAGCAATTCTTATGGTTCTATTTCTCAGATTCAGGGAATAATTGGATTCATCAGATGAGTTGAAAGTTGCCACTTATCTCTAGCATCAAAATGATAACTAACTTATAAACAGCAATAACTTAAAGTAATGGGTCAAAATATTCAGAATTTTTGTGTAAGGCAAACTGGTAGCTGGTCTTCCATGGTATTATGGCTTTTCCAGTATCATGGGTCAACAAAGAAGAGTGTCATTTATTATAATCTGAAAGAGATACACAGCTGTCATAGATACGGGAATATTTTTAACAATTTCTTTGCATTAAGAAACATTCTCATTACAAATATGCTTATCTGGAGCTCCTGTGTGGCACAGTCAGTCAAGCACCTGACCCTTGGTTTCAGCTCAGGTCATGATCTCAGAGTCATGGGACTGAAGCCCTGCAACAGGTTCCATGCTCTGCATGAAGTCTGCTTAAGATTCTTTCTCCCTCTCTCTGCCTCTCCCACTTTGCTCTCTCTCTCTCTGAATAAATAAATACATAAGTCTTTAAACAACAACAAAAATATACTTATCTGTGATTGCCCTCCCCCCAAAGATTCTGAATCTAATGAAAGAAAAGATACTATTTCAGACATAACAGTAGGAAAATTATGACATATTTTTCAACATCATATAGCAAAGTTGTCTAGTGTTTGTTAGCCATAATAATGGCAAGGTAACAGAGGAAACAAATTTAGAGTGGAGTTAGAAGCTTAGGCTTTTCAGAGTCCATAGAGGCACGGCTTGCATGGAGCACTGGGTGTGGTGAAAAAATAATGAATAATGTTTTTCTGAAAATAAATAAATTGGAAAAAAAAAAGAAGCTTAGGCTTATTCATCCTTTGCTTGTTGAGAAAACTAAGATATTATATGCTATCTATTGAGATCTGGTTTCCATAGTGTTAAAGGAAAAATAATAAAGCTTTGTATAAATGAGATAATGTGTGTAAAAAATATATATATAATCCACTATACTAGAGTAGGTTCCAACTTCAAGAATAGCATGATCATGTTTGAGGGTGTTATTAGTTCTTTGCTTGAGAACTTAGTCAAGCCTGCCCAAACCAACAAACTCTAACTGCAGTAGTTAGTAACTAAGCTATTCATAGTTCTATATAAAGTCAAAATGGCTGGTTATATTTTGATGTTCTTTGGCACCCTTACATACCTGGCAGTAAAGGTTTTTTTTTTTTTTTTTTTATCAGTAAAGGATCTTTGAACCCAGAATGAAACTGTTTTAAGTTACTTGGAATTTCAAAGACCAAAACTGTGTGTGTATCCTCCATGTCTGCTTGTATTCAACAAAACTATTTAACAATATCATTTCATTGTTAATAATCTAGATATAGCTTAATTATTTATATTTATAGTCTTGGACTCATTATTTTCCATTTGTGATATAGAAAATTGTTAGTTTTCTCATACTCATACTATTTGACCGTCACTAATGCTTAGGTGCTAGTTTGCAAGCAGGAAACATTTCTTTGGGGCTATGTAAAGCAGCATTGTGTATTTGTGCCTGTGTGTTTTTTCTTCCAAATTAAATTTATTGGATTACATATGCTTGCATTTCATTATGAGATCATAAAATTCAATATACTCTATAAATATCGACATGATGCACTACTTAAATTACGTTTACACTGTGCCGAAGACAACCTCAAAGCAAGGAAAAATTAAGTCTCTTATGCTAACAGAGGTATTAACAGCAAAAAAAAAAAAAGACTTCTTTTAAATATAGCACAAATAAGGTGTCTGCCTGTCAATGACAGTAAACTTAATAAGAACAATCTGAGGGGTTTGAAGTGGCGGGGGGGTGGGAGGTTGGGGTACCAGGTGGTGGGTATTATAGAGGGCACAGCTTGCATGGAGCACTGGGTGTGGTGAAAAAATAATGAATACTGTTTTTCTGAAAATAAATAAATTGGAATAAAAAAAAAAGAATATTTAATTTATAAGTATACTAAAATATGTTTAAATTAAAATAAAGAAAACAATATGTTAGAACTAAAATAACACTGAATTTCTCTCAATAAAGAGAATGCATTCAAATACTATAATCTCTAAATGAAACACTTAGCATTGTACCATTCATTGAGTTTTCTGTATCCCAGCCACCATGTAAAATGGTCTATGCAGAATATTGTATTTAATCTCCATAACTCATACACAATATATTAGTCTTATTTCACACTGAAGAAACAGAGGAACAGTGAGAGTAAAATTACTTGACTGAGATTAAGAGCAAGGAGTGGAGTCTGAACTCCACCTAGGACAAAGCCACAGCACCGCATGGAGGCATGTCCACACTGTACTATACGCTGAAAACCCTGGCCTCCTGGGGAAGCAATGTGCAAGTCTCTCATCCTCTGAGCTTCCCAGGAAAGGTCTTTGCACATATATAACCCATCCAATGTAAGTCCTAACCCTCTATGTTTAGTTTTTGTAGAGTGCTAGGAGTAACCCTCTTGTAATGAGTTCATTCCCTTTTTTGTTTCAAATATCACTTTGTTCTTAGCAGCAACCCTCTTTCTGTTTTAGCTATGAGGAGATCAGAACTTGTGCACGTATTTCTGAACTTCATTTAATTTCACTAGAATCCATATTGTTCACAGAAATTTGTTACACTCTTTTGCTTATGAGACTAGAATATGGCCTTTTTCAAATGTAAATTTTTCTTTTTAAACATGAAATTAGAGTTACATTTTTTGGAATTTAGGAATGAAACTTCAGACGTTGAAGTATATTTTACATATCAAGAAAATGTAATTCTCTTTCTGGATTTGGTAATTTAGCTGGTTACTCAGTACTTGAGAAGTTTACAAATATTTGCAGGGAAGGGGCCAGTTACTTTGTTGTAATCTGTAATCTGCCACAATATCCAAAATGATATAAACTGCAAAAATATGATATTCAGTAAAAAATAAAACTTCTATATCTCAGTGACAGTTTGATGTATGTATAGATATGATTCATAATTGCTATAGAAGATAGAAAAATAACTATTCTGAAAATTTTAACATTCTCCAAGAAAGAAAATGTAAGATTTCTTCAAAATTGTTTCATTTCTCAAGAAAAGTCAGAAAAATTCAGCCTGCTTCAAGAAATAGCTGTTTTTTTAAATTAAATTAAAGTCTGCTGTTTATAAGGTACTCTTACTAAATGTATGTAAGTCTATAGAATGTAGCTGACCTAGAATTTTCAACATAATTTAAGTAGAAGAACCATGCAAGTCCCAGGTCTGTATTCTTCCATTCATTATAACAGATGTTTTGAGAAAAAAATCTTATGTCCCTAATGGTTTCAGATAGTTTATCTGTCTGTCTACATAGAAGTGGAAGTCTCTGTCCCACTGATGCTCCAGACATTGGTAATATATGGATTTGTTTGCTTTTCATGTTGACATGTATGGTTTTAAAAGTGTGGAGATATTTGGATTTAGTCATTCATCAATATCATACAGAAGGTGAGGGCATATTTCTTTTAAATTTTTATTTCCAAACCCTATATTATTGCTGTAAACAAGGTCACAAGTATGTTCCAGTATGCTGTCTCTTTTAATACATAAGTTATGGTTCAATTTATCAGGAATCATTTTTTGAAAGTACAAAGAATATTGGAATTATAAACTTTTTTGACTACATATATATATATATATATATATACACACACACACATATGTATATATTTAAATATATATATATATATATATATATATACACACACACACATATGTATATATTTAAATATATATATATATATATATATATATATATATATATATATTTAACATCATTCTCCAGCAAAATCAGGTCCATACCCATAAAGTGAATCAGCATATAGAAATTAGCATATGATGCAATAAAGTAGTCTTTTAGGGAGTTGATTTGTTACAGTTAGATTTCCAAAGCTAAAATACTTTGGAAATGTATTTTGTTGAAATAAATAGAAATAAAGCAATGTGACTGAAAGGATATATTCTCTTAAAAATATAGACAAGAGTTAATATTTCTAATTAATAAAATAAAATAATAGATACCATAAAACATTGATGCGATTTAAACTATGGATGGCAAAGAGAAAAAATAGCAAAAAGAAGTAAGCCATCATTGTCACTATGTTCCAGACAATGTGATGGGAGTATTTTCTGTGGATTACTCCTTGAATTCCTTACAGCAACCATATTTTATAAATTGATGATATGCAGTTCTTAAATCATAGCTTCAGGAGTAGGTCTTAGATTGTAGCTCATCTGTTGGGTCATTTGTATATTTTTAGAAGTAATTTCCTATGATCTAGCCTAAAACCCACTCCTTAGGGCTCTTCTGAACATTATATAAGCTTCTAATTTCTGTATCCAGTATTTCCTGCTTTATGAACCGTTAGTTGTTTCCCTTTTCTTGATATAATTGCCAAGCTTTGCTTGGTCTTAGAAGGATGGAAGAGAAACCAAGGACCAGTTATGTAGTCCAACTGAGAGCCAATAGTGACCTGGATGGTCTATCTCCTGAGATACTGAGAAACAATTTGAATTATTATATATTTTGCTGTTGTGCTGAGTTTGTTTGCCATGAGTTGAATATATGGGGTTTGGTTTGGGAAAGAAAATAAAACAAAAGGAATGGAAATTGGCTGAGTATAATAATGAGTCTAACTGGACTTTTTATTTTTTATTTTTAAATTTTATTTATTTATTTGACAGAAAAAGATTACAAGTAGGCAGAGAGGCAGGCAGAGAGAGAAGAGAGCAGAGAGAGAGGAAGGGAAGCAGGCTCCCTGCTGAGCAGAGAGCTCTATGGGGGCTCGATCCCAGGACCCCGAGATCATGACCTGAGCAGAAGGCAGAGGCTTAACCCACTGAGCCACCCAGGTGCCCCTGGACTTTTTATTTTTGAAGACTGATGGGTTTCAGCTAACCACTCCCTTATCTGTTTCTGCTTCAAATCTAGCAAGCTGAAAAGAAAACCCAGGTTCTCCTTCCTTTGGTGCCTGCAGGAAGTTTAATCCATGGAAGCCCCAGCCAGAGAGGGAGCCAGGACCATCATCCTGTGCACCAAACCCCATAGAAAACAAGCCATGCTCCTTTACCAGCACTCTCAAGCCATTTTCAGACCAGCTTCAGAGCCAGACCTGCTGTCTCTAGAAAACTTTATTGTATAGGTAATAAACCTTCCCATACCTTCTTGGTACAGTGCAGGGTCATCAGTTTCAATGTGTGAACCAAATTTAAGATAGGGCTCATGGGTGTCCTCTTGGCTATGGCTTTCTTCAAACTTGCCCTTTCAATTCTGTTGTTCTGTGCTGCATGGCCTGCACCTTACTGAGCATCTGCTACAGATTTAATCTGTCTGAGTCAGAAGTTTTGCTAACTGGTGAAAAGAGGAGTATAAAAGTGGTGCTCTTTTAAAAGTGTGATTGTGAATCATGACCCAGACTTATCTGTGCATCTCAATTTAAATTATATGTCTTAATTGTAGCATAAATTATGAAATGCGCTAATCCCAGGAAAAACATTCTTACTCATGACAGTTGGTAGTGTCTCAAATAGAAATGCCCCTTATTTCATGGGGTCTTCAGAGGGAAGACCGCCTACAACATATGGCCTGTTGGGCTGTCGCTCCTGGGAAAGGCAATTACCATGCAGTGTGTTGAAGTCACAGTCTTTTAAAACAGATGGCTCACTAGAACCCTATGAAATGTCACTGCTTATGCTTCTGTTATAACAAAGGTCCTGTTATCCAGGGTCATAGGGGAAAACACACATGGTACATCCATGACAGAAGAAACCTGACTCAAGCCCAGAGTCCTCCACAGCAATAAAACAACTTGAGTCAAGAGGAAGATCCTTAGCCTTGTCAATACTCATTTGAGACCTTTGGGAGGAAGAAACGTAGAAATAGGCAGAGTACAGAGGGAATCCCTGAATTACATCCAGAAATGCAAAACAATCAAAAAAGACAAGGCAAATAACAAATGGATGAAATGAAACAAATGAAAAACCTGGAAACCAGGGGGAGCGGGGCATAGAACTGAAGAGAAATCCACAATTTAACTCAGTAAGACTGAGTTACTGAAAATCTCTAAAATTTGCTCAAGAAATTCATACAACAAAAAAGATAAAAGGGACCTGAGTGGGTTTTGTCTCTTGACATAAATTAGAATGATCCTAATTGTCATATAACTGAGATCAAGACTGTCTGATAGTTACTCTTCGGGATATTGCATATTGATGGAAAACTAGGGACAAACGTCAGTTTTGGTTCTCAAGTACAGCCCCCATCAGTACTTACACTTTTTGGATATCTGAACCTAGCACTTTACTCAGGGGAAAAAAAGGACACTATATTCACCTTGGCTGTGGTTTTATATGTGTGAGGTCATCTGTTCTTAGAGGGAGGCTCATGCTGGCAAGGCATGTGAAGTTTTCTAGATTCTGTGAAGATTTCTAGATCTGCAAGATCTGTGAAGTTTTCTAGATTCTAACATCTTTCTGTTACCCACACTAGACATTGTTAGTAATGGTTTTGGTCATCATTCTGTAATAACATCTTTTGGGCATCTGCTTAAAATTTAATGAAATATCAGAAATTAATGCACCTTAAAAAGCACTCTGAATAAGAGAGAAAAAACAAAATTGCTGATTCTACTAATAACTTGTCAATAAGCAACTGAATAATTCCCTGTGTTTTCTCAATGGTTTCTACTATCAGTTAATAGCTCCCTCTCCGTGTGTCCAGGTTTGCAAGCTGTTCCTATTCCCACAGGGCTGACTACTTAGAATCATTTACACAGCCATGCTAGATCATAAACTATGCTTGATTTCTAGTGATAGCTATGGTATTTACAGCTCATTACTTTAACAATTTTTCCCTCAAAATTACCCTAGAGTAACTTTATGATGCAGCCTATGTACACTGTGCAGTATTCCCCTACTAGATGTTGTTTTGTTTTGTTTTGTTTGTTTGGTTGGGTTTGAGATCTGTCTATTTATTTATTTATTTATTGTTCTGTTTTGTTTTAATTCTGGGCAGGACAAGGACCTCTCTATCTCTTGATTTAAAGTGAGGTCCTGCAATCTAGAAGGCTATCTTTCCTCGATAGGAATTATAGCATTGAACAAAGTATTTTTTCTGGCTAATATCTCAAAACCAAATGTAGGACACTTGGCAGACATTCCTAATTTCTCATTTCATTTCATTTCATTTTCTCTAGCCTTTCTTCCCATTAGTATTCATTGTTGTTCAAAGTATAGCCATACAGATCAAGTTCCAGGAAAAGCTTTGGCTGTCCTGTAATCCCCCAAGGCTAATAAACATTCCGAATCATAAATGTTATTCAGCATTATAATCTCATAGATATTCCAAAGGAAAACTTTTTATCCTTAGAACCTAAAAAGTTGGATAGTTAATAGTAGTGTGTTCAGTGAGCAACCGTTCTTGACTACACAGAGAAGTAATTATAGTCTGGCAATCAGTAGTCACTGAATCTCTAATTTATTCATTCAGCAATTTTTTTTTTTGAAAAGTTACTACGATCAGGATACTCTTCTAATTGCTAAAGATGCAACAAGGAGAAGAACAAAACAAAAATCCCTGACCACGTAGACCTAGGTAATGCTGCCCTATTAAATAACTCCAAACTCTTAGAAATTTAAAACAATAAAGGTTTATTTCCAATACTAGTGAAATCTGTACTGTAGCTTGGCTGAGGCTCTGCTCTACCGGTTCTCACTCTATGACCAAGGCCAATGATGTAGCCTCTGTCGTTTCTTTCCGCCAGTCACAGAGAGAGAGGGAAAGTCAACAATGAAGAGCCTCATATGAGTGGTCGCACGCTCCCGGACAGCCATGATACATAGCACTATCGCCCATCCCTCATTAACTAGAACCAGTCACATGATCCCCACCAGACATAAAAGCCAGGAAATGGAATCCTCTATGTATCCAGGAGATTGAGAGCTGGATGAGTTTTGTGAGCAGCACAAATTGTGACCACATGGACATTGACATACAATAAGAAAACCAATAAACAGAATATATCCATTATATAGATATTATGGAATAAAATAAAACAGAAAAGTTGAGTAAAACTTCAGGTGCAGAAGTATAGTTTTGAATTGTCAATCAGGGAAGATGTACCTGAAATAATAACACTGAATAAAGTTTTGAGGTAGGTGAAAGGATAAGATAGGGGGTCATGTGTGAGGAAGAGAATTCCCTACAGAGGTCTTAAGGTAAAGCTCGGAGTTGTGTGTTTCTGAAACAGCAGGGAATCCAGAGACACAAGAGTGGAGTAAGCTGGGCAAGTATACAAAGAACTAAATTGAAGTTAAAACCATGAAACCACATCGCTTCAAAGGTTTGAGTGGAAAAGCAAAATGATCTTTCCTAATGATATTAGCAGTGTCTCTCTGAGTGCTGTGTTGCCAACAGAGAATATGGTGGTGAATGCCAGGAAGGAGACATTCCTCCAGGCAAAGAACACGATGGGCTTGAACTGTGTTGGTATCAGTAAAGCAAATGTAGTAGCTGGATTCTAATTATAGTTTAAAGATTGAACCAGCATGGTTTACTGATGAAAATTATATGGAGAGAGAGAGAAAAGAAGAAATCAAAGATTGGGGAAACCAAAGGGCTGTTATATGTTATAAGCCTGTATATCTATATCTATCTATATCTATAGCTATATCTATAGCTATAGCTATATACTGTATACAACTACTTGGCCTTCTGTTGTTACCATCCACACCACTATCACCCTTGTCCAGAGCCATTGCAACAAGCTCAACTGGCCTAACTCTTTCCACACTACTGATAAGTCAATTTTCAATATAGTAGACCAAGTCCTCTTTTTGAAAACACTTCCTATCAGAGAAATTACATTTCAAAGTCTTTTCTTTGTATTTCAAAGGTCCCATTTCATTCAGTGTGTGGCAACCCCTGACTTCACTAATAATCGATCTCTTCCTTTGCACATGCAGCTCCAATCAGCCAGCATTTTTGCTCTTTGAACATAACAAACATAGGACCTTCCAAGGTCTCTCCCCTGCTGTTATCTGTGTCTGGAACAGTCTTTTCCCCAAATACCTGCAAAGGTCCTCACCTTCTTCAGGTGTCTTCTCAAAAGTCATTTTGTAAAAGTCATTTCAGAACACTCCATCTCTATTTTTCCCACACCCTCTTATGCTCCTTTTTCACTTTACTCTTCTTACTCCCTTTGTGGCACTTAGAGCCCACATCATGAAATACCTTCATTTGTATGTATTTATTTTTTTATTTCATCCTTTCCACCAAATTTAAGAATTTATGAGGGCAGAGGATTATCCAACTTGTCCTTTTCTCTAACCCCAATACCTGCCTTAGTGCCTGGAATAAAATGGGCATTCAAGAGATATTGGTGTTAAGTGAAAAAATAAATAAATCCTAAAATGCAGTGGGTGAAATTAGAGACTTATACAGGTGCTCCACTTTTTGAAGTTTAAGTAAGATAAGCAATAATCTGGTGCCCTGCCAAAAACTAGAGATGTCATAATGTTTCCAGCACCATGAATGCAGAGGAGAAAGATTCAATTACTGATACTGTTAATATCTTGACAAAAGCAATTGAGTTCTGCTGACATTCTGAAACAATTTACAGAGCTCAAATATTGTTGTCTAGAAAATAGAATAAGGGTAAAGATAACTCCACAGCATACAAGGCTTAAAGAATATTTATTTTTTATATGGAAATACATATTTGGTCCATGTAGTTAATTTCTAGAAATGGGAAGTAAAAATTCCTCCAAAACATTATCCAAGGAGAAAATTTAATGAATAGTTTGTAAGGAACATTGAAACCTATAGGACTCACTAATTATAGACAGTATCATGAATAGAGTTTAAGTCAAGGAATGACACTTTTTGTTAATCTAAACCTATACATTAAGTAGACTGCTTAACATAATTATGGCCTGGTTTACCAAAATTTCCCCCAAAGTCTCCTCAGTGACAGCCTTATCAGCTTTATAAGTAGAGCCAGATGGTTAAAAATATGGAGACTGGGTGATTCAATTCTTTTTCCTATACTAAAGAGAGAATTTGATTTTTAAGTGACTTTTTTAATAGCATATCAATTACTCAATAGTTTTAGCACATGCTGAGGAATGCTCTGAGTTTTAAAACGATCATGTAGTCTCACAAGTGCATTCTGAATTTCAGTGAATTAGCTGAATAAAAAGTTACGAAGTCTAGAGTAATCACTAGAACACTTTAGAAACAACTATCTCAATATTGATAAAAGAAATAAATCCAGATGACAATAAAAAATAGACATAGTTGATACAGCAAATTTGACATAATGTGCTTTATGAAGTTCAGCATGGACCAGTGACTACCAAACTCAGAGCCATGTCAGTAACATCTAAGTTGCCTCCACAATTTCATTCCATCAAGTATGATTTTAAAATTCAACTTAGAAAATGAAACTTGCGGGGCACCTGGGTGGCTCAGTGGGTTAAAGCCTCTGCCTTCAGCTCAGGTCATGATCTCAGGGTCCTGGGATCCAGCCCCACCCTGGGCTTTCTGCTCAGCAGAGAGCCTGCTTCCTCTTCTCTCTCTCTGCCTGCCTCTCTGCCTCCTTGTGATCTCTGTCTGTCAAATAAATTAATTAAAAAAAAAAAAAGAAAATGAAACTTGAGGGTGTCTGGGTAGATCCATTGGTTGAGGATCTGACTCTTGGTTTTGGCTCAGATCACGATCTCCTGGGTTGTGAGATGGAGCACTGCCTAGGGCTCCCCACCCTGCGCGGAGTCTGCTTGACAGTTCTCTCCCTCTGCTCCTCTCCCTACTCATTTGCTCTCTCTCTCTCTCTCTCTCTCTCTCAAATAAATAAATAAATAAATAAATCTTTTAAAAATATCTTAGAGACAAGATCACAAGAAGTCAAGGTAAGAGCAAAAGTAGCAAAGGATGTATGTCTAGTTGGTAATTTAATGTACTTTAAAGGGATACTGAAATTGAACCTACCCTGTATATAAATGGTTGTGCCTGGCTCCTTCAGTACTCAGGGACCCAGGACTGGTAACCCAATGAATGGGGTTGAAAACATATTATTGTTAAATAGGCTTTGGAATCAAGAAGATGGGAGAAAAGTGGTGGTTCTTTTTCTTGTGTTCAAATAGTGATGCATGTTCATAATGATTGTGAACTGAATCATGAGAATGTTGGGTGTCTGAAGAAGTTATGTGTTCTGTGTACAATGATGTTATTATCTCAAGCCATCTATATCTATACCTATTTCTCTACCTCTATCTATGTATCTCTGCCTCTATATGTTAACTTCTGAGATATATTATAGTTTCAATTTCCAATTTTAGAGAGACAGAGATTAAATACCTTGCTGGAGGACATCAATTTGGTAATTGTAATCTTGTTTGAACTCATGTTTGTCTGATTGACATATCCATATTCTTTCTACTATACCACATAACCTCTCAAAAAAAGAGATTCAAGTAAACTGAACAAGCGTTTTGGAGATACCTGCCTATAGAAATCAACCTTTTTTTTTTTTTTCCCTAGTTGTCATCAACAATCCACCCCCTCCCCCACCAAAATACACACACAAATGTGCATTCCACAAAATGCACTTATGAATAATATAATTTCAAGGCTTTACTAAATGTATTATTAAATGCTAAGACTTAAATATTAAGAATGCTATAACTTCTTTTTTTTTAAGATTTTATTTATCTATTTGACAGATAGATCACAAGCAGGCAGAGAGGCAGGCAGAAAGAGAGGCGGAAGCAGGCTACCTGCTGAGCAGAGAGCCCAATGCGGGGCTCGATCCCAGGACCCTGAAATCATGACCTAAGCCGAAGGCAGAGGCTTACCCCACTGAGCCACCCAGGTGCCCCTAAGAATGCTATAACTTATTGTATTTCCTAAGGACTTTCAAAAATATATGTATATCTTTATATTTGTGCCCATGCTATTGATAATTCTATAAAAAATGTTAGTTCTAACATTTATATTAAGTTGAACCCATGATTGATTGCGTTTTGTTCAATAAGAACTGACAATACCTAAATATATTTGTGTTTCCTGCTTGTCCCTTGACATTGGAATTAGCTTGTATCTTGGCATGTGTCTCCTTTCAAAATGAGGGCAGCATTTCAATTGCTATTTATTTGTGCCAAATCCTGGCTCAGCTGTTTAATTCACATGGACCTAAAGAAATTGTAGCTGTGGGCTTTGTTTGTTCTTGTTCCTGTAAATCACAGGACAGGACAGGTTTTAGGGCACTGTCTGAATCAGTCCCTCAGGTCTCCCTTAACAAATGGGTGTCACTCACAAACGCTAGCGATGATGACTTTCTGATTTCAATTGCACTTTTAGAGGGCTAGCAAAGTGACCTATGGCCTTTCTTGCATTTAGTCCCAGGAAGATGGGAAATAGTAATTATAGTGTAATAAAGCACACAAGGACTCTATTTAAATGGCAGAATTTGCATTTAAATGGAACTTTCAAAATGAAAACATGTAAAAGTTTGATAGGTACAATATTTAGTATACAGCCCATGCCAGCTGTTAGAAGCACGCTTACTCACATGTCATGGGTGGAGGTACAGCCGTAGGTTTTTGTGCATGCCCAAAGGGCAAGGGCAGAGGATTTGAGTGAGACTGAAAAGGAAAAGGTTAAATTAGTCTCAGATATGACACATTTTATCAAATCGAGTTAATAAGCATATTTTGGCTTTTTAAGAGTAGGGATTGAATTCTTTGGGGCCGGTGCAAGGTTATGACCTGTAGCTAATGAAAATGACTAATTGATTAACACTTAGGGAATGTAATGGAATTTAACTCTGAACTGCTCACAGTAGTTCCATTAATCTATTCATTGAAAGTGTTTATTTATGTCCTGGACAGGAAATTAAGGTGTACATAAGTTTAAATACATTTGACAATTAGAAGGCATTTTAAAATTGACATAAAAATCTATCATGAGAATGATTTCCTTTTTTTTAAATAAAGGAGAGACTCGTGAACATACCTTTGCAGGTTGTAAGAAGTCAAATGAGCTTACTTCAGTGTAATGCAGCAAGTAATGTAATGAAGGAGAAGTGATGTTTAAAAATCATGTTAATTTGAATGTTCTCTCTTTTGCTTAGGTAATGATTTTATTGAATAGCTCAACTAGCATTGCCTATATAAAAAGTATCATAACAGGTACACTTTTGAAGATGCCCAACTTACAAAAAGTTCTATCAGAATGATGGTTACTGCCCCACTATTTCATAAATAGCTATAAATCAGTTTTCTAATCACAAGACAAGGTATACTATTGTGTTTTAAATCTTGTCATATTAAAATCTTATCTTTTGGAAGTTGAGTAAATAAAATATACCAGGTGGCTTGTTTTTTAAGTTCTATATATTTAAAGGCAGAATCGACTACCTATTAAGAAACAAAAAATTTGAAATCATCTGTTGAAAACAATTCTAAAATGTATTTTCTACTGAAAGCAGTTAAATAGGGTAGTAATTAATATATATGAGAATGTTTCTCACCCTTTCCTGTTCTGCTCTTTGTTTGTATTTAATGATGAAAACACAGTGCCAGTTTTATGACAGGCAGACTTACCTTATTATTTGGCTTTTCTCTAGCATACCTGTTTCCAGCATATTGAACTGTCAGGAAGAAAAGAGATCAAACATACAGACAAATTTCTGCTGCCCAAATGTGCTTGTAAGCTGATAACTTTACAGGTTGCATAAGTTATAACATTTTTTAAAAGACCATCCTTGTGACCTAGTAGATTGACCAGGTTTAGAATGAACCTAATTGTAGAATAGAAGCTTTTATAAATACAACAGTATCCATTACAAAAGTAACATAAATTCTGGTGACTCTAAGTTTGATATAAAATTTCTTGGATGATGCCGGTGATCTCTCAGAGGAATAAACAGATCTTTTCAAGGGATTTGAACTTCACTTATGAAAAATGTTGTAAGGGCTATCAAATCCTTGAAGGTATGGCTCCCAAGCTTCTTTGACCTTCTGTGATATTGAACATGTTCCCTTCCATCTACAATTATGTCTCCTAGTTTTCATGTCGTGTATTAACTACCAAATTGGGCTTAGTATCTTTCTCCAGTTTTCATAGTGATGGAAATTAATCAAAAGTAGAGAGGTTAGGTCTCTGAAAGCTTCCATTCACTTGTTTATTCATTCAGCAGTTACTGAGTGGACACTTACTCTACCCCAGATGCTATTTTAGTTACTGGTCAGACAGTAGTGTATAAAATTAAAGAGGCCTGGTACTCATACAGCTGTTTGACACAATGCCAAGTAACAAAAGCAACTTCAACATATGTTAGGACACGAAAAGATGACACAGTGTGAGAGAAGTACTATTTTATATAAGATCATAGGGGACCTGAATAAATGTGAAGAGTTACCTATGCTGGAGTTCTCCGGGGCAACATTTGTGTGGATGGTACTATGTCTGGAGTACAGACTATTTTATTTTATATTTTAGGCAGTACACTCCCAGGTCAAGCTCAATTTACTTTGAGTAAAATCATCTTTTTTTTTTTTTTTTCCTTGCATTACTCATTCATATTGTGTCTGGCTACTTTAAGTCCCTTGAGTTACACTTAAGTATCCTCAGCCAGTAATTGCAATAATATCCATGTGGGTTTTGTTCAATTGCCTGAAACCTCTGCTGGTGAGAATGGACAATAATGAATTAGTTTTACCCAGATAAGCCGACCTTTTTAATATGTTAGCTGAAAATGTGTTATCACTCTCAAGAAATGTAATTACATTAACCAATTAAACCACCAATCCCTAAAGAGATAGTCAAAGATATATCTCCAGAGAGAGAGAATCTCTGTAAAGTGTGGCAACTTTAATGAGCCACCTAGATTTCATTCTCTTTCACATTTGTACCTTGTTATTCCACGCCCAAAACACTTGCCATGATACACACTCCCTTACTTACTTATAGGTATTTCTATTTCCCTCAGTTCCTAAGTCTTGTCCCTGATTATTGTTTGGCAGTTGGTGTTACACACACAACTGCTTTATCACACTTATTCACCATCTATCTACCTGGATGTCTGAAAACTTATTGCGACTTATTTATTTATTAAATGCTGGTAAAGCACAAACTATATTCCAGGCTCAGAGCTTGGCTCAGAGATGAATTATTCCATTCATATTCTGCAACAATAACAATCTTGCCATTGTTCTTCACAAAAACAATCCATTAAAAATCACACAAGGAAAATTCCTTATCCATTAAACGTCCGATCATCAAATAGATATAATTTTGAGCACCTACTATGGGAGTCACCATTCCAACGTTTGAGAATACAGGGATGAATATGTTTTTTTATTTTTTCATCCATTTACTTCTGATCCAGATTTTAATGAGCTCTTTGGATCATCTTAGAGAGTCTGACTTTTATTTATCAAATAATGAGGACTTAGGTTATTTGATAGTGGGGGGAAATACTTTTTGCTTTGCAATTCAGAAAAATACAGCAAAGTGCAGAATAAATTGGAATTGGTGAAGACTGCATCCAGGGAGAGTAGTTAGTATGTTATGGCAATGATACAGGAAGAGATGAGGATGCTATGAATTAATATGAAGATAGCTGGGCAACAGAAAAGTGGGAACATTTGTAAGATATTAAAGAAATAAATAGTAAGTGTGGTCTTATTTCTTCCTTTTGATTTTCTAAGTTTAAACATTCTTTCCATCTGTTTTCATGCATATCTATATTAAGTATAATTGAGAATATTAATTGAGACTATTAATTCTTTCATTATTACATAGACTCTAATAGCATGAAATAAAGGGAAGTAGTTAAAAATTTATCATTGAAATATTCATGGTGGTTATTTTAAGTACATTGTTTTTACGTTTTCATACTGTTTTATTGTTTTAAATTTTTCAAGAACTGTGGGGTGTCTCGGTGACTCAGTGGGTTAAAGCCTCTGCCTTCAGCTCAGGTCATAATCCCAGGGTCCTGGGATTGAGCCCCACACTGGGCTCTGTGCTTCATGGGGAGCCTGTTTCCTTCTCTCTCTCTCTGCCTGCCTTTCTGCCTGCTTGTGATCTCTGTCAAATAAATAAATAAAATCTTTTTAAAAAATTTTTTCAAGAACTGTTCAAGCTTCTTTAATAACTTTTTTCCACATAATCAGGAAATAGTTGGGGTTTTTTTGTTTGTTTGTTTTTGTTTTTGTTTTGTTTTGCTTTCTGGCTTTTTTTTTTTTTTTTTTTCTGTTGTGGATAAAAATGATCACTTCCTCGGTGAGGACTTCATTAACTCTACCAGAGAAGGTTAGGAGAAAGTTAGACACTCTGAAATATTTTCCATTAACATCTTGTATGATCTTATGTCAACATTTTCATACTTGATTGAATACGTTTAAAATTCTTTTCTTCACTAAAAGCAAGAGACATGAATTTCAAAAACTGTTCAAGATATTCTTGGATCTCCAGTACCTACTGTATTCCTGGCAATGTAGATTCTCAAAAGATGTTTATGGAATCAGTGGATGAATTAAAAAGGAGATGATATTGTACCTGTAATTTTCTCCATACTATTAATACTTTTATCACAACCAAAAGTACTTTCTGGATTAAACTTAATTATTTAAAATCAATCAAGATGGTGCTATGAGTATGTGAGAGAGATATGCAATGGGTTATCTGGTAAATATTTAGTCACAAAAATTACCTGTGGAGTCTGCAATTCTTAGAATTTTAATGTTGCTTAGCCTTATTCTCTTAGGACTTAGAAATAAAATCAGAATATGATGACAACTTGGAGCAAATATTAGTGAAAATGACATAAGATTGGATTTTGACATAACAAATGTATGCTCTTTTTCTGGGTTAATATCAAACCCTTCACTACGGTTTTTATTCTATATAATGAGCATTATGTAGGTGGTATTTCTGGATAGTTGTAAAATAGAAGAAAGACTTAGGTAAGAGAAAGGAAATAGTGAAAATATATGTTCAACAGGCTCAAACTCTATCATTTTTAGGGGAAAAAATGAAATAATTTCAAAGCAAAAGAAACACAGTAAAGTTCTTAATATTTAAAAATTCTTAAAAAAACTTGAAAAGGCAGACTCATATTAAAATGTAATGAATGTTGGGGCGCCTGGGTGGCTCAGTGGGTTAAAGCCTCTGCCTTCTTCTCAGGTCACGGTCCCAGCGTCCTGGGATGGAGGCCCGCATCGGGCTCTCTGCTCTGTGGGGAGCCTGCTTCCTCCTCTCTCTCTGCCTGCCTCTCTGCCTACTTGTGATCTCTGTCTGTCAAATAAATAAAATCTTAAAATAAATAAATAAATAAAATGTAATGAATGTTAAAATGTAATTTGAATTCTCTCATTTTTATATCAGTGTATATAGTAACATTCATATTTCATAAAACAAAACTGTTTAAAATTGATTACATAAATATTCTTGATTTTAAATAATTTCAAAATGAGATTTCAGTGATACTTTCAACCATTTATAAAGAAATGGTAGTCATACCAAGTTGTGCTTTTTAATAAATAAACCATATTTCCAAATTTTCTCTTCTCTATTATTGCATAAAGGCACAGAAGACAACAGGAATATTTATTTCAGGATTTTAAAAATATATATATATATATCTTACATTTTAGCTCTGTACTCTGTTTTCTCAATGATTAATAATTTTAGTTTCATAAACCATTGATTTTGTTCAAACCACAATTGCATTTGTATATTGATTAGTATACTATTTGTTAAGTTACCGTATGTGTTCTTACATCTATTATGTTTAAATTATACCTTGATTTCCTTGGCATTTGGTAGTTTCCTTATACCTATGAACTGATCAATATCCATTTGAATATTCTAGGAGTGTTATTATATTTTTAATAGACTGGATTATAACATACATATGTTATATAAATCTGAAAATTATATTTTTCATGGCTACACTAATAACATACTGTAGAATAAACTCAAAGTAGAATATTGGGAAACATCATATCCACGCTAGATGGAATTATTTACATAGGACTAATACTTCTGCTAGAAACAGCTAAAAAGCAAACCCTCAAGATGTGTATTAATGGAATCAGGCAGTAAAGGACTATGATACCTGGGATATGGAAACAAATAAGGTAAACAGACCATTTCTCCACTTTATTATCTTGAAATTATGTTGCAGAAAGGAGAAATCCAGATGTAGCCTGGGGGTCTCCTTCACAGGAAGAGATGCAGCTAAGAGTTTGGAGAAATCAATGAAGCCACAATTAGCAGGCCCAAGTATCAGAGAAGAGGGAATTGCTTAGAGAGATAGCTCTGAAAGTTTTCAAAGGATATTCTTTGAGTAATTACTGAGTATTAATTGGCCCCTAGGTATAAAGAAACAATCCAGGATTGGGTGGTAAATCACCCAGGAGGATTAGTGGGAACAATATCTGTAGCCCCCATAGGTTGGGAATATTTCTTGTTCCCACCAGGCAGAGGCTACACTCTCATAATTTAGAGAAAAAAGTATCCTATTCAGAAAGATCTTTCCCCAGTAGTAGTAGAAAATTAGACATTGAATAAATCTTGCTTTTGTCCTAATGACAACAAAACATAAAAAAGTTACAAAAAGATCAAACTGTTAATATGTAATTAAATACCTCTTAGGACAAAGCTGAAGAATCTTTGTATGAATGCAAAAATAACCAGCAGCCAACAAGGTAAACTTTGCAATGTTCGTCGTCTAATTAAACATGGCCAGGCATGGGAAGTAGTATAAAAATACAACCTATTATGATAAAATAGATAAAACCTAATATGGTAAAATAGATAAAATCAATTAATCAAAAGTGACACAAATGATAAACATAAAAGAATAAGTATAAAAGAAGATTCAAGATAGATACAGCCAATCCTTAAACAATGCCAGAGTTACTGAGGCTTACCTACTATGCAGTCAAAAATCTGCATATAAACTTTGACCTCCTTCAAACTTAACTACTAATTGCCTGCTGTTGATTAGCAATCTTACCAATAGCATAAACAGTCAATTAACACATATTTTGGGTGATATATCTATATCTATATCTATATAGGTATATCTATCTATCTATCTATCTATCTATATACTGTATTTTTATAATAAAATAAGCTAGAGAAAAGAAAATTTTAGTGGCACCTGGGTGGCTCAGTCATTAAGTGTCTGACTCTTGATTTCAGCTCAGGTCATGATCTCAGGGTCCTGGGATTGAGTCCCATATCTGGCTATGTGCTGGGCATGGAGCCTGCTTAAGATTCTCTCACTCTCCCTATACCCTTTCCCACCCAAATGCGTTTATGCTCTCCAAAAAATAAATAAATTTAAAAAAAAGACAATGTTATTAAGAAAATCATAAGAAAGATAAAATATATTTATAGTATATTTACTGTACTTATCAACAAAAATCCATGTATAAGTTGACTCATGCTGTCCAAGCCCATGTTATTCAAAAGTCAACTGTACAGCTGTTTCCCACAGGCTTACAAAGCTAGTGGGAAAATTATGCATGTAAATTAGAGATGAAAAATATTAAAGTCCCAAATCAAACTTCTAAAGATGAAAACTATAATGACAGAGATGAAACTACACTAGATAGGATGAATGATTAGTTACTGCAGATAAGATTAAGGAACATAAGAAAAGGTAGTATAAATTATGCACAGTGAAAGATACTAAAAAGAATGACTAGAAATCAAACAAATAAACATGAAAACTACAAAGCATAGTGGTGATTTGGGATATGTATATTAGCAACTTAGTATGTATATAAAATTTCCTCAGAAGGTCAAGGACAAAACAAATATTTGAAAAAGGAAGAGCCAATAGTCTTCCAAAATTGAGGATAAGTACAACAGAAGCAAACTGAAGAACACTAATCATAACAAACAAGAAGAAAACTCCAACAAATTGCAGAAAAATCTGTGATAAAGGGAAAAATCCCAAAGCAATCTGGGGGGTTATATACAAGTGAATGAGTACAAGAATTACAGCAGATATCTTGAAAATATTGCAAGCCAGAAGACAGTGAGGAGCATCTTTATAGTACAGAGCACCTAGGAAAAGCACCTTTCAAAAATGAAGGGGAAATGCAGACTATTGAAGAGAAACAAAAGCAGAAGGAATTGAAAGAATCCATCACCAGCAGACACGCACTTCAAGAAAAATAGTCTTTCAAATAGAAGGAAATAATACTAAATGGAAATCTGGATTTATCCAAAGGAATGAAGAGAAGCAGAAATATAGTGACTATGTGGGTGTATTTAAAAGACATCAAAAAATTAAACCTCTTTAAGAGTTAATGCATTGTTTAAAGTGAACATCACAAGAATGCATTGTGAGGCTTCTATAAAGGGACAGAGAGTAAACAGTCTCTGAAGAACACATTTCTTCTCTATTGCCTATTTTTTTCTTTTGTTTAAAATCTTTTGAATTTTTACTTTGATTCTAGCTAGTTAAAATACACTGTTCTATTCATTTCACGTCTACAATATAGTAATTCAATACTTCCATACATCACAAGTGTACTGTGCTTATCACAAGTATACTCCTTAATCCCTTTTACCTATTTAAAACCTTTTAAAAAGGTGAGAACCTTTTTGTTGTTGTTGTTCTAAGATTATAAAAACAGGCTGTGGGTAGGATTTGACAGAAAAATAAAAACTATTAAAAGAACAGATGGGACAGGAAGATGATTTATTTAAAATAAATTATAATAATTCAAATGGTCTAAACACTTTAATTAAAAGACAGGGATTGTCAGATGGGATTAAAATGAAAGGCATAATGTTATTTCATGTTACCTCTAAGGTGTATATATATATATATATATATATATATATATATATACAAAAATAGATTAAAATAATAGAAAAAGACATACCGTGCTAATACTAATCAAACTAATCTGGAATAATTGATTCTTGAGAAAAGACTATTGCAAGTAATAGAGAGAATCATTTCATAACCATAATGGAGTCAATTCATCAAAAAGACCTAATAATCTTAAACATGTATGCACCTAATGTTAGAGCTTCAGTCTACATGCACCAAAATTTGATAAAACTACGAAGAAAAATAGATAAAATCATAATTGTAGTCAGAACAAGTAGATTTCAGAGTGCCTAGGTGGCTCGGTGATTAAGTGACTGCCTTTGGCTCAGGTCATGATCCCAGGGGCCTGGGATCAGCTCCCTGCTCCACAGCCATCCTGCTTCTCCCTGCCCCTGGCCCTGCTTATGTTCTCTCTCTTGCTGTCTCTCTCTCTCTCTGTGTCAAATTAAAAAAAAAAAAAAAAAAAAAAAAAGAAAGTCTAAAAAAAAAAAAAAAGAAGTAGATAATTTTAGTGTCCAGAATGCCATGTAAACTCAAAACTATTTTGTGATTGAAAAACGAGTAGTGCAAAATATATTAGTTTCTTAGGGCTGCCCTAACAAGCGCCACAAATAGATAGCTTAAGGCAACAAAAATTCATGGTCTCATGGTTCTGGAGGCTAGAAGTCCAAAGTCAAGTGTTGTCAAGGCCATGTTACCTCTGAAGCTTCTGAGGGAGAATCTTTTCTTGTCTCTTCCTAGCTTCTGGTGGTGGTCATCAATCTCTGGTGTTCTTTGCCTTGCAGCTGAATCATTACAATTTCTGCCTCTGCCATCTCATGACATTCTCCCTGTACATCTGTCTCTCCATTTCTTATAAGAAAACAGTCACACGGGCGCCTGGGTGGCTCAGTGTGTTAAAGCCTCTGCCTTTGGCTCAGGTCATGATCCCAGGGTCCTGGGATCAAGCCCTGCATCTGGCTCTCTGCTCAGCAGGGAGCCTGCTTCCCTTCCCCCTCTCTCTGCCTGCCTCTCTGCCTACTTGTGATCTCTGTCCGTCAAATAAATAAATAAAATCTTTAAAAAACTTAGAAAAAAAAAAAAGAATACTAGTCCTACTGGTATAGGGGCTCATCCTTTCAAGTATGACTTCATATAAATTAACTACATCTGCAATGACTCTTTCTAAAGAAGTTCACATTCTGAGGTACTGGAGGTTAAGACTTTAACATTTCTTTTTGGAGGATACAGTTCATCCCATAACAGCAATAATTACATTTTATTTAATGTAGGATATACATTTAGAGTAAACTGAATTTCTATTGCATAAATAATTGTTGAACCATTAGCTGTAAGAGGGAATATGGTAGATAATGCATTCTGATTTGAATTTGAGGCAATAAGGGCCATTACTTGATTATTGTTGACTGAAAAAAGAGATTGATTTAGACAGACTTTTAAGGTCATTCACATCTGCAGCTTCCTTTCTTTTTTCTATTTTTAAAGTTTTTTTTTTTTAGAAGGAGAGACTGGGTACACATTGGGGGTTGGGGTAGAGGGAGAAAGAGAAAGAATCTTAAGCAGGCTTCACATTCAATACAGAACCCAGTGCAGAGTCTCAATCTCACAAATCTGAGCTCCTGACCTGTGCTGAAATCAAGATGGTTAAAGGACTGAGCCACTCACGTGCCCCCACAACTTCTTTTCTTAAGGGCAGCAAAGCCACAGCCTTTCCTTCACTAACTCACTCTGTCACGCTGCGAACTCTCTCTCATAATGGGCCAGGGACATTCTAGTCCTTTGCATAGACGTGACAGATGTATTACAGGATGCTATCTAATGCTCAAGGGAAATATTTGTTAAACAAAACACTGACTATTACATTCATACCCTTGGTGGATGCTACATATAATCTAGACTCTCTAGGAGGAAAAACATGTGGTATGATGAGAGAGAAAGAGTAACGATAATCGCAGGAGGTGAGACTAACTTGAAACAGTAACATTAACATCAACACTAGGAATATCGATTATCAAGATGAGCCGTTGCCTAGACAACTCATGGATAGGTAAAAAATGAGAACAAAACATAAGGAAACAGGAAAACTCCAAAACTTTCATTTGATTTTGGAGAAACAGCGTTCGTGAAGAAAGCAATTTCAATAAATATGTTAAGATTGAAAAGAAGGTTATTAGGAGGTAAAAAGTTCAATATTGATCTTAATATTAAATCATTTCGTATTCAGAGGAAGGAAATTATGGTAGCATGAAGTACAGGCAATGGAAGGTTTTGTTTTGCTTTCAATAAGGGAATGGTCCTTACAAAATATAGCAGAGGAGAAGATGGGACCTACATGAATAACAAGGCAACCAACTGAGGGTTGCTGGAGGGGAGGTGGGGGAGGGATGGGGGTGCTGGGTGATGGACATTGGGGAGGGTATGTGCTATGGGGAGTG
The DNA here is from genome assembly GCF_020171115.1 of Neogale vison. Classification (NCBI taxonomy): domain Eukaryota; kingdom Metazoa; phylum Chordata; class Mammalia; order Carnivora; family Mustelidae; genus Neogale; species Neogale vison. The sequence continues at coordinate 20,918,827 of NC_058101.1, read as the reverse complement.
CTATTAATTGTGTAAGACTGATGATTCACAGACCTGTATCCCTGAAACAAATACTACATTATATGTTAATTAAAAAAAAAAAGACTATAGTGTTGTGGAAAAATAATCAAGCGAGAAACCAAGTGATATTTGGAGAAGTAGAACTCAGGTTTATTTTATGCCAGTGGACCCAGTTAAGCCTGCACTGGAAATTCTGGGCCTAGGGGTAGTGGGATTCCAGAGGTTTTATAGAGGAATACAGGGGGGTCAGGTTTCAAGGGTTATGCTGACTACTGGTAGGTGGGTTTAAACTGGGGGTGGGGATAGTATTGGTTTAGGGCAGGAACAGTGGTAGTGGAAGGGAAGCTTGTGGAGGGAAGCCTGTTTACAGAAGCAATGATGGTGGTTTTCTCTTGCTCCCAGGGTGGGCTTCTGGTGATCTCTTGCTCTTTCTAGTAACTTTCTATCTAATGGGGCCTGCCTGCCAGCCTGGGCCTGCTCTGGATAATTTTCCTTTTCAATAGGATATTTGCAAAAATCATATTTCCCTGGCCTACTTTGTCAGCTTTTCCTTTTGTCATGAATCTCTTCCCCTCCCTCCATGCAATTCATCTGATCATTTGTTCAGTGATGGATATGTACATTACCTATAAGCTCAGGATGATTTGGGGTTCTGTAATCTGCCTAGTAATACAATCTTATCAGATTCAAAATGGTTAATGTGATTTTAAGAAATATTATTAACTTTGGAGTAGTCTCAAAAATCTTACCTTTTGGATTCTAGTCTATTTACTTTTTAAACTTTTAAAATTGGTATTTATTACCCATTATTAAGAATAAGTTATATTAATTTTATCAGTCTTTTTTATTATTAGTAATCCATACTTAAATATAACACAGTGAGCATTTAATGAGTGGTTAGTATTTCTAGGTGAATATTGACTCAGTCATCACAATAACTGTATTAGTCATGTTTAGTCCCATTCCCCATATTTGATGAAACTGATGCATGGAAAAGTTAGTTAATTTTCCCAAATTTGGAGCACCTGTGTGGCACAGTGGGTTAAAGCCTCTGCCTTCGGCTTGGGTCATGATCCCAGGGTTCTGGGATCAAGCAGGGAGTCAGGCTCTCTGCTCAGCGGGGAGCCTGCTTCCTCCTCTCTCTGCCTGCCTCTCTGCCTTGTGATCTCTGTCTGTCAAATAAATAAATAAAATCTTTAAAAAATAATAATTTTCCCAAACTAACACATTTTATAAAAAGTGAGGCTCAGGTAGGAGCTAATCAGTCTGATGTCTAGAGTCTTCATTCATACTTTCTGTAATATGCTGTGCAATATTAGGACTCAATTTACACAATTCCAAGAGAGACTTCAGGAGTTATATTCCCTCCCGTTTATTGTCTTTCTATGAATTTGCAATATAGAGAATTTATAAGAACACAACATAAATGAACTAGACATAAAGTGTGTGTGAGAGAGAGTGTGTGTTATTATTCCTTTTCACCCCTCCAGTGAACCTCAAGTTCAGGAATTAATTCCAGGAATAAAAATTGTACCACACTTTAATATTCTGAGGTAAGTGAACTATGAACTACCTGAAATAGTCAAGATATTACAAGAGAGACTTATAAAGGACATGCCAGCCAATTCTTGACATATATAATGTTAGGGACCTTAGTACAACTATGTCTCAACAGTAGCTGAAAGGTTAATGGAATTGGGATTTGTGTAGACATGACTGATTTTCCTCCTGCAGGAATGGAAGGAGGGGGGAAAAAAGCTGATTTGGACAAAGACCTTTAAGGTCATTCACATCTGCATCTTCCTTTCTTAAGGGCAGCAAAGTACCAATCTCTTCTGCACTAAATCATTCTAATCTCTTAGAGGAATCCAAAGCTTGTCAGAGAAAACATTGTTCATCTAAGAATAAGCGAAGGGACTAGATAAAATAGTCACCGTGAGAAGAGCAAAAAGCAACACTGAATCAAACAAGTCTGAGTAGCATTTCTGTGAAGTCAGTGTCTTCCTAGTGGAAACCCATCCTATTTCAAGATAACTGTTCTAACTCTTGAATATCACAGAAGGAAGATTTTTAGAGTATACTTCTTGCCCTAATAAAAAGCAGTTAACACTTTGTTTTAAAGAGTGCCAAAATGACATGCTGAATCAGTTGCTAGTAAGAAAAGTTACTACTTTTTTCCCTATACACTAAAGAAACTGTTTTTTTGTTTGTTTGTTTGTTTTGGTTTGGTTTGGTTTGGTTTTAAAACTTCACTTTAAGAAATCTTTGTTCTGACTCTTGGCTCTTTGTTGAGGTGTAGCTGTTCCCTCATGGATCGACATGTCTTTACATGTCCTTACATGGAGCTATAGGACCACAGCTATCAGAGCTAATCAAGCCAGATTTCAAACCATTCATTCAGTACTATTTAAAACAAAACAAAGAAGTGACTGTTTTAGGGTCACATGCATATAAAGTATGGAGAATTATATTAATATAGTCTCCTCCAAGTGGAGATGCAACATGGGGGGTTAAGGGGGTTAAGAGAATGAATGAAACAAGATGGGATTGGGAGGGGGACAAACCATAAGAGACTCTTAATCTCACAAAGCAAACTGAGGGTTGCTGGGGGGAGGGGGTTTGGGAGAGGGGGGTGGGGATATGGACATTGGGGAGGGTATGTGCTATGGTAAGTGCTGTGAAGTGTGTAAACCTGGCGATTCACAGTCCTGTACCCCTGGGGATAAAAATACATTGTATGTTTATAAAAAATAAAATTAAAAAAATATATATAGTCTCCTCCATCATAATTTAATGGGTGATTTTATTGCCTTTTGAAAATTAAGTGTGCAAAGGAAAAAAAGTTGAAAATCGGTAATTTGGTGTTCCATTTTTGCATTGTCATGAATTTCAAGATCCTTTTATTTACAAACATTTTATATAGAAATCTTATAAGTGTTCCTTCCATTTTATAACTGGTCAACTTCATTAATCTGTCACTTTGTGTATATAAAATTTCACCTCTTAGAAGCAGGTTTGCTAAAAGCAATTTCTGTACTTACATAGCTAAAATATATTACCTATGATGAACAGGATAATTTCTTTACAGACTGAAATAAAATAAATAGATATTGATATTGAGTGCCATCTTGATTGCAGTCTGTTTTGCCAAAGATGTTAAAGATAAGAAAATAAACAAAAACTGTAGGCGAGTTATTATGTCCTGAATTTTGACTCACTGTCTTCACTCACTGTCTTCACCTGAGATGTCCCTCTTACCTGTTTGTGAAAAATGAAAAACGGAGACAGAAAATATTGATTCTTTATTCCTCTTGCAGTTAATATTTGTTCTGCAAAGAAGACCATATTTATTTAATGTGTTCATAGCAGAAAAGGAAAAAGCAGAAAAATAAATTTATACTATTGACAAGAATGTTAATGTAGTCTGGATCTATAAAGCCAGACACAGCTAAACTAGTAACCATAAGATCAAGGAATATGAGATGGCAGAGACTTTGGGGTTCACATAGCCCCACCCCTTAGTAAAGCCCAGGAAGCTGAGGCACAAACATGTGAGGGGCCTGGCTAGTATTGTAAACCAGGGATTAGCAAACATTTTTTTGCAAAGGGCCAGAGAGTGTTGTAGATGTTCTGAGCCATGCAATTTCTTTTGTTATATTCAGTTCTGCTATTGTAACACCAAAGCTGCCGTGGACATTATAAAAACAAATGAGAGTGCATTCTTTTCTGATGAAAATTTACAGGCAGTGAACCAGATTTGGCCCTTGGGCCATAATTTTCCTCTGCTCCAAACTATTATCTTATTAAACACTAGATATTGATAACATGAAAAAGTGATTCTTTCAAAGAATTATCCTAAAAATGATAAAATATTTATTGATGTGTAGATAATAATAAAACTCATGGGTATGCAGAGACTGGATATTAGGAAAGATAATAACATGATCTTAAAAGATTATTAGAATTTGTTCACCTGGATGCCTGTGTGGCTCAGTTGGTTGAGCGACTGCCTTCGGCTCAGGTCATGATCCGGGACTTCAGGATGGAGTCCCACATTGGGCCCCCAGCTCCTTGGGGAGTCTGCTTCTCCCTCTGACCTTTTCCTCTCTCATGCTCTCTCTCACTCATTCTCTCTCAAATAAATAAATAAAGTCTTAAAAAAAAAAAAAAGAACTTGTTCACCTATAAGAGATTCTGTAGGCTACATTCCAACTTGATGGGTGTGATTCCAAGTGATGCCTCAAAATAGTACCTTCTTTACATTTTCAGAGTCACGACTGAAAGACAGTAATTGCAAAAATTAAATCTATGAACTTTAGTGAAGTTTTTTTCCACAAAGAAAACAATAATAATTTGCTATCTCTAGAGACACTATACAATGGTACACAGTAGACTTTAGTGTGCTAGGCCAAGTTTTCCAAGACATTGTTTTCCTTTCTTGACATATAAAATTATAAATTTCTTCTCAACTACTATTGGTTTCTAGTTATGGCTCTTTGGGCCAGTGAATAGTTTAACACAAGCAGAGATCAATGAAAGCTCAAGCCATAATTTTATATTGTCAGTTATGACTTCCCTCTACTTAAAAGTTATTTAATACGGAGTGGTATTACCAATAAATAATGTTAGGATCACATAGATTTACTCTTTAATAGCTAGAATACAGAATATGATGTTATAAAATGTCACATTCGTCTATGATAAAACAGTGCTATTTTCATTAAATTGATATTGGAAAGAACTTACTATAAGTTAAGCAATGGGCTAATTGTTGAAAAATCAGTGAGGTATTAGGCAGACAATGTTCTTTCATCCATGGATCTTTAACTGGAAAAGTTTTTCATTAACCATCATATTAATAGAATGATTATAAGTTATGATAAATGCCATAAAGTTAAAAAAGAGATGTTTGAAAGTAGTTTCTATGACTGACAGCACTTAATCTTGGAGAGATAAAATGATTGTAGTCCTTCTAATAATGAGGAAAAGATAATTATAAACAAAATAGAAGAAATAAAGTCCATATATAGAGTTCTTAAGAAGAATCTTTAAGAGCTAAAATGAAGGTATATGTGCCTAAAAATTAAGGCACAAGGAAATATGTTTGGGGGGCTAGCTAAAGATTAGATAAATCATTTTGTCTTGTAAGTCATGTTAAGGCACATTTTAGGAACACAAATGCTATTATGGAAGAAATGAATTGTGGGTATGAGAGAAAGAGGGAACCATAATAAGTATTTGGCACCAGCTTGCAAGAACCTAGGTAAGAGATGAGTAGACTTGAGGTATGTATTTAGAAACAGCATCAGTAGACCTCTCTGATGAATTGAATGTGGGAGTTAACAGAGAGAGGAATCAGGATTGTCAGGTTTTAGATTTGAGAAGTAAAGTCTGTTGACTGGGATGACAGTGAATGGAAGATAAAAGAGTATCATTAAGCACTTTCAGGTGATACAATTTGGAGATATCAGGTAAATTCAGAGCTCAGAGAAGAGGTATGGGGCTGGAGATTTGAGTCCTCACTATTGTACTTGCTGCAAGTTGATGTGAATTAGATCTCCAAAGAAAAAGAAAAGGATAGGGAGCAGAATATTTCCTAAAGAACAGTTCAACAGTATTTAGAGTAGGAGTCAGCAAGAAAATAGGAAAAAAAAAAAAAGTCACATAAGTAAAGTATAAACTTCAAGAGAGAAAATAATAGTCAATTGTATTAAATATCACCAGAAATTTGAGGGAATTGGAGGCAAAGAATTGTCTATTAGATTTGAAAATGGGTAGTTTATTGGTGATTTTTTAAAAAATCAGTTTAAGTAGTGTTGGTAAAAGCCAGATTGAAATAAATAGAGAGGAATTGGACATTTTTTGTTAAGTTGGAAAACTCAATATACTTATGTTGACTTCTGGAAAAACCACTGAATAGGAGTAATGGATTTAAAAAATATCAACACCAAATAACAATGTAAGAGATTAAATAACAATAGAATAATGATATAAATGAAAACAGATTTTAAAAAACAGTAATTGTGGTAGTATACTAGGTAATGTTAAAACTTTTACTGAGCGGCCTATATGAAAAATCTTTAGATATTTAAAAATATTCTTTTTCTCTTTATTATTTATTTAAGCTTCATTTCCATAACTTAAATTCTCTTATTTCAGAATTAATAAAGCTCATTTTAATTCATATGATAATGTCTAATAGCGATATTATGAACAAAAATACTTGATCAATTTCTTTGCTTTCTATTTATAGACCATCTAAACTGCAGGATTTAGGGTTGTGAACTGAAATAAGCTATTAGGATCCAAGTATGATTTAGGATTGTCGTGAATGGGACCACTTTCCTCTTTTCTTGTATCTGGGGCAGACATGAGTTAATGTTTCTGTTGGTGCCAGGATAGTCATGGCCCAGTGTTGCCAGGTCTTACTACACTAAAGAGAAACTGGAATCTATATACTTTTAAATGAAAATCTATCAGCTAAAAAAAGAGTTTGGTTCTACAAAATACCCTTTGAAGAGGATGAAAAGACAAGCCAGAGACTGGGAGAAAATATTTGCAAACTACGTATAAGACAAAAGACTAATAATCTAGAGTATCTAATAAACCCTAAAAACTCAAAAGGAAAAAGAAATCCAAATAAAAAATAGGCAACATACATGAACAGACATTTTACTAGAGAATATACAGATAACAAATGAGCACATGAAAAGATGTTCAACATAATTAATCATTAAGTAAATGCAAACTAAGACCATAATGAGATATCACTACTCACCTATTAGAATAGCTAAAATAATAATTAAAACCATACTGAAAACACCAAATGCTGGTGAGGATGCTGAGAAACATATTGTTGGTAGGAATGTAAAATGGTATAACCCCTCTGGAGATCAGTTTGACAGTTTCTTAAGAAAATAAATATACAATTATCCAATGACCCAGCAGTTACACTCTGGGGCAGTTACCTGAAAGAAATAAAACCCCACATTCAGACAAAAATCTGTGTACAAATATTCATAACAGTTTTATTCATAATAGCCAAAAACTAGAAACAAACTCAATTATCTTTTAGTGAGTCAGTGGTTAAACTTGGTACATTCGGGCCATGGAGCACCAATAGCAATAAAAAGGAACAAACTATTGCTATCTATAAAACCCTGGCTGGATCTCAGAGGAATTGTACTGAGTGAGATCTTCATGTGAAAAAGGCTACTGACTATATCATCACTGTATAAAGTCTTTTAGAAAACAATCCCTATACCTGCACACAGAGATCCTGAGACCCTGATCTACGAGCCTACAGGAATCTCCAGATACTTGTCAAAAATCTCTGGTACAGAAGACCAAGAACAAAACATGCAAAATGAAACAAAAAACAACAATAGCTGGAACAAAAAAAAATAGTAATAAAATAACTAGAATATTTGTTACATATAATTAACAGTTACATATATGTGCATAAAACAGAAAATAATACTATTATAAAGGAGCCTTTAGAAAACACCTAATAGCTCTTGAAATTCAAATGTTTAAAAATGAAAAAGTAAGAGAAATATTGGTATCAGTGTCTTCCTGGAGGCAGCTGTGCCAGCTGGTGAGAGCTGTTCCCTAAATCTTTGTGACATTTTGTGACCTGGGGTTAAATGTTCATTAATAACCTTGAAGTTAAATAAATTGTATTTAGAAAGATAAAAGATATTTTAAACTCCTATCTTCCTAGTTATTTTATTACATTTTACTCTATTTAAAGCAACTGTATTAATTTGATAATTTAAAATAATTAATAATTTAAAGGTATTTAAAGCAATTGTATTAATTTGCTAATAATGAATTAAAGCACCTCCGTTTCCACATACCTATTCACTGATCTCAGTTTAGTGGCTTGAAATTGGCCATAGTGGGAATAATTATGTCATAGAAACTGGTAAACAATATAAATCTTGACATGATTTATTATTTTGTAGAATGTCTACATTTTTGAAATGATAGATAAAATGTTAAAGATGTAGATAGCAATGAAAAATTGCCATGTTTTTATACTATGAAGAACATGAAAAATTGAGGAACTATTTTTCTAGTATTTGAAAAGAATTTCCTGGTTCTTTGAATAATGATTGAATAATAATAATGTCGTTGAATAATGATTGAGATTCCCGACATATATCTTTACTGTTTCACTTTTTTTTACTTTTTTTTTAAAGATTTTATTTATTTATTTGACAGATCACAAGTAGGCAGAGAGGCAGGCAGAGAGAGGAAGGGAAGCAGGCTCCCCGCTGAGCAGAGAGCCAGATGCATGGCTCGATCCCAGGACCCTGGGATCATGACCTGATCCGAAGGCAGAGGCTTTAACCCACTGAGCCACCCAGGCACCCACTTTTTTTTACTTATTAAAGTAAATGAATATGTCAAATAATGTTCATATCAGAACAATGTTTTATAAACTATAGTCATAGATTTAATACAAATATAAGCTGCAAAAATCAGCTGAAGCATTTTGTGAGACTCAGTTGCTATTTGGAATTCAAAATTAATATATTTTATATTTTATTATTTGTAAGATGCATACTATATATCGTTTATATCAGTAATAAAAGTTATAGTAAACATGCATGCACATTGACATGAATACATTTTGCCACAGAGTTGGTTGTCAAATATTTACCAGCATAACCCTCTTTGTAATGAAAGGGTTTCTGAAAAATTCCACAAAACAGAATATGGGGAAGGTGGGAGAAAGAGAAGAGAGATGAAAATGTATGAAAAAAATATAAGAAAAAAACGTTCAACCCTGGAGATATAATATCTGTTCATAGGATTTATAGAAAAATAGAAAGTCAGAGCAGATAGATTATTTAAAAATAATAAGACTATTTCTCAGAATTGAATGGATCTATGTAGAACCAAATAAAATGAATCTTAAAAGGTACATACAAAAGCACATAAAACAAGAGATGTCAGAACACCAATATCAAGAGTAGTTTCTGAGAGCTTCCATCAAGAGCAAAGAATAACAAAAATATTACAATATCAAATATCAAAATCAAAACCATATTAAGAGAAATGCAGGACATGAGAATTAAAAAAGAATGCCTTTAAAGTTCTTAGGGAATTTATTGTACATTATCTAACATACCATAAATATAAGGGACTATAAAGGTATTATAGACATGTGGCATTTCAAACCTTCTTCCTATGTATGCTTTTTCCAGAAGTTCCTAGAGAACTCCATGAAAACAAGGTACAACTAAGACTTGGGAGGCTAACACACACACACACACACACACACACACACACAGAAAAATGGCAAAGGGATTTTCTTGAATAATGGCAACCCCATTATTCCAAAAAGACATGTACGAGACTGACTTCAGGAGCCACTGATACTGTTTGGAGCAGGAAGGTTGGTAACTCCAGGACTCATGCTACCAGGAAATAAATCAGTCAGATTTGTACTTTTGATAATTTTGAGAAAAAATTTATGACCAAGAAAGTTGGGAGAAAACCTACCTGGAACGCTTACACAGCTAAGTGAAAATATGCTAAGCTTTTGTGAACACTAGAAAAATGCAAAGGAATACAAAAAGAGAAACACAATCAAAATAGACCACGGGGCTGATGTTAAAACTACAATTTATAGTAATAATAATGATGTAATCAAAGCATGATACATCCCTGTCTGCATTTAAGAGTCTGACATACAAGAAAGGTCATTGATTCCCTGCCCCACCCCCCACGCCAGCACACCGACATTTTGCCATTTTGATTTCAGAGCCTTGCTTTTCACTGTGTGTCTTCTGTAATCACGTGTCTTTCTATTAGTCCCTTCCTCCTGTCATTCAGGCCATAGGTCTGCAAGTATGCCCAAATGAGAGTGTGCATGCACCCACACCCCCACAATAGACACCTTTGCATGCACGTGCCTAGATTTTTCAGAGACAAATGAACCTTGCTGGCTGTGATCTAGAAATCGGTTAAAATGGCATATAATTGTTCTTAATTACCTCAACAAGTTCCTACGATGGTTGTAAGCTGGCCATCGTTAGAGACATACTTTTTAATTTAATATAGTCAGGGTGTATTTTCTCTAAATGTTTTAAGGAGAATGATTTGAAACATCTAATGTACAGACTTGATCCACAGGAATCATCCTGTTTATCAATGAAATGGATGTGTCATTGAACAATAAATGTTGGCCTCCTGGTTCTCTGTGGACCAAGATGAGGATGGCAGACATAGAGCTGTTTCTGTTTCAGGCTGGTTTATTCCAATACTGGAGATGTTGTCAAATAGAAGTCCTTATAACTATTTAAGAAAAAGTACTTTATTAAGTGTCTGCTATGTTCACTAAAACATATAATATATTTTGAATATAATATATTTTGAAAATACTGAATGTCAGATTGCTAATTTCATATGCATGTATTATCTCACTTATCCTAGATTTAAAGCTACATGAAATAATCAAATTGCCTTTCTACTATATAAAAAAAAGAAAAAATAATTAAAACCAAAACACTTGTCATTTTTTTCCAGTTTGTTAGATTCCCCTTCCAATGTAAATTCCTGAAAGTGTTTGTGAAGCATAAAGCCTATAAATATGGGTTCTAAAAGGAAATCTCTTTTGTTTTTAAAATCAGAGCAGGGAGTCCTTGGTGTATCTTTTACTTATCAGTACATGGGTAACTTATTTGTTTCTAAATTATCTGATAAAAAACCATTTTTCCAATCAGAATCAGTCCTACTCATAATTAGTTGAGCTGCCGTGTGCTCATTTCATTATAAGTTGTGAATACTAATGATGTTGCCCTTGAAAAAAAATTAATCTCTTCCCATTCATGCTTTAAATTGTTCACTTTGTTAAAAGCAGGTATCCATCCTCAGCAATTCTTTCTAAGGACTTTCATTATCTTGTATTAACAAGTTCTTCCTTTCCTTCAATACTTGGAAGCTTTTTATTTCTCTCCCATTGATTTCTTTTCTCTTAACCCATTATTTCCCCCATCTTATTCTTTCTGATTACTTAATTGGAGACCTTAAATGGCAAATTTCTTTCCCCAAACTTTGCTAAAATGTTGATCTTTGCTATACGATAACTTTACTTCCTTTTTTTTTTTTAATTTTCCTATAATTTAACACAGGAACACCATTAAAAAGAATTAAAATTATTTAGAAAATATATGTGTTTGAGATAATGGTAATACTCAAATTTAGAATCCATCGAAAAGTGGGAGTGACTATTTAATTCCACATACTAAAAAGAAAGCCCCAGATGGTGGATTTGAATCAAATGTCTTCTCAGGTGCCTGGGTAGCTCGGTTAAGCCTCTGTCTTCAGCATGAGGTCATGATCTCAGGGTCCTAGGAAAAAGCCCTGCATCAGGCTCTCTGTTCAGTGGGGAAACTGTTACCCCTATTTCTCTGCCTGCCTCTCCGTGCTTGTGATCTCTGTCTGTAAAGTAAAAAAATAAAAATCTTAAAAAAAAAAAAAAAAAAAAGTCTTCTCAGCAAACATGGAACTGATTGATTACCAAGAAACTGATGGCTAAGACTCATACAGTTTCCATGAGGCCCAGTAATTTGCAGGAAAATGTCCTGGTATATCCATCAGTCCCAGCCAGAAACAGATGGTACATCCAAGGTTTGAATAGAAATTCTGTTTTAATTTATTATTTATTTATTCATTTATTTATTTATGTTTTAAAAAGATTTATTTGTTTATTTGACAGACAGAAATCACAAGAAGGCAAAGAGGCAGGCAGAGAGAGAGAGGAGGAAGCAGGCTCCCCGCCGAGCAGAGAGCCCGATTCGGGGCTCAATCCCAGGACCCTGGGATCATGACCCGAGCAGAAGGCAGAGGCTTTAACCCACTGAGCCACCCAGGCACCCCAGGAGCTATGTGCAAAAGCTGTGCTCACGGTGTGAGGAAACTTCCAAGGCTATTGTAGTGACACTGTGCTAGGAACAGCGCTTCAAAATAAACACTCTCTAGCTTCAAGGGAGGAAGGGAAGGCTACTTGGAGAGTAGCTATGACCCTTCTAGAAGGTCCACCTGGAAGCAACCCTTCCATTTATTTCACTTTATTCCTTTGTCTGATCTCCATTTGGTACTTTCCACTGGGCAGGCATGATCTGAAGTGGAAAAGGAAAACTACCCAGAGCAGGCCCAGGCCAGGAGGCCCCAGAAGATGGAAAGTTACTAACAATAAACTAGAGATAACCAGAAGCCCTATGGGGAGCAAGAGATTACCAGCCATCACGGGCTCCCTGCACTACCATTCCCGCCTAACGCATCCCCTCTCCCCCAGTTTAAACCCAACTACCAGCAGTCAGCATAGCCCTTGGAACCTGACTGCCTCCGTTCCCTTATAAAAGCCCTAAAACCCCATTGCCTCTAGAGCACGAGCTGATCTGGGTCTGCTGGAGTAAAATAAATCCAAGTTCTACTTCTCTGAGTGTCACTTGGTCTCCTGCAGGTCTGATTATTTTCAGCAACCAAGTGATGGTGGGGAGCAAAGAGAGGTACAGGGAGTGCACACAGTCAGCCTCTCAGAGTGCAGGGTAGAGGGACTGCATCTCTAGAGGGGCATGGGAGGTAACCCACATGCTTGGCTTAATTATTAACACTCTGTTTTACTCTGTCCTCCTTGGTTAGGAGTCGTGTTAAGCAGGTTATTAAACTTTAATAACAGGCTTACCATTTATTAAATATTCTCTCAAAATAGGTTTGGTGAAATTAATGAGGTAAACAACTCATGAAAAATAGAAAAACCAAAAATCTTTCTGTAAATCATAAAAGCACATATAAATATGTAAATGTTGTTTTTTTTTTTTAATGTTGGGTTTTTTTTTAATGAATAGGATTCAAGGAGAAAGCAAATTAGAACAGAGGTGGGATTCAGTTGTATGTTGCTCAAATTTCAATAATAGAATTAGTCCAATTATATCGCAGTGATAATGACAGCATTTAAAATTCATACCGTATGTAGTGCACAGCTTGTTCTAGAACTTTCATAAAAATGTATTTCATATTTGGTTATGAAAAAAGTCAATACATTATAAAAAGCAGCAACCATACAAGGTATTTTCTAGAATGTAGTATAACTTTAACCTTGCAGTTAATAAAATATTCATCGGGGAAAACTTTAGAACAGTAATAATAAATAACTGACAAAATAAGAAAAATCAAAACCATAATTAGATTTCTTAGAAAATAATCATTTCTTCAAAGTAACACTTTTTTCTTTACTAATTAGCAAGAATGTACTAAAGTGAAAGATCGTATGTTTCACTCAAGAGATTAAAATGAGAACAATAAAACTAACCTGAACTATATGGAAAAGGGTAATAATGGAATCTAAAATAGAAAACAGTGAATTTGAAGCACACTTTGTGTTTTCTTTTTTGTCTCACCTAATTCTTTGCTGCTTTTTCTCTACCTCCTTACCTTCTTTCAAATTGATTATTTTTAATTCAGTTTTTTCTTTTTGTTTTGAAGTTATGAAAGCTATTCCTGTTCTTTTAGTAATTACTCTAAAAAATCACACCATGACTTTTTAAATTATCAACATCATAGTCAATCAGCAGCTTTATCCTCCTGAACAGTAATAATTGCTGAGCAATTTAACTCAGTTTGCCTTCCACTCAAGTTGTATGTACCTTCTCTAATACATATTAACACTCTTACTATTTTTAATTCTGAATTGTATTTCCACTGATAAATGTACCCTTTATGTTTACCAGATTTTTATCCATTTGCTTTTGTATTCCATGCCTTCTACCTGAGATGTCTTAAGTTTCTTTCTCTGTGATTATTTTCCTTCTATCTAAGACAGGACACTGTAATTTTCCTTAGTAATTTTTTGCTTATAGCAAACTCAGTTTCTGGTCATTGTTTCTTCTCTTTATATCCTGAAGCAATTGCCTTTGTCCTAGTGTCTTCCCTTCAACATTTCCAATATTAAAAATAAATTAATTAATAATAATAATAATAATAAACTTTCTGGTTCATATTTCTTAACATTTCTTCCTTATTTTCTATTTGTCTCTCTCTGATGTCTGGGTAATTGGTTCTGACCTGTTCTTCAGTTTTCCAAGTGCCTCCTTAGCTATGTCTATATGTGGCTGTTTTTTATTTTAACTTTCATTAGTCTTTTGAATGTTGTAGACATATTGTTTGATTCTTTTTCTCATCTAGGAGCTGAAGTGACATAGTATCCTATTTCTTTTAAGCCAGCTTTCAGGTCTTTAAGTAGAGAATTTTTTTTTTTTTTTAAGTTAAGCTGTGATTGGTAATCCAAATCTCTGAAAAATACATTAGATTGCTTCTGTTGTCTGTTATTATTTTATTACTGCTGGTTTTTGTTATGGTTCCATGTTTATGTGCATTCATGGATTTTTTTTTTTTCACCATAGACTGCTAAAAATATTTGTAGGGCTTTTGGGGGAAACTGGGATAAAGGTATTTGTTTTTTCAGAGAGAACACACTTGTTTCTGCCAAGTAAATAGGGCCATATTCAGTCAGGTATCAATTTAATCTAAGTATATAACTGGAAGTTTTAATTGGCTCCCATAAGTATCATAGATTGGGACTGGAAATGCCAGCTTTTGGCTCTAGTTTCTCTGGAACATATTTTCCTTTATTCAACAACATAAAAAATGTCTTTCCAGTCTTTGGGGGTGTGTGTTTTGAAAGAATAGTGGGTAGACTTTCAGAGTTCTAGGCTAGTTTTTTTGTATCTCACAAAATGTATCAAAACTGGTATTGTTGATTTATCAGAAATCTTACTTTATCTTAGCTTATATCATAATAATTACTTACTACCTTCTCATCTCTGGCTACGCATTTAAGATTTTTTAAAAATCCTGCATTCTAAGTTGATGTCAGCAGAAGGATTGGTCCCAATAGCCTGGTATATTTCTTGAATCAACACTACACCTTCCATAATATGTATCTGGTACTACATAGATGTCCATCTTGCCTTCAAATCTATTTATTGGGCTATATGTTGCTGAGACTTTGTTTCTCCATTCTTATGTAATTGTATAAATATGATTATTCATAACATCTTTTAATACTATTTTATTTGTCACTATGGGCCTTAGTATATATTCCTAGATTCTGCTTCTCTCAAAACAAAATAAAACGTGTTTTCTATCTCATTCTCAATTTCAATTTCATATCTACTACGATTAGACTCTATCTTCACAATCACTTTCACTTCACTTTTACATAGCCTTGAGAGAAAATCACAGGAACTTTTATAAATAGGAACATTCCCAATAAAGGACACTGAGATCAATTTTCCAACTTCAGTCTTCTTACATCCAAAAGATCTCATATTATTTGACAATATTTTGTCAGCCCAATGTTGAAAATATTATGAATTTTTGCAGCTAATACTTTTTTTTAGTACTTTAAAATAGGATTACAGAGAAGCAGCCAGATAGACAGTGATTCTATGTGGTATAGTCCAATAGCTTGAATTGTTAGTTACAGATACATAAATATATAAGATTTTTTAAATATCAAGGCATGCACTATTTAATAAAAAATTTTCTTTCAAAAAAGTTAACTTTTATGAAATAAATTACTAAAAATAAGAATGCATGCTCTAGGTTGCAGAATTTTCAAATTTCCTAAATACATACATTCAATAACACTGTCAAGTGTGAATACATGTTCTTTTGGCTGAGAAATATTAGACTATCTGGGTGAATCTTGGGGCTTTGTTACGTATAGACAACAAACAAATAAAATTGAATGCTTTATTTTATTTTGATCATGATGATTGTAATTAAAGGATATGACATGATCTGAAAATACCTAAAAACTCTTTTATTTAGTTAGATGTTTTTGAGAATTAAACAAAGTGAATGTACAATGATTCTCATCTCCAAATGACAGCCCAGATATATATTTTTACCTTGCTTCTGTATGGGTCAAAGACAGGTTGTCCTAAGATAGGTCACTTTGGCATAAAGATTATTTTGAGTTAAAAGCAATCTAGACCCAGCCACTCTAGAAAAGCACTTCAACTCTCTCCACAACTGCTTAAGAAGAATTCAGAGAGAGTGAAGTAGAAGACGGCTATCCTAGCTTAAAGACAGTAAGAAAGATAGGGCACCTGGCTGGCTCAGTCAGTTAAACTTCTGCCTTCACCTTGGGTCATGCCCCAGGGGTCCTGGTTTGGAGACCCCTCATCAGGCTTCTTGCTAGGGGGGAGCCTGCTTTTCTCTCTCCCGCTGTTGCTCCTCCTGCTTGCATACTCTCTTTCTCTCTCAAATAAATACATAAATAAAATCTTAAAAAAAAATAAGTTGAATAAAAAATATATCAATATAAAATGTAAATCTAAAAATCTGTGGAGTGATTTTCCATAAAAGTAAAAATTTCAAATATAACCTGAGAAAAATTAGGAACTAGACTATAGCAATAATGTGAATTGTTAATGGACAAAAATTCACCTAAGTAAATTTGAAGATCTAATTCACTTTTTTAAAGGAATTCATGAATCAAATTGGGCACAGCCTCCTCTAGCAAATAGAGGGTAGCTCTGAGGAGTTGTACAAAATGCAAGGTTTTGAAGAGTAGGGCAAGGAAGTTATTAGCAAAAGGAAAGAGGACTTTGTCAGGCAAAGTCACTTTCCCTTAGGGAGAAGAGCAGGGTTCTTATCATGCAGATGAATTTCATCTTCCTTTGTGGAATTGAGAGGGTCCATGTGACAGATTACCTCACTGTTGCTGATTAGAAAATTCCTGATTGACAGGTTAAAACTAAATTTCTGAGAGAGGTTGAAACTGTCTTTAGGTTAAACCCTGGCTTGGTGACCTAAGTGATGCCATTTTCAGCCTGCTGTTCTTCTTTTTTTTTTTTTTTTTTTTAAAGTAAATTTAAATACAGTAAAAGCTCCTAGTATCAAGGTAAAAGTCTAACTTGGTGCTTTCTTTTTTAGCAGTGGAGCACATGTAAACATGTTTACCAACCTTTGAAGAACAGATTGTTTCTTTGCTATTATAATTGAACCAACCAAACAAAAAAGCTTTCAGTAAAAATGATACAGAGAGTTCATACTTCTGCCATTCTCTAAAGATATAGTGATGACATGGAAGATTTAAAATAGAAAAAGAAATAAAAGAAAAAAACAAAAACAAAAAAAAAGAACCAACACAATCATAAGTAGATAATTTGTCTGGGTAAGAAATAAAACAGAAAGTTAATATGGTGGGTTCTGTATGTGGAATCATGTGTGGGAGGCAGTAAATTTTGTTTTCTACAAGATAAAGAGGGTTCAAAATTGTCAAATGACAAGGTAGTGGATGCAAGTTTACCATGTAAAGCCAGAGCTAGTACACCCCTCCCCAATGGGACCTCTGCTCTCATTGTTAGGAGCTAGCTGGACAGTTAGGTAGTCAGGGCCAGGGTCCCCAGCAAGAAAATATGGAGTCAGGACTATTAAGATTAAAACAGCACTGACATCCTGTCTTGTAACTTAGACAGGAGCACACTAGAATCCTGCTTTGCAGCCTTTGCAGAAATGACTTCTGCAAAACATCCTAAAATAAGGCGATTAACCACAAAGCATTTGTCAATATCATGGGCAAGGGCTGGTTAAGACATAGGCCTCCACATGTCAATAAAAAAAGACCATCAGCACATTGACATTAACCTAATAGGTAAACAGATATGTGACCAAAGCCCTGACTAGCATAACTCAGCAGACCATGATTGCTTAAGATAGTTGGGCTAAAGAGCTCTTAAAACCCCCTAAACTTAGAAACTCCAAGGGCAACCCTTCTCCCACCCCGGCCCCATACTCCTGCTCAATAAACTTTGCTTGGCTGCCCACCACTTTTTATCTGTTCTACCTCTTCATTCTTGGAAGCAGCATGACCAAGAACTGCCGGCACTAAGAGCAGAGAATTGTGCAACACCACGCTACCTGCTAATGTTGGATGTCAAACACAATACGTAATGCAGCCTTAGTGATGTCATCTGTAATAACTCCAAATCACTACAGTGCAGTAATTCTAAAGAGATTATGAAAGTTTCTTGTAGACCCAGAATCTGAAAGGCCAGGAGAAGGCAACTGCAAAAAAAAGAGATGAACTATGAGATTTAAAAACAAACAGAAAACAAAAATGATAAAAACAAATCTTTCACTCAAAAAAATTCAGCATACTAGTATTTAAAACATTATGAAAAAGAAGGGGTGACTGGCTGGCTCGGTCAGTAGACATTTGACTCTTGATCTCAGAGTCATAAATTCAAGCCTCATGCTGGGTATAGAGCTCGCTTAAAAAAAAAAAAAAAGAGAGAGAGAGAGAGAGAGAGAAAACCAACATTTTCAAGTAAAACACAAATCTTATTAAGTGAAAGTAATATAGAAAAATCTAATGTTAACTCAAAAATAAATTTGTTGTAATTATTTGGAGAGATAAGAGAAGGCAACATTTTTCTTTAAAAATGACTCAATTGGGGCACCTGGGTGGCTCTGTGGGTTAAGCCTCTGCCTTTGGCTCAGGTCATGATTTCAGGGTCCTGGGATCGAGCCCCGCATTGGGCTCTCTGCTCAGCAGGAAGCCTGCTTCCTCTTCTCTCTCTCTCTCTCTGCCTGCCTCTCTGCGTACTTGTGATCTCTCTCTGTCAAATAAATAAATAAAATCTTAATAAATAAATAAATAAAAATAAAAAATAATAAAAAAAAGACTCAATAAAATTTAGTTGAATACAATAAAATCAAATGAAACCCATGTCCATGGAAATAAATCATGAAATAAACAAGATAAGTGCTCCACAGGACACAGTCATAATGTGAATTCATAAGCTGGAAAATAAGGATGAAGAATTTGCCTATACTGTATCTCATTATGACAGGGACAAGAATATGAAGGCACTTAAGAGACACCCACGTTCTTTATACCAAAATCAATGAGACATAATCAAAGCTATATATACTCTGAGAGAAAAATGAATATGAAATAACCAGTCACTCAATGTAAAGTTTTAGAAAAACAAAGATATGAAGAGAGAATTAATGAAGCTAAAATCAATAGAATTAAAAGTAAATCCCAAGTCTGCCTCGTTAAAAAGTTGAATATCACAAAAAAAGTCTTGTCTTGCAAATTTGACTAGAAATTAGAGATAATGTATTTACGGAGATAAAAAATAGAAAAGAGTAGTCGAGTGCCTGGGTGGCTCAGTCAGTTAAGCGTCTGCCTACAGCTTAGGTCATGATCTCCGGATACTGAGATGAGCCCTTCATTAGGCTCCCTGCTCATGGGGAGCCTGCTTCTCTCTCTCCCTCTGCCTACCACTCAGCCTACTTGTGCTCTCTTTCTATCTCTCTGTCAAACAGATAAAAAGCTTTACAAAAAATAGAAAAGACTAAAAACTGATGTATGTAACATTAAAAAATTTCTGAGAGAATACTGCATTTAAGACCTTGACCGCAAATTTGAACACTAAGGGACAATGGCTACTTTCCCGGCAAAACAAAGTCATCCAAGAGTAAGAATCCTTGAATAGCCCACTAGAGATACCAAAAAGGTGACTAAAGCTTTACCATTTAAGAAATGCCCTTGGAAAAGATGGTTTCAGAGCTGGGATCAACTGACCTTTAAAGAGTGGTTAATTCCAATGTTATTCACAAATTACAGACCATAAAAGATAAAAATTTCCCCAATGTAATTTTGAGACCAGCCCAAACTAAACACTAAGACCTCATAAATTTATTACCAAAAAAGAAAAAGGAAAGAAATTTTATGTGAAGTATATGTGAATATTGACACAAAATTCTTAATATTAGCAAAAATATCCAGCAGTATACTCCACTCATGTAGGGTTCATATCATAAATCATTCTCTATTGAAAAATTGATGAGGATAATTTATTACAGCTACAAATTGATGAAGGGTTCATATCGTTTGATTTACATTTTCATGATAGTTTGTGCCAGTTACTGTTTTCAATAGTTGATAAATTCTAACTTATAAAATTCTAGCAACAACTCTATGAGTCAGATGCTCTTTATATACTCTGTAATAATGAATACTTAATAAAAGAAATTACAAAATTAAATTCTTTTTGTTTAAGATTTTATTTATTTATTTGACAGATCACAAGCAGGCAGAGAGGCAGGCAGAGAGAGAGGAGGGGAAGCAGGCTCCCCTGCTGAGCAGGAAGCCCGACGTGGGGCTCGAACCCAGGACCCTGGGACCATGACCCGAGCCGAAAACAGAGGCTTTAACCCACTGAGCCACCCAGGTGCCCCACAAAATTAAATTCTTAGAAACATATAATAATTACATTTATGGGCCTTACATGAAAAATGCATATATTATCTTAAAGAATAAACAATAAAACATAACAAATGAATAGATATGCCATGATCTTGGATGATCAGAAACAATTTCCTAAAACTGCAGTCTCAAAATTAATGAATGATTTTAGTGGAATCGATTTATAATCAAAATAGGTAGAAAGAGCCAATAATAGAATAAAGGAATAAAGGTTAATTCTATCAATAATGCCTAGGATATTGCCTTATACTTAATAAATGTCTGTATCTCTTAAAGATCAAAAAGATTTGTAAAATTTTGATGTAGAGAGAAGAAAAAATCTATTTTTTAGACAGACTGTGTGAGCAAATAGGTTATATGAATTGGTTTAAAAAGAAAAAAAAAACTGTAGCTATTTCACAGGTAAGGTCATAGAATGGAGCTTGTGTAATTCTGAGTAAGAATAAATTTAGAGGCCAATTTGAAATGGAGCTGGATGAATCCTGAAGTGTCCTTGAAGAATGATGTGAAAAACCAAATGCAACCCATGCCTTTTTGTAAGTTAGTTCCCGTATAAGCCAGACATAACCAGACATGGAAAGTCTGTGACAGATGAGATTCAGAATTACATGACATTGTGTAGTGGGCTTTGAACTTTCTCCCTCTCTTTTATGGATCCCTTTCTTTAAAGTTGAGTCTTACGGGGTATTGATTTGTCCATTGCAGTGTGTGCTAACTATTCTGAACCCTCTACATAGTCATTTCGGCATCTCTTCTCTCTCTACCCTCTTGTTTTCTTCTTACAATTGCCTTGGAGTTGCCCTTTTCTCTTCCCGAGGTCAGCCTTGGTATAGGCGCTTATCAGTTGGCTTCATCTACTTTTTCCTATGAGAAAATGGAATGCAATATTCATAAGGCTCTGTAAGTGAAGAAATGGCATATATAGAAATGGCTATTTTAATTCTGGTGTTATTATGAAATGTTTACTAGAATAGTACATATAGTTTTCTTGTTAATAGTGATTGTGCCTCTCTAAGCTATTTAATTTTGTTAAAAGGTTGGTTTTATTCTCTCATCTTCTAAGGATGCCTCTGTAATATACTATTCTGATTTGGCCAATTATCTCAAATGGGAGGAGACTCTTATGCCAAGAATGGATGGGGGTAGAAAGCTCAATCCAGCAAATATAAAACATGGCTATGGGGCTTTACTCTGATTAATTAAAAGGTAGACCACCCAGACTGCCTCACCTATACAGTAGCTCAATATTTGGCTTCCACCAATAAAGGTAGCACAACAATTATCTAAAACACTTCCAAAACACTAAGCTACACATTTTAAATATGTTACAGTCATTTTAAAATCTTTTTTGCTAAGAAATTTGTTACTGTAAACACCCTTTCATCAGCTTAATATTCTTCATTTAAAAAATAAATGCATCTAAATTGCTGTGCACAGTTCCCTTTAGACCAGCTATAAGTAATACTAAATGAAGTTATTTTAGAAAGTCTTCTTATAGTGTTTTGTGACAGTGATTGTCTTCCACTATGTTGAGGAGTAGAAGACTTCCAATCACAAACTCCTCCAGATCCTTAACAATTTATGCCTTTTAGTTAAGATTTTCATTCTATCTGGATCGTATTCTTTGCTCTGGGATTACCATGCCCAAAGCAAATCTTTTCTCTGTTCAAACCTGATCTGATCCACAGCTTGTAATCCACATAACAAAAACTATCAGGATTCTAAAGAAGATAAACTATTAAAAACGGAGGAGAGTATAACATAAGAAAAGTTGAGAATTTTGCTCAAAATCACCTTAAAAGAAAGCAAAAGGATGTTAAAGAGAGTAAGAGATCAAAACTAGAAAGGGTTATTACATTGGATAGTTGGAGAAAATTTGGTTTCTATGTTTGTAAGACCCTAATGCTATTTTAAGAATTGTTTGAGCTTCGGGATGCCTGGGTGGTTCTGTCCTTAAGCATCTGCTTAAGGCTCAGGTCATGATCTCAGGGTCCTGGGATCTAGCAGTGCATTGGGCTCTCTGCTCAGCAGGGAGCCTGCTTCTGTGTCTTCCACTCCCCCTGCTTTGTGTTCCCTTTCTTGTTGTCTCTCTCTCAGTCAAATAAATAAATAAAATCTTTAAAAAAAAAAAAAAGGAAAAACAAAGAATTATTCAGATGTCTAAACATGATTTACACGTGAATGGTTTTTTTCTTCACCTGTTCTTGTTTCATTTTGCAGAAAGTCCAACATTCTTGTCATTTACAACCTCAAGTTCTTCCAGGCGGTCTTGAGTAATGCTTATATGTTCTACCATTATCTGTGGGTGCTGTGAATATTGTTTATGCTAGAATTTTGTAGACTCATCTTTATTATCTCATATTTCATATCTTCAAGCTGATTACTAGCTCAATATCATTTAAGTGCAGTTCATTCTTTTTTTTTTTTTTAAGATTTTATTTATTAAGTAGGCAGAGAGGCAGGCTGGGGGCTGGGGGGAAGCAGGTTCCCCGCTGAGCAGAGACCCCAATGCGGGACTTGATCCCAGGACCCTGGAATTCTGACCTGAGCATTGTGGCTTTAACCCACCGGGCCACCCAGGTGCCCCAAGGGCAGTTCATTCTTAATACACCAAAGTTTCTCGGAAACCAAGCTAGGGTTTAGTAAAGCTTTATGGAGTACTGTGCAAACATTAGAAACATAGCATAGAGGGTAAATTAGAGAATCCTTTGAAATGATTACATTTGGGTTTGTAAATTTTAATATCTATCAAGGGGCTTGCCTTACTTCTCTAATAAAGGAAGAAATTCCCGTGCCTTCGTATTGCACTAAAGAGCCTCAGAGAACAAGTTCCAGAGAACAAGTCCTTCCTATCATTCACCTAAATCCAAGACTCAATGTTAGACACAAAGGGATGTTTTTTAGATAAATAATCTGACTAATTACAAAGAGAAAACTCCACTTTCCCTGTCATACAGGGGAATTTTTATATCTTAACACTTTATCAGTCACAGTGTTTTTAACATTCTTCATTAGTTATAATGTATACCTAATGGATAATAGCAACTCAGTATCCAACATTTATATCCAGACCTGCATTTATTTATCCAAGAACATAAGAAAGTATTTGATTTATTTTGTGAAATTAAAGTACCCCTGCTAGCAAATTTTTTAAAGGCAGTTTTCGTGTGTGTGGTAGTCATGGACTCTTTAATTCCAGAAACTAAATTTCTAAAACTCTCCTAGCTCTTGTCTGTTGAATTAGTTAGATATTGGTTATTACAACAAAGACCCAAGGAAAATGATGGTAGACAAGAAAGAAGATTATTTCTCTTTTTTGTAACAAAGTGTAAATAGTTCAGGGCAGATATGACATCTTCAGGGTTTAAGGAAAGGTATTTTCTTGTATTTTTGTTTATTCAATTTACCATTGATCATCATAAATCACATGACTAAACTTTGCTTCGAAGGTGAGCAATGTAGATTTGAGCCATTTGAGATGTACTCAGCTAAGTTGAACTATTACTAAAAACAATACCAAAAAAAATGGACAGTGTGTATTGGGAAAAAGCAGATGTGCCATCCTGGACAAAGTGTATATCGTATTAAACTTTGAATATTGGGATATTGAGAAAGGACAAACCCTCATTTTAGAGGTGCTTTTGAGATAAATTATTTGATAAAATGCCAAGTGTAAAATTATTTCTATGTACACAAGTTTTATAAACCTTAATTTGTCATGCAAAAATAGAAAACACTTTGCCAAGTTGAGATAAGTTGATATTTTTGGAACTCTCATAAGATATGAACTCTTTGCTCTACAAGTGTGTGTATGTGTGTCTGTGTCTGGGTCTGTGAGCGTCTGTGTATCTTAAAGATCTCTACAGACTTTTTGGACTTTAGGGTTGCTTTTTTCACCTCTTTTGACTCCTTGTTATATATTATACTAAATCTCAGTCCTTTCCCCCTTGTTTTATTTCCTTTCTTTTATATTCTTCTTTTTTTTTTTTACTGAGTTTCTCTTTAACAATTTTAACCATTCACACTAAAAATAATAGGTTAGAGCTGATGAGAGATCCCATTTCTAAAACAATTTTATAAGTAAATCCTCAAACGCACTTGCTATATTGAAACTACTGGAAAATTATATTTACAAGATGCCCTGGGCAAGTACCTTTATTTCTCTACTGAATTAGAATGACGTTTTAGGGAAACTGGGTCCTGAGCCTTGTCACTATTGAAATGGTACATGTGGCCTTGAAAAATCTGTTAGGCTGAGGGACTGAGAGGCCTTTTATTAGGGATAAATATTAAGGAAAAAATATCAGCACAGTTATATTTGAATCAAACACTTAGGAGTCACACAGAAAGGACATTTCCAATTTAATAGTGGATCTAATTCCCAAGGTCCTGTGGCTAAGAGGGAGAGAAGTGGTTAGGAAGTGGTGTGACCAAAAGTGAAGTATTAGAACACTAACATGTCTTTCAGACATTAAAGCCCATGAAATCTGGTTACGACCCAATGGAAAAGAGTGTTAACAATCTCACTTTTCCACAGGACACAGTAGCTTGGATATCTCTAGAACTGGAAGAAATGAGACCGACAAATGGGGCAATGGTACCCAGCAGTCATGAGGGACAAAAGCTCATTTATATTAATAGCAATAGTACTGAGGATACAAGCCCATATATTAGCACCTCATAGAAGAGGGTTAAACCTGGAGAAAAGAAAAAAACTTTTACGATAGGTTCCTTAAATATCAAATCAGCCAAAGGAATGCTTAAGCACATGACACAGGGCCATATCCTCCAGCCCTGTGCCCCCACATTCTAATAAGTTACTAGGGAACTTCTGCCTTCTACTAATATCCTTCCCCCAAATTCATTCAGCAAAAATTTTAATCAGTTTATCAAATAAATACTAGGAAGTGCTTTCTCATCCCTAGGCATTGTAATACCAGCAGTTTTTATTTACTTTTTAAAAAAATATTTTATTTATTTATTTGTCAGAGAGTGAGAGAACAAGAGAGTAAACACACAAGCAGGGGGGGAGCAGCAGGCAGAGGGAGAAGCAGGCTCCCTGCTGAGCAAGGAGCAGATGTGGAACCAGATCCCTGGACCTTGGGATCATGGCCTGACCTGAAGGCAGATGCTTAACTGACTGAGCTACCTAGGTGTACCATATACCAGCAATTTTTTAAATAGCAATGAGGCAGAGTAGCTGCTCTTGAGAAACCTGATATAAATGAGTTAAAGAAGGATATTTCCTTGTTGGGTCAGTTTTCTCTTTATCTTCTCTTCTATCTGGGGCCAAATATTTGAGTTTGACCTATATTTAATTGTTCTTGGACACTCAGTGTGTGGTGACAAAACAAAGACTCATCTGTTGTAGATGGATTTTTTTTTTTTTTCCCAAAAGCTCACTTTGTTTTGAGTAGCATCAGACAAGAGAGAAATTTAAGATAGTTATCTTTAAGCTGGATAGATTTTGGTGATCAATGCTGAAATAAATATTTTATACATAGTCTAAAACAGGTAAAATTAGTCTGTCTCAATGCAAACAGAGTTTGGCATTTATATTGGTCATTGAATTGGTTATTTTGGATGTTGTGACTTCCTTGGAAAACTGGCTATTTTTTTTTTTTTTAAAGATTTTATTTATTTATTTGACAAAGATCACAAGTAGGCAGAGAGGCAGGCACGGAGCGGGGGAGGGAAGCAGGCTTCCTGCTGAACAGAGCCTGATGCGGGACTCGATCCCAGGACCCTGAGATCATGACCTGAGCTGAAAGCAGAGGTTTAACCCACTGAGCCACCTAGGTGCCCTGAAAACTGGCTATTATTTCTCAATCTGCAGATAATATTTTGAACTAAAGTCACAAAAATTAAATCACCAAAAAATCACAAAATAAAATGTCAACTCAGAACCATTCTTCAAGATCTCTAATTTTTTAATTGAATTAGAGATTCACAGAGCTTAAAAGTAACCATTTAGTATACAATTCAGTGGCATTTAGTTGATCGACAGTGTTATGTAGCCACTGTATCTAGTCGCAAAATTGTTCATCATCTCAGATGAACTCCTCATATCCATTAATCAATCACTCCCTAGTCTCCTATTAACCATTAGTCTGCTAATCATCTCTATAGATTTGCCTATTCTGCAGATTTCATATAAAAAGAGTTATCCATTATATGACCTTTTGTGTCTTGGGAAACCTTAGCATGCTGTTTTCAAGGTTCATCCAAGTTGTAGCATGTATCAGTACTTCATTTATTTTGTGGATGATTAATATTCCATTGCATGGAAATATCAAAATTTGTTGTGTTTTTTGTTTTTTTGCTTTAGTACCAAGATTTGTCACCATCCATCCATTGATGACGTTTGGGTTGTTTCTGCCTATTAGTTAGTACGACTACTGCTTTTATGAATATTCAGAAATAAGTATTTGTTTGAGTACCTATTTTCATTTCTCTTGAGAATATACCTAGAAGTGGAATTGCTGAATCAATGTTTAATCATTATCTGCATTTAGCTTTTTGAGGAACTGCAATAATTGTGCCATTTTATCCAGTAATATACATGGGTTCTTATTTCCCCATATCCTTACCAACACTTATTTTCCTTATTTATTTATTTATTTATTTATTCATTCATTCATTCATTCGTAGTCATCCCATCGGATGTGAAGTGATATCTCACTGTGGTTTTGATATGCATTTCTTTTTTTTTTAAAGATTTTATTTATTTATTTGACAGACAGAGATCACAGGTAGGCAGACAAGCAGGCAGATAGAGAGGAAGGGAAGCAGGCCCCCTGCCGAGCAGAGAGCCCGATGTGGGACTCGATCCCAGGACCCTGAGATCATGACCTGAGCCGAAGGCAGTGGCTTAACCCACTGAGCCACCCAGGCACCCTTTGATATGCATTTCTTTAGTGACAGATGATCTTGAATTTCTTTTATTGTCACTGTTGGACCTTTGTATAAATTATTTGGAGAAATGTCTTTTTAAGTCCTTTGCCCAATTTTAATTGAGTCTTTTAATTTTTTGTTATCGAGTTGTGTATTTCATATATTCTAGATATTAAATCTTTATCAATTATACTTTTACAAATACTTTCTGCAAATCCTATGCAAATATTTTACCCATTCTTGCGGTTTTCTTTTAACTGTCTTGTTAACATCCTTTGATACACAAAGTTGTTTTTTTTTTAATTTTTGAAGTTCAGTTTATCTGTTTTTTTTTTTCTTTTGTTGCTTATGCTTTTGGTATCAAACCAAAAATCTATTGCCAAATCTAAGGATGAAAGGATCTATGCCCATATGTTTTCTTCCAATGGTTTTATAATTTAGCTCTTATTTTTAGGTCATTGGTCCATTTGGAGTTAATTTATATATATGGTGTAAGTAAGGGTCCAGTTTCATTCTTTCATATCTGGTTATTCACTTGTTCCAGTATCCTTTGTCAGAGATTTGTAATTTTTGAGTGAATGGACTACTTTTCTATAATTATTATTTAGAATTGAACTGAAGTAAGGGTTTATTAGGAACACAAATACTTTAATTTAGGAGGTTTTATAGCTTCTGGGATAATGCAAAACTTGCCTATAAAGGTGGCATTGCAGAATAGCTATAACAAGAATATAAACAGAATTATTTCATCAATCAAATGATAACCAATTAATACCTAAAGGAAAAATAGCCACTGGGACCAAGAATAAAACTGCAATTACTGTTAAGTCAATTTAGTCAAATGAGATGCTAGCCAGTACTTACTATGAATGTTCTTATATTCATTAACCACTATTTCTAACATACATTAATAGGCAGATGTCTGAAGAGGCTATTGAATAAATATGTAAAGCTTTGAAGCAGCCGGAACTCAGATAACAAGCACTTCTAATCCATATTTATGCCAGATGGTTTATCATTTCATTAGTTTCAGAGTTACTATTTTAAAGATAAATGGCTCTTTACAGTACAATATTTAAAATATGCATATGTGTGTTCAGAAAGTAAAGGATATAATTTCAGACAGCATTTAAAAATAGAATAATTTAAAGGATTTTATTTTTAATTCAAAATTCAGTGGTCAAATATTGCACTGGAATTTAAATAAAAACTTGAGAAAGGATAAGAAGCCAAAAAGTACTTTTAATAGATAGTTCAACCTCAACTCCCACATTAAAAAATATACATATATAACTAAACAACTGATTCAATATGCATTTTCTATTTAAGTAAAGACTGACCGGAAGAAAACTGAAAGTCATGGTGTGAAATGTCAATTTATTTTCTTTAAGTTCATAACGAGTTGTTAACAATGAATAAATCATCAGAAACACTCTTTGCTTTAGACCCTAGCTATGGCTATTCTGTCTTCCTGTTGGCAGATGTCTGAATGGGTTTTTCTTCCTCCTTTTTGTGTCTTCTTTGTTGGTGTTACCGCCTCACTGAGAGCTTTTGTGACCAAGCATTCCCTAGTACTTTTCCCAGTTTTATTTAACTCCACAGCAGTTGTCATCACGTGAGAAACATATTTCATTTAGAAAATATATAAACTTTTTTTATTCTAGAGAAAATTTGATATGTACAGAAAAGTAGCAAAGATAGTAGAAATTTCCTTT
Organism: Neogale vison; assembly: GCF_020171115.1. Classification (NCBI taxonomy): domain Eukaryota; kingdom Metazoa; phylum Chordata; class Mammalia; order Carnivora; family Mustelidae; genus Neogale; species Neogale vison. The sequence goes on along the minus strand of NC_058101.1, from coordinate 20,889,913 downwards.
AGCATCATTCAGGGTTAGCCTCATTCATAATGAGAGTTCGCCAAAACTAAGTACTTAACTTTGGTACAATAACATGAACTAAACCAGATAATTTATGCTCATTTCTCTAGCTTTCACACGAGTATCCCTTTTTTCTGTTCCAGGATCCAATCCAGGATACCATGACACTTTTAGTTATCATGTCTCCTTAGTCCTTCCTATCTCTGAAGTTCTTTCCTTGTTTTTCATGTCCTTGACCCTTTGGAAGAGATTTAGTCTGGTATTTTATAGTATGCTCTTTGGTTTAAGTTTGTCTGATGTTTTCTCATATTCAGAATAGGGTTATGGATTTGAAGAAGAATGCCATAAAGGTGATGGGCACTTCTGTAGCATCATATCATAGATGCAGGGTACCAACATGATGCAGACTCATGATGATGGTAACCTTGAATATGTGGTGAACATGGTTTCTCACATATTTCTTCCTTTTAAATCACTAACTTTCCCTTTCTAAACTCTAATCAAATCTCTATGTCCAGCTCACATTTAACGGAAGAGGAATTAAGCTCTACCTCTTGAAAGGGAGATGATCTACATATGATCTATTTTAGAATATTTTTGTAAGGAAAAATGTGTCTCTTGTCCTCCACTTATTTATTATTTAACCTTTTATTTATACCATTATAAACTGTAATATTTATTTTGTTTTTTAGTTTACAGTAAAATACTACCATTATTTGAACATTATTGCTCAAATTGTTCCACCTTTAAAGCTCTTTCAAGCTGGCCCTGGTATCCCTTTAACACCTGTTAGTTTGAGGGCTTAGATTTATTTGTTGATTGGTTAGGGTTGGTTGGTTGAACATTTCCTTACATTCTGGCAGTATAAGATACTACAGGTGCATCTTGCATTTTCCCTGCTGCACATCTAAAACCCACCATTTATCTAAAGAACTTGGTTCCTGAAGTAGCTGTTTTTACTTGTTTATCTTCTATTTCTTTACACTGAAAGGTAAGTTCAATGTGAGCAAAATTTTTCTTTTGTTACCCGATGCATCCACAATGCTGAAAAAATCTAACACATGATCAGCATTCAATAATACTGTAAAATAGATGAATGCACAGAAAGAGAATTAAGAAAATTAAGTTTGCCCTATGCTTACTTCTCATAATTATAGTATTCAATTTTTTAAACTTGTTTTTCCTCAAAAAGTTGTCTCAAAAACTATGACCGGAAAATGTCGACTATCATGATGTTACCTTCCACATAGGGTTTTTATAATGATCAACTTAAAAAAAAAAAATGTAGCTAATGGTGCTAGGACAGTCCTGGCATTTTCAAAAAACTAGGCACTCTTTTTTCTCCTCCTCCTCCTTCCATCGTCATCATCATCATCATTCTCATCATTATCAGCACCATCTTCAACATTTAATTGAGCAGCAGAGGGATTCTGCTCTTCTTTCTTTTTCTTTTCTTTTCTTTTTACTTTACTTTTCTTTTAATTTCTCTTTTCTTTTCTTTTCTATGTATCTCTATAAATAATATGATATTTTTCTTGCTTTGTCTATCATAATTGTTATTGTTTTTATGAAACAAAAGAGAGTGTAATAGAATTCATCACTGCCTATCTGTTTAAGTCAAATGTCTGAACACATTTTTGAACACCTAAGAGAACAGAAGGGAAATAAAGGAAGGGGGAGAAATTAAGAGAAAAAGAGAGCAGGCAAAAATACTTGACTTTAATTCCAGTCAAAGTTTATGTTGTGATTTGCTAGTGGTGCATTTGTTCTTCTCTACTAGCCTTGAACATTCTGACCATTTTTTCTCAAATGTTTGGGAACCGCACAGATTGAAAATATATCAGTGTCACATTTTCCTACCTTGCTTAGAAACTCTATAAAGTTCTAATTGAATGTCTTTCAAAGTCATATCAGCCAATGCATTTAATCTTTTTAATTATGCAACACTAAGTTTGCTGTCAGAAACAGATATAAAAAATAACTGTAAAAATTGAGAAGTCACTAAAATGGAAAGCTTATTTATCAATGCAGTTTTGTTATTCCAGCACAAATTTCCTGATTGTATCAGGTGCTGTCATGCCTCAGAGAGGTTTGTTTTCAATGGTGGAGATGATATATAAGGTAGAAATTGATATAAAGAGATGTATTACTATACCAGAAAATGCTGATTCCAAAATTGCTTTTCAATCACAGTTTTCGCAGTCTATACATAATCTCAGTATGTAATAGCATCTTAGTCATTTGTGGTTTGATTTCTTCCAGTAAATAGTTGCATTGCTCATAAAGCACATGAATTTTGTCAATATTTTATACTCAGGTTTGTACTATATGGTGATAAATGACTGACTAACATTATGAGAATTGGAAATGATTCTAAAAGGTAACCTGAATTTTAGAACTTTGAAATTATTAACCTAAAAAGAAAGGCCTTATTTTTCATATCCTGACTTACAAATAGCTTAAACTTTGAGGAAAAAAAAAAAGCTTGAAAGATTCAAAACTGAAAAGAGATCTACTAAATATATAAAACATTTATCTCCTAAGTAAGTATTCATTTTGTTTGCTAGGAAAACTCTTTCTCTCCCTCGTATATTAGCTTTAAGAGAATATGAGATTAATTGATTCCATCAGATCATAAATGCAACAACAGTCCCTGATAGAGTTGGTGAAAAGATTTCACCAATGTTGTATGTCAAATGAATCATTGTGTTCTAAAGTCTATAATGGAAAGCTTATCCATGTAAGACTTAAATTTTTATGTACATAAGTAGACATTTCTTTCCTTCTTTTTGACAATAAGGATATTCGTTTAGTGCCTCTCCCAGAGGCGCTGTACAGAGTTGGCTGTATTTCTTGCTTACTTTCTTGAAGGGTATGACACTTAGAGTATCTGTACAGCCCAAATAAAAATTCTTGAAGGAAAAGTGAATAGTATTCATAAGCACTTGAAATAAAAACTTTAATTTCTGATCATTCCTGAACAGTAACATGACATTCTATTTGCTATGAGATTTGTTGTTGCTATTTTCTTTAACATATACTGTGCTCGGGATTATTCTGGTTGTTTTTGATCATGTATTGATGTGTGAGAATGTGTATGAGGGTGTTTAGTGAAGATCCATTTTCATATATACATATATATATACACACACACACACATAAACTTTATCAGTGACTTTTCATTTAAAAAAAAAGGAATTGCTTAGCTATAAATATCTGCAACTCAATAAACACCCATCATGTAATGTTTTCAAAGCTAAATTAGTTTACCAGAAGGTTTGAATTGTATTTTTTAAAAAATTATAACATACAGTATTGTGATTGTGTTAAAAATTTAAAACAACAACAACAAAAACAAAAATGTAAAACAAACAAACATTAGTTTTATGGCCAATATTTTAAATTATAAAAATAGAAAGAATTTACTGTATAATGTAATACAAGGAGCCATGCGGGGGGAGTGTGTCAGCATTGATATATTGATATTGGTATATGTCTGAAAATTTGACCTGGAAATATGAAAACAAATTTGCATTAAATTCAAGTAAAAATATGGCCTAGAGAATCTATGCATTATGAAGTGGTTAAAAGTAACTTGAAAATATTTATAGGAAAATTATTTCCATATTTTTATATAAAGAATGCAAATACTTTAGAGGGATACATTAGCAGATATTCAAAAATTTAAAAATTAGTAACTTCTCTATTTCATGTACTACCTTCCCTTTCTATAAAACCTAAAGGCTAAGATGGTAGTTACATACTGATAGATGATGAGTGAATGCTTGCCTAAACACAAATGGTAATGCATTTGCTTCTTCATGTGTTTTCTTACCAATTGATTCATGGCAGTCTTCTATGATTCTTTTAGGATTCAATATAATGGTATTGATTCTTTCATATCAGAGCATTGTTTTCTCTATGTATGTTTCTCTATTATAGTTTGATCATGTTGAAGAAGGAAACAAGATTATTCATAAATTGCATAGGGATTATTTCCATGCATACCGACACTTTTGATAAAGGCACAGAAATTTAATTTAGATGTGATTATTACCTTACAAAAGCAAGAAAGAACAATCTAAGCAAATTAACATAAAAAAGGTAGAAGTAGCAAAGCAGGAGGAAGACATGTGGGAAGGGAATTACTGCAGAGACAGTCAGTTACACTTTTCGAACATCTTCTAAGTAATTAGGTTTTCCCCCACATTTTAAAATAATGTATGACTAATTTTTCACCAAATGGAGATAGGTAACTTCTGTTGATACACCTACAAAAGTTTTTCGAGTGCTCGCTTCGGCAGCACATATACTAAAAGTTTATCGAAAGGAGGAAAGGCCCCAAGTAAGACTCTTCTGAGCTCCTTTTCCTCCTGTTTGCCTGGTTTGATCCTTTCTTCTATAATTATTTCCTAAGTGTGAAGATAAGAGCTGTTAAGTATTCTAAGTCTGAATTCCTTTCACTATTCAAAATTTATTTTTGTTTCTTCATATTGCATAAACTTTTTAGGATTCAGTTTTCACATGTGAAAAATGAGAGGGTTTGAACATAATTTCTAGGATGTATTTTTGTATTCCTGTCATAACTCAGGGAGGTTGTAATGCAGTGAAAGTTTTTTTCTTTAGCAGAATCCTTCAGATGAAGGAAGTTTATGTATGCTATTATATTCAAGCAACATTTCAATGAAAACAGATCATTTCAGTCAATAACTATTAATTCTCATGGATCATCATATTATTTAGAGCTCACAGATAACAGAAACATTTCTAGCTATTTAAATCAGAGTGGATTTTGCTGCTGGGAATGAGATGTCTACAACATTGTTCCAAGGGCTAGAAGAACAAATTTTGTGTGAGTTTTACATAATATTATGGCAGAACTCTCCAAACAAGGTAACTGCTACCTCTGTCATAATCATGAAGTGTTTTCAATGACAGATGTCCAAACAGAACTGTTGATGGTATAAATAATATCTTAGCTGCAAGGAAGATGACGAATGAGCCCTCAGAATTGTTGGTCCTGGCGTCAGTTCCTGTTTGCTTGTACCACAAAAATACAATGGATGCTACTTTGCTGTTGTACTCCCCATTTAGCTCTGGTCTGAATACAGAACTTGGGTAAGTATCTTTCAAATGAATGCTAGAAATTTATCCAAAAGGAGCCTATGAAATGCAAATTTTAGTTCTATTGTGAATGCAGTCCAGCAAGGTACACTAGAAAAAGTTTGACAGATATGGAAGAAACGAATTTACCATATCTACCACAGTTACTTCATCTTTGATTTAATAGAGCATTTTTAAATTAATATTGGTAATATTACTTTTCACAAAAGGAATAAATCTGTTTTTATCTTTTACCTCTTATCTGTACCCAAACTGAAAATCCCATTCTTCAAAAATAATTTGTTGTTTGTACCAACTTTCTATACTAAAATACTGTACTTGTGTAGGTCATAAATGTATAGGAATATCATTTCCCTGCCAGTCATGAGTAGAAGTCTTTCTCATCCAGTCATTTGTAAAAACAAATTGGTTTTAAACAAGTACACAAAAATTGGAAGTGGTTTTCATACCAGGCTTCTCTTTTCAAGGCACTCAGAGTGTGTTCGAATCCTTTTAGATAAAAGAAAAATGGAAGGATGAAGAAAATAAAGACATTGAAATCACAATGAGATAAGGCACAAAAACTATATATATATATATATATATATAAATTTTTTTTTTTTTTGAGAAAGAGAGCACACACAGGTGCATAAGCATAGAGGGAAGGGCAGAGGGAGAAGGAGAGAAAGAATCGTAAGTAGGCTCCTCACGCAGTACGTCATGGGGCTTGATTTAATAATCTCACAGCCCTGAGATCATGACCTGAACCAAAATCAAGAGTTGGATGATTAACTGACTGAGCCACCCAGACACTACAAAAGTTATCATTTAGAAATATAATTTTTTTTAAATTAAACCCTTACCCCCCAAATGAAAGAAAACAATCTGTTAAATGGCGAAGTTAAAAAAAAAAAAAAAAAAAAGAGAGAGAAAGTTAAACAATGTAAGATGGCCACATCCAAGCCTAAAATTTTGTTAAATTAAGAAAGTATCTATAGTAATGTAAGAAAGTCATTTTCTTGGGGCGCCTGGGTGGCTCAGTGGGTTAAGCCGCTGCCTTCGGCTCAGGTCATGATCTCAGGGTCCTGGGATCGAGTCCCGTATGGGGCTCTCTGCTCGGCAGGGAGCCTGCTTCCCTCTCTCTCTCTGCCTGCCTCTCTGTCTACTTGTGATCTCTCTCTGTCAAATAAATAAATAAAATCTTTAAAATAAATAAATAAATAATGAGTACCTATCACTCTAATGCATACTGGAGTTAGAGAGCAACTGATTAAGATTTTATGTTCATAATAAAACATTTCTTGTCTGTCTACTATATTCTAAGTCTGGAACCAAACAGTAGGCATGGAATAATACAATTTATCTTCAGAGGTATCCTACTCTTTTAAAAGAGACAGAAATAAAAAGTCAAAATCGCACTAAAACATTTTAGCATTTCTATTTAATTGTCAATTTATCTGACTTTGTTGAAATTATGTTCATCAGGCATTACTAAGCAGTGATAGAAATTTATATTTTTTCACTAGAGGAACCCCAGAACTAATTCACATTATATTTTATATAATACAAAATGTTAGTTATATTTTCTTAATGAAGGTTACAGGTGCCACCAATAATAGGCAAACACGTCTTGGCTAACAAGGAACGGTTTCTTTTGGAGATAAGCGCCAGATAAATTCTGCCACTTACAAGTTATGATATGCAATCTGTTGTCTATACTACGTGAGTATCAAAAAGTGAATATTCTCTGTCGAAGAGAATATTCACTTTTTAAATGCTATAATTAGAAATGTTAAACTTCAAAAATAAGCTTTCTGATGCTATATTTGGACTATAGGAAAGAGGGAATTCATGGCTATAAAGCAACCTGACCAATTCATCACAATCTTTTTAGAAATTCCCACAAAATTTACAATGACTTAAATATGGAGGTTCCATCAATGCACTCACTGCTACTTTTTCTGAAACCAGATATCAATGATGTTCAGATATTTCTTCCAAATAGTGGTAATATTTTAACATTTCTTCCTTTGAAAGCAGTGAGAATAGGAACAAATGAAGTTTTCCAAGTGTGCTAATAGCTCAGCTCAGTTTATTTAGCTAAGTCTGAAGGTCCTTATGTAATAATGTAATCTGCAAATAAGTAGAAATATTGATAATATGCACAAATTACCTGTTGAGGCTGAATTCAGAGGCTCAGTTTTTATGTTAGGTACTACAATGAGAAGAATTATTTGAATCGATTTAAAATTATATTGTTAACATGTTCATTTGCTATTGAACATAATGCACACTATTGACTAAAAGAGTATCCTCTTTTTAAGATAGTTCAGTTTGCCTCATCATTAGAAAAACAGAAGCAAAGGAAAAATTTCTTCTATAAGAAGATGGTATAAATACAAAATACATCACAGGATTCAGCACACAGTACACTAGGAGAGAATGATACAATAACAAGGTAATATGGAGGTTAAAATCAGTTGAAAAGTTATTTTTTATTAAAAAGAATCAATGTAAAACATTATCATAGGAAAATATGAGACCTTAAAAGATAAATAAGAAAGAGTTTAAAATTAAAAACAAATTTGAACATGAGCACTGGATGGTTTAGTTGGTTAAGCATCCTACTTTTGATTTCTGTTCAGGTCTTGATCTCAGGGCTGTGAGATTCAGCCCTGCGTCGGACTCCAGGAAATCTGCTTGAGATTCTTTCTCTCTCTCTTCCTCTGCTTCTCCCCCTGCTCATGCAATAGATAGATGGGCAGATTATATAGATAGATGGATAGATTGATAGATAATTGATAGTACATAGGTAGGTAGGTAGAATCCTAAAAAAAAAAAATGGACATAACTAGATAGACATAAAAATATAGACATAATTAGAAAAGCTAAACCTAACAAACAAAAATATTTTCCCTGAGAGAAAGAGATGGATACAATATTTTACAGAATTTTTATATTGTCCCAGGTGCTTTCCTCCTTATCAGCTTTCCGAGACTCCTTAGCTCTAAAGTCTATTAGATATCTAAGAGAGAAAAGAGAAGAACCATTTACAACTACAAATAGGAGCACAAAAGTAAGATAGAGACAGTAGAGTAATAAGCAGTAAACAGGAAGCTTGGAATAAAATAGAAAGTGATTGGAGGGCCTGTGTGGCTTAGTCAGTTAAGGTTACGCATCTGCCTTTGGCTGAGGTCATGGTGCCAGCCTGCTCCTCCCTCTCCTCCTTGCTCCCTCTCTCTCTATATCTGTTGCAATCTCTGTCTCTCAAACAAATAAATACAATCTTTAAATAAATAAATAAATAAATAAAATATATAGTGATTATCTATACCTGTTATAAAAATAGGTATAGGTATATAAAAATAGGTATAGGTATATAAAAATCTGTATCTGTTATAAATACACACACACATACACACACACACACACACGGCTGCAGATTATATGAAATGATTGAAATGATACATGCTGAAACAGTTGACAAACATTGATTAAATGTCCTCCCTGTTGAAACTAATTGTGCAGATGTTTACAGTGTAGCTATGAATAAGACAGGTCCCTGCCCTCTTGGAGTGTACGGTTTGGTAGATATGACATGCATAAAAATAGCAAATAACTAAAAGGTTATAGGAGAAAAATGGCATAAAGGAGAAATGGAGAAGTTACTATGGGATCACATTATAAGGAGATCTAACCTAATCTGGTAGAGCGGGTCAGAAATAATGTCCTGCAGAATTGAAATGTCAACTGAGTGTACAAGGTGAAGAGATTAAGGAGAAGGAACCCTGATGGGAGGAATCGGCTCATTGTTGAGTGTGTCTCTCATTCTGTATTCTATAACTGGGAAAATAACCATAGGATGGGTTTCGGGGAGGCACTGGGCTTACTGTGAGATGGAGCTGAGTTAAAACTCTGGTGGCAACTGACCTCTGTAACACCTTCTCTGACTGGTAGGCAACAGTGATGTTTTGGGTTTCCTGTAATTGGCATCAGTTCAGAGATAGTGCTCAGCAATTCCCAAAAGGTCTGATTATTTCCTTTCCCCCATTACGTAGTCACTTCGGTAAAAGGCCGTAAGTCCCTTTGGGGAAGGCTGGGAGAAAGATGAACAGCATAAGTTTTTGGCAGTGCAATGGGATCCTTCTTCAAGGGATCTCCCTCTCCTCTTCATTCAAAGGCTGCTGGGTCTGTTAACTGGTTCAGTTTGGGAATTCATTAAAGGGTGTGAAGCTCAGTTTTTATGATTCAAGTTAGGCTTGTGTTCACTTTTTTTTCTTTGCCTCTCATTTCCTTCTTATCTGACTTCATTTGTATCTGCCTTCACTACCCCCCCCTTTTAAAAGACTTATTTATTTGAAAGAGACAGAGAGAGAAAAGCAGACTCCCCACTGAGCAGAAAGCCTGACATGGGGCTTGATTCCAGGACCCCGAGATCGTGACCTGAGCCAAAGCTAGATGCTTAACTGACTGAGCCACCCAGCGCCCCTCTACTATCTTTTTAAAAGTTACTGTTGACGTCTGTTGTTTGATTTCATTAGTCATTTGATCCCTCAGCAGCATTCTACCTGGAGGCTCTCTTTTCACTTCTTAAAACATCCTCATATTTCACTGAACTCAAAGGGGATTTTAGCAAAATGTGCATTTGATTGTAAATTTCCATAACTCAAAATCCTTTGATAGCTGCCTGTACCTTTAAGGATAAAGTCCTAAATTCTTAGAAGTTTCCTCACATGGGTTCTTCACACTGTGTTTTCTTTAGTGGTTGCAAAAAGCGAATACATATAATATGACCTGTTTCAAAATAACTTATAAAAATTGAGTTTTCATCTCCAAAATAAACTAGAAATATTTCAAACACACCAAATTTCATTTTACATTAAAGCATGCATGTAGAAGCATTAATCAAAATCTGACATGGCTCATTGAGAGTACTTAGTGAATAAAAAAAAGCCATTTAGAATAAAACTAAGGGCTACAAAGCCAGAAGATAATTGATGAATGGGGGAGATCATAAAGCCTTAGAGAAGAAAGAAGTTTCCAGACTTGTGAATTAGAGGCAGTAACTCCCAGATCTCCAGGGAAAGGAGAAAATAATGCCTGGCGGAAAAAAATGTATTGTGAATCAATTCTGACAAAATTATGCTGAGTCAGCCCAACTTGAGACTTCTCTAAGAAAGTGTTCTCCCCATTAAATCTGTTACCATTCCTCCCCCCAATCAGGAATTCCTATGGAAAATTCCACATAGCCAGCAATAATACGCAGGTCAACAAAGAAATCATCAGTGGTTCCTCACTATGAAAAAGAAAACGTCAAAAGAAGGGTGGAAATTAGCCATGTTCAGGGGAAAGAGATGAGTTTTTAAGTTATGTAAATTAATGCATAATTGTATGTAGGAAAGGTGGCTAATATAGATAATAAATATTGATGATGATGGAGATAGAAAAAAATGATGATGAAAACAAGAGACAGAAAGGAATAGAAATCAGTATACAGGAGAAAGAAGGACAAAATATCATTTAATACAAAGTAGTATTTTACTTTTATGAAAATAAATTGCAAGGGATACGTGTTTTGTTCTATTCTATTTTTTTCAGTTGGTGGGGAAAAGGTTTCTCTTCATTTCTGTCATCCTGAAATTGCAGAGTCCAAGTATTGCAGTAGTAACTGTTATATAAAATAGCTGGCGTGTTTGTGTGTGTTTAAGCAGAAGAACGCCCTGCCCAAGAGGGAGTTTTCTCCTCTTGACATCTTCAGACCATTTCCTCTAACTCCTGACAATAAACACCTATTGGCAGTCATGTCATTACTTGCTTTCTCCATGCATTTAGGAATGTCATTAGGCCTTGGGCTTTTTGTAGCACGAAAGAGCATATACTTTGTATTTTTTTCTCATGTCATAGTTGGCAGGCTTTCTGTGAAATTACGGCAGTGTTTTCATGTGCCAGTTATCAGTGAAATTTGAAGGAAAGGGACAAGCACTATAGATATTCCTTACAGCTAGATGGAACTTGTCTTTAAGACTGATGAAGAAGAAACAAACAGATGCAACAATTATTTTTAATGAGATTCCCTCTCTGATATTAAAATATATGAATATGAAAGAGTTAAAAGTAAGTCAAATTAAGAGATATATGTGAATATAGATGGCAGTGAAAGGAGGATTAGTAATAGAAAATTTTGAAGATGAAAAGAACAAATCTATAAGATGTATCATCCAATTTAGAAAACCCTTAGTGTTCTACATGAACAAAATCTGTTCTCCCTCTTTAATCATTTTATTTTAATTTTATTTGAATATATATACATGTTTTAATATATATGTATATATATTTGGATATACTTATATAATTGGTATATTGGTATATTAGAATTTGTAGAAATTATTAAATAGTTAATATATCAGAGCTGACTTTTGATGGTGCAGCAAAACACAGAGCCCTGAGGTAATATAACTAATTCTCTTGATTTATAAGGGTATTTATAAATTATATTAACATACATTTTTTTATCTAATTATCCTGTCAATCCTGGGAAGTATACAGGTCAAGTGTTATGTATCATAGATGAGGAAATTAATACCTAAGACAGAGCACTAATAAACAATGGAAATGGGACTAGAAAACTGGTTTTCTGCCTTCCATCTAGACCTCTTGCTATTTTCATAATCCAACTCCAGCTGCATGAGGAAAGGCAAATTCAGGTGAATATAAGAAGAGGTGTATAACAAACAAGCAGATGAAACTAAAGTAGGAGGGTAAAAACATGGATATTATCCAGAAACATCACAGTGATACTCTTGAATGTATTTTGGGGAAAAAAAAAAGATATAAGTGGTGGAAAAGCTATGTGAAACATGAAAAGGGAGAGTGGGCCATTGGTGTGATGCCACTGCTCAGTGTTACATCATAATTCTGCTTGGCCAGGTAATAAAGTACAGGACATTCCTTTACAAAATCTATTTTAAAGATAATATTACTCGGGTACCTGGGTGGCTCAGTAGGTTAAGCATTCAACTCTTGATTTCAACTCAAGTCAAGATCTTAGTGTCCTGGAATCGAGCCCCATGTTGAACCCCATTTTAGGCTCTGTGTTCAGCTGGGAGTCTGCTTGAGGATTCTCTCTCTCCCTCTTGCCCTGACACTCCTCCCACCACTTCTCTCAAATAAACAAGTAACATCTTAAAAAAATTAAAAAAAGACAAAAGAAAAACTGTATTATTCAGGGTTCTCCAGAGAAATAGAGCCAGTAGGAGATAAATAAATAAATAAATATATATATAAATGTAAGATTTGTTACTTTATAATATATATTATTTATCAATTATAAATAAATATAAATTATTATTATAAATTATATAAATATATATACAGAGAGGTTTACAGAGCTGCTATAACAAATTACCACAAACTTGATGGCTTAAAATAACAGAAATTATTTTTTCACATCTCTAGAGGCTAGAAGTCCTGTCAATATGCACTAAAATCAAGGTATCAGAAAAGCCATTCTCTCAGAGGCTTCAGGGAAGAATCCATTCCTTTTTTTGTGTTTGTTTGTTTTTTTTGTTTGTCTGTTTGTTTGTTTCTGTTTACTACTGGTATTCCTTGGACTCTAGTCACATCACTCCAATCTTCAAGACCATCATCTTCCCATCTTTCTCTGCTCCAGTTCCATATTGATTTCTTTTCCATACGTCTGTGTAAGTTCAACTTCTGACTTTGTAAGTCTTCCTTGATTGAATTTAGAGCCCACTTGGATAATCCAGGATAATCTCTCAGTCTCAAGATCTTTAATTTAATTACATCAGCAAAGACATTTTTCTCTTACAACATTTATTGGTTCTGGGTCTGAGGACCTGATATATTTGAGTGGCCATGAGTCAGCCTACTACACCCTCCTTGCAACACAAGATTAATTTTCATTTCCATTAATGAATCAGACAAGATAAATTATATTATGGGCCTGTAACAAACACCCTCAAAATACTGGTGTTTCAAAACAACACATGTTTATTTTTCTCTTATGCTACATATTTAACAGTGTCCTTACATGGGGACTCAGGCTGACTGAAACTTTACTCTTGGGAATTTGTCCTGGTATAGAAAGGAAGGGACTCTATGAATGTATACCATTAACCTTTAAAGACTGCCTATAGAAGCTCACTTTTCACTGGCTACTCCTAACCTTTACAGATTCTATTGTGTGCCTAGAAAGTGAAGAACCAGAAATGTTGGTAAATATTTTTATCACAATGAAATTGGATGTTTTGGGTCAAAACTCTGATATGCTATAGAGAAAAGTTATTTGGGGTAAAGGGTTTTTTTTTGTCTGTTTGTTTTGTTTTTTTCTTTTTTTTTTTTTAAGATTTTATTTATTTATCAGAGAGAGAGAGGGGGAACACACAGGCAGGGGGAGAACAGAGGCAGAGGTAAAAGCAGGCTCCCTGCTGAGCAAGGAGACCAATGTGGGACTTGATCCCAGGACCCTCAGATCATGACCTGAGCCAAAGGCAGAGGCTTAACTTACTGAGCCACCTGGGTATTTTGGGTAAAAGTTAAGAATAAATTGAACTTATTTAGAATGATGTGGTTTAATCAAGTTTAAACTTAGAAATTCTGTTTTAGGATTTTAAATAGAAATTTAGAAAATACCCTATTGCTTTTAATATATTATCTATTGAATAATAGGCTACCTTAAAATATGTCAGGCATTATCCGGAAGAACTGGACGATTTTCCCGTAACTGGTATTCATCAGATTTGGAAGCATAATTGAACTAAGTACTGGTATGTGGATGGGCCTAGATATATTTCCTTGGAGCAGTGGGGAAAAATGGGATATTGTCTCATACCATGCTATGAATCACAAGCCTTTTGTAAAGACTTTGATGTTTGTCTTTTGAGTTGCTTTTTCAGCAGAAAGAAGATAGAAACTATAGGTTTTTATGAGGGTCAAACAAAGGGCAGTGGCCAGTGAAAACAAAGATGAATTATTGAAGTGTTGTGAAGCTGAAGAGAACTTGAATGCCATTTCAGATATCTGCAGTAAGGCCGGGCTCCTAAGGGAAAGCTGAAATTTCTGCTTTTGGGTGGATAGTATTTGCCAAGAATGTACCCTCAGCATTGGCAAAGAGACACATTTATTTGATCATCGTGACAGAGAGGTTGTAGGAAATAAATGTTTTTCACATAAAAGAACATGGTGACATGATTTACGTGAAAGCATGTTACAAAGTGGAAAGCACTATGCAAATGTAGACCTCTTTATCCCTGAAATTTAATGTGTTAATTTATTGGAATGTCTCAAAATTTATAGCTCCAATATATAGATAGAATGGATACACTTTTTACACATGATTTGATATCATCTTAAATTTTCCCAACATTAGAACCCTGAATTACAAAGCAGGACAGAAAATTGCAGAGAAATGAAATTAAGAGACTCTCTCTAAATTATCAGCCAAGACAAATATGTTTAAAGTAGGTAGAAGGAAATTAAAAGAACTGGTGGCCTCTGGGGAGCTCAGAAAGAAGAGGAAGCCTAGAAGGGAGGTGATGAAGACAATGGGGTAGGAGGAATATCATAACATTGTAAAGGCTAAAAATAGAGCAACCATGTTGCATCCCATACAAACAGCACTTTTGAGGGTGAAAAGAGGGTGATTTTAATAAAATCAGGATAACAGGAACAAAGTGGGGCTCTCCAAGCATATCAAATTCTATCTTCATCATCTTTATCAGTGTTCAAAAACTTTAGATTTCATCTACCCCAGGAGATTTGTAACCTAAAATTCTTATCAATAAATCATTATATTTTAAAAAGATCATTTTATGATGAAACAAAATCTATACTTTTATGCGCTCTAAATCTTTTTAGATCATTTAATTAAGAAATTATATGTAAAAAATGATCATTAAAACATTAAATACATGATTTCTTCTTTTTCAAATTTCCTAATAAAATTTTGGATCATTTAGAATTCATCATTTCAATAAATATGCATCTACTACTTGCTTTAAAATGAGACAAATGAGACATGGGGATGTAACGAACATCATGGTTACTATAGTTATTTATACTGCATTGCGTATTTGAAAATTATTAAGAGATTAGACATTCAAAGCCCTTTTCACAATAAAAAATATGTAGAGATAGATGTTCACTAGACTAATTGTGATGATGATTTGCAATGTATACAAACACAAAATCATTATGTTGTATGCCTGAAATTAATACATCAGTTATGTTTCAATAAAAAACAAGTACTGAGTAATATTTAACTTTATGTATGATTAGTTACACACACATAACAGGACACTTAAACATTGAAATATACATTGTACTGTGTCTTCTAAATGGATGCTTAAAACTACTTCCTGAGCACAGTGAGGACAAGTAATGTGTTCATCATCTAGATGAAGACGAAATCTTGTAGTAGGTAACATGGGTAGTTAGCAATTGTAGGATCATTTGATTTAATATCTTACACAATTGTTCTCTAGGGGAATGTGTTTGTTTGGTGGTAGTGGGGTGTGAAGAACCTGAAAAGGTTTTCCAGAAATATAATTTCTACTAATTTCCATTACTCTTCCATTCCCAAACACTTTTGCATTGAACTTTTGCATTGAACTTGCTCATTTTAGCAACCACTGTACCTGGAACAGAGGAAAAGCTCTTTGCCAGTCTTCTTCCACCACTCACCAACTATCTAACGGTTCTTTTGGGGATTGGGATTTTGATTGTAACAGGTGAAAGACTGAAATCCTGTGGTATGCCTAGGTGTTACTTAGTGTTTGAAATGAGCTAGTGAGTAGTCCTCTCAGGGAGGAAATGTCCCTATCATTTTCCCAAAAAGAATATTAGATACCCAGCTGGGACACTCATGTGTCCATGTGACGGAAGACTCAGATGGCTAGTGGATAAGCATTCCTTTCTTACCCAGGTTAAAGTCAAATGTGGTACACTTTGCAGTGTGTTTTCTTGAGCCACTTACTTAGAACTTCCAGCTTCTGCAGCAAATCCCCTCAAACAGGTAATCCCCTCAAACTTCTTTTCACAAGAAATAGTAATAGTACATTTTTTAAAAAAATAAAAACAGAAAACAAAAAAAATAAAAACATAAAAAAATTCCAAATTACATTCATATACACATGCATTGAAACATAGAAACACACATACCAAAAACCAACACCAAAAAAATAAAAGTGATTTCATTTTATAATGAGTGCTGGTAGACCATGGTCTTGCATACTTCTTTACCAGAAATAAATGTATTAATTATTAAAGCAGGGAAGTAAGGAACTTGAAAAATGTATATTCTGCTATAGTGCTAGTTACTACTAGTAGATCAAAATGTATTCTCTCTTCTGAAAAAGAAAACATGTTACAAATCCATAATTAATCATTTGAATAATGCATGGGGACAATAGAAAAAACACTCTCTGGCTTTATAAAATAGTTTAAAATATTTAAATATATAAGATATTTTAAAACTACTCTTGGTAAATTATTTCTTAAAGGAAATATTCATTTCATAAAGTTTCTTTTGCTTGAATTTATATTTTATATGTGTATTGCTTTTGGCTATGGTTAATGTAAGGTATACATCAGTACTAAGAGCAGAAAAACAGATTAATTTGTAGTTAACAGATTAATTTGTAGTTAATTAATCTGTTAATTAACAGATTAATTTGTAGTTAATTTGAATGTCTCTATAATATTATTCAGAAGATAGTTGGAAAATCTAACATATCAGAAGGTCTCAAAACATAAAACTGAAATTGTTATTATTTTTTAAAAGATTTTATTTATTTATTTGACAGAGATCACAAGTAGGCAGACAGACAGGCAGAGAGAGAGGGAAACAGGCTCCCTACTGAGCAGAGAGCCCAATGTGGGACTCCATCCCACGACCCTGAGATCATGACCTGAGCCGAAGGCAGCGGCTTAACCCACTGAGCCACCCAGGCGCCCATAAAACTGAGATTATTAATTCTTATTAAAAAACCAGTTGGTATTGGATAGTGGATTCTTTAGAAACTATATACGTTCAAAATAGATGAATATCTTATACTGTCTGAAAGTCTGTATTTCCTCAACCTTAACACAGCTATTTTACATACCAGGGAAAAGAGAAGATTGTTTTGAGAAGGACCATACTTGACACCAATGGGACATGCAAAAGGCAGTGGAAAGAATGTTCCAGTCAGAGGAAATAAAGGCAATAGGGCCATGAATTAAAAATGAGGAATATGAGGAAGTGGAGGGAAAATAGGATAACCTCTAGAACCGGCAGGCTAGGGGCAGATTACATTGGAGCCTATGGACATGGAATAATTTTCAGGAACATGGAGTCATAAGATTTTAATTTTAGAGAATCGTATTGGCTGAGAATATAGAGATGTGTTTGAGAAGAAAAGAAATGAAAGTGGAGGACTGACAATACTATTGGAATGCTCCAAACAGTGAGGCAGAGACCTAGTCCACAGGCACTGTGTGGACAAAAGTAGGTGCCCCTCCTTTAGAGAACTGCCTTCTGCTGACTTTGCCTGAGGTCTGTAATCACAGATCTGAAGCTACAGGACGGCTCCCTCGATTTTCTGACGCCGTTTGATCTCTGTAACGTTTGGAGTTGTCCTCATATACGGTGTTTAAGTGTCATAGATTTGCTTAATTCACCTTAAGTGACAATGTGTACTTATTTCTTATTCTTCTTTTTGCTTTGGGAGGTTCTCTAAATGAACAGCACTTTGCACACAGCAGAAAGACCAGGCCTTGCTGAGCAAACACAGTTAATGGTGTGGACAAAAATCTGGAGACAAGAATGGAAATGAATAATGACCAAAAAGGGATTTGAGAGAAAATGATTGATTTGAAAACGGATCCAAAGTGTTCTGACTTATGAATAATGGGTGTCTATGAAAGCAAGAAATCAAATAATGGAAGAAAGGAAAATCCTAATTGTATAATTCCATACCCTTTCCAGACAGAAAGGAAAGCCTGAATTTAAAAACTGAGAAACTGTCCTGTCCAGCAATTGCTCCTCCACAAATTTATGCTAAATATATAGTAATAGATATTAGCAAATCTCAATTTATGGTGTATGTACCAAAACTTATAGGAGCAAGTCTAGTGTAATAAAATAATGAATATAATATAATTTCTATCAGTACAACTTACTAAACGAACTCTAACACATTTATACAAGGTCATATTATGCACATGTCTTACAAAATTAAGTAGTTCTACAGAACTAATATGGAAGATTTCCAAATCATATTTTTGGGTAAAAAAGAACAGTAGAGAAGTGTGTGTGTGAATGTGTGTGCATATGTGCCTGTGTATGTGTGAACATTCACACACAGTGTGTTAGTCTTCTGAGAAGAGGACACCAACACAGGATTAGGTGTCTAAAACATTAATTGGAGGAAATACTTTTTTTAAAAAATTTATTTATTTGATAGACAGAGAGAGATCACAAGTAGGTGGAGAGGCAGGCAGAGAGAAGGGCAAAGCAGGCTCTGCTGAGCAGAGAGCCCAATGCGGGACTCGATCCCAGGACCCTGAGATCATGACCTGAGCCGAAGGCAGAGGCCTAACCCATTGAGCCACTCAGGCGCCCCTGGAGGAAATACTTTTGAGAAGAAAAGGAAAGGGAGACATAGGGGGTGGGAATATTTTGAGACTGTCGTGAAATTCATCCCCTAGGAAGGGAGAAGGGAAACATGATTGAATTAGAAGAATCACAGACTACAACACGGCTTTGGTCAAGTTGGTAGGGAATCTCCAAGTCAAAATCACCTGACAGAGGTGTTCCGTTTTTCAGAAAAACAGGACCGCATGCTCAGTCATTGGCTAGAAGTAGTCCATAGTCATCAGTGGGGATATACTTGTGAATTTCAAGGGAAGTACCCAGGGCTGTTGGTTGGTTATACTCTCTGAAGCAGAGACCAGAACTCCACAGTTTATGGCTGCTACAATTCATTCCCTTTTGAATAAGATCTATATTACATGCAAGTTTGGGAATAGCTATCCCCAGAGCTCTCCCATCCATGGACCTCTCTTCTTTTTTTTTTTTTTTTTTTAAGATTTTATTTTATTTATTTGAGAGAGAGAGACGGTGAGAGAGAGCATGAGCGAGGAGAAGGTCAGAGGGAGAAGCAGACTCCCCATGGAGCTGGGAGCCTGATGTGGGACTCGATCCCGGGACTCCAGGATCACGCCCTGAGCCGGAGGCAGTCGTTTAACCAACTGCGCCACCCAGGCGTCCCTGGACCTCTCTTCTTGAAGGAAAACACTGACAGGGGTTAATGGACCAATCTGGTTTTAGTCATTGAATTGTCTTGGGTTGCAACTATACATATCCTTTCTTCCCTATGTCTTGTTAAATTTCTGAATTTCCTTTTTCTCCTCTATCCATGCTAAATTTCACTAATGATTAGTTACCACTTTAGTATGTCTTGGTAGCTTACTAAGTAATGTGATCTAAAACTTCATTCCCAAGAGGTTATTTTGTTTTCATAATGGAGTTTTAATACATGTGCATTCATAGAATAGGACAAGACAATATCAGGGCACCAAGATGTATCAGCTGAGTTTCACACATCCTCTTCCTCCATTTTATAAAAGAATCCTCATTTCTTTCTACTGATCGGGATTTATTAGCTCTGCCAGTAGAGTGATTTTCATTTTTACCTATTGGTCTCTGGATATAGGGAGTCCTAAAATCCCTGGTGTAACCTATAGTTTACAGTCTAGTGAGACCCCTGCTGTGTTTTCTTACAAGAATATGTCAACTTTGTGAACTAGGATCTCCAAACTTGAAGAGACCAGGGGTGTGGGAAGAGGAAGTACACATTTCCCTAATGGGTCTTCAGGAATAATAATAACAGGTGTTCTATAAGCTTCTGTATAATGGTTCTGGATCACTCTTTGAAAGCAGAAAAGGCAAATGCTTGCTCAGAAATGTATCTCTGTTTCAGAAGATGGACTTCTGAGTCCAAACTGGATTGAGCCCAATATCATCAAGATACCATCAAGTCACTGGTTCATTCTCTTGTGGAATATTGCCATATTATAGATCCAGTGTTGATTTTTTCTGGACTCTTGGACATTTAGACACAGCAATAGCTAGGAAGAATTCATGTGGTTGATTTCCTAGATAGCCTTTGTCTCTGCCACCTTGACCTTTTTTTGTGTGCCTAGAGGGTAAGTTCTTGAATGGTGGATGAAGCAGCTTGGCTAACATCAGCTGGACAAGTCATTTTGTGAGTGTTCAGTTCCTCATTGTGGTGAATGTTTTCTAATAAGCTTTAACGTATACTACAAAAATCTTCCTACTGTACATACACACACACACATATATGCACATGCTTGTACCACAGATCTTATCTTCTAATTGTGTTAATTTTTTATTGCATTTGTAACAAATTACTATGAACTCAACAGTGTAAAGCAATACAAATTTATTCTTCTGTAGCTCTGTAGGCTAGAAGTCCAACACTGGTCTCACTAGGTTAAAATCAAGGTCTTGGCGGGGCTGCTTCCATTCTGAAAACAGCCAGGGAAAATAAAGAAGTACCTATTTCCTTGCTTCTAATTTCTAGAGGTTTGCATGTTCCTTGACTTGTAGCCTTCTTTCTCCATTATCAGAGCCAACAAAGTTACATCCCTCTTACTGTTTTCCACTGTATTACTTCCCTCTCAACACAATCAAACAAAGTTTCTTCCCTTTTAAGAATTTATGTGTTTTGGGCGCCTGGGTGGCTCAGTGGGTTAAGCCGCTGCCTTCAGCTCAGGTCATGATCTCAGGGTCCTGGGATCGAGTCCCGCATCGGGCTCTCTGCTCAGCAGGGAGCCTGCTTCCATCTCTCTCTCTCTCTCTGCCTGCCTCTCCATCTACTTGTGATCTCTCTCTCTCTATCAAATAAATAAATAAATAAATCTTTAAAAAAAAAAAAAAAGAATTTATGTGTTTTTATAGGCCCACTATCAAAATAGTACAGAGTGGTAGTACAAATAGTACAGAGTGATCTCCCCATCTCGAGGTCCTTAACCTTAATCACATTGCAAAGTCCCTTTTGACATGTGAACTAGCATACTTTCAGGTTCCAGGGATTAGGACATGGACACCTGTAGGGGATGGAGGGTTTTATTCTTCCTTCCAAATAGTTTTCTAGTTCTTTTCCTTTCAGACCATATCAACAAACCATTGGCCACTGTCTAGGAATCTGTATACATCCTTATGTTAGGCCACCTTTCTTCTGCTCAGTGTGGAAGACAATGTACACTGTTGTAGTTATGTCTACTGGGAAGATTTTTCATTTCTGTCATCTTTCAAGACAACTCTTGAATGTAGCTAAAGTCAGTTGCCATTCAATTTTTGTTTCCACTCTGAGCATCAACCTCAGATTATTATTTCTCCTCCTTCGACTAGTCATGAAGGACCCCTTCCCCAATATGGCCTCAAACACAGTGTGGGCATCTCATCATGCAGCTTACTCATACATTTTCACCCTCTCAGGCTCAAAGCAGGACAAATATCCCCATCTTAAAATGCCTGCTTGCTAGACTCATCTGAATTTTTACATTTAGTGATACCAGCAAAACACAGCTCTTAATGGTCCAGACTTCTTTGGATTATATTGTGACAAAGAGTGGGACAGTTAATATAAATCTGAAGCAAAACTATGAATGAATATTGTTGTCCATCTCACATAAATGCAAACTGTTTCTTGTCTTCTTATCTAAGTGAAATGGAAAAGAGAGCATTTACCAAGTCAGTGATCACATTACATGCACATAAGACGTTACTAATGTGCTCTATTACAAATACAATGACTAGCACAACAGCTAGGACTAGGACTTCTGCTTGGCTAAGCCTGCAGAGTTCTACAGCCATCTCGAGTAATCATCTAGTTTCTGCAGGAACCATAGTGGCAAATGAAGTGAAGATATGACAGACATAGTCATGTATCTTTTAGGTCTTTATTGATGACCTTAATCTACTTTTATCTTATTTTTTAATTTTTTATTTTTCCTAAAGATGTATTTACTTATTAGAGATAAAGAGGGGGTAAGGGAAGGGACAGAGGGAGGGAGAGATTCTTTTTCAAACAGACTCCCTGCTGAGTGCAAAGCCTGATGCAGGACTCCATTCTACAACCCATGAGGTCATGATCTGAGCTGAAACCAAGAGTCAGTTGCTTAACCGACTGAGTCACCCAGGCACCCCTATTTTTATCTTATTTCATAGTCTAAGAACTCAGTGTGGGAGTTACTCTAATTGCTAAGTATAATCCATTCCAAATATATATTTGGGGGCTGGGGAAATAATTACTTCGTTGGTTCATGGACCTTGTGAGCCCACCATGAGGCAGGACCTTAGCCAGGACTCCATTTATTATTCAGTCTCTGTAAGCTTTCACTCACCATAAAACAGTTTTGATAGCTTTTTGGGTTCCTTATTTCCAAAAGAAGTCAGACCTGCAGTGTATAGTCCTTGAAATAACTGGATATTTCACTTTCCCCAAGACTGGGGAAACCATGAGTATATACTTTTTATGGTGTTGAGAGGTCTTTCCTCATCATGATGCAGCTACTCTAATCAATTGATTTCTTATCCAAAATCTGGCTGGCATCTGGAACTGAGCAAGAAATTTTGGCTTTGGGTTGCAAAGAATGCTTTCAAACACCTGCAGCACTGAGAATTCTGTGGCAAAGACAGTTCTTCATTGACTCTATTATTTAGCTATACTGTGGGTAGAGAAGTATATGAAATGTGTATAGTAATATACTTTTTTCTCACTGAGGTAAGAATCAACCATTTTCTTTGAAAGGAACCATTAGTTTAGTTTATCTATATAATCAGTGTTGTTTCTATGGTAAATAACTATTGGACTGCACAATGCAAATTCTTCTGTACCAATATAGCATGGCAGGCTAAAGAGCATGCTGTGGAAAGAAAATTACAGATAGGTCAATGTTTCTATAGCCTATATTAAAAGGAAAGAAGTAGAAATTATACATGTCAGAGCATGTGTTCGAAAAAGTGACTGGAGGGTAACAGTCTGAAATCTAGGGCAGTCTGATCACTGATAAAAAGGCATTGAGCACCTTGCAGGAAAAAGTGAAGATTTAGAAAGTACATGACAGTTGTCTTCCAGTATCTGCAAGGTTGCCATGTGTAACATTTGCACAGTGATTTTCAGTTTACTTTGAAGTGATCCTCATGAATTTGCAGATTACTAGATACTTATATTGCAGTAGAATTATAACAAAAAAAATTTCAGGTGCTTCTGTAACTCTTCGGTTGTGAAAATTAACACCTATGAAATTAAATTCAAATTTATGAAAAGCCTTGGGGCATTTGGAGAAAGTCATGGCATGGCATAAATGCCAGGAAATTAATATGTGCATATATGTATATGTTTGGTAAAATCTGAAACTATTATAATAATTTAAGTTTTCATAATATGTTTCATCCAAGATTCACAAAATACTTTACAAGTTAATGAGTTTAATTGCTTTCAGTATGTGAATAAAATACAAGTCTTGGAGAGTTCAAGTAATTCACTTTAAATGCTTTAGGAAAGACAATCATCTTGATTCAGAATATATCGGAACTTCCCAGTTTAAGGTCCATCAAGTCGCTTTGTAGAATTGTGTTTATTAGTAACTAAATAACTGTTATTAATCAGAATATAACTAACATTCACCTTTGCCCTACAGAGCACATAATTTCCTTTAATCTTTGAGAAAGCATATCTGAAAAATGAGAAGGCTTGTGTGATTAGACAGAGTATACATTGAGGAAACAGAGGCACATACTAATGGTAACTGAGTTTCCCAAAGTTGCCTGGCTAGTAAGTAATGGGACCAGGCATGGGAAGATCTCTACCTCCTAGTGCAGATCTCTTTTCACAATATAGCATTTGCATACCTCAACTAACTCATGTGATATTCAGAAGATTAAAGATAGCTTTTGGTCAATAGATCTCTCATAGCACCTTTTATAATTGGAAGTAATTAATATTTGTTGAATTAAAATAGTGTGATAGTGACATAGACAGCCAAAAACGTGTCTCTTTATTTTCACTGAAGTTATATAAAGCAGCTCTAGAGTCAGATTTTTCCTCCCTTTACTAGTTGGGTGAACTCAGGCAAGTTTCCTATACTCTGCAATCTCAATTTCCTTAGTTGTAAACTGTAGGTAACAATTGCACCTACTTCACAAGAGTTGCTATGTGGATTAATCAAATAAATCTATGGAAGGTCCTTAAAACGTTACCTGACATAACTGAGACTTCAGTAAATGTTATCACTATTCTGGAATATTTTCACCATGGAAATATAGTGCTTGGTTTCTTTCAAATGAAGTTTCCTAAGACGTCTCTGATGGGGGAGGGTGGTATCACTGAAATCATACACAGTTTAAGAGGTACAAAAATTATGTATAGAAACTGTTATAATTTACATATGTGGAAACCAAAACCAGGAAAGTTACAGGCCTTCTCAAAAATAGCATGTCTTGGTGAGAACATGTGGTTTAGCAACCTGTTATTCTCAGAAAGTAATCTCAGAAAGTATTATTTAGAATTTATTGTACTTGGATTAAGATAATACAGGAATTTTTGCACTAATACATTTTTTTAAAAGGTTTTATTTATTTGAGAGAGAGAGAGAGCGAGCATGAAAGGGGCAAGGGGCAGAGGGAGAAGCCGGCTCTCTGATGAGCAGAGGGCCTGATGTGGGACTTGATCCTGGGACTCCAGGATCATGACCTGAGCCGAAGGCAGTTGTTTAACCAACTGAGCCACCCAGGTGCCCTGCACTAATGCATTTTTAATGGAAGTAATCAACTTCTTAAAGTTTTGCTGCTTGAAAGTATAAGATTTTGGGACATTTGTATAGCTCAGTCTGTTAAGTGTCTGCTTTCAGCTCAGGTCATGATCCCAGGGTTTTGGGATTGAGCCCAGCATTGGGCTCCTTGCTCAGCAGGGAGTCTGCTTCTCTCTCTGCCTTGCCTGCTCCCCCTGTTTGTGCTCTCTTTCTTTCTTTCTAACAAATAAATAATAAAATTTTTTTTAAGTGTAAAATTTTATTTCTATAAAGTTTTTCCAGGTAATTGTGTATAAATAAGGTATAATTGTACTTTCCAGTTCCAAAGATAATTATAAGTAATTGTCTTGATTCAGTAAACACCAATGGTATAATTCATGGAAAAATATGTATAATATTTAATTCAGATCCCTGATAATTTTAGCCACTCCTTATTAATATATTAGGTGCTCTTGAAAAGATGTATACTCTCTGAAGTATCAGAAAACTTAGAATTAGGTATGATCTAAGAACCATTATTAGGTATAAGTCAAAGAACAATTATTATATTTATTATCAATTTGAAAAGAGCTTCTGAAATTTAAATGTATCTTTTTAAAGCAACTCCTTGATTTACAATGAAATTTGATTTGGTTAATAAGGGTATAAAATGATTTTATGAGCCAATGCTGATAATATGAATAATGGTGAATTGAATATTTAAATTTAGTTTTAAGTCTATATTATGTGCACATTATGTGAATATAGAAAACTATTAGATTTATCTTTGAAATGAAATGGGCATAGAAGTAAGGAATTACACAAATGAATGTACATATTATCCATTTTAAGAATTTCATTTCTCTTCATAATATGTTTAAATGGCTAAAATATCTTTTTTTTCAGACTTCCATATATATGTGCAGTTTAAAGATTTTTTTCCCAATTCCTTAAAAATGAACCATGAAAATTAAGTTAACTAATACACAAAAGCTCACTCCCTTGAGTCATTTGCTTTCTTCATTGTCACAAAATACACAGGGTGCAAGAACTTTTCATCCTAAAACATAGGGCTAGCAGAATGAATGCTTAAATCACACTTTATATTTCTCAAAAGGAGGGCGATTTCAACTCAAATACAACAACAACCACCACAACCACCACCACTGACAATTACAAGAAAAACAAAAACAAAACAAAACAAAAAAACAAAACAACATTGACACCTGCTTGCCATCAAAAATAATTGCATGTACTTAGATTTGCTTATCTTTTAAGTTTTTCTCTTTGGTTGCTTGATGCACATTAGGCTTTCAGAATCAGAACACTTATAAGTAAACAGCGTGTTTCATGTCGAATTAGTTTCCAGATTCCTTACAGTGCTGGGAAAAGGAACTTGCTGTCTCAAAGCAGGTTTCTCTATAAGAGGGTACATCTATGTCAGTGTTGCTCTATCAGAAACAGTTTTTTCCCCTTTCTTCAGTTACACATATTAGAGTATGTCCTAGACAAAGCTGGAGATTGTGACTGCCAGGAAAGATTTCAAAATGTGCAGTTCCTCTGGCTCAAAACACATAACCTTCTGAAAGGAAGAGGAAAAGACTTGTTCTTGATTTTCCTATTTTTTTTTTCCCATTGCAAATGAGCTAGATGCTGGTTTGATAAAATTCTGACAGGTGCTCTGGCCTGTGAACTCTTCTCAGTTGTAACTACATTGTCATTGAGAACAGTGGGATATGGTTTGTTAGCAGGATGTTACAAATAACAAGGGAGTGTGGAGGTTCTCAATTTTTCTGTTGTTTGAATTTAAAATGGAAACAGAGCATCAAAATACAATTCTAGAATTCTGGAATTTAATAGCTTCACAAAGAACAGATGTCATGGTACTCTGTATATACAGGATCTGGTGCTGTTAAATGGAACTGGTTTTCTTTTAAGTATAAATCTAATGAGTTTTCAAGCAGTCCCTGTTTGCAGATTCTACCCTTTACCCTCAACGGAAATTTCTTCACAGATCATAACGTGTATGGATTTCTGCAGACTATCTAATCCCAACTAATACACTGCCCACAAAAGAAACATATGTATGTGTAAAACTGGACTCTGGTACTAGACTTTAGTTGTTGATATTTGCCAGGTCCAGATGCTATAGAATCTCATGGTCATTTTTGTATGTAATGCCTCTATTATAACATATTTTATTCTAACTTTCTCTTTAACATTTGCCTAATAATAGCTCTTTCCTCAGTGAGATTTTGTCTCTCACCTACTCCCACCTTCACTTTAATTCAAACAAAAGAAAATTACCCCCCCCCATTTTTCTCTGAAAGACTTACTTAGGAGTCATCAAGGTTTATTTATTTATTTTCCAAATTTGTACATTTTAATCTAAATACACACACACACAGCCATTACATGCTGGATATGTGTGTATGTGTGTGTGTGTGTGTGTGTGTGTTGGATGATCTTGTATCAGCATTCCATAGTTAATTAAAATCATGCCATTGTACTATCTTCTTTGTATCTTTGTTTATAATTACTTTGACAGTGATAATAGTTTAACTCCAAAAAGCTATTGTCAAAAGAAGAGAGAGACTCAAATTTTTATGATACATGTGCGGTCTATGTGGAGGAAGTGATAAAAGATTTGAGTTAGCCCAAGGCACGCAGTTCTAGGATGTGCTGGGTTTAATGATAACCAGAGCTATGAAATGCCATATAATATTTATTTCATAAGTGATTCCCCGTATGAACACCATCTTCTTTTAATTTAGACATTAAGTGCTTTATTGTGTTCTATTTTAAAACATGTTTTATTTTGATCTCTTTATAGGAGCTATGAGTTTATATCAAATTTTGTTATTTTACATATTTAAAGAGTGTTATATTAAAAATCATCTCACCTCAGCACTCAGGAATTCATGAGAATTTTTCCCATTGTACTGGGTTTTCCTATTTCTCAAGTTATGGCATTAATATATTTACTAGGAAAGAGAGTATGTTATAACTTCCCCCATTTTACTGAATAATAAGATTTCTCAGTGTCCTTTGAGATAAGCTCTCGGTTCAACTATGTTCTTTTAAAATGTTTTCTTCACTCTCAGGTAGCTCAATTGCAACATCTTTACATCTTCAGTTTTGGGAAGTAGCAGGAAGAAAATTTATTTCTGTTTGGGTGGTCCAGGATTCCTTTGTCAGAATTTAATGCTGAATACTCACACTGTTAATATAAACCTTTGGCACGGGCGGCAGAATGGTCAATGCCATCAGAAGAACTTGTATTTCTTTAAGTCAGTCGCCTAAGTTCTTCAGGAGCTTTTTATTTCTCATATGAAGTTTTTCAGTTTTGCTCATTACTGACATAATAAAGTCAGTAGTAAAGGCAAGCTCCCCCCGACAGTCTCCTTTATTGTCTGTCCCAATTCTCATTGTAGCACATGCAAAACATCATCATCCTTTATATCATGAATCCTCAAGGCTACTTAAAATAGGGGCATCCTATCACTATAGAAATATTCTTTTGCTATTGTTTCTATATTTCTGTGCTTTGCTGTATGCTACTTGGTCTGTGATTTCTACTCAGTCATTTTGTTAAGGGGAAATATCTATTGCTGTATGCCACAGACTGTATAGTACAAATTTCCGGTACTGTTTACTTTGGAACGTGTATAGTAAGGGGCCTCTATGATAGCCGTCAGTGCACCTTGCTTCATGCTATTCACATGCTTGAATAGTTCCCTCTCACAATGAGCTGGACACATTGGGATTACTGTCTTAGCTCAGGATGCTTTAGCAAAAAACTAGAGCCTGGGTAGCTCCAACGATGAGCATTTGTTTCTCACAGTTCTGGA
The DNA here is from genome assembly GCF_020171115.1 of Neogale vison. Taxonomy (NCBI): domain Eukaryota; kingdom Metazoa; phylum Chordata; class Mammalia; order Carnivora; family Mustelidae; genus Neogale; species Neogale vison. The sequence continues at coordinate 20,861,141 of NC_058101.1, read as the reverse complement.
GGCGGAGAGATGCTGGCAGATTTGATGGCTGTTGAGAGTTTTTTCCTAGGTTGCTGCTGGCAGTCTTCTTGCTGTATCTGGTCTCCTCCTCTTTTTCTAAGGGTACCGAGCCCGTTATGAGGATTCTACCTGATATCCTCATCTAAACTTAATTCCTTTCCAGAGGTCTCACCTTCAAATATCATCACACTGGGGGATTAGGACTTCAGTATATGATTTCTGGAGAGAGATCAACCATATCAGTAACCAATAAGATATTACAGAAATTAGATGTGACTTCCGACAGTAGGTCATATAAATGCTGCAGGTTCCATTCTGTATTTTGGGATCACTTTCTTTGGGGCAAGTAAACTGTCACCTCGTAAGGACACTCAGTCCTACAGATGACCCACAGGGTGGAAAACTGAGACGATCTCTCAACAGCCATGTGCGTGAATCATTTTGGAAGCCGTTCCTTTAACTCCAGTTGAGACTTCCCATGACTGTAGCCCCAACCCCCATGGTAACTGTAACATCATAAAAGATCCTGGGGTGCCTGAGTGGCTCAGCTGATTAAGCCTCTGCCCGGAGGCTCAGGTCATAATCCCATGGTTCTGGGATTGAGCCCTGAATCAGGCTCCTTACTCAGCAGGGAGACTGCTTCTCCCTCTTGCTCTGATAGCCATTCCCCCTGCTTGTGCACTCTCTCTCTCTCTGTGTGTCAAATAAATAAATAAAATCTTAAAGGAAAAAAAAAAAAAAAAGATCCTGAGTCCCAATCACCCACTTATTCCACTTCCAAATTCCTAACTCACAGAAACTGCAAGATAACAAATATTCATTGTTCTAAACTGCTAAATCCCAGGGTTATTTGTTATGCAGTACCTAATATGCATGGACCACTTAGGTATATGATATTGTGATTTTTCTCTTTGGGTTTGAGAAAGAAAAAAGCTTCCTCTGACACCAGGAAATGATCTCATACCAATATCTAGACTTTGGTTTTGTTAGAAGTTGGCCAAGTATTCACAGCTAGGCCAGTATATAGCCATGTTCTCCTTTTGAACATAAATAATCTCACAAACAAGAAAATTAGAAAGGATACCTTGTGTCTGCACTGAAATTAATCAAAAAACAAGGACATGTTGTGATTTTGTCCGAGCACAAAAAAGCAAATTCACAGTATAAGTTGCTAATGTACCAAACCTCCCCCCACCAAGCCACACATATGAGTGTCTGCTGCTTCTTTACCAATTGGGAACGTAGCTTCTTTTCATTCCTCCTGTCTTACAGAAAATACATATTAAAATATTAAGTCATGGAATTGTTTCTGCTTCCTGACAGCATCTGATCAGAATAAAGAACACACACTTGAATCACCTGTCGCAATCACCTATTATACAATGCCAAAGCCTTAGCAATCTTTTATAAAACCTTCATGTTTGAGATGATCCATTGTTCCCCATAGTGTATAATCTCTCTCATTGAAACAAGTACTAAACTCAGCTATGTTTGACTACCTGTGTGTATCTGGTGGTCTTTTCCCAGAGGACACCGACAAGGTCTTGAAGATATCCATATATTCAATAACAATTAGCATTTGCCCTTACTTATTCTCATGAGTAAAATGATTCAGACCCAGAACTGAATATTCTATGAATAAGGTATTACTGACACTTTCTGAGAAATAGGTATAGATTTTTATTTTTCTTTTTTAAAGTAATTTTCTTGAGAACCAGGGTGGGGGGGGGGATCTTGGTATGAAAAGCACACCAAAATTTATAGAAAGAACTGTTAAATATCCAAATTACTTCATTGTCATCAGTTAAATACATTATTATTGTTATTACCTCTCTTTAAAGGTATTTTCTTCAGAGCTTGTTTGGAGGTTCTAGCAGGGGAGCGCAGCTACTCGTATACCCTTGACCGAAGAATGGTCCTCTCCTCTATCGGGGAAGGTCGTCCTCTTCGACCGAGCGCGCAGCTTCCGGAGGGACGCGCATGGAGCGGTGAGGGAGGAAGGGGACCTCCGCCTAGCCAGCCAGATCAGCCGAATCAACCCTGGCGATCAATGGGGTGACAGATGTCTTAGCCAGAGAAATCTTCAAAAAAGTAGTGTTAGGTTAGCCTTTTAAAAATGATTAACATTGGGCGCATGGGTGGCTCAGTGGGTTAAGCTGCTGCCTTTGGCTGGGGTCGTGATCTCAGGGTCCTGGAATCGAGTCCCGCATCGGGCTCTCTGCTCAGCGGGGAGCCTGCTTCCTCCTCTCTCTCTCTCTGCCTGCCTCTCTGCCTACTTGTGATCTCTGTCAAATAAATAAATTAAAAAAAATGATTAACATTGACCATCCTTTTCACTACGATTTAGAATTCACCATTAACCCTTTCTCCTTATTGTTGATAATTATTTCAAAAAAAATTATTCATCAATTGTTTCTATGTGCTAGACACAATTCTAAATACTAACTCTTGTTTCTGTTTTACAGTTGATTAAAGTGAAGTATAGATGATTGAAGTGCAGTGTCCCAGAGCACATAGCTGTAATCGTCAGAATTCAAACCTAGGCAAGCTGGTATCAGAGTGTACCTTCAATCATACCCTATAGAGCTTCCTCCTGGTTCTTAGTTTTTCTAAAAGCTAGCCATTGTTCTTCTGTCCTGTAATTCATTGTAATTGCTTGCATATCTATTCTGTTCTCTAATTTAGATAACTAAAAACTTCTTTTTAAAAGATCACATTCAATGTGCTTTTACTTATCTATGATTATTTTTAACTCAATCAGACATTCAATGTCTAGCAAAGGATAGGTAAATTTTACCACTTTCTATTGTAAAAGATAGTTCATCTTTATTTCTGACATGTTAAAATAAGTATTATTAAAATAAGTATTATTTTGTTATAACCTATTTAAAAACCACCCTCTTACCTATATATTAGAGAGGGAGGATAGCTCTACCTCTAAAAATGTGTTCTGGGTTTATATTTTTGTTTTCATATCATCTCTCCATGGAAGGTCTGCCTGAGACAAGATAATGCCTTGAGTAGACTAATACTTTAACAGTCTTTCAAACTATTTAGCACAATTTTTTGGTATAATACCATAATTCCTTTTGGTATGATACTAATACTAAAAATAAGGAAGGGTCTCAGAAAACTGCTGATGGCATCATCCAGACACATTTCATTTCTTCAATCATTTTAGGAGTGGCCTCCAAACCTCATAGTCCATTCCACACAGATGTTTTATATTTAACCACGGTTTAATTGGGAGACTAACAAGGGGGAGATTCCACCACTTGGTCCACAGACTGTAGTATCAAATCAGTACTTTGGAGGAAAAAAACAAAATTGGAATCTTTCTTCTTTTCACTTATTCTTTTTCACTTAAACTAACTAAAGGATTTAGCATTTGTAAGAATGGACATGAATTTCTTATTGTTCCTTTTTCCACCCTATACCTTCTTGTTCACCTGCTTTGTTGTTTTGTTTTGTTTTTTCATTGTCTGTCAACCACTTAACTCCAGAAGTTAAAAGCATGGGTTTGGGAGTTAGACCTTCTTTGATTCCTGCTTATTCTCCATTAACTAGCTTATGGCCTTGGGCCAATTATTTACCTCTCCATAGCTCAGATTCTTTTTTTTTAAGATTTCATTTATTTATTTGAGAGAGAGAGCCCAAGTGAGGAGAGGGGTAAAAGGGAGAGGGAGAAGTAGACTATCTGCTCATTGTGGAGGCCAAACATGAAGCTCATTCCTGGGACCTCAGGATTTGAACCTGATGCAGACATTTAGCCGACTGAGCTAGCCAGGTGCCCCTGATTCCTCATTTTTAAAATTGTGATATCCTAGTACTTATCTTGAGTGATTACTCAAGATACATTAAATATAATAAATCACATGAAGTCCTTATCAAAAACATTTAGTACATATTTAACAAAAACTCTTAAATAACTTTCCTCTCCTTTTCATTGCATCTCATAGAGCTCCACCTACAGGTAGCAGTGTGGACCAAGGGCCCCAGCGGCTATACCCTGAAATCCACAGCCTTGTTAGCCCTGCAGGCTGCTCCCAGACAAGAACTGGATGTGGGCAGGACATTAAGGCAGCAGGTTTCTGGGAAACACAGGACCCTTTTATTTATTTATTTATTTATTAAGATTTTATTTATTTGACAGAGAGCTATCACAAGTAGGCAGGCAGAGAGAGAGAGAGAGAGAGGGAGGGAGGAGGAAGCAGGCTCCCTGCCTAGCAGAGAGCCTGATGAGGGGCTCGATCCCAGGACCCTGAGATCATGACCTGAGCTGAAGGCAGAGGCCCAACCCACTGAACCACCCAGGCGCCCCTACAGGACCCTTTTAAAAGCAAACTTTGGGTTAAAGGATTCTGAAGACCTCATCAAATCTTCCTCAGACTCCATCGTGGTCTAGCACACTTCTACCAACATCCCCCAATCTCTTCTTCCCTTGGGTCATACTTGCATTGCAGTCCGGTTTCTCTAGGATTCCTCATCTTCTTTCCCAGAATCATCCTACTGAAACCTTTACAGCTCTGTTCTCAGCTCTGGTATCTCATAGAGAACCCAGAAGTTACACGAGCATTTATCTTTAAGGACCAAACTCTTTGTCACTGAGTCCCTGTACCTGTAGACTGCCAGGCTATTTGGACCCTCCTCATCCCTGTCTGTATTTTGCTGCCCTCTTTCTCTCACCAGCTGAATGGGATGGACCAAGGGTCAATCTATGCCATTTAAGGAATGCTTCTCAAGAGCTAAATCAGACTGTCCCAACATTTCCCTTTGGGACATAACTTGAAAATATCACACTCATAATAAATGGATAACTTATCCTAGTTTATTCTTTGTTAAAGAACGAAAACAATCCATTTTAGTCATTTTTACAGAGGAATGAAAGAAAACACATACCAAACACACTGAACGTCAATCAATTAAGAATCTGTAAGTGCGTGTCACTAAAATGTAATTTAGATTATAGCAATCACCGTCCATTTCCTTGTTACGGTCCTTATACATGTTTATATGTGTAAGAACAGTTGCCTCAGCTTTTATAATAAGACTTAGCTATTCTGTGCTTTAAATTTAGTAAATGAATCTCTAAGTGTAAAGGGACATCTCGTTAATCAACAACCTAATACTTCCCAGAGTGAACCATTGCTTTTTGCTGTCCATACACTTTGATACCTGGTACTCCCACATGAAGGCACCTCAACAGCATGTCACTTTCAATTTATAGTTTTAATACACATTCGTCCCTTAATTCTACTCTTAGTTCAATTTCAGCTCAGCATAGGCAGCCTATGAGTGTGAACAAGCAAATAAATAAATATATACTTTCATTAATATTAAAAAAGAACAGAGAAGGCATCAAAGAGAAAATAAGGATAAATATAGACTGGCTTAAAAGGAACAAGTGTATTACACTAGGACCAAGAGCTTGCTCTCAGGGCTGAAAGGCCCTATTCCTTTTCTTATTGCGACACAGTAAGTTTGTTGATGCCTCAAAAAGCTGATACAGCTTTGTAGGTGTCTTTCAAGGTTTGCTTTCGTCTAGTTTCTGCCCCATCTCTTTGCTCTCTTCTTCCCTGATGCTTTTGTGACAAAGATCCAAAAAGTGAGATTACCTGAATGCAGCCCAACCAGACTCTGCCTCTAAAAGCCCTGCTTCTTTTCCAGGTAACTGATACACAATGAGTGTTCTCACCACTTCAGCTGAGACCCTGTTGCTACGCTAAGTGGTATAACTTGAACTCCATCTGAAGTCCAAAATTAGAGCTCTAATACAAAACATCAAAACCTTCATCTAGGGGGTAGCAAGAAATAAACAAACACAAGAACGTGGGTCTCTCAAAGACGCAGAACATTATACCCCTCACTATGCCTTCAATTTATTTAAAACTCAATATAATTTTGAGAATGAAATGTTTAATCTTTTTTCCCTTTCCAAACACTGGATGCCTGAAAGGTTCAATAGTGCCCTGTGTCTCCTCTGAACTGCTAGCCCAGGTGTTAATTGGCAAAGTTACTCAGTACCAGCCTCGGCTCAGTATCTAAACATGCAGCGCAGGGACCTTTTCATTTCTTCATCTCTGCATGCCCCAGTTTGAAAGGACCATGGATTAAGTGAAACCAGTAAATCAGATTAGAAATACAAAAGACATACAGTAGTCTCAGCTCTCAGTTTGAAACCAGCTCCTCTCAAAATGCTATTTTCATGTAGATTGTCTTTTTTTATATCTCAATGGTGACCGCAGCTCGAGTGTAAATATGAAAAGCAGTAAGAACTATTCTACGAGTTATCCTGCAGCTAGGAATTAACCTTAAGAAAGTAATCATGTCTGGGTTCCGAGAAGATGTTGTAGTCATCACATGTGAGTTTTTGATATTATGAAATTGAAAATAGCCAACATTTGCAAGTATAGGATCTTGGTTAAATCCATTGATTCATACTACAATTATTTATTAAGTGCTTCTTGTGTTCCAGGCATGTTTGATGCTCTCACATCAGGAACAAGACAGAGTCCACAAGGAAGCCTGGATATACAGATAATAATATTTTAAAAGAGAATTGGAATGAAGTGGAATTACATCCCATAGTGAACATTGATGTAAAGTGTACAAGAATGATATTTAGGAGAAAATATTGATATATATTTGTTTTCCGTCTATTCAGCTTCCCAAGTTGGATGAGGAAAAAGTGATTGGCTATTTTCTGCTATTTTAAAGGCATTCATGTTCTAATGGCATAAGAAAAATACATTTAGTTCAATAAGCACACATATATTTATATAAATAATCTATAATTCTCAAAGTAAACATTGGTACTAAATCAGTACAAAACTTGTACTCCCATGGCCCTCATGATTTTCCCATATTATCTCTAATTATTAGAATTTGGACATTTTATATACGAAGTTTTATTCTAGTGGGTTTTATATTTATATTTAACTTTCATGAAAGTCAGATAAATTGTTTGTGATGGTCAACAATTTATCTGAATACATGTTAAACACCAAACCTCCAGGTACTTATGTATCTCTGCCCTGCATACTACATTTCTCTGGCTATAATTATGAAAATAAAGAGGATAATAATATATGCAAATAATTTGGGGGTTTCCCAAGAGACAAAGCACTAGCCATAACATGGGAATTGTTAGGATAGTATTTTGTTGATTACATCAGCCTCCCTGCAGAAAAAACCCATGTCTAGAAGGAGGGATTGGTCCTTAGGTCATGAGGTTAATACAAGAAGTATATCTAATTCACATTTCAAAATGTTTCAATTGTTCTTGGAGTTACAGTGTCTTCATGCCACCTCTTAACCTCTCTGTTGGGAGCCTTTCATAGTCAATGGCTATCAATGGGTAGAAATAGAGAGGGCATCTCAGTTTTCCAGACTACAGTTCATAAAACTGCTTGAACTCTGGAGACCAGTTGGTGTTCTAAGTCTAACTGTAGGGGTGAGTAGTTTCGTGGGTAAGAAAAAAGGAAACCAGAGTTACAGTGGGATGTAATTCCCCTAACAATGTTCCAGTCTGCATTTCTTCAAGATCAAACTGTTCAAATGTTCAGACTTGTGCATTCAAAATGAATTTTTGAGCTTAGAAGTAGAATCAGGAGAGATTGAGTCAATGGTGCACCTATCGTATATTTCCTTCCCCAGACTCTGTTTACTTTTTTCTTTGAGAATTAGGGGATATTGAAAATTTGAAAGACAGGTGTGTTTTGATTGAAATATTTGAACTAAAAAATTGTATTTTAAGAATTTTGCTAATTGACAAAAGGACAAAGGAACTACTTAAAGCATGGCAATTTATTTTACATCTTTTGCTGCTAACATGTTACAGAAAATAATTGAGTGATAGGTCCTAAATCTGATTGATTATGGGAATACTTGGGGAGCTTGCATTTCTTTCTTTCTTTTCTTTTCTTTTCTTTTCTTTTCTTTTCTTTTCTTTTCTTTCTTTCTTTCTTTCCTTCTTTCTTTCCTTGTATTTATTTATTTTACAATATTTTAAAGACCCCCATCCCCAGCCTTCCAGGATCTCCAGATGTCTATTTTTAACATGATCCGTGAAGGATTCTAACTAAGAATCAGGTCAGGAAACAACTGGTCTAGATAAAGACTCTATTGTGCTGCCCATAAATTTCTAAGGATATGTAGTACAATGTTTGAGGTATATTATTTTGATTTTTTAAAATAATCCTGCTCATAACTAATTAGTTTTATCCTCTCTTAAACAGTTTTGGAGTTCTTTCTTTTCTTCTTCTTCTTCTTCTTCTTCTTCTTTTTTTAATCTAAATGTGTTTAATCATGGTCTTAAGAGTTTAGAATCTGTACGGTATACCTCACTAAGAATGAGGGACTATTTTTCAGATACCTTACTCAATGATTTCTGTATTAAAGATGTTTTACTCAATCATTTATTTTTATTGGAATCAATGTCTAAGGAAATTTAAAGTATATTGGCTAGTTCCACTTAGAAGCACACTGGCCTTTTTCTATAAGACCCTATTTCCTCAAAAAATGTATTGGGGAGACTAAATATAAACAAGCCTTCTATAAATGTTTACTGAGTGAAAAAATGTGTAAGTCTATTAACTTTCCAGAGTTAATGATTGAAAATTTACTGAGCCTTAACTGATGTGCCAAGCACAGTGCAATAGTTTCTCCAATGTAAGCCACAAGAATACAGAATAATACTTGCTTCTAAGAAGTTAACAGTTGGAATGGACAGTTTTTTGTTTCATTTCTAATTATTTATTTATTTTTAGCTTCCTTCCTCTTCTTCTTTTTTCTTCCTTCCATACTTTCTTTTTGTAAGGACCTATTTAGCAAGACACTTTCATTAAAGTTAAACTGTCCCTGCTTCCCTTCCCCCAGGGCATTCACTTTATTTATTTATTTATTTATTTATTTATTTAAAAGATTTTATTTATTTATGTGACAGACAGAGATTACAAGCAGGCAGTGAAACAGGCAGAGAGAGGGGAGGAAGCAGGCTCCCCGCTGAGCAGAGAGCCCGATGTGGGGCTCCATCCCAGGACTCTGAGATCATGACCTGATCCGAAGGCAGCGGCTTAACCCACTGAGTCACCCAGGCGTCCCAGGGCATTCACTTTAAAACCAGTCCTGGAAACCAGTTTCAGGTAATAAGGCTCAGACACAAGGGTGGGTCAGGCCAGGTGGAGACATCCAATCAGTCGGGGGTTGCATACTGTCTCCCTAGCTACCAAGAAGTAGGGGCCCCCACCCTTTGGGAACCCTTTTTGACGCCAATCCTAATCAAGGTGTAATAGGTTGGGTCAAATGTCTACTAGGGTAAATTGTAACTCATTTGGTCACCTAACATCACTGTGGAGTTTCCTGTGTGTGTTACAATCTCATTGGTTACCTGTGCGTGGTCAGGCCCAACTGCATGGCCTTTGCCCTTAAAAGCTAGACTGTGAAACAGAGAAGGGTCGCCCTCTCTTGTAAGAGGTGCAGCCCTGAATGTTCGGTTAGATTCCTGATGCTTGGTGTGAAAGAAAGCTTTGCTTGACCTTCGCTTTTGTATCAGTCTCGCTCCTTTAATCACGGACCCATTATTGGGGCATAACAGTTTCTCCTCTTCTTTTGTTTTGTTCTTTTTGTTTGTCTTCGATACATTTATGAACTGGCCCTCATATCATATATTTACAACCAGATTCTAAACTTGATTAAAATATCATAGCCCAGTAGGAGATTATAATTTAATAACATTCTAGAATTTCTATTTATTTCTGAGGTTTTTACATGTCTGGACATACTCAGTCTATGACTGACCAAATGTTATTCGTTTGAGACTTAGGAGACCTAAGAAAAGAAGAAAGTTCAAGCAAACAAACACAGACATAAATAAGTGGAGGGAAATATTCAGTGTGTTTCCATTGTTGGCATTTAGACATACCTCAAAATCTAGGGAAATGTTGGGCAAATGTCTGTTTTCCAAGGGGAATAAAGTATCTCCTGAGAAATAACTCATTCTAAGAGGCATAATAAACCTGACTTAGTAAAAAAAAAAGTATTAGTTACTGATGAAGAGTAGAGATTTTGAATTCAAGGAATGACCGCTATTCAAATCTACTCTTAACACTACCTCTTGGCTTTAATTCTGGACTAAAATTAAAAAAAAAAAAAAAAAGTAAATAAGAATAAATAAAAAATTTTAGCATATTGTATCTAGCACAAGAAAGTAGTTTAGTGAGTCAATGAATGCCATGATAATGCTGATAAACTTTGTTTTTATATAGTTACTTAATTCTATAGAATGCCTAAAGTTCAGTGATATGAATTGCTATTTTCCCTGAATTTCCTTGTAATGAATTATGACTGAAATATTTTCTCCAGATTTGTTCATTCATGTATTCAACAGATACCTTCCGAGTTCATGCAATATGCCAGGCTCTCAAGTCCTAAAATCACAACAATGTGAAAGACATAATGAAAAATAAAACAACAATCAGGATTTCCTTTCATGGCAGCAAGCACTGACACATCCAAGATAGACTTAGGGAACCAGAAAAGGCCCCTCTTACAGAATGAAATGACTTCTGTGACAGACACTAAGGTCTAATTAATATCCAGCTGTGAAAAAGAATGTGGAGGCAGGAAATGGGTTTTCAAGAACTGTTTCTGGCTAAAAAACAAAAGCCAAAAAAACCCACATAAAAACCCCCAAAATGAAAATGTACTAAGAACCTAAAAAAGAGACTGGGGTGCCTGGGTGGCTCAGTGGGTTAAGCTGCTGCCTTCGGCTCAGGTCATGATCTCAAGGTCCTGGGATCGAGCCCCGCATCGGGCTCTCTGCTCCGCAGGGAGCCTGCTTCCCCCTCTCTCTCTGCCTGCCTCTCTGCCTACTTGTGATCTCTGTCTGTCAAATAAATAAATAAAATCTTAAAAAAAAAAAAAGAACCTAAAAAAGAGAAAGAACATGACTGAAACAAAAATGTAAAGATTTTGTGTTTGTAAAGGAGTGGGAGTCACACACACAGAGACACATAGACCTAAACACACACACACACACACACACCCCACACAAATTAATGTTACCAGCATGCAAGTTAACATTAATATAATTTTATACACTGAGCAAAAGTTGATGTAACTGAAGTAAGCTGTAGATTTTCAAAGGCTCAGTTTCCGTTTATTGCTGTTACAATTTGTGATAGCTCTCTGCACTCAATACTATGGATACAATTTACTTAAAAGATTTCTTTGATTTATAAAACTCACAAAAGAGGGAGAGAGAGACCCAGTACATTTTTTCTTTTTCTTCCCGTTACATATTTTCTACTTTTGCATAGTTCATGGCTCATGGGTACTGATGGAGTACATAGAACATCACATTACATTCTGTAGTAAATATCACTTTCTCATTGCTTTGTGTGTCTATGTGTGTGTTTCTTGATCCTGTTTGCTAAGCACAGTATATTTAACAAGGAGAGGACACATGACTTAAAGGAGGCCAATCAGATTTTTTTCTTGGGAATTTGGATTAAGAGAAGTCAATCCTAGATTACTATCATTTGACCTCTTAAATGAAACTTGGATTCTGTAAATCTTTATGAACTAAAGGAAAAGAGATATATTTAAGAAGTATTTATTTTTATTTTAGCAAACATGTGTATTATGCTTATTGTGTGCTTGGCAATATTCTAAGGAAGCATGAGTAGAATGAAGAGATAAGAAACTGGGGCGCCTGAGTGGCTCAGTGGGTTGGACCACTGCCTTCAGCTCAGGTCGTGATCTCAGGATGCTGGGATCCAGTCCCGCATCGGGCTCTCTGCTCAGCGGGCGGCCTGCTTCCCTTCCTCTCTATCTGCCTGCTTCTCTGCCTACTTGTGATCTCTGTCTGCCAAATAAATAAAAATAAAATCTTTAAAAAAAAAAAAAAGAGAGAGAGATAAGAAACCAAACTAGTCTAGAGAAAATGAGATAAATGACATGGACAGCTGTGTGGATTCATAAAATATTTCAGTTTCAGTGTCTAGTTTTTTCTGGGGCCTGAAACACACCAAATAAAGTTTCTGCCATTGTTTTCAACACTAAAGCTCCCTGATATGTATCTAACTTACTCAATAATTTATTTACTTTACTTAAGCAAGTTTATTTTAATAAAACAATGTCTAAAACTGACACTAACCTGGTTCTGGGGGCGTCTGGGTGGCTCAGTCGATTGAATATCTGCTTTCAATTCCAAAAATGATTGCAGGGTCCTGTGATTGAGCCCTGGATAGGGCTCCCTGATCAAGCAGGAGCCTGCTTCTCCCTCTGTCTGCCTCTTCCCCAGAGTGTGCTCTTTGTCTTTCTGACAAATAAATAAATAAAATCTTTAAGTTAAATAAGCTTATTCTGGACAGATGGAACAGCTCTCTCTTCAGAAGTTGTTCATTATGTTTTGAAAATTAAAAAAAAAGACCAATTCCTATATAAATAGTGAAATTAAGTGTTTAATAATTCTATTGGTTCACCAAATTATTAAAGAAGAATTTGTACATGATTCAATATTTGTTTAGGAAGTTAAATTTCCTTATCATAATTTAAAAATTCATCTTTAGAAAGTGATAGGAATTGGCATATGAGATTAGAGATCTTGTTCTCAATTACATTTCATGTGACCTTGCTTATTCCTCAACACCCATGAGAGTGTTACTTTTCCATCTATAAAAAGTAGTCCATAACTACTGCTTTAAATGTTAATCATTTTATAATAATAATAAATTGAATCGAAATGAATTTATGACTGTTCTTTGGAAAACTTGGCCAAAAGGGAGGAGTAAGTGTCTTAGTAAGGAAAATTTTAGTTTAGTCTCAACTAGAGAATTTTCTAGTATCTCTTTTATACTGGAAGCTTTCACATAATGTTTGAAATCTCCATAGTTTTCTTTATTTTACAGAGGAGAAATCTAAAGTCTCAGGAATTTACTCAAGTCTATATAGAATTGAATTCAAGTTGTTCAGATTTCATAGTACAAAAGTTCTTCATTATGTCATTTTGACTTATATGGAATCAGAACTGCTTTCTGGGGGGGATTAATGAGGAAAACGTTTCATTTTTATGATTACTTATAGTTTAAAAATATCATTACAACATCTCAGTTTAAAAATTTTGATGATTGTAAGTTCTTTGATTGTAAATGAGTTTTTTGTTTTTCTGGAACATTATTTCCAGGGGCAGTAAGACTCAAAGCACATCTATTACATCCTAACTACAAGCCTAGAACCTGAGAACCCAGTGGGCAAACCAGCTATACAGGAAGTGAAGACTCCTGGAAGTCAGGAACATTGCACAAAGGGTCAAGAAAAACTGAGTTTACCATTTAACAAATATTGGCTTGCTATTAACAAAGGAGGAGCCAGGAAGCTTTTGTGAATATGTTGCTTGTTTGTTTTGTTTTATTTATAGATTGGACATATTTTGGAGTTAGTGAAAAAAAAAAAAAACCTCTATATAAAGTAGTGTTATAAAGATTTAGCATTATTAATTTTTAGTGACCAAACATTCAGATAACCACCACAACAAAAAGGAACAACAGGTATTTTAAATTGTATTACTTCAGGTGGAAATATACCTTTAACAATTAAACATGGTAAACCAAAAAAAAAAAAAAAAAAGTTTCATTTCATACTTCTACAAAAAGTTCTCTAAGGCATTGATACATTATATAGGCATGGCTTCTGGTGTCACAAACCACAGAGGAAGTTGGTAGTCCTAAAGATTGTGATCAACGCATGTGATTTAACTCATTCTAACACTGTTTGAGTAAATTCAGTAATCTCACATGCTCTCTGACGAATTTCTATCTTCCCTATCTGGTTCCAGGTCACCAGCACCTCCCTTTAAAACACCTTTTTAAGAATGCGTCCTTGCTTTATTACAGGCTTTCCTATTTTTAATCATTACATATGTTTTCAACATTTCATTTTTCTGCTCTATTGTATTCCATTTATATTTCATTTTGCTTCCCATCTGTCCATCATATCTTCATGTCCTGTCTGTTTTCTATAGTAGTTTCCTTCTGCCCTTTATGGAAGTGCCAATTTTATGCTTCTGACTTTAATCAATATCTATTTAGATGTGGTATACTTTTCTTCAATGAATGGCTTTAGTGTATAGAAATTTTGTCATTTATTAAAACAAACTCTGAATGCATATATCTATTTTTCTTGATGTCAGCCTTCTGTGTTCCAAAATGTGTTTTATTTTACATCTATTCAGACAATAATTTTAAATGTAGTAATATGTCTGTCTTCCTACAAAGTACCATTTCAACAGTCAGTATATTTTAAAAGCTTTTTCTCCCAAATTTCGAAGTTTGAGTAAATTTCTGAAGTTGCTCTATAGTAGAAAATATATCTTAGGAAATAATTTGTTTTAAAATTCAAGATTTAAGATTTAATATCCAAGGTTTCAAGGGAATGTATTTATTTACAAAAAATATTTTTTTCCAAATACTATTGTCATTTACAGCACTTGGGAAAACAAGTGTTATTAAGGAGTTAAAACATTTGCTATATATTAATTATATAGAGAACATTTTTATTCCTTGTCTTAAATAATTTAAAGTGTTTAGATGAGTTCAATATTTTCTAATGCTATAACTGATTATAATTTTTATGGAGTTTAGTACAAAAGAAGCATCAAAAAGATTAAGCTCTGTTACTGCCAATCTCACTCTCCTTCTTGTTACTATCCCCTTCAGTGTTGAATTGTGTCTAGCCATTATTTACTCAAAACTAATACATAAGAAATATGGGAATAATGGAGAGTATGGAAGTTTAGGATCAGAGGGATGTGATGTGAAGTTTGGAGCATTCTGTTACTAGCTATATGACCTGGGTCATTTAGATGATCTTAATGAACATCTGTTTTTTGTTTTTGTTTGTTTGTTTGTTTTGTTTTGTTTTGATCTACAAACTAGTTTCATATATAAACTAATATCCTGCCTCACTGGGTGTTTGTAAAATTAGAAGAGATGAGGGTGCCTGGGTGGCTCAGTGGATTAAAGCCACTGCCTTCAGCTCAGGTCAAGATCCCATCCTTGCCGTGTTCCTGATCTCAACGGGAAGGCTGCAAGCTTTTTCCCATTGAGGATGATATTTGCTGTGGGTCTTTCATAGATAGATTTTATGAAGTTCAGGAATGTTCCCTCTATCCCTATACTTTGAATCTTTTTAATCAGGAACGGATGCTGGATTTTGTCAAATGCTTTTTCTGCATCAGTTGAGAGGACCATGTGGTTCTTCTCTCTTCTCTTACGGATTTGTTCTATCACATTGATTGATTTGGGAATGTTGAACCATCTTGTAGCCCAGGGATGAATCCCACCTGGTCATGGTGGATTATAATTTTAATGTGCTGTTGGATCCTGTTTGCTAGGATCTTCTTTAGAATCTTAGCATCCATATTCATCAGTGATACTGGTCTGAAATTCTCCTTTCTGGTAGGTCTTTGCCTGGTTTGGGGATCAGAGTAATGCTGGCTTTATAGAAAGAGTCTGGAAGTTTTCCTTCTGCTTCAATTTTTGAAACAGCTTCAGGAGAATAGGTGTTATTTCTTCTTTGAAATTTTGGTAGAATTCCCCAGGGAATCCATCAGGTCCTGGGCTCTTGTTTTTTTGGGAAGTTTTTGATCACTGCTTCAATCTCGTTACTAGATATAGGTCTATTCAGGTTGTCAATTTCTTCCTGGTTCAATTTTGAGAGTTTATAGTTTTCTAGGAATGCATCCATTTCATCTAGGTTGCTTAGCTTATTGGCATATAACTGTTGATAATAACTTCTGATGATTGTTTCTACTTCCTTGGTATTGTGATCTCTCCCTTTTCATTCATAATTTTATGAATTTGGGCTTTCTCTCTTTTCTTTTGGGTTAGTGTGGCCAATGGTTTACGGATCTTATTGATTCTTTCAAAAAACCAGCTTCTAGTTTCATTGATATGTTCTGCTGTATCTCTGGTTTCTACCTCATTGATCCCAGGTCCTGGGATTGAGCTCCACTTCGAGCCCCAAATTGCATCAGGCTCCCTGCTCATTGGGGAGCTTACTTCTTCCTCTCTCTCTGCCTGCCTCTCTGCCTACTTGTGAACCTCTGTCTGTCAAATAAATAAATAAAATCTTTAAAAAAAATTAGAAGAGATAATGTTTGCCATATGCTTTAACACAGAACTTGGAGTATACTAAGGACTCATTAAATCATTGTTATTTTTGTGGTTCTTACAATCAAAGAAATAGAGGGAGATACAGGGTGGTGGTGGGGAGCAGTAAAATGCTTTCCTTCCAAAGCCCAGCATCACTGGCTAGAGAAGCACATAAAGAATAGAAATAAAAGAAAGAAATCTTGAATGGTGCTCCAGTCACTAGTGAGTGGTGAGAGGAAAAATTCATGCTGGTCTTTATCCCCTCTATTCATGTATACAGAGAGGCTTTAGCAGTCAAGACATTAAGTGATGATGTAGGACATGATTTATATTCCCATGAGCTAAAAACTTACCAAGAAAATTTAAATTATCTCTAAATAATAACTTGTGTGTTCAGAAATTCTGAAGATGACAACTACAAATGTAATAATGTTAAAAGATGAAATTGCACTTTATTAAAATGTAGGATTCCTCACATAACCAAATCAACCTAAAATGCAAACCTTTGAGGATAAATCTGAAGCAAAAGGCCAGTTTGGTCCAGATGGCTGTTATTGAACTTGAGGCTATTTCTTATCTTCTCAGGAGGATAGTTATTGAATGCTACATTTCTCAAATGTCAATCAATATACTGTATTACTCAAATAAAACTAAGTCAAGGCTACACAACTTTCTACTTTGGTAGTTCAGTTGTCTGAATTGCTCTACGTTGATTTAGTACATTCATAAAACTGATGCAGGCTTTATGATTTGAGGTATATTGGGCTCTTTATAAAATCTCCTTATATTCATGAAGAAAAATTAACTAGACTTTAAAGATTTACATTTAGGGAAGAAAGAGAAAAAAAATTATATCTGACTTTTGTTTACATTCTTTTTCAATGTAGATAGCAATTTGGGTAAAGATTATTCAGAACATTAGTTATAAAACTGATGACTGTTACAATAGCATTATTTTTTTTTGAAAATTCAGAAAATACAGTTATTCAAACAAAATTATAAATTAGATGTCAGTTCTACCTCAATAAAGCTGAAAACAGTTATGGATTAGATACTGCTGAAAAGATAATTTTAATGTTGTGGAAAACATTAAAAGTCTTTTTAGCTACCTAATTTTTCCAGGCAGAAATTTGGATGACATTGAACTCTTCTTCCTACAGTTGATAAATCACCAATTCTTAGATTCTACTTCTAATGATCTCCTTCATTATATTTACTTCATCTACTTTGCTCTATTTTAAAATAACTTCATATTATATACCCCAAAATACTGCAATATATGAATATCAAAAAACAAAGGCATTCTCCTATATAACCTAATCAGAATAATATTTCACATCAAAAAACAAAAACCACCCAATAACTCCTTGATATCATCTAACTCCCTCTATATAATACAGCAGGATGCACTTAATGTCTAATTATGTTACTATTATTGAAGTTAAGATCTATCAGTGGACTCTTCCGATTTTCCTATCTTGTTATAAAGGGGACTTAGAAGGAGACTTAATTTAAAATAATTTAATGGATTTCTTGACTATTCCTTGAATAAATTTTGCTTAGTTTTCTTATTTTCCATCACAAGTCTTTCTATTTTAAGTATCCAACTCACTGAAATCACCTCTTCTAAGAATCTTTGGAAAATTTAGATAAGACTCATAATGTCTGAGAAAGGGATTTTAAAATCTATAAGATATAAAATATAAATTCAAAAGTAAATGACCAGAAACCCTATAATAAATGATAAGGGTGCATATCTGACAACATATTTTTAGTTAATCATTGACTACAAATTATGGATTTAGGCATACAATGAAGGCTCATTACTATACAACTGGGTTTGGAGATTTCTACAAACTAACAAAGCCATAACAGGTTTATAATCTAATTAGTTAGTGCTCTTAAAATTGTCCCATGCAGTTCAAGCAGTTTTGTTTTTGCTTATTTCCCTTATAATCAATTTAAAAATAATTCTTGGATTCCAAAAAAATTAATTAACCCTCTTACTTACTTGGTTGTTTCGGCTCCATTAAACTAAGGTAATCAAATCATCTCATTCCTAGAGCCCTGAGAAGATAAATTTAAAGAACTTCAATTATGAAAGGACGGAAACAAAGCTCACTGGAGAGACAGATATGAATAGTCAAATAATTTTTGTAGGTATTAGGTACTTGGGACCTTCCACATCAACTAGTGATTCTTAGATAGTTCTATAATTCCATTTTGTATATAGTATATTATACTTAAAAAGAATGCTTTCAGGTGCTGGTGATGGAGTTGGAACCAGGCTCCAACTATGAAGCTGAAGGCCATGTTCATAAGTATTAATTAAGAGAACTAAAGGAAGGACCAGTCTTTTGTCCCCAAGCACATTAAAACAAAAACACAATATAGGGTATTTTTCAGTCAGATAGGTATTATTATTATGCCAGGATACATGCATTCATATTTTATTTCATTGTGATGAACACAAATAATATACTGTTAAAATGGAAATTTGAATCTCATTCCATCTTCCTTCTATATCCTTTGTCAAATAAATTCTCTTAAGATTCTATTTCACAAATGTTAGATATTTGAGGAAATTTAAAATGTAAGGCCATCATTTATATTATAATTGGAATTAGCTTACATTTAACCATCAGTATTTTAAACTGCTTGGCCACCCTAAAAATATCACCATCTAGTCTTATTGCAGAAATGTGGAAATGGAGTTATGTAAAACACAACAAACAAACAAACGAACAACAACAACAACAACAACAAAAAACGACCTAAAAGACAAAAAGAAACCTCCTGAAGAGCAAAAATTTAAAAAGCCATGACTTTAGAAGGTGAAAACTAGCTAGTGTTACTCCAAGAATGAACACATATGGCCCCTTAACACTTCAGTTACAAAACCAGAAGCTCTTAGTCTAAGCATCCAAAAGAACAATGTCAGCTTCATAATTAGTTAGAATCTGTTTGCTTGTGCTATTAATATTGCGTAGTTGCTTTTCTGCATCTGTACTAGAAGACACCTATCATGTTTTTGTACAGTGACAATATCATTTATGCAACATTAGGCCCCCAAAAGAAAGATATGGAGAAGAGAGGGCCTGTGCTGGGAGCAGGGTTCCCAGGCATCTGACTAGCTGTGTGAGCTTGATTGAGTGAAGTCAAACTCCTCAAACTCAGTAAGTTATATCTAAAATATGAAAAAGAAAACCTACCTCATAATGTTTTTCTGAGGTTAATTAGTATTTAATTGCTGATATATAACAAGAATTTCCTAAATATTTGTTGACCCTGGAATAGTAATTAATGAAAAGCATTTGGTAGGTTTGTATGTATTAATGTGTCTGAATATGGAGAAAAATGTGAAGTAGTGGTTATATTTTGGGAGGTTCTAATGGAGAATATTTAGTCTTTGATTTTTACAATTGCTTTTTACCAATTTCCAACTGCCACTAATAATGATGTATCAAGGAATCCATCAAAATCCTTGAGGAGAACACAGGCAGCAACCTCTTCGACCTCAGCCGCAGCAACATCTTCCTAGGAACATCGCCAAAGGCAAGGGAAGCAAGGGCAAAAATGAACTTTTGGGATTTCATCAAAATCAAAAGCTTTTGCACAGCAAAGGAAACAGTTAACAAAACCAAAAGACAACTGACAGAATGGGAGAAGATATTTGCAAACGACATATCAGATAAAGGACTAGTGTCCAAAATCTATAAAGAACTTAACAAACTCAACACCCAAAGAACAAATAATCCATTCAAGAAATGGGCAGAGGACATGAACAGACGTTTCTGCAAAGAAGACATCCAGATGGCCAACAGACACATGAAAAAGTGCTCCATATCACTCGGCATCAGGGAAATACAAATCAAAACCACAATGAGATATCACCTCACACCAGTCAGAATGGCTAAAATCAACAAGTCAGGAAATGACAGATGCTGGCGAGGATGCGGAGAAAGGGGAACCCTCCTACACTGTTGGTGGGAATGCAAGCTGGTGCAACCACTCTGGAAAACAGTATGGAGGTTCCTCAAAATGTTGAAAATAGAACTGCCCTATGACCCAGCAATTGCACTACTGGGAATTTACCCTAAAGATACAAACGTAGTGATCCAAAGGGGCACGTGCACCCGAATGTTTATAGCAGTAATGTCCACAATAGCCAAACTATGGAAAGAACCTAGATGTCCATCAACAGATGAATGAATAAAGAAGATGTGGTATATATACACAATGGAATACTTTGCAGCCATCAAAAGAAACGAAATCTTGCCATTTGCGACAACATGGATGGAACTAGAGCGTATCATGCTTAGCGAAATAAGTCAAGCGGAGAAAGACAACTATCATATGATCTCCCTGATATGAGGGAGTGGTGATGCAACATGGGGGCTTAAGTGGGTAGGAGAAGAATCCATGAAACAAGATGGGATAGGGAGGGCGACAAACCATAAGTGACTCTTAATCTCACGAAACAAATAGTGGGTTGCTGGGGGGAGGGGGGTTGGGAGAAGGGGGGTAGGGTTGTGGACATTGGGGAGGGTATGTGCTTTTGGGTAAATTGGAAGGGGAGATGAACCATGGGAGACTATGGACTCTGAAAGACAATCTGAGGGGTTTGAAGTGGCGGGGGGGGGTGGGAGGTTGGGGTGCCGGGTGGTGGGTATTGTAGAGGGCACAGCTTGCATGGAGCACTGGGTGTGGTGAAAAAATAATGAATACTGTTTTTGTGAAAATAAATAAATTGGAAAATAAATAAATAAATTAAAAAAAAAATAAAGTAAGATACATCACAGGAAAAAAGAAAAAAAAAAAAAAAAGCAACCAAGTTCCATAGTCCTATAATCTTCCATATAATACCAGTGGAGTCCATTTCTAAGCCCCTGCCTAATAGGAACTCTCAACCTGCCGTAATGAGCAGACTGAATCCCAAAGGCACTTCCCCCACAGTGCTAACTGCCCGGAGTAGCTAGCCTTTTGGGTTCCTGAGTATAATTTTCTTTCATTCTCCTTTGATTTTTCTGTTACCTCATAAGCGGTTCATATTCTATTTCTCCATTTTGTAAATCTGATATATTTTATCTGCTGAGGACTAAAAACCACATACATGATTTAGTATTTAATGTAAGAACCAATGGAGTAAATACAGTATGAGTAGAGATCTGAAGGACATAAAGAAAACACTTCACGTTCTGTTTTATTTTTTCTCTGTAACATTTGTGATAGGCAGAATTCTAAGGAAGTCCGTAAGATTTCTCTTCCCTGGTACATACTCCTTGTATTATTTCTTCTTTTGCATTGTGGATGAATCTGTGAATATGATGAGATGGTGGATCCTTTGATTAATTATATTATATAATACTTTCAAGACTATTTTACTTTATACAGGATTTCATATTACCAGACTGCAGAGAGATTTGGGGGAGAGATAGCTTTGCTTTGGGAAGAGAGCAAATTGGTTTGTGGTGGAATGCTATAGAGATTAGGTGGCAAGGAAGTGCAGGCCCCTTTTAGTCGCTGAGAGTAGCCCCTGCTGAGAGCTGTAAAGTAAGAGGAAATCTCAAAGTGGTTCAAGGACCTGAATTCTTCCAACAACCTGAATTAGGTTGGCAAAGGAAGCTGGGTCCAAGATGAGAGCTATGGTCTTGGTCACCATGTTAACTAAAGTCTTATGAGACCTAAAAGAAGACCAAGCTTATTTGTGCCCACATCTTGACAGAGGAAAACTGTGAGACTACATGTATGTGGTTTTACTCTGCTAAGGTTGTGTGAATTTGCTATGGCATGGTAAAACATATAGAACATCTGTTGTCTAGGATTAATTTAATTTTTACACATTGGTTATCTCCTAGATATGTTAATTGCCTGAATGATAACTCAATTATAACTAGAATTAAGACATATACCTCCTCCATATCTCTTACTTGATTAATATGAGGAAAGAGACAGAGACAAGAGAGAAAAGCAAACATAAGGACACTGTGATACTTGAATATAACTGGATTTAATTAATTAGAAAAATGTAATGGTCAGCCCTTTTTTTATTTTTAAGTATGTTATCCCTAAATAATATTTGATTAATTTGTAGAATTTTACTTAAAAGATTTGATGAAAAAGTTATACAATTTTTTTTTTTAACTTTTAATTCAGGTATGGGTAACTTACACTGTTAAATTAGTTTTAGGTATACATTTTAAAATCTTTATTTGTTTTAATAAACTTTTAATTTTAGATTTTTTTAGACTTCTAGAAAAGTTGTGAAGGTAATAGAGAATTCCTATGCATGCTATACCCAGTTCCCCTATTAAGATCTTACATTAGTGTATTTGTTATTAATTAACCAATATTGATATATTACTATGAACTAAAGTTCATATTTAATTCAGATTTTTGTAGTTTATCTAATATCTTTTTTTCTGTTTTATGATCCTATCCAGGGTACTCTGTTGTTTAGTTATCATGTCTCCCTGGGCTCCTTATCGTTGTGAGAGTTTATTAGACTTTCCTTATTTTTGATGAACCTTGACAGTTTTGAGGAGTGCTGGTCAGGTTTCTTGCAGAATATTCTTCAGCTAGGATTTGGCTAACATTTTTCACATTGTTAAACTGAGTTTATAATTTTTGAAAGAAAGGTTTACAGAGGTAGGTAAAATGACATTTTCATGACATCACAACATCACACATCATATGAAGAGGAGTTATCCCTGTTGGTATTGACCTCGATTACCTGACTGAGGTTATGTTTATCAGGTTTCTCCATGATCAAGTTGGTCTTTTATCCCACTTTACATACTTTACTCTTTGGAAGGAAGTCACTATGCAGAGCTCATAATTAAGGAATGGGCAATTTGTTCTATTGCTCCACGTCCTTGAAGATGGAGTATCTGAAAGAATGTTTGAACTCCTTTTGCACTGGAAATTTTTTCTCTTCCCCATTTTTATTTATTCATTTATTTTAGTCAGGGAGTCAATATGGACTCACAGAATATTGATTTTTATACTTTGGGTTACAATGCAATACCAAGTCAACTTCTTTGCTTGACATATTCCAACTTTGGCCATTGGGAGTTCTTTCTGTTGGCTCCTGTGTCTCTGATACACCCATGTTATTAGTCTCTCTCTCTTTGCATTTCAGTTTGTGAGGTTTCTATTGACATATATTCAAGCTTACTGATTCTCTCCTGTTGTTTCCAGTCTACTGACATAGTTCACTCAAAAGGATTTTTCAATCCTGTCACAGTGTTTTTGACTTCTAACATTTCCTTTGATTCTTTATTAGAGTTCCAGTCTGTCTGCTCACATGATCATCTGTTCTTATGTGTTGTCTACCTCTTCCATTAAAAATCATAACTGGGTGGCTCAGTTGGTTGGACGACTGCCTTCGGCTCAGGGCGTGATCCTGGAGTCCCGGGATCGAGTCCCGCATCGGGCTCCCAGCTCCATGGGGAGTCTGCTTCGCTCTCTGACCTTCTCCTCGCTTGTGCTCTCTCTCACTGTCTCTCTCTCTCAAATAAATAAATAAAATCTTTAAAAAAAAAATCATAACATATTAATTATAGTTATTTTAAATTTCCTCCTGATAATTCCAAAATCAGTGTTGTAACTGAATCTGATTGGGATACTTGTTTTATTTCTTTAGAACATATTCTTTTCTTGGCTTTTGACATGCCTGGTAACTTTTTAAATTATTTTTTTTAAAGCCAGGTATATTGTATCAAGTAAAGAAACTGAAGTGAAAAGGCCTTTTTTGTGAGGTTTTATGTGACTGTGACAAGGAATCTGGAATGTAGAGGCCAGAGAATTCAAATTCCTTTTATGTCCTTATTTCCATCTTACCTTTTGATTTGGGTTTTACTGAGTACTCTCATTCATAGAGAGTCTGTGTCTTGCAGCTTTTTTCAGTTCCAATATACTTTTGTTTTAAAGGACGAAAACATTCTATAATCTAATGATTAAATCTCAGTCTCTTAGTGGGTCTATGTTCCTGAGCTGTAACTTCTGTAAGTGGTTTCGTGGTTTAGTTGAGAAAAGAATGAAAGGAGTGGTGGTAGAAGTATTTTTATTAGGTAGCAACCTGATTTAAAAAAAAAAAAAAAAAAAAAAAGTGGTAGAAATGCCCTTACCTCAGGTAGTACAAGACTCTGGTAAATTCTTCTCCTGCAGAGAAGAATTTGTTAGGGAATTTGTTATGGAATTATATTCCATTTGTTATAGAAAATACTCTGAGACTTGTTTTTTTTTTCCCTCCCTAACCAAAAGCCTGGGTTAGGAAGGGAACTTTGCCAGATCTTCACCATGAGAACCTTGTTGGGTTCTTGGAGGTAAATACCCCAAGAAGCATGGGGGGTCTCCATAAGAATGCCACCTCTAGGAGTTTTTCATTTTCATTCTGGTCCATGCTGGGTCTAGAAATTCATAAAGGAAATAAAAATTATTTATTTTTCATATGCTTCAAAATTATCTGTTCCCAACACGTAACAAATGCTTAAGCCTTGTTAGAAAATGGAAAGAAGGAAGGGATTTTAACCAGAGCCCTTAATGAAAAGAATACAGATTGGCGAAGAAGAAATAAAACTACATTTATTTGCAGGCAACATGACCTGTATATAGAAAATCCAAGGAATCTGCCAAAAACAAAATAAAAGAAATTATAAGAATTCATTCATAGTATTTCATTCATGGTATTTCTATATGCTATCAATGAACAATGTGAAAATGAATGAAATTAAAACAATTTCTTTTATAACATCAAAAATAACAAAATACTAATTAATAAATTAAAAAAGTACAAGACTTCTACACTGAAAATATCATTAAGAAGGCAGTACTTCCAAATTAATCTACAGATTTGATGCATTTCCTATCAGAATTCCAGCTGTGTTCTTTGCAGAAATTGGCATTCTGACTACTAAAATTCACATGAAAATGCGAAAGACCCATTTTTTATAATAAAATATTATTGAAATAGAAGAATAAAGTTGGGAGATTAGGAATTCCTGATTCCAAAGTGGATTGTAAAGAAATAATAATCAAGACTATATGACATTGGCAGGATAGACATAGAGATCAATGGGGTACAAATTAGAGTACAGAAATAAACCCGAACATCTATGGTCAATTGATTTCTGGCAAGGGTACCAGATTTGATGGGGAGAGAATGTCTTTTCAGTTAGCAGTGTTGACACAACTAGATATTTACAACAAAAACATAAATTTGGACTATTCACATTATATGCAAAAATTAATTCAAATAGGGTCAGAGACCGTAAATAGAAATCCTAAACTGTATAACTCTTTGAAGTATACATAGAAGTAAATCTTCATGAACTTAGCTGGGTGTTAATTTCTTAGGTATAACAGCAAAAACAAAACATAAGAAATTAAAGAAAAAGTAGATAAACTTGATTGCAAAAAAATTAAAAACTTTCTACAAAAATGTATTAAAAAGTGAAAATGCAACAAAATTGGAACATAATTACAAATCATACATCTAATAAGAGACTGATATCCAGGATATATAAAGAACTCTTACAGTGAAATAACAGAATGACAACTCAATTAAAATTCTCAGGAAGTGGGAGGGCATCTGTGTGGCTCAGATAGTTATGCATCTGACTCTTGGTTTCAGCTGAAGTCATGATCTCATAGCTAGAGGGATTGAGCCCCATGTTGGGCTCTGTGCTGAGTGGGGAGTCTGCTTGAGATTCTCTCCCTCTGTCCCTCCCCTCACTCTCTTTTAAGTAAATAATTCTTTCAAAAAAAAATGGGAAATGGGGGCACCTGAGTGGCTCAGTTGGTTAAGGTCCAACTCTTGATTTCAGCTCAGGTCATGAATGCATGGTGGCAGGATACCCCCTGCTGGGCTCCATGTTCAACAGAGAATCTGCTTGAGATCCTCTCTTCTCTCCTTTCTGCTCTGCCCATACCCCTGCTTGCACTCTCTCATTCTCTCAAATAAATAAATAATCTTTTTAAAAATAGGAAATAGAAATCAAAACTATTATGAAATAGCCCACTTGGAAGGCTATAATCAATAAGAAAGATAATAGCAAGTTTTGGTGAGGATGTGTGAAAGTGAATATTCATGTATTGCTGGTTGAAATGTAAAATGGTGTAACTATTTGGAAAAAAATTTGACAGTTCCTGAAAAAAGTTAAACATATAATTATAATATGGATATATCATAATTACACTCCTTTGATATCTCTTTTTCCATATAGGAAAACATATATCCACACAAAAGATAGGCACAGAAGCATTTTTTTAAAAAAATATAACTTAGTTGTTTTTTAAAGATTTTATTTACTTGAGAGAGAAAGTGAGCAGGGTGGAGAGGTAGAGGGAGAGGGAGAAGAAGGCTCAGAGTGGGTATCAGAGTTACTTTTTTGAGGTGAAAAAGTTGTTCTAAAATTAAATAGTGATGATTATTGTCAGATTCTGTGAGTATGCTCAGAGTATTTAATTGCATATTTTAAATAGGTGAATTTGGTGATATGTGAATTATGTCTCAGTAAAGGTGTTAAAAAAAAGAAAAAAGTAAGGATGGAGTGAAGAAGAAAGAAATTAAGAAAGAAAAGCCATTTCTCTCTCCCTCTTTTTTTTTTTTTTTAAGAATTTATTTATTTGAGAGAGAGAGAGAACAAACAGGGAAAAGGGGCAGAGGAAGAAGCTCCCTCCTCCTAGCAGGGAGCCCTGATGCGGAGCTCAATCTCAGGACGCTGGAATTACAGCCTGAGCCAAAGGCAGCTGCTTAATTGAGCCACACAGGTGCCCAGGAAGGCCATTTATTAAGCATACATTATGAACCAGATATTATGCTAGACTTTTCAGAAGCAGGAAGTTTTTAATCCTCCTGACAACATGAAACGGGTTTTGCTTTTGGTTTATACAAAAAGAAATTGAGTCTTGAGAAATAACTTTCTGAATGTTATCAGGTAGAGTATGATAAAATTGTGATTCACACCAAACTCCAGCTGCCAACAAAATCCATGATCTTTTAAGGACCCAGCTGCCTGAATTATTTTATCAAGGTAAACAGAGTATGAAAGAACTCATTTATATTTCTAAATTGTTAAAATGAATATTTTTAAAAATCTCTTCCATAGTCAAACAAATTCTATTCCTTGAAAAGTTTTAATCAGTAAGATAAAAATTTCAGGAAGTGAGAGGAACTATTGGATAAGCCAAGTAAGTAACATATTTAAGCATATTTAAGTAACATTTTAATTTGCAGAGAATGTGCAATAACTATTTTGTCTGTTCTGTCCTGAATTTAAAAAAAAAATGACTAAATGATTTTCTGGGAAAATTTGAATTCTAGATGATTCTATGAACTATAGTTACCAAGAAATATCCATTTCAAATTCAGAAGCGTGCTGATGGTAGACAGATAAGACTTTGAAAATATTATTCTAATTTATTTTTGTAACATTTCAAAATACAGAATATTGGTCATTTTAATTTTTCTGCCTCAACACAATTCTTAATTTATCCTGTGAAAATTAAATAAAGTAAAATGTTCTTAAAAAGCTTTATAAGTCTTAAAACATATGAATGAAAAGTAGAATTACCATTAATCTATCAGATGTTAAATAATCATATGCTGAATTGAATTTGTTTCTTTTTAAATTTTAATTAAAGTGTAGTAACATACAGTGTTATATTAGTTTCAGGTATGTAATATAGTGATTCAACATCTGTTAGTTTCAGGTATATAATATAGTGATTCAACATCTCCATATATTTTTCAGTGATCATAATGAGTTTACTCTTAATTGCTTTCACCTGGGTTTCACAAACCCCCCCAACTCCCCTCTGTAACCACCTGTTTGTTCTCTATAATTAAGAACCCTTTTTTTTTTTAAAATTTTATTTATTTATTTGACAGGCAGAGATCACAAGTAGGCAGAGAGGCAGGCAGACAGAGAGGAAGGGAAGCAGGCCCCCCGCTGAGCAGAGAGCCCGATGTGGGACTCGATCCCAGGACCCTGAGATCATGACCTGAGCCGAAGGCAGCGGCTTAACCCACTGAGCCACCCAGGCGCCCCTTAAGAACCCTTTTTGGTTGGTCTCTTTTTTATTGCTGTTGTTGTTCATTTGTTTTCTTAAATTCCACATATGACTGAAATAATAAGGCATTTCTCTTTCTCTGATTTATTTCACTTAGCATTATACTCTACAGACCCATCCATGTTGTTGCAAGGGGCAAGATTTCATTTTTTGTTACAGCTGTATAATATTGCAATATGTATTGTAATATTCTTTATCCATTCTTCTATTGATGGAGACTTGGACTGCTCCTGTAATTTGGCTATTGTAAATAATGTTGCAGTAAACGCATGGGTGCATGTATCTCTTCAAATTAGTGTTCTTGTGTGTTTTGGATAAATAGCCAGTAACACAATTTTGTAGAGTAGTTCTATTTTTGACTTTTTGGGGAAACTCATACTGTTTTCCAGAGTGTCTGCATCAGTTTGCATTCCCACCAACAGAGCACAAGGGTTCGTATACTCCACATCCTTGCCAATACCTGTTGTGCCTAGTACTTTTGATATAAGCTATTCTGACAGGTGTGAGGTGGTATCTCATTGTTGTTTTGATTTGCAGTTCCCTGATGATGAGTGATGTTGAGCATCTATTCATGTGTCTGTTGGTCATCTGTATGTCTTCTTTGGAGGAATGTCTATTCATGTCTTCTGCCCATTTTTAATTGGATTATGTGTGTGTGTGTGTGTGTGTGTGTGTGTGTGTGTGTTATGTGTGTTGAGTTGTGTAAGTTCTTGATATATCAGAACTAACCCTTTATCAGATATGTCGTTTGCAAATATCTTCTCCCATTCAGTATATTTGTCTTTTAGTTTTGTCTCTAGTTTGACATTTAGTTTAATTTTCAGCTTTTTATTTTGATGTAGTCCCAATAGTTTATTTCTTTGCTTTGGTTTCCTTTGCCTCAGGAGGCATATCTAGAAAGATGTTGCTATTATGGCTGATATCAGAGAAATTACTTCCTGTGCTCTCTTCTAGGAGTTTTATGGTTCAGGTTTCACAGTTAGTTCCTTAATGCGTTTTGAGCTCATTTTGGTGTATGGTGTAAGAAACTGGTCCAGTTTTCCCAACACCATCTGTTGAAGAGACTGTCTTTTTTCTCCACTGCATATTCTTTTCTGTTTTTTTGAAGATTGATTAACTATGTAATTGTGGGTTTAGTTCTGGACTTTCTATTCTGTTCTATTGATCTATGTGTCTGTTTTTATGACAGTACCGTACTGTTTTGATTATTAAACATTTGTAATATAACTTGAGTCTGGAATCATGACACCTTCAGTTTTATTTTTCTTTTTCAAGATTGCTTTGGCTATTCAGGATCTTTTGTGGTTCCATACAAATTTGAGGATTGTTTGTTCTGGTTCTATGAAAAATACTCTTGGTATTTTGATAAGGATTGTATTAAATATGCAGATTGCTTTGAGTGGACTAGACATTAATTTTTTTTCTTCCACCCATGAGCAAGGAATATATTTCCACTTATTTGTGTTATCTTCAGTATCTTTTATCAATGTTTTATACTTTTCAGAGTACAGATCTTTCACCTCTTTGCTTAAGGTTATACCTAGGCATCTTATTATTTTTGGTACAATTGTAAAAGAGATTATATTCTTAATTTCTTTCTGCAACTTCATTACTGGTGGATAGATTTGCAGAAGATTTCTGTACACTTATTTTTTATCCTGCAAATTCACTGAATTCTTTTATCAGTTCTAGTAGGTTTTTGGTGAAATCTTTTGGGTCTTTTACATATAATATCAATGCCATCTGCAAATAGTGAAAGTTTTACTACTTTCTTGCCAATTTTGATGCCTTTTATTAATTTCTCTTGTCTGATTACTGTGGCTAGGATTTCCAGTACTGTGTTGAATAAAAGTGGTAAGAGTGGACATCCTTGTCTTATTCCTGCCTTAGGGGAAAAGCTCTCAGTTTTTTCCCATTGAGTATGACGTTAGTTGTAGGTTTTTCATATAAAACTTTTATTATGTTGAGGTATGTTCTCTCTAAACCTACTCTATTGTAGGTTTTTATCATTAATGGATATTGTACTTTCTCAAATGCTTTTTGTACATCAATTGAAATGATCCTATGGTTTTCATCCTTCCTTTTATTAGTGTGTATTACCTTGAATGATTTGCAAATATTGAACCACACTTGTAACCCAGGAATAAATCCTAGTCCATCATGGTGGATAATTTTTTAATGTATTGTTGGATTCAGTTTGCTAATACTTTATTGAATATTTTTACATTTATGTTCATCAGAGATATTGGCCTGTAGCATGCACATGCTCTCCCTCTCTTTCTTTTCGTTTTTTTTCTTTTTTTTTTTTTTGGTAGTGTCATTTTCTGGCTTTGGGATCAGGGTAATGCTGGCCTCAGAATGAATTTAGGAGTTTTCCTTCCTCTTCAAAGTTTTGGGAAAAGTTTGAGAAAAAGTGGTGTCAATTCTTCTTTAAATGTTTGGTAGAATTCACCTTTGAAACCATCTGGTTCTGGACCTTTGTTGCATGTTTTTTGATTTCTGATTTAATTTCCTTGCTGGTCATCAGTCTCTTCAAATTTTCTTCTTCTTTCTGGTTCAGTTTTGGTAGGCTATATGTTCTAGGAATTTAGCCATTCTCCTAGGTTGTCCAATTTGCTGGCATATCATCTTTCATAATATTTTCTTTTGATCATTTGTATTTTTGTGTTGTTAGTTGTCCCTCTTTCATTTCTGATTTTGTTTATTTGAGTCCTTTTTTTAAAATCAATTTTGATGATCTTTTGAGAAAAAGAAAAAAAAAAAAACAGCTCCTGGTTTCTTTGATTTGTTCTAGTGTGTGTGTGTGTGTGTGTGTGTGTGTGTGTATGTTTTCTCCCTGGTTTCTATATAATTTATTTCTGATCTAATCTTTATTTCCTTCCTTCTGTTGGTTTTGTGTTTCATTTGTTTTGTTTTTGTTTTGTTTTGTTTTTTAGCTCGTTTAGATGTAAGGTTAGGTTGTTTATTTGAGACTTTTCTTGCTTCTTTAGGTAGGCTTGTATTGCTATAAACTTCCCTCTTAAAACCACTTTTACTGCATCCCAAAGATTTTGGACCACTGTCTTTTCATTTTCATTTCTCTCCATGTTTTTTCTTTTTGATATCTTGATTGACCCATTCATTGTTTAGTATAGCATGTTATTTAACCTCCAGATTGGTGGTCTTTCCGGATTTTTTTTTTTTTTTTTTTTTTGCAGTGGATTTCTAGTTTCATAGTGTTATGTTCAGAAAAGATGCATGGCCTGAATTTCTTGAGACTTGTTTTGTTTTAATATGTGATATATTCTGGAGAATGTCCTGTGTGCACTTGAAAAGAATGTATATTCTATTGTTTTAGGATGGAATGTTCTGAATATATATGTTAAGTCCATCTGGTCCAGTTTATCATTCAAAGCCACTGTTTCCTTGTTGATTTTCTGTTTGGATGATCTATCCATTGATATAATCAGAGTGTTGAAGACCGCTTCTACTATCATAGTATTATTGATTACTTTCTTTATGTTTGTTATTAACTGTTTTATGTATATGGGTGTTCCCATGTTGGGTGCATAAATATTTACATTTGCTATATTTTTGTGCAGAGTATCCCCTTTATTATTATATAATGTCCTTCATTGTCTTTTATTACAACCTTTTTTTTAAAGTCAGTTTTGTTGAATATAAGTATTGCTAACCCAGATTTCTTTTGACATCTATTTCCATGATAAATATTTCTCCATCTCCTCACTTTCAATCTTGATGGACCTGTATGTCTGAAATGAGTCTCCTGTAGGCAGCATATAGATAGTTCTTCGGTTTCTTTTTCCTTTTTCTCTCTTTCTTTTCAATACATTCCATCACCATATGTCTTTTGATTAGAGAGTTTAGTCCATTTAAATAAAAATAATTATTAATAGATATGTATTTATTGCCATTTTGCTACTTGTTTTGTGGTTGTTTTTATAGTTTTTCTCTGATCCTTTCTTTTTTTCTCTGTTTCGTGGTTTACTGGCTTTCTTTGGTGATATACTTGAACTCCTTTCTGTTTAGTTTTTGCATATCTGTTACTGGTGTTTGATTTGTTCTTACCACCGGGTCTGCATATAAAATCTCTGCATATAGCACTCTGTCAAGTTGGTAATTGCTTAAGTTTGAACGCAATTTTTATTCCTCCTCTTTCCAAGTTATAGATATATGGTGTCATAACTTACATCCTTTTATTTTGTTAGCTCTTTGACTGATTTTTGCCAATATACTTAATTTTATTGCTTTTGTGCTTCCTGATTTTCTTATTCCTGCTAATAGTCTTTCTTCTCCCCTTGGAGTCCTCGTTAACGTTTCCTGTAGGGCTGGTTTAGTGCTGATGAATTACTTTACTTTTGTTTGTCTGGGAAATTCTGTATCTCTCCTTCTATTCCAAATGATCACTTTGCTGGATGGAGAATCTTGGCGACAGAGTTTGTCCTTTCAGCACTTGGAGTATATCCCACTACTCTCTTCTGACAATCAAAATTTCTGCTAAAAAATCTGCTAGTCCCTTGTATATAACTGTCTTTCTTTTCTCTTGCTGCTTTCAAAATTCTGTCATTATTGCCACTTTTAGCCATTTTGATTACTGCCTGTCTTGGCTCGGACTTCCTTGGGTTGACTCTACTGGGGGCTTTCTGTGCCTCCTGGATCTTGATATCTGTTTCCATCCCCAAATTTGGGAAATTTTCAGCTAGTATTTCTTCAAATAAATTTTCTGCCCCCCTTTTTCCTCTTCTTGTTCTAGGATCCCTATGGTGTGAATGCTATTACACTTGATGGTGTCACGAAGTTCCCTAAGTGTATTCTCATTTTGCACATTTTTTTTCTCTTACATGTTCAGCTTGACTACTTTCCATTACTCTTTCCTCCAGGTCACTGATTTGTTTTTCTGCTTCCTCTAGCCTGATATGTATTCTGTATAGTGTATATATGTGTGTGTGTGTGTGTGTGTATATATATATATATATATATATTTAGTGTACATATAGTATATATATGTATATATACTTTATATGTATATAAAAATATATATATATTTTTTAAATCACAGAGAGAGAGAGAGTGAGCACAAGTAGGGGGAACAGCAGGCAAAGGGAGAAGCAGGTCCCCACTGAGTAAGGAGCCTGACATGGGACTGAATCCCAGGACCCTAGAATAATGACCCAAACTGAAGGCAGCTATCCAACCAGCTGAGCCACCCAGCCTTCCCCGTCTAGTGTATTTTTAATTTTTTTAATTATTTTTTCATCTGTGATTGGTTCCTTCTTATATCTTTGTTAAGGATCTCACTGATGTCCTCCACTCTTTTCTCTAGTCCACTGAGTATCTTTATGATCATCACTTTAAATTCTCTATCAAGGATATTGCATATATCTGTTTCACTTAGGTCTCTTGATATGGTTTCATTCTGTTTTTCATTTGGTATGTATTCATCTGTCTTCTCATTTTGTCTAAGTCTCTGTGTCTGTTTTTTCTAGAGAAGTCAACTACTTCTCCTGTTATTGGAAGTGATGACCTTGTGAAGAAGAGGTCCTGTGGGCCCTGCAGTGCTGTGTCCCCTATTCATCAGAACCTAGAGGTTCAGAGGTGTCTCCAGTATATGTTGCCTGTGACCTACTGTTGGGTGTTGGCTGTTTTTTCCCTCAATAGGGTCATCTGCAGTGGCTCTCTTTGCTGGGCAGTGTTTGGTTCCTGTGGTATTGCTGGATGAGTCTCAGGCTATCTTTGGCTTGAGTTTAGTCAGACCTGGCATTTCTAGAGATGCAGCATCACTAAACTGCTGGGCATTTTTCCTATATTGTCCCCTGAGAAGTTTTCACTGGAAGACAGAGCCTGCAATCAGACTGTCTGCTCCCAGCCTACTGCTGGGTTGACAGCCTGTGGTGTGTGTATTTATCTTCTTCTCACCCAAGGGCAGGAATAACTTTGGGGTGGTGGCCACTTTGGGGGCTGCTTGCACACTGCCAGTCTTGTGGCCCTGGTTTGAATGGGCTCCGGCCAGAAGTTCATTGGAATAGATGTGTTTCAGCCAGATTGGGACACACAGTTTTAACAAGGTACTTGAAGGTCTTCTGTAGGAGGGGGCTGCCACCACCACCATAGCCACCATCAGGACCAAGGACCCACAAAGTTCATGTCAGCAAGGTACTGAAAAGGTGTGTGGTTTTCTGGCAGAGGGGACCCACAGTGCAGGGACTTGGGCAAGCATGACTGAAAAGGGCAGATCTGCCACAGGCAGTGTTGGCACCCCACTGGTTCCTGTGGGTGGCCCTGTCTCTATGCTGGGGTGCAGGGGGTTAGAAATGGCACCCAGTGTATTTTTTGTTCCTGGAGAAGTACCTCAGTGAACCCTGTTCCTTAAGGACAGGCTCTGAGATTAGTAAATAATTCATTCCCATATGTTCCCCCCATTTTTCAAATTGCTCCTTCTAGCTACATCTCTGTTGTGCTATATCTTTAAGGTTGGGGATTGAGCTTCCTTTTGCTCTCAGGGATCTCCCCTAGCTGAGATAATTGACTGTTAAAATTCTAGGCTTTAAGTAAGACCTCACAAAATTTGGACCCTCCCTGCTCTGCCTGAAGCCTGCTTCTCCCTCTCCTTCTTGTGTTCCCTCTCTTGCTGTGTCTCTCTCTGGTCAAATAAATAAATAAAATCTTGAAAAAAAATTTGGACTCTCTAGTTTTCAAAGCCAAATGTTATGGGAATTCATCTTCTCTCCTTCATCTCCTCCCATGGATGGCCCACAGTCCTTTAGGAGCCCGACCACATTTTCTCTATTTCTACCATCTTCAATGTGGCTCTTCTCTACCTTTAGTTATAGATCATGTTCTGCCCATCTGTGGATCATTTTCTGGGTTATTTACACTGATATGAGTGTTGTCTAGCTGTGTCTGTGGGATGAGGTGAGCTTAGTTAGGGTCTGTCTATTCACACTCTCCCTAACTCCAATCTGAACTGAATTTCTTAAGGGAAGATAAATGTTGAGTATTTCTTTAACTGACTCTGTCTTCAAAATTGTTTTTCTTATTGATTCATTTTTATGTTAATATATCTTCTACAACCTATTAAAGATAAAAATAAAAAGGAAATAAATTGCTTAATCAGTGTATTTAATGACTGTAATATTTTTTCCTTTCTTAAAATGTAGAAGTCTTTGAAATACAGATACTCAGGTTTGACTACATTAACAAGGAGTTAATTTAAAGGAGCATCTGGTTATTTCTAATTGCTTTGGATGGGAAAAAAAGGATCCAGATGCTTACATAATTCATCCCTTTATCTCTCACTAGTTGAGAATAAAAATATCTTTGCAATAGGTATAGTAAGCAAAAATCCAGTGCTGTTTGGGCCCATGCATGCCTAACATAAATGTATGCATACATATTTTTACAAATTGCTCAAATTGAGGGTGTGCAAAAACCTATTTATATTCATATTTAAATTACATATTTGAAAAACATTTATTGCAGCTACTTTGACCACTATAGGAAAGGTACTTGTGGTAGGAAGAATTCTAAGCCGGGCTACCTTCTAGTGTATATATATTCTCCTACACTTGGTGTGTATGTAAACTGGGAATATGACCAATGTCCCTGCTATGATAGGTTACATTATATGGCAGGTGCAAAGGAATTTTGTAGATATAAAGCTAATCAGCTGACTTTAATTTAATGAAAGGGGAGATGATCCCCAGTGGGCCTCACCTAATCAGCTGAGTCCTGTATAAAAACCCAGAAGCAGCTGAGAATCTTTCCTACTGGTCTTGAAGAAGTAAGATGTCAGTAGTTATTATCCGCAAGCGAATGGATTCTGCTTACAAGGTTGTGAGCTGGAAAGTGGATCCTGAGTCTCCCATGAGACCACAGCCCCAGGCAGCATCTTGGTTACAGCCATGTGAGATCCTGAGCCATGTTCTAACTCCTGACCCTGAACACATGAGATAATACATGTATGCTGTTTCAGGCTTATGGAAGTTTGTTGTGTAGCAATGGAAAACTAATTCAGTACACAGAGTCTATCACAAGGTCTTGAATTTGATAGTGGTTTATACATGGTAGGCACTGATTAATACTCCTATCATAAATTTTAGTATAACAAAGTAGAATGAATTTCAAAAACAAACAAACAAACAAACAAACCCTCCCTATGTTAAGGATTGTATTCTATCCTGACATTAGCAAGAAGGTCATCAGTAGAAACTTTTTAAGTGTGGCCACCACAGGTAAATCTCAAGCATACTTGTTCCCAGCTAAAATTGATTTAATGTATATCCTTGGATATAAAAGATGCTCTTCTCAGACAGGCTGAGTAAGACAGAGGATTATTGTAATACATTGAAAAATAAAAGAGATTTACAGCATTACCAACTGATGTTCAGCTTCTAGTGCTAGGAATATTTTCCAAGTTGATTGGGTTGGTGAGGCAGAGGCGAAAGTGGCTTACAAAATAAAAAGGGTTTCTTTTTCGAGACACACAACTAGAGAGGGTCATCTAGCAGGAGGTTGTGTAAAAGGATGTGTTCTTCCATAAGCATTATTTAGCTTTGCAATAACACATGAGGAAATCAGAAATTTTTCTAACAGAGGACTAAAAGAAACAAAAGAAGCTTTATTTTAATGTTCTTTTTCTTTTTCCTTTCTTTCTTTTTAGAAATAGTCAGTGAGCAAGAATTTCTTTTGACTATTAAAAGAAAACTTGCCGTGGTGTTGTGGTATCATTTAATAAAGTTTAAATATAGGATAATACAAAGGAATATGCTCAACAACATGTAGCATTTTGCATGGGAAAAAAAAAAATCCTGACCACAGAAACATAGAAACATTCAGGAGACCAATTACAGCAGAAAGAAGGTACAGAATATATTATCTGAGAGCAGCTTAGAAGCATCCATCCTCAGTGGTTTAAAAAAAAAAAAAAGGAAAGATACAGGCAAAACAGTCATCACTTTTGTGTAATTAGAAAACAGAGGAGTCATGTTATTGTGAATACCCATTAACTATTACAAATTGTATTGGAACATTCAAGTGCAATGAATAACCAGTCTATTATACTCATCATTGCCAGAGTGAGTGCTTAATATGAAGTTTATGAAATAAACTGCATTTTATTTATCAAAATCTCTTTGTGACTTTGTCTGAATCCTGAGGAAGAGTTTAACTTTATTTATGCCCTTGCATGTAATTACTTAACGTTTTACTTTCTCTATCGCGCTCCCTAATTAATATCTATTCTAACATCCCAAGTTTATACTTCCAGCATT
Organism: Neogale vison; assembly: GCF_020171115.1. NCBI lineage: Eukaryota > Metazoa > Chordata > Mammalia > Carnivora > Mustelidae > Neogale > Neogale vison. The sequence continues at coordinate 20,823,643 of NC_058101.1, read as the reverse complement.
CTTCAAGCATTAGATTTAATTCATTCACTCCATCAAGACTGCTTTTTAGATGAAAAGATAAGGCAAATATAAACAGGAAGGTCAGTGAAATTTATTTGTTAGATATCTTTAATAGGGGTTAAAAATGTCAATGCCTGTGTTTTAAAACATTTTTCATTAGGGATTTCAAGTCAGCCTTAAGACTAGAAGAAGTTTTTAGGAAGTTATACAGTTTCAGAGAAGCTAATATGTTTCTTTATTCTTATGTCTTGTCTTAATTTTAGTTCCATAAAGTTTCTGTATGATCCCTTCAAGATAAAGGCAGTACCTGCTGACCTACCCTTTGGTAACTACTTCTTAAAACTCACCCACTTACTCTTCGATTATTTTACATTGATCTCTCTGAATTTTTCCTCTCAAATATCCCCAACTTTTGGAGATGTTTGTTTTATGTATCTTGGTTTTTAAGGGTCAGCTCCCAGCTGATAGAACCCTGGACACTTGATCTGCAGTTTTTAGAGAATGCTCCTTCCTCCTGCCAAGACATTAGTTCCCTTTGGTATTATTTGTAAGTCATTTTTCTGACATCTTATTCATATTATTTGTTATGCTTCTTTGGTGTCTGATGTCCTGTTCCATTGTAGTAACACTAATACCCCTGCTTTTCTAATAGCTTAAGATCAGTAAGAAGCCAGAGATTCTACTTGTTTATTTCATTTTAATTCAAAGAAATTAATTGTTATCTCAGAGAAATTCCTCTCTCCCTCTTGTTTTATCAGTCTACATTTTTTTCAATTTGTTTTCAATCTTCTGGCACTCCTGTGCTTGAGATAATTTTGAAACATATGTTTTTAAGGCATTTTTAAAAATAAAGCATAGACACCAAATGTTCTGCCAAAGCCCTTAAAATTGTCTTCTTTAATTTTAGGTGTGCTCCTTTTATTTGTTTTGTTTTGTTTTTCCTAAATCTACTTAAGATTATGGTTTATTCTCCTTAAAACAATGGCCTTCATTTCTCTGTTTTTTTTAATAAAATATAACATACCTTTAGTTAAAGGCACATTTTATGTCTCTGAAATCTAAAACAATAGTGAGGGGCGCCTGGGTGGCTCAGTGGGTTAAGCCGCTGCCTTCGGCTCAGGTCATGATCCCAGGGTCCTGGGATGGAGCCCCACATCGGGCTCTCTGCTCGGCAGGGAGCCTGCTTCCTCTCTCTCTCTGCCTGCCTCTCTACCTGCTTGTGATCTCTGTCTGTCAAATAAATAAATAAATAAATCTTAAAAAAATAAATAAATAAAAAATAAAACAATAGTGAGAACGCATGTTATTAATGAATCTAGGCCCTGATACTGCTTAATGCAAGGCGTGACACTGGGAGTTTGAATATGGTACAGCCCATCCAGCCTGTTTTACAGTGGAACATACCCATTTCTGTAGTTTCAAGTTCTGCTTTACAATCGAAGTAAAAAACATACAAAAGGTGACAACAGCAATAAAAAGTCATCTCTAACCTAATACACAGGGTTTTCCTCTACGTTCTACTTTAGTTGGCAAACAAACTAATTAACGTGGCAGCCTATATGTCTTTCTTATGGCCTAGAATGGTCCCCATTTCATGCATACAGTGTAGCCTGCCTCTTGTTTGCTGAAACTCACTCGTGTGGTGCTTCCTGTGTAAATTGCACAGAGCTGGGACACTGGGTTGGCTCAGTCAATTTAGCATCTGTCTTGTCTTCATGTCAGGTCATGATCCCTGGCTTCTGGGATTGAGTCCAGCATCAGGCGCCCTGCTCATCGGGTAGACTGCTTCTCCCTCTCTCTCTCTCTCTCTGTCAAATAAATAAAAATAAATAAACAAACAAACATAAATAAAATAAATAATAAACAAATAAAATAATAATAATAAATAAATAATTGTACAGGGTTCCACATTCAGAAGGTTCCTGTGCTTAGTACAATTCTCTGCTGTCACTATCTTAAAGTTTTTAATAATTTTTGACAGAAAGTCTACATTTTCATTTTGAACTGGGCACAACCAATCCTGTGGTTGGTCTGGACAATCATGGCTGCCTTTTGCTACAGTCAGCTGCCAAGGTCACAATTCCCTGTGACTGAGTTTTAGAGTCAGTCATCCAGGTCACATCAGTTAAAAACCAATGCATGATTATAAAAAGAAACACAAACAGCAAAAGAGAAGTTATTATAATCTGATAATCCGACATGGTCCTGAACTCACAATACTGTTTGCCATAGCTCCACTAAAGCTTACAGCCCCCACTTCTGGCTGCTTTAGGTATTATCTGTTCCTGCTTGTACCTTCCCACCTTAACTTTACCGCCACTGTTGATTCTCCATGTTCCAAGCCCAATATACTAGGTGTTCTGGAGATAGAAAGGCCCAATAAATGGGACTCTTTTAGTCTATCTAGAGTCAAAACTACTTGAAAGAGACAAGAATCAAAAGAATAGCAACTTTATTACTGATAAAGGGAAATAGGATAGCTTGGCTATCCCATTGGGATATGGGATCGCTTGGCTAACACTCTTTCAGCTGAAATTCTCCTCCTCGAGCCATGGGTTTCCCCCATTGATCTTGCCCCACTAAGTCTAGTACTGCCTTCATCTTAAAAGAAGGTAGGAGTGATTGCCTCCTGCCAGCAGCTGCCTCCTTCCACGATAGAAAAAATAGAAGAGCAGAGTCACACTTCTGAATATATCCATCAATTTGTTTCCCTGGCTTCCACACTGAGGGGATGCCTGTTCTGTCTCTTCCCTGAAGGTCACTGCTCCTCTCAAGGCTCTCCTCCTTTTGATATACCTTCCTTCTTGCTTCTAGGAGCCACCACTTTGGTGTTCCTTGCTCCAGACTCCTGTTATTTCTTGTAGTTCGCTTACACCCAGTGACACTGTTATAAGTGGTCCATTTTTGAACACTCCTAGGATAATTCTAATTTTAATGTGCCCCATCTATTTATATGTTCACCAGACTGACACCATCTGCAGCAGAAAGCATGTAAATCACTTTGTATATATTAAAAGTGGAATATTTTCTGGTTTAAGGAAATGCAGTAAATTTAGTGGCAGGTTGGTAGGGGGAAATCTTTAGCCATTTTGTTTACATCAGTGTCATTTTAAATAAAGGTAGCTTTTACCATGCTCATGCAACCTTTCTGGTCCCTTAGTTATTGAAGCTCTCTTCATGGATAAGCATTTAAAGAACTCCAAGAGGGCATGTTGTCTCATCCATCTTTGTTATCTGCTATGGAAAGACCTTTTCCTGAGAACATTATGATTATGTATGGGATATTGTCTGATCAATACGTTTCTATTTAAGGATGCCAGATACTTAAAGTGATGATCTTCCAGATTGTACAATATTAGAATCCATTTAGAGCCCCTGTTCCATTTTAATAAAAAATATCATTTACTAAACAACTTAATTCAAAGTGCTGGTTTAAGAAAAAAAAAGGAAAGATGCTGAATTAGTTAACTGGTATGTGGTAGTCACATTACTTTCCTAAAAAGTAAAATCAAATTGATTTGTAAACCCTGTTATTCACCTGGTACTCACAGCCTATTGCCATTTGAAACTTTGTAGCTTCACACAGATGAATACAAAACCACACAGCAGGAAAACACTGAAAAAAATAGAATCTTAAAAATGAAATAGCTACATGCAGCATGGATTTCTTTGATAGCTATTGGTGGTTTTCTTTGTTTGTTTGTTTTGTTCTGTTTTGTTTTTAACCAAATAAATTCTCTTGAGGAATATTTGTAGAAGAAGCCATGCATTGTGAAATACAAGTGAAATAATACACCCTTTAGACACAGGTCTTCCTATTACATGCACATGGAAAGTTTGTTTGTCTTCTTGCTGCATTTAATTTGTTCTGTCCTCCTTAGGAAACTTCTGGTAATTACAATTACAGGAATTTGTGTTACTGCCCTAAATCTTACCATCTCTACATTACTAAAAATAAATTGGATTAAGTTGTGAACAAACAGTATTTTTTGAACTTCTCTGCAGAGCAGAGTATTGCTCAAGAGTACTAAGAAAATGAAAGAGGGATAGTGATGTGTTTTTTTTTTTTTTTCTGTCTAGGAAGCTAGTTCCAACTTTGAGCTCTTGGTAATAAAGCACTAGGCAAAACCCTCCTGGGGAAAGACACCTATGAGCTTAGGTTTAAAGAAACAATCTTTGGCCTCTGTTTTTTCCTTGTTGAACAACAGAATATCAAAGGACATAAAGGCTTTTTACGAAACTTGGTTTAAAACTAGTGGTGATAGATTGTTCCTCTATTCTCCCCAGAATTCAGTGAATAAATATAAGTGTCTAATTATAAAAATAACTAGGACAAACAAAAGATAGGAAAATGTTATATACATATGAGTCAACTGTTTGAAATGGATTATTAATGAAGTAAATTTCAAACCATCTGGTTTTCCAATCTTGATTAAATTAGAGTGTAATCAGTATGAATGGATCAGCTGTGGGACATACAAAACAACTACATATAAATGAGTCATGTATAATAATTGTCTACATATTTAAAATGAGAACTTTATGTACTGAACTACTTGAAAATCCACAGATAATAGATTTCTACTCCCTCAGTTCTTCAATGCAAATTGCCATTAGGAATATTCCATGATTTCACATTTATGGGAATCTACTTCTGTTATTTATTAATTAACTTATTTTTTTAACTATCAAGCACTTGTTCATCCATTTTAAATTTCTACTCTTCTTCACTCGGTGAGAGACAAAGACAAAAAAATGAACTGGAGATCTTGCTCTCAAAGCTCGTACACCCCCGGGGGAAGAAATAGGTACATGCAGAATATCGGTGAACACTACAAAACAATTCCCAAACAGGTGCCAGGAATTTGGTATGATTCATGCCTACATACTTTTCAGAGTTCAATGCTCATTCATGCGTACAATTTGATAAAGTGTGTGTGCAAATTTGCTGTTTCGTGTGAATAGTTTGAAGTTATCTAGGGATGGCTCTAGGTGAACATTTACATTTTATTTGTTTGTTTTTTTAAATTTTAATGTCAGCACCTAGAAAGTGTATGGCACATGATCGTGTTCAATCAATGTTTTTTAAATGAAAAAATGAGGGAGTGTGAATCCCTTTGAACTGAAGAGACGTTCTCCCATCCATCAAAACCCCTCTGAGCTCTGCAGGCCTCCGCACTGGCATGTCCTAGTTGCTATGGTTGCTTACTGCTTAAGCTGCAGTATTGTTAACACTTTGGGCATTGGTAGTAATAGTGTTTGCTTTATAGTCATTATCCATCTCCCTTTCAGAGGCCTCTACCCCCTCATTGAAAGAGTGGGCCCTGGGACGTCTGCCCAGGAGCCAGGCCCCTAGAGGATGCTGTGTCCAACACTGTGTATGCTTCTGACTGTGCTCCAAGAAATGTGTTTCTGCTTTCTCTGTCCTGAAGCACCTCCCCACCTCCTCCTCCAGTCCCTTCCATGTTGATACAAAAGTTGGATATTCATCCTTTCTGATGGAGGCATGATACTCCATTGTATATATGGACCATATCTTCTTTATCCATTCATCCAGTGAAGGGCAGTGAAGGGCATCTTGGTTCTTTCCACAGTTTGGCGGCTGTGGCCATTGCTGCTATGAACATTGGGGTTCAGATGGCCCTTCTTTTCACTACATCTGTATCTTTGGGGTAAATACTCAGTAGTGCAATTGCAGGGTCATAAAGTAGCTCTATTTTTAATTTTTTGAGGAATCTCCACACTGTTTTTCAAAGTGGCTGCACCATCTTGCATTCCCACCAACAGCATTAGAGGGTTCCCCTTTCTCCACATCTCTCCAACACTTGTTTACTTTCTTGTTAAATTTGGCCATTCTAACTGGTGTAAGGTGGTACCTCAATGTGGTTTTGATTTGAATCTCCCTGATGGCTAATGATGATGAAGATTTTTTCATGTGTCTGCTAGCCATTTGTATGTCTTCTTTGGAGAAGTGTCTGTTCATGTCTTCTGCCCATTTTTTGATGTGATTATCTGTTTTGTGTGTGTTGAGTTTGAGGAGTTCTTTATAGATCTTGGATATCAGCCCTTTGTCTGTAGTGTCATTTGTGAATATCTTCTCCCCTCCCCTGGGTTGCCTCTTTCTTTTATTGACTGTTTCCTTTGCTGTGCAGAAGCTTTTGATCTTGATGAAGTCCCCAAAGTTCATTTTTGCTTTTGTTTGCTTTGCCTTTGGAGACATGTCTTAAAAGAATTTGCTGTGGCCGATGTCAAAGAGGTTACTGCCTATGTTCTCCTTTAGGATTTTGATAGATTCCTGCCTCATGTTGAGGTCTTTTATCCATTTTGAGTTTATCTTTGTGTATGGTGTAAAAGAGTGGTTGAGTTTCATTCTATACATAGCTGTCCAATTTTCCCAGCACCATTTATTGAAGAGATTGTCTTTTTTTCCAATGTATATTTTTTCCTGCTTTGTCGAAGATGATTTGACCATAGAGTTGAGGGTCCATATCTGAGCTCCCTATTCTTTTCCTCTGGTCTATATGTCTGTTTTTTGTGCCAGTACCATGCTGTCTTGGTGATCACAGCCTTGTAGTAAACTTGAAATCAGGCAATGTGATGCACCCAGCTTTGTTTTGTTTTGTTTTGTTTTGTTTTTGGGGATTTTGTATGTCACCTACTTCATTAACATCTCTTTCTGCAGATATGAAATGGTTGTAGATGGAAAAGCTCCAGTAACAAAACTTGCATTTTGAGTGCTGATGGCATATAAGGAAATCCCAGAGAGAGCAGTGCAATGGTCCTTAGAGAAATGCTGTATCTGCTAAGCTGTTGGTGGCATGAAAGAGAATATTATGCAAGGAAACATGAACAATGATGATGGTGCCAAACACTGATTCAGAAGAGGCAGAGCTAAAATGAAAACACATTTTCGGTATTGCTTCATCAATGATATGTTTATATTTCCTTTTTATGAGTAATCAATAAGGATATTTGACTTAAAAAGCCTAAATCTAAACAAGTCTAAAAGAGTCTAAAAGACAGTTCCTGCACTGTCACCCCCCATTCATGCTCTCTCATGCGTGCTTTCTCTATCTCAAATAAATAAATCTTTTTTTAAAAAGTTCATAAAAATAAAGTGAAACTTATAACTAAAAGAGTATTTGTAATTATTTAATTGGAATCTTTTAAAATGTGGTATGAAATAATGGTGCCTGTTAACATTGATAAAAATTAGATTAAATGGAGTAAGATAATTATGTGAATTAGCCTGCTTTTGGGCTACTTATCTAAATCTGAACTCCCAGGAAAAAAACTTTAAAGTGGAGATTTGTACTTAGGAAGTTTATTAAGGCATCCCCCAGGATCCAATGAGGGAGAATGAAAAATGTCAGATTGTGCAGGAAAGTTAAACTGAGATGGAGGTAAAACAAAGACACCAAACACTCAGGTGGACTGTCTCTACAGCATATCTGGCCTCTCTTCAGAATGTGTTTTTCCCTGAATATGGGGGCCTCAGCATTATACAGGCACACCAGCTCTATGGAAGTAAGCTGCCATGGGGCAAGTAGCTGGACCATGTGTGATGTGGCTTCTTAGGCTGAGAATAATTCTCAGAGAAGGGCTCACCCAAGATCTGTTCAGTGCCTGTAATCCTAGCAACCTGTGGGAGTTCTAAATCCTACAGAGAACTGCTGGGTGATGTACTTTCTATCCACTACAGTGTACCTCTTACCCGACTTAGGTTCAATTTCTTCATGAGAAAATTCTGGGAAATGCTCCTCTAAGTTTCTGGTCATTTTCCTGTAGAAGTTAAAAATAAGAAAACTCTTAGGGGAAACTACATTCTGCTGTTGCAGCTTGTTTTAAGGTCACCATTGGTTCTAATGGCCACATTTACTCTGTTGTATTTTATGGCTGACATGAGCTCATAGCTTGGCTGAGTGAGGTGACCTACCAGCTGGAAGATTCAGGCCCCTATCACTGAGAAGTCTGAATTTCTGGTGACCATAACATTCCCAAGCCATGAATGATGCATTTGCCCCTTTAGCATTTAAAATTAAGCAAGGTAGCTTGAGAACAACCTAAGCAGATCACAAGTTCTCAAACATACTCTTTTTTTTTACTTTTTTTTTCTTTTTTTTTTCCAATTTATTTATTTTCAGAAAAACAGTATTCATTATTTTTTCACCACACCCAGTGCTCCATGCAAGCTGTGCCCTCTATAACACCAACCACCTGGTACCCCAACCTCCCACCCCCCTGCCACTTCAAACCCCTCAGATTGTTTTTCAGAGTCCATAGTCTCTCATGGTTCACCTCCCCTTCCAATTTACCCAAAAGCACATACCCTCCCCAATGTCCCTAACCCCACCCCCTTTCTCCCAACCCCCCTCCCCCCAGCAACCCGCAGTTTGTTTTGTGAGATTAAGAGTCACTTATGGTTTGTCGCCCTCCCTATCCCATCTTGTTTCATGGATTCTTCTCCTACCCACTTAAGCCCCCGTGTTGTATCACCACTTCCTCATATCAGGGAGATCATATGATAGTTGTCTTTCTCCGCTTGACTTATTTCACTAAGCATGATACGCTCTAGTTCCATCCATGTTGTCGCAAATGGCAAGATTTCGTTTCTTTTGATGGCTGCAAAGTATTCCATTGTGTATATATACCACATCTTCTTTATCCATTCATCTGTTGATGGACATCTAGGTTCTTTCCATAGTTTGGCTATTGTGGACATTGCTGCTATAAACATTCGGGTGCACGTGCCCCTTTGGATCACTACGTTTGTATCTTTAGGGTAAATTCCCAGTAGTGCAATTGCTGGGTCATAGGGCAGTTCTATTTTCAACATTTTGAGGAACCTCCATGCTGTTTTCCAGAGTGGTTGCACCAGCTTGCATTCCCACCAAGAGTGTAGGAGGGTTCCCCTTTCTCCGCATCCTCACCACATCTATCATGTCCTGACTTGTTGATTTTAGCCATTCTGACTGGTGTGAGGTGATATCTCATTGTGGTTTTGATTTGTATTTCCCTGATGCCAAGTGATATGGAGCACTTTTTCATGTGTCTGTTGGCCATCTGGATGTCTTCTTTGCAGAAACGTCTGTTCATGTCCTCTGCCCATTTCTTGATTGGATTATTTGTTCTTTGGGTGTTGAGTTTGTTAAGTTCTTTATAGATTTTGGACACTAGTCCTTTATCTGATATGTCGTTTGCAAATATCTTCTCCCATTCTGTCTGTTGTCTTTTGATTTTGTTAACTGTTTCCTTTGCTGTGCAAAAGCTTTTGATCTTGATGAAATCCCAAAAGTTCATTTTTGCCTTTGCTTCCCTTACCTTTGGTGATGTTCCTAGGAAGATGTTGCTGTGGCTGAGGTTGAAGAGGTTGCTGCCTGTGTTCTCCTCAAGGATTTTGATGGATTCCTTTCTCACATTGAGGTCCTTCATCCATTTTGAGTCTATTTTTGTGTGTGGTGTAAGGAAATGGTCCAATTTCATTTTTCTGCACGTGGCTGTCCAATTTTCTCAACACCATTTATTAAAGAGGCTGTCTTTTTTCCATTGGACATTCTTTCCTGCTTTGTCAAAGATTAGTTGACCATAGAGTTGAGGGTCTAATTCTGGGCTCTCTATTCTGTTACATTGGTCTATGTGTCTGTTTTTGTGCCAGTACCATGCTGTCTTGATGACGACAGCTTTGTAATAAAGCTTGAAGTCCGGAATTGTGATGCCACCAACTTTGGCTTTCTTTTTCAATATCCCTTTGGCTATTCGAGGTCTTTTCTGGTTCCATATAAATTTTAAAATTATTTGTTCCATTTCTTTGAAAAAGATGGATGGTACTTTGATAGGAATTGCATTAAATGTGTAGATTGCTTTGGGTAGCATAGACATTTTCACAATATTTATTCTTCCAATCCAGGAGCATGGAACATTTTTCCATTTATTTGTGTCTTCCTCAATTTCTTTCATGAGTACTTTATAGTTTTCTGAGTATAGATTCTTAGCCTCTTTGGTTAGGTTTATTCCTAGGTATCTTATGGTTTGGGGTGCAATTGTAAATGGGATTGACTCCTTAATTTCTCTTTCTTCTGTCTTGTTGGTGTAGAGAAATGCAACTGATTTCTGTGCATTGATCTTATATCCTGACACTTTACTGAATTCCTGTATAAGTTCTAGCAGTTTTGGAGTGGAGTCTTTTGGGTTTTCCACATAGAGTATCATATCATCTGCGAAGAGTGATAATTTGACTTCTTCTTTGCCGATTTGGATGCCTTTAATTTCCTTTTGTTGTCTGATTGCTGAGACTAGGACTTCTAGTACTATGTTGAATAGCAGTGGTGATAATGGACATCCCTGCCGTGTTCCTGACCTTAGTGGAAAAGCTTTCAGTTTTTCTCCATTGAGAATGATATTTGCAGTGGGTTTTTCATAGATGGCTTTGATGATATTGAGGTATGTGCCCTCGATCTCTACACTTTGAAGGGTTTTGATCAGGAAGGGATGCTGTACTTTGTCAAATGCTTTTTCAGCATCTATCAGCAGATCTCCCTTTTCTTGATGATCAGGGACAATTATGCCTAGAAGGTGTTTTTCTTCTTATTACTTGCACTCATGGTAGAGGGATCCAGAAATGACTGGATTCCACTCCATTAGAACTTGAGCTCAGTGTCCTTGTGAAAGGATTTTCTCTCCCACAACAGATCTCTAAACCTGAAGAATTAGACCACTAGATCTGAATAGCCCAGAGTTGTACAGACAAGATGCAACTTTCTACAAGCTGGACCACTGGGAGTGATATTGAGCATAGTCACCACTGCTTCTACCACTTGGTTCCTGGAACCAGGTATCTACTCCCTGGGAATATCTTCTAATTATTATTGATTGGTTTAGGATATATATACCTACATGCATATGATGATATAATACATATATGTGTTTATATATACTGTAATAATGTAATGTTCCTATTTTATAGTTATATAATTTATAAATGCAAATATTTATTACAAATACACATTTCTCCCTCCCCTTGTAGGATGGCTTCTCAACTTTGCCAAGTATCCTCTAACCTGGAGCCTGAGTTGTACCTTAATGACATCATCCCACATCCTAACACACTATAAGTTCTGCAGCTTCTGAAAGGTAAGTTATATAGCAGGATCATTGGACCCCATGTCATACCTCTTTGTCTTTCAAGTGGTTCCTTAGTGCAATCAGATGTGATGGAAGGTCCTATGTTTGTATATCTAACACTGCCCTCTAACATGTTGGCTAAGGCATAGAGATATATACCATTTCTTGGTGAGAAGGGGTCTAACTCTGGCTACTTGCCACCAAGTGGCTTATTGATCTTTAGGAACTGTTATTATATAAAGTTATCAACTTTGGTCTTTGTTAGTGGCAGGATAAACAGTATGCACTTGCTATAGAGTTATAGGTCTGTCCTCCTGAGGATCTAGCCTCTTTTTTCTTCAGTGGGTTTCAGGTCTAAAAACTGGCTTAAATCCAGAAATTGGGCTAGGGAGTCTGACTTTTTATTGGGATTGTTGTGTGAGTTTTCTGATCATCCAATCTTTATCTATTGTGATTTTATGAATTAAATAATATGCTTATTTTGTGCTTATCTCACTTGCCCTTATATTGTCATTACTATTTTCATAGCTAGCAATCTGTGGATCAAGCTTTCCTAGCTGTCAGGCCAAACTTTCCACCCATTTGATATTGATTCCCACCTTTTGTTCAGACACTTGACTTCTATTATGTCAAAGTCCAGTCACCCCCATTGTTTTCAGCAAACGCAGGTCTGTTACAGCTTCACCTACAATTAACCTGACCTACAAGAGTAAAACCACCCTTGATCTTCACAAAGTTACCCCCAATGCAACTCCCATTAGCATATGTTTTAACACTTTGTGAAATGGGATATCATCTAGGCTCTTCTGGGAGCATAATTAGTTGATGGGTTTTCTGGTCTCACAAAGTATAGCTATTCTAGCATCCTTACTTCTATAATCCTTTGACCTCTTTTCTATTGTCTACCAGGGTAGCCAGTGATATATCTGCTGCACTTAATATGGTATATTGCTTTCTTCAAGATTCCAACAGGCATTGTCACTTTTTGCTTCTCAAGGTATTAAATCTTGGATACTGAATACATATTCCTAGGGTATTAAATCCTTATACTGGAAGAATACTCTCAAATCAATATGGTTTCTCTTTTCTACCCCTATTTTCTACCTGCGTAACTATAGCTCCACTGGGGTCTAGTATTATATAGACTTTCAGAGCTTCTTCCAGTTTGTGTGGTCTAGGTCCTACAGCTCCTTTGGAATATAGACCCTTTCTTCCCTTAGAAGGTCCAGCACTCCCCTAACTGAATTATGTTGTTATGTACTCAAAGTTAACATTCTATTGATCAGAAAAGGGAGTGGGATTAGAACCTATGGGCTTTGCATCACCTCTAATCAAAGCAGGAATTCTGGCCTCTAAGAAAAAGAGTGACTTATTTTGCATACCTAGTAGTTTTAGGGAGATGCAAAGTTTCCTAGTTTCCAAGAACACTAAGATGTTCACGTCCTAAGACTCAGTGTCCTACTTCTTCTCAACCAGAACTATGACTTTGGTGGAACAGACTGGCTGAGTTGAGAATCCATCTTTTTCTGAAGCTCTGCTATTCCTATGATCTTCCTATAAATGTGGGAGATAAGTATTTCTCTGTATGCTGCCAAGGAGTCACTTTGACTTTTAGCCAGTATTGCTAAAACAGCTATAATTGATGATTAATCACCCTCACCCTTTCATTTTCTTTCTCCAAAACATCAATGGCACTCACCATAGCTATTTGATTCCATTGTCCTTATAATTTGAATGTCCTAAACCTGTTGAAGGCCTGAGATATTGCAACCACCAGTATGCTGCATTGGACTCATGTCCTATATCAATTTTCCACCAATAAATGTTTTAACAACTGTCCTGCTACAGCATGCTAGGAGTTCTTAGAGCTCTACCCACTACCAGTGATGAGGTCCTTATTGTCAGCCAGTCAACAAAATATCCTTAGAGACTGATTCATCAGATAAATCTTGGTACTGAATGTATTAGCTCAGGTTCCTTGGAAAACAGACTTTGCAATAGAGGCATGCATGCAGGGCTACCATAGGGAATAGTAGTATTGGAGATTGTCTTTACCCTCAATACATACTGGATAAGTAAAGAAGTAGGACTGAGCAGGGGAAGGAGTTGAATTTTGAGACAGTCAAATCGGCCTTAGCCAGTTCATGAGAAGTTGGGTGTGTTGCTTTAGATTGACCTACCTTGAGGAAAGGCTGTCATTGCCCTGCCACATCCATTTGTTTCCAAGAACCATCCTGGTTTTCTAGCACTGATGTTTGACGGTGGGCTTCCCTAGAGGAAGGGGCATGACTTAGATGGTTGAGTTCTCTTAGCCTGAGGGTTATGCCTTTAGAGGTGGTCAACTGAGGGCGGTCAGCCACTAAATGGGGCAGGAGGGTGATACACTGTTTAATCCACTCAACTACTGAGACTTTTCATTTCCATTTGCCTTCTCCTTGAGGTTTGCCCAGACTGCTATTTCAATGCTATCCTTAGTACTACTCTTTTTCTCCCAAGTGGCTTTCCATTTTGCCCACTGTAATAATTACCAAGCTTCTATGACTCACATGCCCACCCCGTCTTCTCTTGCTACTGAATGGCAGAGTACTGTTGCAGGAGATGTAAAACTATGCAGACCTGTCCCAGTACAAATTCATGCTGTGCAACTGCAGTTACATTTTCACAATTATAAGCACAAACATATGAAATCACCTCAGGCAGTGCTTTGACAGCTCCCCAGGGTATTGCTCAATTCTGAAGAACACTATGAAATAGCTTTAAAAAAAATATGCTTGACTACCCAGCAGCAGAATACATAGACAGAACTAAGCCAGGCCTCAAGCAAAGTAAATTCCTTCTCCAACCGCTTGACAATGTTATGAAATGATAATGAAAGTTATGCATAACTAACAACTTAAAATTCATACCTACTGAAATATTTCTTAATGTAAAAAATAGTGTTAAACTCATTGTGTAAAACTATGTGAACAAAGAAAAGCCATCTTTAAATCCCAATTTCCCTTTCACCTTGGAAATTACTTCAGAATCATTTTGCTCAGGATTCAGTCAGAAATACTATTGAACACCTACTATGTGCCGAGCACTGTTCTAGAAATTAGAGCCATATTCCCCAAATATTGCTGAAATTGCAGTATTTTGCACTTGCTGGTCTTCAGTTGTTCCCTTCCCTCCCCCATATCCTTGCCACCCCAACATCCACTTCCTCGGTCATTATTGCCTTGGCCAACTCCCCAAAATCTAACTTGTGCAAGCATAATCTCTTCTTTTCTTACTTTTCCTCCTCCTATAGCAAATCCTCCTTTTCCATATATTTTTCAACTCTTTTCCTGTCTTTTTCACCACCTCTTATTTACACCAGTTTTTAAGTTCCTCCATAACCAGAACAATATTATTCTTTGTATCTCAAACATATCACACAGTGCATTTTGACCTCTCTGTCCTGAATATGTGAAAGAATTTTTATCCATTAATAACCTGTGAGGACAGAGATGTGAATGGATGTGTTAATAATTATAGTTATGTATCAATTTTTGTTTGCTAATTTCTCAAAAGGTAAGAAAATTGATCCATCTATAATAAGAATAGAAAATACATTTTATCTCACTTGCCACTTTCAATAAATTGGTAACGATTTCTAGAGTACCAGCGTGAGAAGAAATCTCAGCTGTACTCAGGTTGAGAGGGAAGGGTTATCATGACTCATTATCTAAGCCTGCTGTGGACTCCTGAAAAGGGATATTGCCATTTCTATGCCCCTTCCCTACCCCTCATTCCCTCTCTCTCTCTCTTCCTTTGTCTTTTTCCCCCTCTTCCTTCTCCTCTTTCTTGCTCATTTACTTTGTAGAATTATTATTATTATTATTATTATTATTATTATTATTATTGTAGTAAAAGAGAAAAAAACCCACAATGCTTATAGGATGCAGTTTTCCTTCTTTTTTAAAAAAAATATTTATTTGAGAGAGAGAGAGAGAACAAGAGAAAGAGAGAGCATGAGCGGGGACAGAGGAACAGAGGAACAGAGAGGGACAGAGGAAGAGGGAGAAGCAGACTCCCTGCTGAGCAGAGAGCCCAACATGGGGCCCCTGGGGCTCTTGGGGGTACTGGGGCTCCTGGGGTTATATTTTAGGACCTTGAGATCATGACCTGAGCTACAAGCAGATGCTTAACCAACTGAGGCACTCAGGTACCCCTGTAATTTTCTTTCTTTCAGAGAATTTAGCTCAGAAAAAAGAATAAAAATTTTCCTGGTATAAAATTTTAAAAGAAATTTATATTGTATGTTTTATTTAATAGGCATAAAGTGATGCAGCCACAATTAACTGTAATTTGCTAGAATACATAGACATCTTCATCAGTTGACTTTCCTTGGTCTTCTTTTCTCTGATATATTTTCCTTCACTTTATTTCAGTACTGCCTGCCCTTTGCCATAGTTTAAGCCTTATTATCAATAAGAGAAGCTTTATCCACCAATTTTGAGCTCTGAATATTTCAGGTCACAGCCTCCTATCCCTCCACCTCTGTCACTCTTAGATTCTGACCTGCTGGTTTGAGTTCTTCTCTATTCCAAAAGTCTGCCACCCTCTTCTGACTTTATTTCCTTCCTAGCCCACAAAGAAGCTATAACTTCACACTCTGGTCCCCGTCCTCCCATTTGAAAAATCACATATCTTTGCAAACCCTCTCCATTAGAAGTAAATGGACCCTCAAGAAATATATTTCAGTGAGTTGAAAGCAATTTCACTAGTATCCTTTCTTTTCCATTTCACATATAACATGATGGCAAAGAAATGATCTATGGCAAAAGATAAGCACATAGAAAATGCTAGTGGAATAAATAAAAAGAAAAAATCAAGTACAATTTTAATCAAATATTAATTATTTAATTAGTTAATGATCAATTAATACTGCCAACACTATATTTTTATTTTCATACCTCAGGTCTTCTTAAACATGGATTGTTTTTCATATTCAACAATGCCCTAGATTTAACTTTTTTTTTAAATGTTTATCCATCAATATCCCTCAATCTGTTTTTAAGAAAGTGAAAGATATAGCAAAGACCACTGACTCACGGAGCTGCTTACATTCATTTCAACTCTAAATGTGATAGTTTAGAAGCAGATGTGACACTTACTCTACAAATTCCTGGTGCTAGACATTTAATTTAATTTTTCTAAAATTGAATGTAATTTCATGATCAGACTCATTTGTGGATCAGGTAAACTTGAATTCAAGTAAGAACTTCTCCCGACTCCTTTTTTTTTTTTTTTTTTTTTTTTAAGGTCATGACTAGAAATGAAACTTTCCCATAATGCAACAGTCAGTGGGGAGAGTCAGGAATATCCTGACCATGTTGTCCATCGCTGAGCATCATTTCCCCCAATTCTCAAGTATTGCTTTACACAATAGGGTGTTGCATTCTCTCCTGTTCAAAAACGTAACCTCTTTTCAGGTTGTCTCTCTCTGTCTCTCTTTCTCTGTTGTCTTACTTTTTTAGATATAAAAGAAAAATACATTATTCCCAACCCCTGAGTGAGAATGAAGTTGTATAAAGCTCTTCATTACCTTCATGTTACTCTTGCCAATTGTATTCTATGTTTCATGGCTGTCGGCAGCACACTTGGGATGCGAATGAGCTCAATGACAAGATTTCTCAGCCTTGGCACTGTTGATGCTTTGGTCTAGATAATTCTTAGTGGTCTTATGCCCTGTAGGGAGGTTAACAGTATCCCTGTTAATACTGTACCCACCAGATTCCACCCACCACCGCCACCATGGGTCTCTACAATCAGACACTCTGCAGGCATTAGCAGCCACCCCAGTTGGGAACCACTGCATTCTGAGGATGCATTGGACTCACCTGCCTCCATTTATTTTCCTCTTTTCTTGACTGGTTCAATAACAGAAATCTCTGGAACCTTGTCAACAACGTGGGTTCTTCTCTGCAAATCAGGAGTACAAAGCTCTCATCCCTGACCCTCAAATCTATCCTCTTCTCCGCTCTGTATTTGACTTGGTAGGGCCTGAAGTTCACAGAAAGTAGACCCTCATGTCTGATACATGTACTCATATATATATCTTTTCAGTTCAGTTTCTTCTTCTTTCCTTCTCTTTTCCTCCCTTCCCTTCCTCCTCAGCCCTTCCCCTTCCTTCCCTTCCATTCTCTTCACCTCACTTTCGTTCCTTTCCCTTTCTCCCACCCCATTCCATTCCCTTCTTTCTCTTTTTTGTCTTCTCTTTTCTTTTTTTATATATCAAATCATATTCTCAATGTTTCACCTTATGTGTTCACCTAGGGGCTTGACTATCAGAGATCAAGAATTGCCCCTTCTCTTTCCCCAGGAGAAATGGACACTATGGCTCAAACTGCTCAATAATGGAAAGAATTAAAGAAGCATAGAATACCAGTGAAGGAAATGTCCCTTGATGTCTCAAAATGTGATACCTCTACTGCCTTCTGGTGCTTAATCACCATCAAGTTTGACATATAGTTCCAGTTCTGATTTTATTTAAAATCTAAGAAATACCTGAATGCATAGAGATCAATTTCAGCACATGCAAATAGTGCAGTATTACATGGCAATTGAAAAGGGAATTATTGGCCTGAAAATCAGTTTTTATCGTGCTGAGAGTAATCATACTGCCTCCCCATGGACACTTGTCAGTGTTCCTTAATTAGATGTTGCCAGCAAGAGACTCAAAACGAACACTAAAAAATGTTAATCCAAGATTGATATGTGTACCTACATACATATAATGGTATCAGTTCCCTTATTTCTCTAGCTTGATAAACACAGATACGTATATTATTTTGTTTACCTATTACCAAATAACAAGCCACTTCAGAACTTAATAGCTTAATACAAGAGCCACTTTTTTATCCTTCATGGTTTTATAGGGTGACTGAGTTTGACCCGTGTACTTTTGTGATGTAAGTGATGTCAGTTGAGTTGTATTTATCTGGAAGATCAACAGGACAAGGCCATCTGAAATGGCTCACTCAGATAGTTCATACGGCTGTTGGCTTGAAGCTTACCTAGAGCTTTTGAAAATAGTGCTTTGGTTATGTTCCATGTGGCCTCTTTATTTGGCTTATGCTCCTGAAAGCATGGGGACTGGATCTGGAGAGATTACAGGAAATAGAAGCTGCCAGTCAGTCCGTTTAATGCCTGGGCTCAGAGAGTTCCAGAACATTACTTACACTGCATTCTATTACTCAAACCTATTCACAGATTCTAAAAGAGGATGGATTTCTGGGGCCATCTTTGGAGACTAACAACCATGTATTTTAATAGCACACTCATTGACGAGCGGTTGTATTTTTTTAAATATTTTTATTTATTTATATCACAGACAGAGATCACAAGCAGGCAGAGAGACAGGCAGAGAGATAGGGGGAAGCAGGCTTCCCGCGGAGCAGAGAGCCCAATGCAAGGCTCTATCCCAGGACTCTGAGATCATGACCTGAGCCAAAGGCAGAGACTTTACCCACTGAGCCACCCAGGCATCCCAGGAGTGGTTGTATTTGGTAAAAAAAAAAAAAAAAAAAAAAAAAAATTAAGCTCTGTAACATTTCATTTTTTAAACAAATGCATATTTTTAAGAAAGTCATATAATATTTCCTAAATATGAAATTCTTTGCATTTATGTCCATTTATGACAATGTAAATACTTGGAGTTAGCTATGATGACATGATTTCTGATTACAAGTTAAGATTTGTGATGTTTCTTACACTCTGGGGGATACTGACTCATTTATATTGGAAATATGGTCTCCCTCTGCTTTCCTCTAATTCAAAATGTATTTGTGTTGTTTTCACTTTTAAGGTATCATAAATAAACCCTCATACATTGCTGTTGGGAGTGTAATGTCACTAAACCACCCAGGAAAAATGGCTGGCAGCATCTACCATAGCTAAACATATTCATGTCCTATTAATCAGAATTCCACTCCTGGATATACCCACCAGAAATGGGGTAATTTTTTTCACCTTCATAATTTTAAACATTCAAAAACAAGTCAGAGTTTAATTTTTTTTCCAATTTATTTATTTTCAGAAAAACAGTATTCATTATTTTTTCACCACACCCAGTGCTCCATGCAAGCTGTGCCCTCTATAATACCCACCACCTGGTACCCCAACCTCCCACCCCCCCTGCCACTTCAAACCCTTCAGATTGTTTTTCAGAGTCCATAGTCTCTCATGGTTCACCTCCCCTTCCAATTTACCCAAAAGCACATACCCTCCCCAATGTCCAAGGGGGGTAGGGTTATGGACAGAGTTTAATTTTTGACTTATGAGATATAGACGTAAGACAATTTAGTAAAAATCTAAAAAATGTTTTTAGAAAGAGTACATCAAATGGTTCTATCATTTATATTTTGTTCTTCTCTTTGGGAGATTAATTTTTTTGTGGTACATATAATACAGTTCTGCTAAGAAAAACATAGAGATTTAGTCATGACACTGTCAATAATTGTGAAGGTAATTGTAATTGTAAGCTACTTGCAAGCTCACACATCAGTCTTCCACAGTTTCATGGATGCTGGCAGAGGTCAAAGACTCCTGGGTCAGAGATAAAGTGAGTTTATTACTAATGGCACAATGATCATCCTGAGCTTTATGTTTGCATTTGTTCCCCTTGACCTCCATGTCCCATGGATAACTCGAAGAGGCCCAGGTGGATGTTGTATATCCAGTAGGGTTACATCATAAGAAACCCTGACTTCAGGAAACCCAAATCTTTAACAATGGATTTGAAGAAAAACTGCCCAATCTTTCTTCCAGAAGAGACATGATCTTTCTTATACTGCACAGTCAACAGTCTTGCCATCCACCCCAGTGTGGAGCTATACAAACAACCCTAAAAGAAAAACCCAAGCAAAGGCTATCAGTGCTTCCCTGGAAAGATATACAGAAACAAAAGAGATCCATGGAAAACAGAGAAGCAACAGAGAAATTAATTATTTGCCTTTTCTCTATCCTAGTGAATTTTTTTTTATTAAGAACTGTATTTAGTTATAGCCTCAACTAGTTTATAAAAGCCTATAGAAGAATTTGTTGTCAATTAATTTTTACTTTTTTTTCATTTTTACTAAGTTTTTTGGGATTTATTTACTGAGTAACCCCGTTGATTAATATCCTTTAAAGTTAAATGAAGAATTGACATGGTATTTTTGCAATATATGGCAAATAGTATCTTGACAAATGAGCTGTGCTAAACACAGCAACATAGTATATGTTTCAGATGCATTGGACTCACCTGCCTCCAGGTGAGTTATAAACTTTCAGAGTTATAAACAAGAGCATAAATATTCGTATCAGTTTGACTTAGACTTTCTGGGAAGTATTAAAATACAGGTGAAAAACCATTAAATGTGGAATCAGACAAGTTTTGCATACTGTCTACCACTAAAGAAGTGATTTTGCCTTAGGCATATTACTTTTCTAACCCTTACACTTTATTTTGCAAAATAGAAAGGCCAACGCAGACTAAGGATCCTATATGTAGGGTTTGGAATAAGTTGCCAAAGGTAGAATTTAATTTGGTGATAGCTGCTTACAATTTGGTTTGGATAAGCTTCTTAGTCTCATTTTTGCATTATTTTTAATCTTGTTAAAATTGCACGATGTCTCTAAAATAAATCCCTAGTATCATTTTGCTGTTATTTGAAATGTTTATTAAAGACCTTTACTATATGTTGTGAATGTGTTAAAGTATGGGAAAGATGGAGACTATTTTAGATTAAGCAGTAACTGCATTATAAAGACTAAAAATAAAAAGTTGATCAGTATATCTTTCTGGATTAAGAATCAATCAGAACTATATAAATAAATGTAAATAAGCAAGCATAATCTATTTTGGTGATTTTCATATTGGCATGCTGTCTTGTATATTTGGACAATCTTATTATTATTACTTTTAAGATTTTATTTATTTATTTGATGGAGAGAGACCCAGCAAGAGAGGCAACACAAGTGGGGGAGTGTGAAAGGGAGAAGCAGGTTCTCTGCTTAGCAGGGAGCCCAGTGGGTGGCTAGATCTCAGGACCCTGGGATCATAACCTGAGCTGACGGCAGTCACTTCATGACTGAACGACCTAAGTAGCCCATATTTGGCCAATCTTAAAACCAGAAGAGCTGGTGGTATGAATTTTCAACTATCAATCTCCATTCTAAAACATCTGAACCAACTCCTAAGACTATTTAAGATGTTTTCAAGAAATTATTATACCATATTAGTACATAATATTATGTATTTAAAATGGAAAATGACATGTAATGAAGGTGTTATATTGCATTGCCTTAATTTACTTTGAAGTTCTTCAGTAAACAGCATTCAACATTAATGTGTGCTTTCTGGCTTGCATCTACTTATCTCAGAGAGGTTACTTAATAGACATAGAAATACACACTCTAAAAATGGTTATTTGTTTCTTGAACAATTCTGATTCAGAATGCATACTTTTACTTAGCCTCCTTTGCTCATTGCTGGCAGGTTGGTGAAGGTGAGGGAGAGATGATGACAAAAAGGAAGCAGAGTCAGGACTGTGGGAAGGACCTTCCTACCTTTCTCTTTTGCTTGTGTTAACACTCTGGGATGCTAGAGCTGGGCCAGGAGTAGCAACCTACAAGAAAAGTGAAATGGGATGGGGAGTAAATTTAGGGAGGGAGAATCACCAGTGACAGTCCAAAAGATCCTAAGAGAAGGAAGCTGACGTTTCAGCTGAACGGCATCCAACGTCCAAATGCCCAAGATTGAAGATCCTTGTTTATCAAACACAGCTGAAGCATGTCCCATAACTTGAGAGAATGATCTGTGGAAGTAGAAAATTTGCTCTTTACCACCAATCCTTTTAGTAACTTTTTATTTTTCCTCCCAGGATAGTAAAAAGCAAAACAGAAAGAATGAAAAGCCATGAAGGGATCATTGCATCAAGAAGACGATGATGGGATGAACCCTCCATGAGGCTGTTCTTTGCCAGGCTGGTGTGAGAGCAGAAAGGGATCCCCTGTCAGGGAACTCTTTTAGTCTCCCAGGATTGGCCCCAGGAGTACTAACATAGTTTATCCCTAAAAGATAAAAAGAACTTTACTGTATCAACATATGTGCTTATGCTAGAGGGTGGTAATTGATTTAACAAAAATTCACTGTGTTCTTCTCTGACATGCTAAATAAGGATATTGAAGATTGAAGTCAGCTCACAATTTTCTGCCTAAGGGCTGACATTGATGAAGCTAGCTCTGTGGAGTTAGCAATAGTATCAACTTTGAGCTTGCTCTAGATACCTTTGTATTCCTAGCCAACTGGATGCAACTGATCCCCAAAAATGCCACTGTCTCCTAAACTGCTTCCATGAGAATCAATTTTAGCTCTTCCATCAATAATAACCCAACCTCACTGAGACTGGTAAAAGTAACTTGTAAGGTAACCTTTTCTCTTTTGCTTGTGTCAACCTTCTGGGAGGCCAGGACTGGGGCAGTAGCAGCAGCCTACAACAAAGTAGCGAAATGGGATGGGGAATAAATTTAGGGAGGGAGAATCACCAGTGACAGCAAATACCACTGCATGTGCCTTGAATCATGTACTTAGGAGAATCTACTACTTTGCTAAGCTCACAAGAATAAGTTGCATGATAGGTTTGGCCTGCTTGCTGGTACAGAATTAATACAGCAACTTGCTGTCACCTGGTACTCCACCTAGTAGAGAGATTACGAGAGAGGTGAATTAGACTCTCATCTCTAATTTCTGAAGTCTATGAATATCTACCCAAATCAGTCAATATTGTAAATGGCCAAATTGACTTAATCTAGCTTACAAAAGCTGAGGATCGTGAAGATGACTGACTGACTTAACTCACCGTCTGTCTGGTAATGTACCTCTCAACATGGAGGATATGATGTTGAATTAACCATATTACAAGAATTTGACTTGATACTTCTAAACACGCAAACTTTTTTTTTCTTTTCTTTTTCCAAAAGTTGAAATTGTAAATGATTCCCAGGGAGAGAAGTCATATTATCCAACTTCACATGGAATAGTATTATAATCCAGCCATAATTAAAATCAAGTAATTTGTGGGGCACCTTGGTGGCTCAGTGGGTTAAAGCCTCTACCTTCGGCTCGGTTCATGATCCTGGGGTTCTGGGATCAAGCCCTGCATTGGGCTCTCTGCTGGGCGGGGAGCCTGCTTCCCCCTCTCTCTCTGCCTGCCTCTCTGCCTACTTGTGATCTCTCTCTGTCAAATAAATAAATAAAATCTTTTTTTTTCCAATTTATTTATTTTCAGAAAAACAGTATTCATTATTTTTTTTCACCACACCCAGTGCTCCATGCAAGCTGTGCCCTCTATAATACCCACCACCTGGTACCCCAACCTCCCACCCCCCCGCCACTTCAAACCCCTCAGATTGTTTTTCAGAGTCCATAGTCTCTCATAAATAAAATCCTTTAAAAATTTTTAAAAATAAATCAAGTAATTTGTAATGAGAAAATCAACTGTCCAGGAGACTAAGCTGTTTTAATAGTGAGATCAATATATTCTCTCCCCAGAAGAAAGCTTCCTGGTCAGAAAAATTATAATCAGAAGCCTACAAAAGCACCAGAAGTTAATGGATTAATGAATTAATGGTTAAACCAATACAGGCAATATTTGTTCCATAACCACATAGGAATCAGAGCATTCATATTTTCAGTTCCAGGACGCTTGTTTTAAGCATACATGAATGAGCACATTGGAAATATCTGGGAATTGGATGACCGTTTTCTATGAGACCATGTACCCAACTCCTGGCCTGGTATTTCCCAAAACGGGGTCAATATCAATGATTAGATTTTTTATAATTAATTAAAGTCACTCTGAACTACACTAATTACTTCAAATTATAATCCCAGACTGTAGTTCCACACAGCCTGATTGATGTACTAGGTGTTTATAAATGTCTCAGGGAGATACTTTGGCTGTATTGTTGTTTTATTCCCACCATTGGCTTAAAACTGAGTAAATAGATTTGATGAATTTAAGTCTTAAAGATCACTTTCGCTGTTGTTTTCACTTTTGTCTGGGGTCTCCACACTGTTCCACGCAGCTAATAACAATAATGCACAAGTAGGTGATTGCTCATTCATACTTTCTTATTCAGGCTCAGTTTCTTTCCTGTCATTTTTAAATCTATCTTCTTTTCTTCTTATGGTTTCCCTAGAAACTGTTGGAAGATAAGATAGGAATGTACTAATTGACATACAATATCATATAATCTACGGGATATAAAAGAGGAAGAAAAAACATATTGGCATTTTCCTTTCTCTGATTTTTCTGGAAAGAATGAAAATAGAACTGAACTATTCTTGCAACTTTCACCAAGGTATTGGTGAAACACCAAGGCCCCGTGTTCTGATTTTGTTGCATCATCTATGACTTCTTATAAATACATTTACCATTCTGGTCATTAGTAGATACCTATTTTCACAAATCAGTTGCACAATGATTTGACCATGTCTTGAGCTACAGAATCAGTGGAGTGCTCTCATTTTGATTCTCTCAGAATGCCACAGACCTCTCAGAGTTTACCACTGTCTTGCTTTCGTCCTCATGCTGCCAAGAATGTGTTTAATGTTTTATTAAAGTGTAGGATTCTTCTGATTGTTAAACCTGCATTAGGGTGTAGTCTGAGACCAACATTTCCTGACAGGTCTCCTACAGAGTATGTCACCAATGATGGCAGACACAGTAATGTTCACAGCAATTTGGCAGCTGCCAGAGGGAAGCAAATAATAAGCTCTAAAAATGCCAAATTTAACTTAAAAAGAAATCTATAATTCTCACAAGGTAAGAACCCTGCCTCACCACAGAATTTTCAGAACAATATGCTGAGGAATGTGGATTCATGTGCCCTTGAAACTGACTCTGAATAAGTCTGTGTTAGAAACAAAGATCATTTAAAACCCTCTTTTGTTTTGGCCTCTAAGTTCTAATCAGACAGAAAGTGGCACATTTTGGAGAGGTGGTTTGCTTTTGAGCCAATTACCAATATCAATCCTGTGGGGAACTGACCTTTGCAAAGAAATTTTCAAACAACTCATAAAGGTGTCTCATGGTAATCCTCTGCCAGACAGAACCCGAGTAGAGTACAGGATGTTTAGAATTTTCATGTCTCACATAAAAGAATATCATAATTCTGTGGATGGCTTTGTCAACCGGGGTTCATTAATTCTGATCACAACTATATTTTAAAATCCTTAAAGCCCAAAGTGACTACAAAAAATGTAGCCAGTTTCATAGACAAATCTCCCATGTTTCATAAAGTATTACGTATTTTACCCAAATGTTTCAAATTGTATATTTTTCTGTGTGCCTATCATTTTAATGAATGTCTCATATTTGTTATTTTTTAGTCTTTTAAAGAGACTATACAAACCATTTTTAAAATACGTATGTGTGTGCATTTCCTTTAGACAATGTTCTTAGATCTAATTACATTTGCTAATGGATCTGTAACAGTCAAAATTGAGTAAACCAGGAAATGTTTCTTATATACTTAAATACAATTGTTATTTCTGTTCTTCGTATTCAATAAGATCTCTTCTTTCTGGCTTTATTTTTGGATAATAGTATCATGCATCAGTGCTTCAGAATATCATCTCTGGAGTCTGTCTGGCTTTGAACTCTGTTTCATCACTTACATCTGTTTGTGCCACGTGGACAAGATTACTCACATTTTCAGATCCACAGTTTTCTCATCTATAAGCTGAGAGTAATAGCGGTATTTTTCTTTGGTAATTGTGAGGATTCAGTGAAGTGATGTACGTAAGCACTTAGCTCAATGTTTGGCATATAGCAGAGGTTATGATTATTTGAAGGATATGGAGATGAAATTTTACTGAAATGTATGCTAGAATTTTAAAGTGAAAAAATGTAAACTTATCATATTTCTATACTGTCATTTTCCTCCTTTTGCATTCCATCTTCATATCAAGTGACCTTTACCATTAATGTACATTTACCACTCATCCCCATAATGTTACCTAAGACATCTCCAACATCCAGGATTGCACCATTTTGCGATAATAAATTCAGCTACTCTACTGCCTGACTTTGACTTAAATTCTCTCCAGTCATTTCCCTCATTTATTCTGCTGTAACTGCTCTTCAAACTCATA
Organism: Neogale vison; assembly: GCF_020171115.1. Taxonomy (NCBI): domain Eukaryota; kingdom Metazoa; phylum Chordata; class Mammalia; order Carnivora; family Mustelidae; genus Neogale; species Neogale vison. Next base: position 20,797,356 of record NC_058101.1, on the reverse strand, counting down.
GAATAACCAGCTTCTTTGACTCCTTCTTTATGTTCAGTTTTCTCTTTTTTGCTTCCTGGTGGTCAATTATATTGCCCTTCTGCTGTATACATGTGCATAAGCCATTAACAACTTAACTGGACTTTCTATATGCTGCTATAAAAAAATGAATAGACAAATACCAATTTGCAAATAGGTGAACAAAGTTAATAAAAAATATCAAGAACCTATTATTTAAATACTGTTTTTAAAAAATTTTAATAATAGATGACTCACACAACTTTATCTCTTTTTTGTTATTGTTTACTAAATGAGACATTGTATTTTAACTTTTTCTTTTATTCTGGTTTTATTTTAGAATGATTATTGCTTGAATGAAAAAAAAATGCATGTAGGAGTCCATTTGGAGTGTGACTTAGTAATTTGGACCACCTAGACAACTATTAAGTTCCATAAAAACCTGGTAATTTTCATTTTATATCATTTTCAAGAAAATATGCTAGAATATCTGAACTTTAATATTACAACAAAGACAACTAGAGTGAAGATATATCTATCTATATCCTCTATTATGAGGTATATTTAATATTGTGCTCATAAACTATTAATAAAGTATTAATACTGTGCTCATAAAGTAGTATAAGATTGACCTAGTGTACAACTTTGATGTAGGTGAAATTAAACCCTCCCCAAACTCTTTGTTAAAAGAAAAGGTTTAAATTCAATAATTCTGTGAATTTGAGTCTATATGTTATTTTTATCTCATAACTATTTGCATTGATTATCTCATAACAGTGTGTGTGCTTCATCTTAAATTTTTTTTTTTCAAGCACCAGTAGGGAAAAGACATTCCACCAAACCTAAAAATCCTCCAGTATAGTGTAATGATGGAAAATGGGTTGCGGAATTGATATAACTGGTTGCACAGTAAGCAAGGTATATAAACATCCTGGTAATTTGTCCATCTGAAAACAAATCTAACTTAGACATTGTTGAGAGGTATACTTGGTGGCCCTGTGTTCTGATTTTGTTGGCAATGCTAAGATGAAAGGTACTTGCACTGGATTTCAAACAATTTTTGTTTAATATACTGTTGGATCCTGTTAGTATCTTTTGAGATTCTTAGCATATTCATCAGGTATTGGTCTGAAATTCTCCTTTTTGGTGGAGTCTTTGCCTGGTTTGGGGATCAGTGTAATGCTGGCCTCATAAAAAGAGTATGGAAGTTTTCCTTCTGTTTTATTTTTTGAAACAGCTTCAGGAGAATAGGTATTATTTCTTCTTTGAATGTTTGGTAGAATTCTCCAGGGTATCTGTCAGGTCCTGGACTCTTGTTCTCTGGGAGATTTTTGATCACTGCTTCAATCTTGTTACTAGAAATTGGTCTATTCAGGTTGTCAACTTCTTCTGATTGAGTTTTGGAAGTTTATAGGTTTCCAGGAATGCATCCATTTCATCTAGGTTGCTTAACTTATTGGCATATAACTGTTGATAATAATTTCTGATCATTGTTTTTATTTCATTGGTGTTAGTCATGATCTCTCCCTTTTCATTAATGATTTTATTAATTTAGGTCCTCTCTCTTCTTCTTCTTTTTTTTTTTTTTTTTTGGATTAGTTTGGCCAATGGTTTATTGATCTTATTGATTCTTTCAAAAAACCAGCTTCTAGTTCCATTGATGTGTTCTACTGTATCTCTAGTTTCTATCTCATTGATCTCTGCTCCAGTGTTGATTAATTCCCTTCTTGTGTGTGAGGTTGGCTTAATTTGTGGTTGATTCCCCAGTTCTTTAAGGTGTAAAGAGATCTGGTGTGTTCTGGATTTTTCAGTTTTTTGTTTTGTTTTGTTTTGTTTTGTTTTGAGGGAGGTTTGGATGGCTATGTATCTCCCCCTTAGGGCGACCTTTGCCATATCCCATAGATTTTGAACCAAAGTGTCTTCATTCTCATTGGTTTCCATGAAGTGTTTAAGTTCTTTGATTTCCCAGTTAATCCAAACATTCTTAAGCAGGGTGGTCTTTAGCTTCCAAGTGTTTGAATTTCTTCCAAACTTTTTCTTGTGGTTGATTTCCAGTTTCAAAGCATTCTGGTCTGAGAATATGTGGGTAATAATCTCAATCTCTTGGTATAGGTTGAGCACTGATTTGTGACCCAGTATGTGGTCTATTCTGGAGAAAGTTCCATGTGCATATGAGAAAATGAGTATTCTGTTGTTTTAAGGTGGAATGTTCTGTGTATATCTATGAGGTCCATGTGGTTCAATGTATCATTCAACACTCTTGTTTCTTTATGGGGTTTTCTGCTTGGATGATCTCTATGTTACTGAGAGTGGCATGTTAAGGTCCCCTAGTGTATTCATATCAATATGACTCTTTATCTAGATTAACAGTTGTCTTATATAGTTGGCTGCTCTCATATTAGGGGCATAAATATTTACAATTGTTAGATCTTCTTGGAGGATAGACCCTTTAAGAATGATGTAGTGTCCTTATTTATCTCTGATTTTAGTCTTTAGTTTAAAAATCTAATTTACCTGATATAAGAATCACTACTCTAACTTTCTTTTGAAGCTCATTGGCACGAAAGATTCTTCTCCATTCCTTCACTTTCAGTCTGGATGTATCCTTGGATTCAAAATGGTCTCTTGTAGACAACATATGGATGGGTCTGTCATTTTATCCAATCTGCAACCCTGTGCCATTTTATGGGAGTGTTTAGGCCGTTCACATTGAGAGTGATTATTGAAAGAAATTTTTTATTGACATCGTGTTGCCTGCAAAGTCCTTGTTTCTATACATTGTCTGTAAATTTCTGTCCTATGACACTCTTGGGTTCTTTCTTATTTTATAGAACCCCTCTTAATATTTCTTGTAGTGCCAGCTTGGTGGTCACATACTCTTTTAAACTTTGCTCTTCTTGGAAGCTCTTTATCTCTCCATCTATTTTGAATGTCAGCCTTCCTAGATAAAGTATTCTTGGCTGCATGTTCTTCTCATTTAGTGCCCTAAATATGTCTTGCCAGCCCTATCTGACTTGCCAGGTTTATATGGACAGGTCTGATGTTATTCTGATGGACCTTCCTCTGTAGGTAAGGAATCTCTTCCTCCTAGCTGCTCTCAATTATGATTTTTCAGTTTCACAATTAAGTGTCTCGAGGTCTTTCTAGGTTCATTGATCTTGGGGGAGTGATCTTTCTGCTTCTAGTTCTCAAACACTGGTTCCATTCCCCAGATTGGGAAAATTTTCATTGATAATCTGTTCAACTCTACCTTCTAGTCTTCTTTCTTTCTCCTCCCCCTCAGGGATCTCAATAATTCTGACATTGAAACATTTCATGGTGTCATTTATTTCCCTAATTCTGTTTTCGTGGCTTCTAAGCTGTTTCTTCCAGGCCTCCTTCTGATCCTTTTTCTCTATCAGTTTGTCCTCTAGAACACGAATTCTATCTTCTGCCTCAGTTACTCTAGCTGTTGGAGAATTTAGATTCGATTGGATCTCATCGATAGCATTTTTAACATCTTCCTGGGTGACTTTCACTTCTGCCCTAATTGATTCCATGTTGTAGTTAGTGGTTTTCTCCAACTTAGCCATTCCCTGGATAATGTTACCGTCACTTCTCTTTCTGACATACTATTCATGTCCATATCTAATAGCTCTGATGGTGAGGGCACAGTCTCTGAATTTCTCCTTTGTTGGCATTCCTCCTCCTAGTCATTTTGGAGGTGGTTGAGGGAATATATAGCTGAATATATCAACCTTGATCCAGGCAAGATACACCGTGGAATGCTTCTGAGCAATCAAAGTCACCACAAGAAAGAAAGAAAAAAGAAAAAAAGAGAGAGACAGGAAAAAAAGAGAGAGAGAGAGAGAGAAGACCCAGCCAGAATGTGCCCCAAAGGCAAGATTTATAAGGTATACAAACAAAAACACCAAGAAAAGTAAATGACAAGGGAAAAAAAAAAAAAAAGGAACCCAGCCAAAATGAACACCAAGTATAAGATTTATATAATACCAGAACAAAAACAAATATACAGAAACACTGACAAAAGAAAAAGGTGGAAGGGTGGTTATAAATCCTCAATGTGGGCAAGGAAGGTTATTTTGATTCTTCTTGGGTGTATCTTGATATCTTTATTAAAGGACTCAACTTTCCAGAGATAATGGGAGATTAAAACGGTTTATATATAGGGGTAGTATTGATTAGGGGAAGAGGATTACCTTGAAGCTTATATCTACATGTATATTTAAAAAAAAAATAGAAAAACAAAAGAAAAACACAGGTGTATGTATGAAAACATTTCAAGTTAAAAGGTTATTATGGAATAAATTGTCTTGAACCTCTTGTAATGGTAAATAGGTTAAAAAATTTAAAAAGAATAAGAATAGTGAGAACAAATTAAAAATAAAAGTTGTATCTATGAAATATACAGGTTTTAGGGCAATATTGGGAGCTCAATATCTTGTTTTCCCCTGATATAGGAGTTTTACATTTTTATGGGGATCCTGTGGTGGTTGTCCTCTCATTCTTTTGGCTGGCTTTCTGGGAGAGGGGCCTTCTGCATTGTTTTTCAGTCAGTCTTGCTTGGGTTGAGTCCTTCTGCCCCCTGTTAAGGGGTTGGGCTTTGTGGAAACTGGTTTTTCAGGCTTTTGTTCTCTGGAGGTTTTTGTTCTTTCACGGTTTTTTGCAGGTTTAGTGGTAACCAAACTGGACCCAGACATCTGCCTCAAAGAGAAGCCTTGGTCTGCTCCCCTCTGGGTGGTCCAGAACACACGGACTCCCTCTCTGCAAATTCCGCTGAGTCATGCAACCTCCCATAGGCAGTACATCCCCAGCCACCATCTCAGGAGTCACCCAGAGTGCCTGCTTGTCTCTGCACCCCTGTGACACTATAACCACAAAGAATATTGGTCCAGGGAACACGCTTCCAGTAGCTGCTTTTGCTGCGACTGCTGTCTGGTATCCAGACCACCCGAGAGATCCGAACCAGAGATAGCTGAGATTTTTAAGCCTGGGCTAGGAGTTTTCAGACTCTCAGCCAGTCCTAGAGACCACCGGCTAGCACCCATATGGAGCTCTCTCAGGCACTGGTGGAGAGTGTGGTTCAGTTCCTGGTCATACAGTGTACATGCAGAGTGGAAAAGGCTGTGGTTCTAGAAAGCGCTGGTTGGCGACCACACGCATGCTGGCAAGAGTGCACCTCACCCAGTGTTGTTGCAAGCATTGGAAACTGAGGGGCTCAGGGACCATGGCCTGGAGTCTTCACTGCACTCTTTCTGGCTTGGGTAGTCGCTGGTGGTGGCCATTTTGGGTCTGCGAGCTTAGACCTGTGTCCATGACCACCTAATTCCACCAGTTACCCCTTAAGATCGGTAGCACCTTTTGAGTGTCTTCAACCAGACTCCAAATTAATTCTGGTCCCCAATCACAGGACATTCTCATATTGGAGTATTACTTTCCAGTGGGTCACTTCTGATAGCTCCCGCCCCCTTATGTTTATCCTCTGATATGAGTCCAATGGTTCCCCATATACTGTACCTCTTCACTACAGTCTTTTGACCCTGTAGAGATACAGAAGTGTATTATCCTACATCTCAGGCTGATTTCATGGATGTTCAGAATGTTCTGGTAGATAATTAGCTCATGTAGGGGCAGGGTCTCCTACTTCACTATCTTGCCCCTCTCTGTTTGTTTATTTGTTTGTTTGATACTTTTTGTATTTAACACCCATTGTTCTAGACAAAATAGACAACAGTTTTCCATCAGTCAGACACCAACAGATTAAAACTGGGAGGGAATATTGCCATATTAGTATTGCACTCAACTTGAATTCAACTCAGAATCTTACTATACTGATTCTGGGTGACTCATGACTCTCCATTGTGCCTGGTAAAAACAAACAAACAAACAAACAAACAAACAAAATTGTGTTGTCTTTTACTTTCATCACATGTAGGATTGATCCTTAATTTTTCAAGTTCCATAAGTTATAATTGGTTAAAAAGATTAAAATCAGCACTTCATTTTAACTCTAATATAAATAAAACATATATTCTCATCCCATCTTACCACACCCACCTTTGTACGAGACAAATTTCTCTATAATTGGGTGTCTTCTTGCCAGTTTTTTTTTCCTTCCTTTCCAATCATTGTCTTAAGATTGTTGTAGAAAGTATGGTTTTGCTTTAGTTACTGAAATTTCAGCATTTCTCCTTTCTTCTCTCCATAAGTCAATTTAATGTTAGGACCTTACCTGTGGAATTGGTGCTTTTGTGAAAATGTGTCCGAGAGGAATAAAAAGAAAAGCAGGAAAGAGTTTTGATGAAACAAATTTTTGAAGGAGTAATAAGAAAACCATAAAGCCAAAGCTTATTTTCCCTTCTGTACCTGGAATGCTTTCTTATTTTTCTTTACTCCACAAGTGTTTTAGCTTTAAGCAACACAATCTTAATGAGAATCAGAGAATAAAAAAAAATGTTAATTCAAAAAATCAAACTAATGGAAGTTCAGGAATTAAATAAGATGTTAGGGATGAACAGAAATTTTGAAAAACCTGATAATATTTCTATTGAATATGTTTTCCTCTTCATGTTCCTTTCATTTTTTCAGAATGACAGCCTCCTTGTGTTTATAAATAAAGCTCAGAAGACTTCTAATGAAGATGTGCCAGCCTTGTCACTGAAGGAAATGAAAAAAAAAAAAAATTGAAGAATTCGTATTTTAATCCCAAATTTAGGATTCCTATTAGAGAGGTTCAAGTTTGGTTAGATATCCATCCTGGAAATAATAATTTGTGACCTGAGAGTGTAGTGTGTTTCACAAGTATATATACACAGACCAATCAGTGTGGCCAGGAAAGCAGAGGAAAAAGAAAAAAAAAAAAAAAAACTGGATAAAAAGCCTGATAATTAGGCTCACAAAATTATTGGAGTACTGAAATGGGCATAAAGTTATTTTTTTTTGTAGTGTAGCAGAGAAAACTTTGTTATAGTTGACATTTGAATGAGCCTAGAAAAAAGGACTGGATTTGTTTAGGCAGAACGAAGGGTGAAAGGGAATGTCAGATACAAGTATCAATATGAAAATGTGGTGGAAGTGAGGCAGGCAGAAAAAGATATTTGAATGATTGAACAGGGAAGTGGGATATCTGTAGGTGGACACTGGAGAATGAGATTGGAAATAATTTGGCGCAAAGCCTTGGAGAATTTTCAATTGCAACCAAGGAAACTGCATTTATTTTTAAAATATTGAAGAAGTATTGGTAATTTTTGATCAGATAATAATGAAATCATTGGAGACTTGACACAGATAATTGTTAGAATCAAGATGAAATGTAATAAATGTATAAACTAGGAGACGGGGGTGGAAATAAATATGAGGTATTGTGTGAAAATATTGTGGAAGAAAGATAAATTATAACTGGTAACACACCATAGTGAAAAACAAGGCAGACACAGGTTTTTTTCTTCTAGCACTTTGATTATATCATGCCACTTTATTCTGGCAATTAAAGTTTCTGTTGAAAGATCAGCTGATAGCCTCAGTGGGATTTCCTTTGTATCCAACTGTTTTCTCTTGCTGCTTTTAAAATTCCTTCTACTTTTTGCCATTTTGATTACTATGTGTTTTGGTATAGACCTCCTTGGATTGACTTTCCTTTGGGGCTTTTTATACCTCCTCAATCTGGTATCTGTTCTTTGTTTTGTTTTGTTTTTTGTTTTGTTTTGTTTTCCCGGATTTGGGAGCTTTTCAGTCATTATTCCTTCAAATAAATTTTCTGCTCCCTTTTTTCTCTCTTATTCTTCTGGGACATCTGTATGAATGTTATTATGCTTATGTTATGTTATGTATTGCATGATGTTGTCACTAAATTTCCTAAGACTGCGTATTTTATATTTTTTCTTTCTTTCTGTCTGTCTTTCTTTCTTTCTTTTTTTCTTTCTTTCCTTTCCTCTTACCTGATAAGCTTGATTACATTCCATTACTCTGTCCTTCAGGTCACTGATTTGTTTTTCAGCTTCCTCTAGTCTGCTGTTTATTTCATCTAGTGTATTTTTAATTTCATTTATTGAGTTATTAATTTCTGATTCATTTTTATCTTTTCTATGTCTTTATTAACATTCTCCTTGAGGTTCTCTGCTCATCTCACAAGTCAGGTAAATTTGTTCACGACCACTATTTTATATTCTTTTTTAGACATATTACTTATCTCTCTTAGTTTAGCTTTCTTGCTGTAATTTTGTCCTTTTCTTTCGTTTGGGAAATATTCTTCTCTCTCTTCATTTTGTCCAATTCCTTATGTCTGTTTCCCTTTGTTAGGAAAGTCAGCTATTTCTTCTGCTCTTGAAAGCAATAGCCTGATGAAAAAGAAATCATATGGTGCCCTGCAGTTCAATGTTCCCTGTCCCCTAGAACATAGTGCTTCAGGGGTGTTTCCTATGTGTGTTACATGTGCCTTACTGTTGTGACTGAGCCACTTTTACCTTTAGTTCAATTACTTGTGATAGCTCTCTATGCCCATTGTGGGCAGGGTTCAGTCTGGGGCCACCTTGGGCTTGAGTGGGATCAGACCAAGCCTTTGCCAGATATGTATTAGCACTGAGATACTGGGAATTTTCCTGTGTTGTCCCTGAAGCTTTTGCTGGTGGGTAGACTTGCAGTTAGACTAGATGTCTCCTCATAGCCCACTGCTAGGCCTGCAGTTGAATGGTGTATGCAACTATCATTTCCTCTTCCCAGGACAGGTATTAATTTGGAGTGGCATTGCTCCCTTTTGTGACTGATTGCATTGTTTCCAGTTTTGTGCTACCAATTTAGATGGACTTTGGCCAAGAGCATATTGGAGAATGTGGCTGGTCCAAAGGGGGCTGGGCTTCTTGTGTTAGCAAGTTTTGTGCGGGTCTGCTATGGGAGGGCACCTGGAACCCAGCCTGGCTGAAGGGGACATGTCCACAGGAGAACATGAGCGCAGGGTGAGCTGTTAACAATTTAGATTGTGAATATTGACCTGCACTGGTTCCTGTAGGGGTCTGTTTGTTTAGGCTAGGGGGATAAGGAGAGAAGTGGCATCTACAAGCTCCCTTGTTCTTAGAGAAGATTCCCAATATCCCTGCCTCTCTAGCATATGTTCTGAGATTAGTAAACAAATCTCCTACCTGTAAACTCCAGGTGCCTTTCAAACTGCTGCCTCCATGCTGTATCTCCACAGGGATTTTTGTCCTGCTCTCTCTTTAAGGGTAGTGACTCAGTTCCCTATTGTCCTCCTAACTCTCCCAGAGCTGAATCCAATGATTTTTAAGTTCCAGGTGTTAAGCCCCATTGAGTGTAAGAACTTGTGAAATTATGTCCTTCTAGTTTTCAAAGCCAAATGTTATGGGGATTGCTTTCCCCATGCCTGGAGTGCCTGTTGTAAGTGTCTGTTTATTTTCCCTCTCCATTCCATGGTATTGCTTCCTCCCAAGGACAGTCCCATGGGTCTTTTTAGCTCCTGACCATGTCTCCACCCTTCCTACCCTTTGATGTGGCCCCCTCTCTACATTAGCTGTGGAGATACTGTTCTGCCAGTCTCTGGGTCATTTTCTGTGTTATTTACATTGATATGGATATTATAACCATGGAACAAGGTGAGCTTATGGTCCTCCTACTCTGCCATCTTTCATTGAAGTAGTATTCTATACATTTTGAAATGTATGTTTTCATTGTCACTTAATTCAAAATATTTTATCATTCCTCTTTTTAATTTTCTCTTTGACCCATGGGTTGTAGGGAGTTGTATTTTATTTTCAAATATTTGTGAGGTATCTTTACATAATTCATTTCTAGTTTTACATCATCATGTTGGTCAGGGAATTATATAGTGTCTCTTTTCCTGGTAATATTTATATCATTTATATGCTTCATATGATATAATCACTTTAAATTTACTTTGATTAATATTTGTATGCTGTTTATTTTTCCATGTTTTACTTTTATGCACACACACACACACACACACACAGATATTTATGGTAAACATGAAGTTAGTTTAGAAATTATATAGTTGTGTTTGAGTTTTTCATCCAACCTAATAACATCCTTCTTTTAATTCATTTTAGACCATTTACATATAATTAAATCATTGATATGTTTAAATTAAAATCTTCTATCTCATTGTTTTCTATTGATGTTATCTATTGTTGATTTCTTTCTTCTATATTTATTTTGCTTTTTGCTGCCTTCATTTGAATTGAATATTTTCATTATTTCACTTTTTTCTACACTATTGGCTTCATACACATACATTTTATTTATTTGTTTGCTTTCAGTTCTTAACCTGTGGTTAAAATATATATCCTTAGTTAATCACAATATATCCTTAAATGATATTATATTGTTTCATGTGTAGTATAAGAACCTTGCAGTGGGACATTTTTAATCCCTGCCCTTGATCCTTAATGCTATTGTTGTCATAACTGTTATTTCTGCATAAGCTATAAACATATTTCCACTAATACATATTTCCACTACATACAACATATTTCCACTAATTTTGCTTTAGGGTAGGGTGATTTCTGTTGTGCTGGTTTAGATGCAAAATTGGGCAGATTTGGGGCCTTTAGGATTCAGGGATATGACTTTCTGTGATTCAGCCTCTTCTCTAGTGGTAGAAGGTCTTTTACGGTCTGGGCCTAAGATAGTTCCTACTTTTGTCTAGCAGTATAAAGGATATTTTATTGTTTTATTCCCTTCTTCTAGCTTCTATAGGTCCTTATCTATACCTTAGGGTAACAGGTTTTCTGTCTTACCTCCAATGTTTTACCCCTTTTTTACACAGGAGTTGGGTGATGGATCCAAGTTGTTTCTGCATTTCCTTCTGTAGTAACTGCCCCATTCCCCCATCCTCATCACCCCCTTTCTAGGGCCTGCAGCACTGAGGGAAGCTTTAATTGGTATCTTGTTCTACCATGAATCTTTCTTATGAGCATGTACTCAGCTCCATACAGAAAACCCTTTGAATGGTATAAGTTCCACTTGGCTCTGAAATTCCCAGGGATTTCATACTGTTCTACCAGTCTTTGTTCCAATTTTAGAAATTTGTTTTAAAAAGTTTAACTTCTCTGGTGCGCTTAATCTTCTTTTCATGCTCTGCCCAAGTAAGCCAGTGCTAGTGTCTGAGTTTTTCTTTGGTGGGGCTTGTATGCTCTTGGATTACATTGTTTTTGAGTGCCTTGTGATTACAGATTTTTGATAAAGTTAAAAAAAAATATGATTTTGAGAATTTTTTCAAAGATTTTTCTTGTTATTTGAGTGAGTGTGAAATTCTTCCATACCTGGATCTCTTGCAGATGCTAGGAATAGCATTTTTGTTTTTAATAATTTTTTTTCTGGATATTACTACAAATACCTTTTGTTCAATAAGCCTTACTTGACTGAGAAGGCAATCATCATTCAGCAGTATACTTTATGCTCACCATGTAAAAATCCCAAAATTTCACATCAAATTAAGACTATGGAAGAGTCCTTTTAAAAGATTAACTTGGTGTCATTGTATAAAGATATAGTATATACAATTTATAAACTAGTCTATGTCTCTCCATAACTTATTTTATCAAGGGGTCATTGATTTATGTTAAATAACTGCTTTACAAAAAATTTCTATAAAATGCAACCATATAGGGCAGGAGGAAGATGATCTAACTCTCAGGAGACTGTACAACAATATAGGTTCATTAATATAAATGTTTAACAAGTATTTATTTACTGTATGACAGAGACCAAGCACTAAGAAATACAGCAGATTCACAGCAAAGAAGGAAATAGACATTTTTAATCTTTATGACTTTTAAATAAGTAAGCAAAAATATGAAAATATGTTACATAATATAGAGAAAATGATAAAAAGATAGAAACTGATCAAAATAGGAGGAAAACAAGGGAGTGGGGGATATTTATACTTGAGTTTAGGGAAGTTCTCTCTGCATAAGAAATATCTACCCTGTGTCCTTAAAGATGTTAAAAAAAGAAAGAAAGAAAGAAAGAAAGAAAAGAAATTACAGTCCAGATAGAGAAAATAGAATGTGGAATGACCCTTCAGATAGACAAGAGCACTGTGTTTTTGAGGATGTGGGAAAAGGTCACTATAGCTGAAGCTGAGGGAGCAAAGAGGATATTGTGAGATTTGAGGCTGCAGAGGTGGGCAGGCAGGGCCATATCCTTGGGGTTTTGGAGCCTATGGTGAAAATGTATCTTTTATTCTATGTGCAATGAACTGTCTTCTCATTTCAGTAAATGGCACTCTATTTTTCCAGTTGTAGGGCTCTTGTATTTTTTTTTTTAACTTATGTATCCTGAATGCCAAAAATGGTATACAGGAAGTTTAATGAACTTTTTCAGACTACAAAAATGAATTTAAAATTTTGCTTTTGTACTGGAATTTTTACCCAAATTCATTCATTCATTTCTTTCTTTTCTCTCTCTCTCTCTCTCTCTTTCTTTCTTTCCCTGTACTTCTCACAACAATCTTGTTGTTGTTGTGTTGTTGATGTTTTTGGCCATTCTATTCAGTATTGTTTTAAAAGACTACATATAGCTCTTTGGTTGAAGGAGTTAAATTTGTGGTAGATATACATATGTTTAAATTCCAAATTTATCATGTAATTTGGGGCAATTAGCTCAAAATTTCTGAGCTTTAGTTTATCTATGAAATAGGAAATAATCTTTATCAGAGAAATTTTGTGATGAATTAATTAGAAAATATGTATGAAGTTGCTAATACCAAGAAAATATTCAATAAATAGAATGTGTTATCATTATTAACAGTAACATTTTTTACTTTGTGATATAATCATCCATGACAATCAATATTAAAACATGTCTCTTCCCAAGTGATTTCCTAAACATTCAACATTAAATTCATTTTTTTAGCTTAAAAAAAAAAAACACATACTTTAGAAATCTCTTCAAAATCTTAAGTTAAGCCTATTTGGAGAATGTTGCGTAAGTTACGTTGAATACATCTTGAAGTAGTTAGAAATGCTCTTAAAAACCAGGGGTTGTGACTTTGTAAAATCAAAAAACGTATCTAATATAACATATAGAAGCATGCTGATATTATTTGATCAGCTAAAGAACTGCAGAGAAATTTAATATTAAAAATATATTTTCTTTGATGCTATTTGATTTCTTTTCCTTTTTACTCCACAGGAATATTTTTTTTAAGTAAAATAACAAAATCCAAATTGTTGTAAGAGTTATATCATAGCTCATGTATATCCTTTTGTCAAATCCCTCTCTGTCACTTCACTATCTTTCACTTCACACGACTATATAGCTATTGTCTAACCACAATTTAAATAGAGAAATTCTAAAACTTGCTCTGTTAGATCTCAGTCATAATAAGTAATTATGAATTTAATTGGCACAGGGCATTTTCTTTGACTATCAACTGATTGTGCTCATTTAATTTTTACACAAAAGACTGGCAGTTTTGAGCCTTAGTTGTTTATGAAATCTCAAGAACCTCTTTAGTTCTAAAAGCCCTTTTCTCTTGGATAAGCCATAAAACCCATTCCAATTAAATATAACCTGTTTGCAGGGGGAGAATTCACTCACTGTCTCTCCTGCTGGAGGACGAGTTTTGCTGTTGACACAAAAAACAAGTTGCATAAATGTGGATGGATGGTTAAGAAGTTTCAAAGGACATAGAGATGAGTTAAGAAATGGGGGGAGGAGCACCTGGATGGCTCAGTGGGTTAAGCCTCTGCCTTCGGCTCAGGTCATGATCTCAGGATCCTGGGATTGAGCCCCACATTGGGCTCTCTGCTCAGTGGGAAACTTGCTTCCCCCCTCTCTCTGCCTGCCTCTCTGCCTACTTGTGATCTCTCTCTCTCTCTATGTCAAAGAAATAAATAAATAAAATCTTTAAAAAAATGGGAGGAATTACACACACACACAAAATAAATAAACCATAAATCAAGGTGCCCTCATTGCATCTCTAACTAGATAGACATCAAATTCTTCTTGACCGGGACGCCTGGGTGGCTCAGTTGGTTAAGCAGCTGCCTTCGGCTCAGGTCATGATCCCAGCGTCCTGGGATTGAGTCCCACATCGGGCTCCTTGCTTGGCAGGGATCCTGCTTCTCCCTCTCCCTTTGCCTGCCATTCTGTCTGCCTGTGCTTGCTCTCTCCCCCTCCCCTTCTCTAATAAATAAATAAATAAAATCTTTAAAAAAAAAAAAAAATTCTTCTTGACCCTCTATTAGGAATGAGAAGGCTGAGCTTCTTGACCCTTGACCACCTAAGGGAACTGTAGCTGTAGTTTCTTCAAGTTCAGCTATATTTTTTTTCCAAGTCACAGAGTTAATTTTATGATTAATGATCATATTAAGGACCTTTTAGTATTCCAATATTCCATTACAGCATGATAGTTTAAAGGGCTGAGAGACCTCTGTTTGGTGGTGGCCGTGCAATATTGGTTCAGATACTGCAGAGAGAATTTCTTTAGTCTCTGCTTTTTCACTAATTCCTCCCCTCTTTCACTTATGCCCCACCACCATCACTGGGACTCTCATCCCAGACTTCTCATTTGCATGTTAGCCAGTAAGTTTTACCAATTTTCTTGTCCCATTTTACCTCCCTTCCTTCAGTGAAGAGGATTTTGTTATTGTTGTTGTTAGCTTGGAAGGGGAATCTTCAAGTAGTTCTGTTGGTGGAGCAGAGAAACACCTGTAAAAAGACTACTTAAAAATGCACACACAGGAGAGTTAAATTTGGCAGAAAAAACATTTAAGCCAAATTGGTCCAGTTCTAAGAACCAAAAGACAAAGTGACTTAAAGACAAAATAAATAGCTGAATTATTAATGGTTAGTAATTTATATTAAAATTTTAAGGTACAGGGGCGCCTGGGTGGCTCAGTGGGTTAAGCCGCTGCCTTCGGCTCAGGTCATGATCTCACGGTCCTCGGATCGAGTCCCGCATCGGGCTCTCTGCTCAGCAGGGAGCCTGCTTCCTCCTCTCTCTCTCTGCCTGCCTCTCTGCCTACTTGTGATATCTGTCTGTCAAATAAATAAATAAAATCTTTAAAAAAAAATAAAATTTTAAGGTACATTACATATACATCGTAAATTAATTTCAAGTTCTTCATAATATGAGTAATGAGTTTGTATTTTTATTTCAACTATATTAAACATAGTTTCATTGTTTTTCCTATTGTGATTTCTTTCAAAACGAAATACTGGCACTTATAACAGTGTTTCAATATTATGCACAATATATGCTAAATCATTCATGTTGTAGTTTCATCACATATGACTTTTCATTAGATATATGTAAATTTGTCTTATTAGTTTTTAAGTTGTAAAGTCTTGTATAGATGTAATGTTTTCCTTCTATTCAGAAGTCTGGTTTCAGGGACACCTGGGTTGCTCAGTGGGTTAAAGCCTCTGCCTTCAGCTCAGGTCATGATCCCAGGGTCCTGGTATCGAGCCCCACATTGGGTTCTCTTCTCAGCGGGGAGCCTGCTTCCTCCTCTCTCTCTCCCTGCCTCTCTGCCTACTTGTGATCTCTGTCTGTCAGATAAATAAATAAAATCTTAAAAAAAAAAAAAAGAAGTCTGGTTTCAGGTATCTATCGTGAATGCAAATATTTAGATTAATTTGGACTGAAATGTAAACGTTTCCTTCTTTTAGGAATACTTGAACTTTAAATAAGGCCATTTCCAAAGGTCAAGGCTAACTATCTATACCAGTGACATCTTAAAAATTGTATTATATATGATTGGTCAAGAATTTTCAATGAGTGGAAACCTCTTCACTTTCCACTATGTTATATTCTGTAGGAGATATCTGCTACTGTGTTTATACTTAAAGATGATCTTTTACTTAATAAGAGTTAAAATGATATCTCACTAAAGATCATTATTGATACTCAATAAATTATTGTAATTAATTTTATTTCAGTCAATAGACACATGTTGCTTATTTTGGTGAAATCAGAAGCACAGTCCTTTGGATTCATTAATGCTAATCAAATCTGAACAAATGGTATTTATCTTAGAAGGATAGTTTTCAAATGAGGAAGAGCATTGTTCCTCGTTTTTGTTTTTAAGCAGCTAAAATGCTACCTTCTCGACCCTTCCAAAGCACTTACCATCCCAATGAATGTTTTCTCCAAATTTATGAAAAGCTATTTCTCATTAAAGAGGCTAATGGAAATTTAAAAAAAAAAAAAGAGGCTAATAGAAAGATCCACATTGACTTTACAATCACACAACTTCTGTTTGCCTGTGCTGTAGAATGAAAATGTACAACTGCTTTAAAAAAATGTACAACTGCTTTAAAAAAAAAAAATGAACTTGAAACCTGCAGAGGTTTATAAACAGATAGTTGGTGAATTGGCCTCAGGATAAAAGACTGTGAAAATGTTTTTAGGGACTTCTTTCCCAGAATAGTTACTTAAACGTTTACTTTCATCTGAGGTGCAGCTGGTCATAACAAAGGCAATTGCAGCCAAGCCTCTGGGGTTCCCTGTCTCTGTCGTCACAATTTGCACCCTGCTGAATAAAATATCAATGCACTGAACCATGTCAGGGCAATGAGCATAATGATAGGGACTCAGTGGTATAAATGAGGTTAATAACTTGTGAGAAAGCAGAGCTTTGTTCCTAGATCCTCACATCTTCTCTGCACAGTGTAGTTCTTTAGAAATATTGCCTGTCCGTGGAGAGCTAATGGCTCTCGTCATAAAGCTAATACACTGTGCTTCAGTAGTCTTGGAACTCATTTCTGAAGTCACACTAATCTGCCTTTCCTCTGCTATGTTTTGTTTTTGCTCCTGAAAGGTTTTCTTATTCTCCAAGACTTCAAGCTGAGCGTAAAGCTTTTCTGCTTCTTCTTATGCCATTTCTAATCATGGATGACACTTTTGTTTTCAGAGGCTTTTGTGTGTGTGTCTGTGTGTGTGTGTATGTGTGATTTCAAATTTTTAATACACAAGGAAGCATTTGTGAAGGAAATAAACAAAATTTTGAATATATCACAGCCCTGCTTTGGGACCACTGCTTTAGTCATCCACATGCACTCTTCCTTTTCTTCTTCTCCCTCACTCTTTTGCTACCTCTCTGCATCTCAGGGGAAGCTTGCTATCTACTGCTCTTGCTTGCTCCTTGCATTCGGTCTCTCTTACAAACCATTTTGAGGATATTGAATCTCACAATAAACTAAGAAAACCATATACGGTGTATATATACATTGTATATGAAAAAACAAAGAATGAGCAAAAGAAATCAAAACCACTTACCAGGACATATTGGTACAGAAAACAATCACATGGATCCAGTTGTCTTTAGGTAGGTAGTCCCTGGAAACATACACACACACACACACACACACACACACACACATATGTATAGGTATATGTACATACACATAAACATATATGTATATGTACATATACATATGCACACATATATGTATATGTGTATATACATATAAATACATATACATATATACATACACATGTATTATAGGTATATGTACATATACATATTATAAGCATATATGTATATGTATGGATCCTTGTGACAACTGGACAACTGGATCCATGTGATTGTTTTCTGTACCAATATGTCCTGGTAAGTGGTTTTGATTTCTTTTGCTCATTCTTTGTTTTTTCCCCCCTTACTCCCACACTCTGAAGATCTGAAAGAGTATAGGGAATGAAACGAAATAAACAATCCTAAAGGGAAACCAGATCATAAAGGATGAGAAGAAATTTACTTCTAACATTCATCACATTGACTGAAACATGATTAGCCATGGGTTTTTACCCTTTCCTTTTGGTATGCCTTTTCCTTTTCAGTATTTTATCTCTTAAAATACTCATAGAAATACTACTGTGGTAGTTAAAAGGTTACATGGTGCCAGGCACTGCTTTCGTACGTACTAATTCCTGCAAGGTAGGTGGAATTATCAGCCTTATTTATTTATTTATACAAAAGAGAGCAGTCAAACATGGTTGACCCTTGAACAACAAAGGTTTTTGAAGTACACATATCCACTTATATGCAGATATTTTTATAAATACCACATAGTGCTGTAAATGTATTTTTCTTATGATTTCACATTTTCTTTTCTCTATGTTACATTATTATAAAATAGAGTACATAGGGGCGCCTGGGTGGCTCAGTGGGTTAAAGCCTTTGCCTTCGGCTCAGGTCACGATCCCAGGGTCCTGGGATAGAGCCCCATATTGGGCTCTCTGCTAAGCAGGGAGCCTGTTAAGTTCCTCTCTCTCTCTTTCTCTCTCTGCCTGCCTCTCTACCTACTTGTGATCTCTCTCTCTGTTAAAAAAATAAATAAAATCTTTAAAAAATTAAAAAAATAAAATAGAGTATATAGCACATATATGACACACAAGATATGTATTAATCAACTGTGCATGTTATCGATAAGAGTTCTGGTCAACAGGAGATTATTAGTAGTTAAGTTTTGGGGGAGTCAAAAGATATATGTGGGTTTTTGGCTACATGTGTACTTGGTGCTCTTAATTCCTATGTTGTTCAAGGGTCAACTATAATCTTCTCCAAAGTGGTTTAATTATCTCTACAAGGAGATTAAATGATTTTCTCAAGATCATCAGGGGACAAGTGGCAGACCTGGGCTGTGCACAAGGCAATCTAACTCTAGAGATCATGTTCCTAACCACCACACTATACATAGTACAATAGGTTTATGTTGAATTTAGGAGAAAAAGAACATCAATAAATGATCAGCTGGATCTACTTAATGGAATTTATGATGGTGTGCATAATTTGCTTCTTAAGGCTTGGCTTTTTTTTTTTTTTTTGTAAAATGGGACTAATAAATTGTTAGAATTGTGATTTATTAAGGATTAAAATATACAGTTCCTGACTGTCTTATAGAAAAACAGTATGAATAGGGATTAGATGGTATGGATGGCTATGGTATGGTATGGAGCTTGGAAAGAGTAAAACCAGTTCTTTAATAACACTTTTTTCCTATGTCCATATCTTCCATGCCCAATAAAATTATTCTTTCCAGCCATCTCCATTTTGTCCTTTCACCCAATGTCTGTTCTGCGTTTGGGATTCATTGATTTGATATGCTATCATTCCCCATGGTACTGAAACTTTCTCCTATATTCTAATGGCTGTACCATTTTATATTCCTCTCAACAGTATACAACGGCTCCAACTATCTGCAAGGATTTTTCTGGATCCATGTCAACACTTGTTAATTATTTTTTCTTATCCTTTTTTTTTAA
Organism: Neogale vison; assembly: GCF_020171115.1. NCBI lineage: Eukaryota > Metazoa > Chordata > Mammalia > Carnivora > Mustelidae > Neogale > Neogale vison. The sequence goes on along the minus strand of NC_058101.1, from coordinate 20,778,119 downwards.
ATCTAATAGTCATCCCAGAAGGTATGAAGTGATACCTTATTACAGTTTTGATTTGCATCTTCCTGATGATATAACTGCTGACCTTTTGTATACCTTCTTCAAAGAAATGTTTATAAATGTTTATAAAGTCCTTAGCCCATTTTTAAATCAAGTTATTCATTTTCTTTTCTTTTCTTTTCTTTTTTCTTTTTTCTTTTTTTTTTTTTTTGCTACTGACTTGTAGGAGTTCCTTAAACTTTTTCAATATTAATCCCTTATCAAATAAATGTTTTACAGATATATTCTCCCATTTTGTATGTTGCCTTTTCACTCTGTCAATTTTTTCCTTGACTGTGTGAAAGTTTCACTTTCTAGGTTTTTTTTTTTAAAAGATTTTATTTAATTATTTGACAGAGAGAGAGAGAGATCACAAGCAGGCACAGAGTCAGGCAGAGAGAAAGGGGGAAGCAGGCTCCCTGCTGAACAGAGAGCCTGACGTGGGGCTCGATCCCAGGACCCAGAGATCATGACCTGAGCCAAAGGCACCGCTTAATCCACTGAGCCACCCAAGCGCTCCTCACTTTCTAGTTTTTTGTTGCTTATGTTTTTGCTGTCATACCCAAGAAATAACTGCCAAAACCAATGTTATGCCATTTTTCCCCTGTATTTTTCTTCTAGGAGCTTTACAGTTTTAGCCCCTAATTTTAAGTCTTTAATCCATTTCAAATTGACTTTTGTGGTATAAGACTCTATTTCATTCTTATGTATGTGGATAATCAATTTAACTACCATCAGTTATTGAGGGTACTGTCCTTACTTTATTGTGTATTCATGGCATCCTTCTCCAAGATCAATTGACTCTAAATATATGGACTTATTTCTGGACTCTCTATTGTGTGCCACTGGTCTATGTATCTGTTTCATGCCAGTATCATACCATCTGAATTACTATACTTTTATAATATATTTTAATTCAGGAACTGTGATGCCTTCAAGTTTACTTTTCTTTCTCAAGATTGCTTTGACTATTTGGGACCTTTTGTTCTTCCATTTGAGTTTTAGGATTTTTTTTTTTTTTTTTAATAAAAAATGTCACTGGGTTTTGATACCAACTGCATGGAATACGTAGATTACTTTAGGTAGTAGGGACATTTTAGCAAAATAAATTCTAATTAATGAACATAGAAAGTCTTTGTGTCTTTTTTAATTTCTTTAATCAATGTTTTATAGTTTTTAGGTTGTTTGCCTTTCACTTCCTAGGTTAAGTTTATTATAAATATGTTACTCTTTTTGATGTTATTATAGATAGAACTGTTTCATGAATTTCCTTTTCAGATAGTTCATTGTTAGAATATGGAACTCAGCTGATCTTTATATGTTGGTTTTATATCCTGCCACTTTATTAATTTTATCTGTCATAGTAGGTTTTGTGTGTGAGTGTATGTGTGTGTAATCTTTAGAGTTTTCTACATATAAGATCATGTCATCTGCAAAAAGAGATAATTTTACTTCTTCCCTTCTGATATGGATGTCTTTTATTTCTTTCACTTGCCTAATTCCTCTGTCAAGAATTTCAATACTGTGTTGAATAGAAAGGGTGAGAGTGGGCACCACTGTTTTGTTTCTAATCTTAGAGGAAGAGCTTACCATTGAGTATGATATTAGCTGTGGACTTGTCATTTATGGCCTTTATTATGTTAAGGTAAATTTATTTTATACCTGGTTTATTGAAAGTTTTTAATCATAAAAGAGTGTTGAATTTTGTCAAATTTTTTTCTCCTCAAAAAATTAATGCTAAAACTACTATATTATCTATTGATCCCACTTCTGGGTATATATTTAAAAGCATTGAAGTCAAGATCCCAAAGAGATATCTGCACTCCTATGTTAATGGTAACATTATTCATAATAGCCAAGATATGAAAACAATATAAATACCCATCAATGAATGGATAAAGAAAATGTGGTATATATGTAAAATGGTTTATTACTATTCAGACTTAAAAAAGAAAGAAATCCTGTCATATGGGATAACATGACTGAATCTGTTGGGCATTATGCTAAATGAAATATGCTGGTCACAGAAAGACAAATACTGCATGAGTCTACTGGTATGAGGCATTTAAAATAGTCCAGCTTACAGAAATAGACTGTAAGGGAGGGGAAATGGGGAGAGCCTATTCCATGAATACAAAGATTCTGTAATAAATTCTAGGGATTGGGCGCCTGGGTAGTGAAGTCAGTGTCTGACTCTTGGTTTCTGCTCAGGTAGTGAACTCAGGGTCATGGGATCAAGCATTGCATCAGGCTCCACACTCAGCAGAGTCTGCTTGAGATTCTCTCTCCCTCTCCCTCTATCCTTACCCCTATGCACGTGTTCTCTCTCTCTCTCTCTCTCTAATATAAATAAATAAATCTTAACAAACATGTCTAGGCGTGTACTATACAAGCTGTGCCTATAGTTGAAAATATTGTATTGTGTACTTAAAATTTTTAAGAGAATAAATAACAATTGTTTTTACCACAATAAGAGAAAAAGAAAGTTGCCACTATATATCTACTCCCCCGGACAGCTTGCTTTCTTTCATAAGCAAGTTTCTCAAGTTAATCTAAGTATTAAAAATTTGCTTAAAGTGAGGGATATGAAGGGCTACAGCACTTCCTGGATAAATATAAATTTTAATAGAATTTAATGATAATGTCATTGATATCTGGTTCCATGATATAGAAGTAAGAACTTCTGACCTGGCAAGGAAGACACACTGAGGCAGAAAAAATTACCATACTTCTCACTGAACATTTATTAATTGTCTCTTTACTTGCCTCTATGAAATGCTCAGTACTGAACACCAGAAACACTGAAATTGAGTGTTAAGGGAATAAACTGATTAATATGTGATGTTCCTATCTTAAAGAACTTTTAGAAATGTAGCTCAATGTATAAACAAAAAGACCAAGCATTTAGGAAGTAACTACTCTCTTAACGTTCTCTTTGCAAAAGGCCATTTTCATGTTCAACTATTTATTTATTATTGATTGATTGATTGATTTTGCAGATTTTATGTATTTATTTGAGAGAGAGAGAGACAAAGTGAGAGAGAGCATGGGAGGGGAGAAGGTCAGAGGGAGAAACAAACTCTGCATGGAGCTGGGAGCCCTATGCGGGACTAGATCTGGGGACTCCAGGATCATGACCTGAGCACAAGGCAGTCACCCCAGCCAACTGAACCACCTAGGCACCCCTATTTATTTATTTTTGAAGATTTTACTTATTTATTTGAGAGAGAGAGCATGAGCAGGGGAAGAGACAGAGCGGGGAGGCAGAGGGAGAAACAGGCTCCCAGCTGAGCAGAGAACCCCATGTGGGGCTTGATTCCAGTACCCATGGATCATGACCTGAGCTGAAGACAGACACTTAACCAACTGGGCCACCCAGGCACCCCTCTCTTTAAGTTTTATAATTCAGGATCATCAATATGTTTCTCATTTCTCTTTATTGTTTTTCCCATTACGGTCCCATATGGAGTTTTAAAAATGAAGGGGAAATAAAAAAGTATGTTCTGGATCAGTTTGTTAGATACCAGACTGATTAAACATTTCCTGCTTCTCCCCAGACTATAGAGAATCCCTGTGTAAATTAAGTGTATTCCTAATAATACTTTGAGATTCACTTAGAAGCAAGAATTTCCTGGGCGCCTGGGTGGCTCAGTGGGTTGGGCCGCTGCCTTCAGCTCAGGTCATGATCTCAGGGTCCTGGGATCGAGGCCCGCATCGGGCTCTCTGCTCAGCAGGGAGCCTGCCTCCTCCTCTCTCTCTGCCTGCCTCTCAGCCTGCTTGTGATCTCTCTCTGTCAAATAAATAAATAAAATCTTTAAAAAAAAAAAGAAGCAAGAATTTCCTCACCTGGATTTATTTCATTCTCTTTGTTTCATTTGCACTTTTAGAATCCTTAGATTGTATAGTAATTGTTATTCACATTGTGACTTTGTTTTTATTAGTGCAATTGAGAAAATGTAACTGGAATATTTAATAAGAATTTACTTGGCTTCCCCAACAATGTTTAGTTTGAGGGGGCAATATATAGTCTGAAATAATTCAAATCCAAAAGGTGCTTACAACCTCATTGAGACGGGGCAAGCTCGAATCACAAGATAATATACTAAACAATATATAACAGAATAGTCCAAACTACCAAACCCAACATGCTCTCAATAATTTCTGTGGAAACATGTCTGTCATTGCAGCAGTGATGAAGAATAGGGGAATATTCTATGAGTTCCTAAAACATTGGGAAAATTTTAAAAACTTTCTTCATAAAGTATCATGCCAGGCGTGGGTTATCTGGAGAGAAATAAGTCAACATTCCTCATTTGATGGGTTCACTGTGAAGCAAGCTTCACTGACAGAAGCAAGGACGACAGACTGACAAACAGAAAACACTTGCTCATAGTAAGTACGGTAGTAAATATACACTTGCAGGCTGGGAACAGAGAGGAAAAAAAAAAAAATACCAGCATTCCTGCTGTTAGTCGGTCAGAACATCCTCAGGAAGATAACTGCATCATAGACACAGGTACCAACTTGAGCAAAAGCACAGAGATGAATTGTAAAGTTTCCTTTGAGCTGCATACAAATTCCTGTAACTGGAGTAGAAGTACAAGACTAGTATGACAAAAGATAACACTGGGAATATAAAAGGGGAGAAATTATGCAGAGAATTATTATGTTGTTAGTTCCACATCCTATCAAATCAGACCTTGTACATAAGAGCAGGTCAAGTAAGAGACTCCCTAAATCAGTGATACTCATAGAAAGAAATATTGCTGGTCATTTTTTATCACTTTTATAAACTATGGAAATAACACAATATTTTCCCAACGTGATCTCTCAGAAAACACTATGTCTTTAGTTGCTAGGTGCATTAAAATCTGTACTTTCCTACCTACTTCCCTTGATTAATGTAGGAAGAAGGAAGGCATAAGAAGGAAATGGAGCCACCCTTAAGAATCTGGTCATATCACTTTGAGCTTTCATCAAATGATGAAAGTTCTTGAGTGTTGAGATTGACTTCCAGTGAATAATGAAAGTTTAGAAGAAATCTCTTACATCAGAGCTGCAAATTAGAAAAATGCTGTGGCTTGAGTTAATGCTCAAACATTTGTTAATTGCTGCATAATTATGGATAGTGTCAGAACAAATATTTATCATATTTTGGATGACTAATTAAACCCTAATTTTATTTTTGATATAAACCAAAATATTTCCTTTTGTACTTTTTCATACTTTAGATTTCTCAGATTTGGTTATATTTGGAAATTGGTCTCTCTATATCAGTGGCTTGTTACTAAATACAATTTTATAATATGCATTACAAAGTTTACAGTGTTATTGGTTAAACATTTAAAGGCAAATGCAAAACTCATATCCATTTTATTTGGTCAGCAGATGGCAGTGTTTCTGAATTGGTGAGTACAACTTCCTGTTAACTATCATATTTGAAGTTTTGGTTTTGAAATATAATTTTTTTTAATACAGATTTCTTATACTCAGAATCCTGATACTGTAAGGTTGTAGTGGGGAATGTGCTAATATTTTTGGAAAGATTAAACACACTGAATTGGGGAAGCACTTCCCTAGTGATTTGATCCATACTCGTAATCTTTCCTTCCCCTTCTCTTTCTTCACCTGCTTCTTTCCCTCTCTCCCTCCTTCCTTCATTCCTTTCTTCCTATTTCGCTTTATTCCTTCTTCACTTTCTCATTCTCTATGTGTATCCATGGCCTTCTTTCTTTCTACTTTCCTGTTGAAAATCAATCTTAAAAAAAAAAAATATTTGGCAAGTTAAAGGTGAGTGTAAGTGAAAAACACTTACTTAAGAGCCTTGCAAAGGAGAGAGATTTTAGTAGAAGTCACCCATGGGAGTGTGTATTAAAAAAAGATTTAACTCTGAGAATAATGCTTTTAAAGTTAGACTAATTGATACAGTTTGCTGACTTACTTTAATAGTCTAAATAATCTCACTTTTAGTGTGTAAAAAATAGAGTATTTTTGAAATTCATAAGGTAATTCTAACTTTTTTTTTGGTAATTCTAACTTTTGATGTATAAAACATTTAAGGTTTTGAAGATACTTAGATTATCTATTTTTTTAAGAGTCAGGGAATGGATTTACAGAGCATGAGAAATAATTTTGAGCTTTTTGGAAAGTATTTATTTTCCTCATGTCAAAATATATTATTTGTATGTCTAAAAGAAAATCTATTTTATTTTATTTTTTTTTATTTTTTTTTAAAGATTTTATTTATTTATTTGAGAGAGAGAGACAGTGAGAGAGAGCATGAGCGAGGAGAAGGTCAGAGAGCGAAGCAGATTCCCCATGGAGCTGGGAGCCCGATGTGGGACTCGATCCCGGGACTCCAGGATCACGCCCTGAGCCAAAGGCAGTCGTCCAACCAACTGCGCCACCCAGGCGTCCCAAAGAAAATCTATTTTAAAGGAAACTTTTTTACTTAGGATTCTGTAGGACCTGCTTTACAGCAAAGACTTCCTGTACTATTGAATAGTTGAATTTGTCAAAGGCATTTCATAGCTAATAGCTAAATATTGGCTAATGTTTGAAGCAAGAAAAATGATGAGCTCTTTAATAAATAAAGCCCCTATTTTCATTCTGGAATCTTACTGTTCTATATGAGGCAAGGAGCATATCTTAATTAAGACCATTAATAGCTATTGATCCATTAAATTTCCTTGGGATTTTTAAAGTATATTTAACTTTTAACACTTGTGTGCTTCTTATTAAGAAGCTAACTAAACTCGGGGAACACGTTTTCTTATATATAATGTAGCAGGTTATAAATCCTCACTGTCCTTATACAGAAGTTGTTGCCAATATTGGAGATTTCCTATAACCTACAAACAGGGCATTCAAGCATGAAAGCTTCAGTTATGTTTGAAGGAAAGTAACATTGCGTCTGAGTCAAGACTTAGCCTACTGTGTCTTGAATATTCCTATAAGTAAACTTTCTCTGAAGTACCCAAGGAGGCTCCCCAAAGACACATCTGGGCATGTTCCAAGTTTGTGGGGATTCTGACCTAGGGGTTTAGGGAAAACCTAAGCAAACCACAAATACCTGAGCACAAAGACATAGAGGTTCCTATAAAATTTTAAATTTAATCCAAAGCTTATTATTGTTGTTTTTGTTCAAATTTCAACTCCAAAATGTGACATATTTCTAATTTAAGTGTGTGCACTAATGATCTCTAACACTTGTTGAACACTAGTCTATATCAGGGACTCTAAGCACTAAATGTGCTTTCATTATCTTTATAGTATAGCAGGAGAAATTTAGGAAACTCATACAGTCAGATATTGGTATATTCTTTAGGGAATAGGGACACATTGATTGCAAGTTTTAAAAAAAAATGTCCAACTAACTGGCAACACAGGACATACAAGAAGGTATGATAGCATGATTAAAGATATAGATGATATAAATATCTATAGATGATATAGATATCTATATGATATAGAGAGGTACCTCTGAGGCACTATAGATGAATCTTGGTGAAGAGAGAGCACCGGGCCTCTTGAGTGGTACAAATACTGGGAGATAATTCAAATCTAAACAATAGCAGTAGTAAGAATATTGATAATTAAGGGCAGATACAGGGGATATCTAAAATTGAGCTTAACATAATTCATTTATTTTTTTTTTTTTGAGAGCAAAAGAAATGGATTTCACTTACCTCTATAATAAACTCTCTGAAGTTCTCTTCTGTTTACTTTGCCTTCTACTCAAAGTGTAGTCAGGAAAGTCAATAAATATAAATATATTGACATGCACCTACTTTTACACCTGAAAAATTTATTGTGAATTTTTTCCCAAGATAGAACTATAATTAACATGTGTAATTGATTTAATTTAAAATGGATAACATTGTTTGCCACCCTTGTGCCTCTCTACAGGCACAAAATCAAAATCTATGAAGGCAGGCATACATTGGAAGAATAGACTGGAAGAATAAAGCTATCACCATTTTTTTCTCTGACTCTTAGGAAAAATAATGAGAAAGGCAATGTTAATGTTTTGGGAATAAGAGATAATTCACATTAAAATAATAAAAACTGAAGTAATTTCTAAAAATAAGAATGCATGAGGGGCGCCTGGGTGGCTCAGTGGGTTAATGCCTCTGCCTTCAGCTCAGGTCATGATCCCAGGGTCCTGGGATCGAGCCCCACATGGGGCTTTCTGCCCAGCAGGGAGCCTGCTTCCTCCTCTCTCTCTGCTTGCCCCTCTGCCTACTTGTGATCTCTGTCTGTCAAATAAATAAGTAAAATATTTTTTAAAAAGAATGCATAATAAGGTAAGGAAAAAAGATAAAGAGCAGATCATATATACACAAACTATATATCCATATGAAACAAAAAAGAAAATTGCATGATATATATGTATGTGTGTATATCTCTCTCTCTCTCTATATATATGCACACTCATACACCTATATACCTACATCCTGATACATTATTCTTGACTATATTCCTCATGCTGTACCTTTTATCCCTGTGACTTATTTAATCCATAACTAGAATCCTGAATCTCCCATTCCCCTTCACTCATTTTGCCAGTTCCTCTGTCACTTACCAGTTTGTTTTCTGTATTTATGGATCTTGCTCTGTGTTGTCTGTTTGTTGTTTGTTTGTTTGTTTGTTTTATTTTTAGATTCCATATATAAATGGAATCAAATTGTATTTGTCCTTTTTTGTCAGACTTACTACATTTACCATAATAGCTTCTACGCCCATCTGTGTTGTTGCAAATGGACAGATCTCATTCCTTTTTATAGCTGACTATATTCCCTTGTGTATTTCTGAGTAATATTCCATTGTGAATATTCTACGTCTTCTTTATCTATTCATCTGTCAATGGACACTTGAGTTGCCTCTGAAATTTGGCTGTTGTAAATAACGCTGTAATAAACATGGGGATGCTTATATCTTTTCAAATCAGTCTTTTCATCTTCTTTGAGCAAATACCCTGTCGTGAAATTACCAGTGCTATTTTTAATTTTGTGAAGAACCTCCATACTATTTTCCAGAGTGATTGCATCAATTTGTATTCTCAGTAGAAATGCACAGGGGTTCCTTTTCTCCACATCCTTGCCAACACCTGTTTTTTCTTGTCTTTCTGAGCCTAGCAATTCTAGCCTCAAATGGTGTGAGATGATATCTCATTGTAGTTTTGATTCATATTTCCTTGATGTTTAGTGATGTGCATCTCTTCATGTGTCTGTTGGCCATCTGTATGTCTCCTTCAGAAAAAAAGTATATTCAGATCCTCTACCTAGCTTTTAATTGGGTTATTTGGGTTTGGGTTTTCTTGGATTTAAGTTGTATAATTTCTTTATATATTTTGGATGTTCTTAAATATGTCATTTGAGAATATCTTCTCCCATTCCCAATAGTATAGTCCCAATCGTTTATTTTTGCTTTTGTTTCCCTTGCCTGAAGAGACAGACATACCTAGAATAATATTACTAAGACTGACATCAAAAAAATAACTGCCTATTTTTTTTTTCTAGGAGTTTTATGGCTTCATGTCTCACATTTAGGTCTTTAATTCATTTTGAGGGTATTTTTGTGTATGGTGTAAGAAAGTGGTCCAATGCCATGTAGCTGTCCAGTTTTCCCAGGTCTGTTTGTTGAAAAGACGGTCTTTTCCCTCACTGCATATTCTTGTCTCCTTTGTTGTAGGTTAATTGGCCATATAAGTGTGGGTTTCGTTCTGACCTCTCTATTCTGTTCCATTGATCTATGTGTCTGTTTTTGTGACAGTAACATACTATTTTGATTACTATAGCTTTGTAGTGCATCTTGAAATCTGGGATTGTGATACAATCAGCTTTGTTATTCTTTCTCAAAACTGCTTTGGCTATTTGGGGTCTTTTGTCATTTCATAAAATTTGTTTGTATTATTTGTTCTAGTTCTGTGACAAATGCTGCATGATATTTTTCTTAATGATAAAAAGATAGGTTTAAAATCAGAACAGCCATTCTATGGCCTATTATATGCCCAGGCTTATCCTTCTCTTTAACTTAATGTCCCATCAGTCTTTTACACTACCCTTCTACACAGCCATATCAGAGCATTCAGTTAAGTTGGAGATTTGGGGCAAGAGACCCAGGGAACGAAAAAGATTTCTTTCTGTGCCAACTAAGGAATTTATTCTAAGGAAATTATATTTTATAAGAAGGCAGAACATTAGCACTATTGGAATATGTATTTCTCATATACAAAAAAAAAGGGGGAATATAGGCAGGAGGATCAAAAGATGATATACTGAATTCTTGTTGTGTACTGGATACTTTACATTTCTTCTTTCCATGGCCTTATAAGTATCCTCCTTATACAGGTGAGAAAATTGAAGATGAAAGAAGTTAAGTAACAGGCACAAGGTCAAATTCTGTTCTGCCTTCAGACCCCACATTTTTAATTACTTTATTGTCACATTTGATATTTCACTCCTGATAGGTGCTAAATCAAAATATTTCATATTTAATGTTTAGGGTTTATTTTCTAAAAGCAATATTTTTTATTATGAAAGTTATGACATCATGAAAATATCTAAAGATCTGTCTGTATAATTCAGGGTGATTACAAGAGGAAAAAATTGAAATACTATCATTGTAGAAGACAGTTCATTCTCTACCTGCATCTGTGTTTTGCTTGTGTGCAGCCTTTTTTTTTTTAATAATGTTATATGTTTATGAAAAACTTAAAATGCAGATAAATTCCCAGATGATCATTGATATTTGCAAGTCTCTAGATATTCATTCTACTTTGAATGGTAGAAAGATAATTAGTTTTGAAAATATAAATGGCAGACTGAAAATTAGTATACTGTATATATTATAGGCCAAATGAGAATAACTGTCCACTGTTTTCTGACTGATCTGGCTCTACTTGGGACATAGATAAGGCCTGCATATATGCAGACTAAATAATAATTCGAAATTTAGATGATTTTCAAAAATCTTTCTTGAGGGCACCTGGGTGGCTCAGTGGGTTGGGCCTCTGCCTTCCGCTCAGGTCATGATCTCAAGGTCCTGGGATGGAGTTCCCCATTGGGCTCTCTGCTTGGCGGGGAGCCTACTTCCTCCTCCCTCTCTCTGCCTGCCCCTCTGCCTACTTGTGATTTCTCTCTGTCAAATAAAATCTTTAAAAAGACGCCTGGGTGGCTCAGTTGGTTAAGCAGCTGCCTTCGGCTCAGGTCATAATCCCAGGGTCCTGGGATCGAGTCCCACATCAGGCTCCTTGCTCGGCAGGGAGCCTGCTTCTCCCTCTGCCTCTGCCTGCCTTTCTGTCTGCCTGTGCTCGCTCTCTTTTCCTCTCTCTCTGACAAATAAATAAATAAAATCTTAAAAAAAAAAAGATCTTTCTTGAGAATTAAAAATTTTAGTTAAAAATGAAGAAATTTTATTTTAGAATAAAATCAATGTAAATGGCTTTTATTTATAAAAATATATTTTGGAATGATTTTCAAATGGCATAAAAATTGCAGAATAGTTGTGCTTATAAAAATGTGGTAATGGAGCTTTCATATGCCTTTCACCCAGATTACTTGGTTGATCCTACTTTACCACACTTATTCAATCACCATTTTTACTCACTGCATATAAATGTCAAGAATTATGAAGGTTCTGAGATTTTATCCAGCTTACAAGCAAACAAGTTACCTTGCCATAGCCTCATAGACTGGCAGATGTCAAGAGACCTGGGTCAGAGAGTTTATTATAACTCCTTAAAACTTTATTACTCAAGACATAACAGGTTGCCCCCATTGGTTCCTCTTGCCCCATACAATGGGGATGGTAACAAGGATGATGAGAAGAAAGACCCAGATGGATGATTACACACACAGTGGGTCTTTATTAAACTGAGTAATTGCAAACTTTGAAATATTTTCATTTTATAAGAAGACTGCAACCTTAACCTGTTCAACTTTTACAGAGGAGAGACACATTAACTCTGCTATCCTACTCATAAAATAAACCTCTCTGCCCAGCAGAAGGAGACATTAGCTCTATCTTCCACAGCTCTTTGTTCTAGAAACAGCCTTGCAAAGACAGGATGGGATAAAATCTTTCTCAAGGTATATATAAATGCAAAGACCCATGGAGAATTACTGGTGGGCACCTGTTATCATCTTCCCTTTTGATCCATTGAAAATTGTTCCAAACATGATGCTTCTTCAGTCTTTAATACTACAGCTTATATTGTTCAAAACAAAGACATTAATTTACACCAGAAAAAAAGTTATGCAAATCTGAAAATTGAAATAAATATACTCTTATCAAGCAATTTACCGATCCCATTCAAATTTTGCTAACAGGGTAACAATATTTCTTTTTCTTTTCTTCTCCAAATCTAATCTAGGGTCCCATGTTGCATTTTCATGTCTCTGCATTGTTCTTCAGGCTGGAATATTTCCCCAGTCTTGCAGTCTTTCATGACCCAGACTCTTTTAAAGGATTTAAGGCCTTCTATCTGCAGGATTTCCCTTAATCTGGTTCTGTAGAATGTTGCCTCATATGTACAGTCAGTTCATGACTTTTTGGGAGGAATACTGTAAAAGGATGCTGTGGCTTTCTAAGCATCTCCACATCATGGGAACAGAACATCTTATCTTCCACTGAAGCTGGACCTCTCTGATTAGCTGGCCAAGTTGCAAAATTATCCCTAAAATTTTTCTACTGAAAAGTCATGGTTTTAACTCGAGCGACTTCTAAATGTTTGAGGATAAATTACGGTGAGTCTGCCTTAATATGCTATCATCAAATTTCTACCTCCCAGCTCTATAATAGTGATGCACCCTGCCTGAATCAACATCCACTATAATAGGTTATTTTTCTATTTCTCTCATTCTTCCTATATGTATTTTGGCTCTAGCATAAGGATCATATTTTTATTTATTTGTATTTCGATGAGATCATGAATTATAATTTTATCCAATGTGATGGAAGTCATTACATTACTACTGACACATATTATGTTCAAATTTCCCTAGATTTGGTAAGTAGGAACCTCTTCAAACTTACTTTTTTGGGGGCTTTCTTTTGACATCTCTATACTTCTTTGAGAACTTTAATTTTTATCATGAGCATGTGTTCCAGTTTCATCTTGTACTTTTCCTTCTTGAAATTAACCATTCGGTCATTTCTTGAAGGACCTTGGTTCTTTTTAGCAAAAGACGTTATTTAGAAGATCTATGCATTTAGTGTTCTTGTTGCTACAGAGGTATCATAGAACCCAGGCCCTCTAGATTTCAAAGCTAACTACATAGATGCATACATATTATATATGCATACATACATACATACATACATTGATTTCTGTATGTAAATCTGTAGAGATCTCTTCACAACAATACAATCAAGTCCAATCCAAGATTTTGTCCCCTTTTACCTTTGTAAATCTTTTCTTTGATAGTGACATCCTGGCTTCTAATATTTTAGTATATTTACTTAGTTGCTTATTCTCCTAGACACACCAATCTCCCGACTGTTTTACTCCCTCTGGGCCAGGCTGCTCTCTCCTCGACTCCACGGCCTGCTCAGCCCCAGTCCCACATCAACTCCTTGGCACTCCACTTTTTCAGCCTCACCATGCCATTGGCTGAATTGCAGTCTCCTTCTCCATACTGTCTACGTGGCCTCTTCAAGGGAAAAAAAAAGGTGGAAGAAAAAGAGAAATTTTCTTTTGATTGTTATTTTGCAAATAATCTTTATTTTTTAAACACATAACTAGGTTAAATTTTGTACTTAGATAAATGACATTTTGCAAAATACCTTAGAATCAATAAAACTGAGTGGGGGAGATATCATGACACCCTCCCTTGCCGAGAATTATTTTAATATCACTGTATGCAGATTATAATATTAAGACATCATTTTTTTGAACTGTGGCTGATGCCCTGCAATTTCAGTCTTCCAGTTTTGTTACGTTAGAGATGACATTCTACTAAATCAATGAAGTGCTGTTCAGTATAGTCCCAGTGGTATGGAGTTTCTGAGAAAAAGCAGAAACCAGTGACTTATCAGTAATAGTGTCTTTGAACCATGACAGGCCATCATATACCTTCAGCAGAACTGGGACAGTTGAGTCCCAAGAGTTGCAGATAAAACTCTGAGTAACTTAGATGCTATAAAAAAGGGAAATGTTGGAAGTGCCTTGCTATCTCTCCAGGATTCCAATATGATTTTCTAAGATATGTACATGAAAAAGGAAGACTGAATCACTTCTGAAATGAATGTGAATCTTTTATCACACTTAATTCAACTTGAATTGAAGCCTTAAAAAAGAAGGTGCTCATAGAACACTAGTATTTATAAGTGTTAATAGAGCACTAGTAAAATCCTTTGTGATTTAAATAATCTCTGGGGTCATTTCCTATGTTTAATGCCATCCTTACATATTCTATTTCATGCTCTCCCTAGTATTTGTTTACATAAATTAACACATATCCAGGAGAGACGGGGATACAAGCTAATTATTATTCTGTATGTAATGGCCCTTAATAATTTTCATGAGAATTTTCTTTATCTGTCAAACTTTGGTTCTTTCTGTGTAGTAAAATTATATCAACTACTGATGTCTACCATTAATTTTTTAGTTATAGTTTACTCCAACAAATGAACTAAAGGCTGCATCCTATTGAAGACTGAGTCCCTCTGTTTGATCAAAAAAACACACAAGCAGGAAAAATAAAACATGAATACTAGAATTAATAAATTAGAGGTGTAGAGAATGTTTCTGAACCATCAAATGTTTAGGAACATATATTGATCTAAAGGTAAAATAACACTGATAAATATTAGGTACTCAAAATGTTAACTATTCATTTCATGATGAGGACTTGTTTTTGAGAGAGGAGGTGTTCATTTTCTCTACTACCTAGTTGATCTAGGTTATGTATTAATCTGATCAGGCAAACAATATGGAATTTTATTCAGTCAGTCAAAACTATATTAGAAACCAAGGTTCTGGTATATATGTCAAGGCTTAAATTCTTTGAAGAAGTTCATGCAAAAAGAAAATGGCACTTTTCATATAATTAAGTAAATACTTTTACTTTTTCTATTCTTTTGTTGAGCTGCCATTTAAATAAAAATAAAAGTGATATTATAAATGAGTTTTCTTTTCTCAGCTATTAATCCTGGAAAACACTTACAAATAACATAATGAGGGTGCCTGGGTGGCTCAGTGGGTTAAAGCCTCTGCCTTCGGCTCAGGTCATGATCCCAGGGTCCTGGGATCAAGCCCCGCATCAGGCTCTCTGCTCAGCAGGGATCCTGCTTCCTCCTCTCTCTCTGCCTGTCTCTCTGCCTCCTTGTGATCTGTCTGTCAAATAAATAAATAAAATCTTTTAAAAAAAATAACATAATGAAACTTGCAGATCATATAACCAGAAGGCCGTAATTCCTGCCACATATTCTAACCCAGGTGTTTGTTGTTAATGTGGGTAATGTAAGTCTGCAGTTTAGTAGTTCATAAACCTCTCCTCAGCCCGCTTAGTGTCATTTTCCCTTGGCTCTTCTTCACTCACTATTTTGGCCACATGGTTCTTTCCACTCTCACCTGCTTTTATTTTTTTTAAACTGTAAGCTGTTTTGCTCTTGTCGCCTTTTTGTTCATTTTTCTCATATATACCCAAAGACTTTGTCATTTTTCAAATGATTTACTTGAGGAAATGTTTCATTACTTCATACACATCTGATTTTGTCCTTCTTGTATCCCTATTATTGTTGTGTTTCTTCCTGTATGTGAGGATTTTGATTAACTATAGCAACTCAGTCCTCACAGGAAGCAGGATGAATTATCTGAGTGGAGTGTAGCCAAACAATTAATGGTAAACATCAGTCGTTGATATAGTTTCTTTACACAGAAAGAACCAAAGCTTGATAGAAGAAGAAAATTCTCTTCAAAAGTATTAAGGGTCATTAGGTGCAGAATAATAATTAGCTTCTATCCCTGTCTCTTTTGGTTATTTGTTAATTTAAATACAAACAAGTGCTAGGGAACATAAAGTGGGATATGTGAAAATGGCATTTACATGAGAAATATACTCAGAAATTATGAAACATGTTTTTTATTTCTTAAATGCAAGACGAATATTCTTTTAAATGGCAACTTGAGAACTGGTAAGGAATCGATGGGGTGAAGTCCCATGGGACTCAGTCAATTTCTAGATTCTTCAATACTATAAAAAACAATGCAGTAAAGTTGGTCTAGCTGGCCAAAAATTTCTTTCCATCACGCAACCACCACCAGTATAGAATTGGGGTGAGTTCTTGCAATCAAAGTGACTTTGTGACAGTATGTACTGGGTAGAAACAAACTACACTGAGTCTGACTTCTTGGATATGTACTGTAACAATTTTTTACATCAGTATCACTGTCACTTTTGATTCTGCTTTTTTATGGATTAGAAAACTTGGTTTCCTACCAACACGGACTGAGATGTAAAGTAACGTAAGAGTATTTAATAATAAAACAAATCCATTTCATATTAATTAATTGCATGTAATTATTATTAGAATTCAGACTTCGGTGATAGATTAGAATGGAGGTAAGAAATTGATATTTGTTTAAAGAGATTAGTCATATGAAATTAAGGAATAAATTCTCTGAGATGAACATATGTGTAAATAATAGAACTCTTCCACTGTTTGCCTTCATCCAATTGTTCCGGGATTTCTATAAAATTATCCAAATTAAAATAAAACAATATGTCAAGGACGCTTTGGATGTCAATTCCAGCAAATTAATGTTTTCTTTTCAAATGTAATTAAGATCATTTATTCATTTATTGTCCTTCCTGTGATAATATTAGTATTCTTGTATACACATTCATCTCCAAATTCTGAAAGTCACTAAGTTGGTTTGGTTCTTAGCACTGCAAATGTTAAAAATGGCATCTTTGAAGTCCTGTAGGGTGGGTTCATATCCTCTCTCTCTTTTTTATTAGTCATTGAAAGCAAGTATTTAACCTTCCTGTTCAAAGAACTTAATATTTTTAAGCCCCAAGTTTGCTCTATGTTTTATAGGATTAAATGAGCTCAGGTCTGTAGTATGTGAAACACGTTTAAAATGACCAATATTTGGGGGTTCTTGTAAATGTCCTCATCACCAACATCATCATATATAAATATCCTTCTTAACTATTCCCAAAGAGGCACATGCTATCTTGGTTAGAAAAAAAAGTTTAAAAACCTATTTTTACCAGAATTAGTTAAATGCTAATGCTAACATATTTATTAATCTAAATCCATTCTGCATTGTCAGATATATATGTAATTCATCTTCATTTCCTGACCTAAGATGCTCTGGAGTGACCACGTTCATCAATAAAAAGCTATTATACAGGACAAGAATGGTGGGTGGAAAGTCTCAAAATAGTTTGTATATCTTGTTTGCATCCATCAAGATGAAAGTGGAGCACTGCAAAACACATTTTATTACCTGATAAGTACCATGAAGTGTTTACCACTATTGTATATAAAAGTCCTATTTTATTGATACAGAAGGGAACGACATTTGAAGTATAACATGAATTTATAAAGGTGCACATATCCATAATCTCATTTTAAAACCCTTAACAACTATGGAAAATCTATTGGATTTGCTTATATTTGTTATGTAGGCATTCATTAATGCAGAAAACATTTACTGAGAATCATCTATAGTTCAAGCAATTCATTAGATCCTGGATACCTACAAGAAAGTATACATGGTCTTTCATCTCAAAAAGCTTACAAATTAAGAAAAAAAAATTACTACCAGAATAATCATATTGGTCGTAACTAGATCACATGCACATCTCTATAATGTGGTTATATTCATGGACCAAAAAGTCCACTGCCTCTATTTATGTGCCTGAGTATATCTGTTGGGGGCTGGGGAGTGGCAGGGTTTTGGAAGAGGAAATATAGAAAACTTCACAAAATAGGTGTCACAGTGAAAAATATATTCACAAATACATACATGTGGGCATGTTTTAAAAAGGATATTTGTTTTGGTATGGTTCTGCAGAGGTTGAATAAGGAGAAATGACCAGCAATGAAAGCAGAAAATTCTTTAATTCCAAACTTGGCTCGTTTGGGCTTTATTTATTAGTTGTGTAAAGTGATGCAGAGATTTCTGAAAATCCATTCATAAGTATTCATTCAAAAGTTATCTCCTGAATATGCAATAAGTTCTAGGAACTATTTAAATGCTTAAAATACAATGTTAGGCAAACATCCACACATTTGTTGCTCTCATACAGTTGTCAATCTAATGGATAAATCAAATATGAATTAAATAATCTTATAAATATATACATATAAAATATAATTTAAAAAGAGATAAGTACTCTGATGGAAAGGAAGAAAGTTGTGTAACAGTAGAAATCAGAATAAATAAATGATAGAAGAAGTCAGGAAGGGTTTTTTTAAAGAAATGTGCATTCAACTTAGATCTTAATATAATTAAGATTTACCAAGAGGAAGGAGCTGAGGATGGGTGGAAATATAGTTCATGGCAGAATAATTTTTTTTGTAGTTAGATAATACATAACTGGTTTGAGAAATTGTGGAAAACACAGTGTGGCTTGAGCACAGGCCATGATGAAAATGGGTAGTTTGACATATGTATATGAAGTTATCATAACTACAATCATATAGGTGTTTTTTTTTTCTCTTAAGAGAAATTATTACTGAAGAAACTGAATAAAGAATTGCATAGGTAGTGTGGGAGAGGATCATGCCTAGGTTTTACTTTGTGGTTTCTGGCTAATGGCAAAGACTTCATGGTGCCGTCATTCTCAAGGAACAGAATATGAAAAAAATAACCAAATCTGGAAGGAAATGGAATAATATTTTAGAATAATCATTCTAATAGTAATGTAGACAATGTTTGGATCTGGGAAAAAGGGAGTTGAGAAAGGATGATAGTTCTAGTGATAAAGCCAGTTTTTACTTTCTTTTTAGTCTTTTTTAAAATATAATTTTGTTTTTAGTTGAAGTATAATTGCATACAGTGTAATATTAGGTATATTATATTGGTGTTATATGAGGTATACAATAAAATGATTCAACAAGTCTATACACTACTCAGTGCTTATTATGGTAAGTGTATTTTTAATCACTTTATCTCTTTCACCCATCCCCCTCAACCACTTCCCTTTGGCAACCACAAATTTGTTCTCTATATTTAAGAATTTTGGGTTTTTTTGTTTCTTTTTTCCTTTGTTAGTTTGTTTTGCTTCATAAATTCTGCATATGAATAGTTATATGGTATTTGTCTTTATCTGTCTGACTTACTCACCTAGTATTTTGTCTTCTAAGTCCATACATGTTGCAAATGGCAAGATCTCATTCTTTTACATATATACACACATACACATACCACCTCTTCCTTATGCATTCATCTACTTTGTTATTTGTATTTTAATTCCAGTATAGTTAACATACAGTGTTAAATTAATTTCAGTTGTACAATATAGTGATTCAACAATTCCATAATTACTCAGCGTTATCAAGATAAATGTACTCTTAATCACTTTCACGTATTTCACCCATCCCCCAACCCACCTGCCCTCTGGTGGCCATTTGTCTGTTCCCTGTAGTTAAGAAGCTGTTTTTGGTTTATTCTTTTTTTTTTTTTCCTTTGTCAATTTGTTTTGTTTCTTAGAGTCTACATATGGGTAAAATCATATAGTATTTGTCTTTCACTGTTTTATTTCATCTAGCATTTTACTCTTCAGATGCATCTGTGTTGTTGTAAATGGCAATATTTCATTCTTTTTTATGACTGAATAATATTCTTGTGTGTGTGTGTGTCTGTGTGTCTGTGTATACTTTGTTGTTGTTGTCTGTTTTGTTGTCTTTGTTATCTATTCACCTGTTGATGGACAATTAGGCTGCTTCCATAATTTGGCTATGATAAATAATATTGCAATAAACACAACAGATGTATTTATCCTTTAGAATTAATTTTTTCATATTTTGGGGCTAATTACTCAGTAGTGTGATTGCTGGATTAAAATGTAGTTTTATTTTTAGTTTTTTGAGGAATTTCCATACTGTCTTCCACAGTGACTACACCAGTTTACATCCCCACCAATAGTGCATGAGGGTAGTATCTCATTGTCAGAATCCCTAAAATCAAAAACACAAGAAACAAAAAGTTTTTATATATAGCTTTTATTGTGTGGAGGTATGTTCCTTCTATACCTACTTTGGGAGAGTTTTTAATCATGAATGGATGATATGCTTTGTTAAAATACTCTTTCTGCATCTATTGTGATGATCATATGGATACATTGTGTTAACAAAAGAAAATTAAAAGTCATATGATCATCTCAGTAGATGTTATAGTTTTCTTTACTGTGTAACAAATTACATACAAATTTAATGGCTTAAATTGGAATTTTTCCAGGCAGAAGTAATATACTATAGGTCAAAACTGGTACCTACAAAAAGAAATGAGAAGTGTTGAAAATAGAATAAATTAAAATAGAATAGATGCTGTTATTGTAGTTAATTACTCTAAAAATTATTGATAGCTTAAAGCAATAAAAGTAAAAAAATACATGCTTATAGTGTATATCAAAGTGAAATGTTTGATAATAATGGTACAAAGGATAGCAGGGGAAATAGAAATATACTGTCTTCAGATTTTTACACTAAGAAATAGAATATTACTTAATGATGGACTCAAGGCATTTTAAAGGTATATTGCAAATCCCATGGAAGTAATTTTAAACATTAGTAAGATTAGCAATTTATTTCTTCTGATATATATTCTTCCTCTCCTTCAGGTACTTGCCTCTTCTTTTTTTTTAATTTTTAATTTTTTTAATTACTTTTCAGTGTACTATAATTCATTGTTTATGTACCACACCCAATGTTCCATGCAATACGTGCCCTCCACAATACCCACCACCAGGCTGGCCCAACTTCCCAACCCTTGCCCCTTCAAAACCCTCAGATTGTTTTTCAGAGTCCATAGTCTCTTGTGGTTCATCTCCCCCTCCAATTTTCCTCAAATCTCTTCTCTCCATCTCCTCTTCTTAAATTATATACTTCTACATGTATAAGATTATTTAATTTATATCCAATTCCTCCATTAGTTTGCAAACTCTATGAGAGCAACAAATGTGTGCATGTTTGTTTAAACGTTTTATTCTCAGCATTTAGACAGGGACTAATTATAAGCCTGAGACTTATTAAGTATTCAGGAAATAGTTGAATATGAATGAATGAATGGGTGAATGAATGAATGACTGAATAAATTTGACTTAGGTAATAAGTCAAAAGAACACAGAGTGGAATCATAAAAATTGCCCAATTAATCCAAAGAAAGTAGAAAAATAACAAATAGTGGTATTAATCTATTTATATTAATAATAGTTAAAAGTAAAGTAGCTACTCTGGCAAAAAGAAAAAAATGGTGCTTCTTCAAAAAATTAAATATAGAATCATTATATGACCCAGAAATTCTACCTCTAAGTAAATAGTCTCAATTTTTGAAAACAGGCATTAAAACAGATAGTGATATGCCAATGTTCATAATAACATTACTCATAATAACCAAAAGATGCAAACAACTCAAGTATCCATCAACACATTAAAAGATAGATAAAATGCAGTATATACATACTATGGAATATTATCTAGTTATAGAAAGAATGAAACTATGATAGATGCTGTAACATAGATGAGACTTAAAAACATTATGCTAAGTGAGATAAGCCATTCACAAGAAGATGAATATTGTGCGATTACACTTACATGAAATATCTAGAATTGGCTAATTTTTGGAGATGGGAAGTAGAGTAGAGGTCATAAGGGACTGGGGAGACAGAGAATGAGAAGTTATTGCTTAATAAATGGGTACAGAGTTCCCATTTGGGTGATATGGTAACTAGTGGTAATAGTTGTACAACGGTTAGAATGTAATTATGAGACTGACCAATTTCAGTAATTGAAAGTGTCTTTCAATTAAAGATAATTAAGTGTCTTTCAATTCAACTCAATTCTGACACTATATATTTGGATATAGTGTCAGGTCCCACAAGTTAAGTGCTCAGTTCTGCAAGACTTTCCCCCTACCGCACTTCAGACAGCAATTAGAAGTCCACATTATTTCTTGTGCTTCTAATCAATTGGTTATAGAACAGAGGTTCCAATGACCTCTCTTTAGGTTTGGTTAATTTGCTACAGCAGTTCACAGAATTTAGAGAAACATTTTAGTTACTAGATTACCATTTTTTTTTTTTTTTTAATGAAAGGATTTAACTTAGGAACAGCCAGATGGAAGGCAAACTGATAGGGCAAGATATGGAGAAAGGGTGAGAAACTTTCACGCACTTCCCAAGTGTACCACTCTACCCAAATCTTCACGTGTTCACCAACTGGGAAAGTCCCTGAATCCTACTCTTATGGGTTTTCATGGAAGCTTCCTTACATAGACACGATTGATTAAATCACTGGCCAATGGTAATTGAGCTCAATCTCCAGCTCCTTTCCCTTCCCTAGACATTATGGGGAAGCAAGGTACTGAAAATTCTAACCCTCTAATCACAACATTGGTTCCCCTGGCAACCAGTCTCAATCCTTAAATTACGTAGGGGTCATCCAAAAGTCAACTCATTAACATAATTAAGGATGCCTTTATTGTTCTCACCACTTAAAAAATTCCAAGGGTTTTAGGAGTTCTGTGCCAAGAAAGTAGACAAAGAGTAAATGTATATTTCTTATTATTAGTCACAATATCACACCAATTAATGCAACTAATCATACTCTTAAAATAGATAAAATGTTATATTTTGTGTGTATGTGTGTGTGTGTATAATGACAAAATTATCTAAATAAGAAGACAGAAATTTCAAAATGGATAAAAAGCAAGACCTGATTGCATGGTGTCTGCATGAAACCCACTTTATATATAATGATATAGATAGATTAAAGTAAAATGATAGAGAAACCAGTGAAAAATGAACTAGAATATATGTAAAAAAAAGTCTATGAAGATGTTGGGGCATCCTGGGATAAAATACAATTGTACTATAAATGCATGCTATAATGTCAATATGGGGGACAGGAAAAAAGAGGTAATTAAAGTCTGAATTCATTTTTTGACATTAAACTGCTGACGACTTTCAAGCCCTACTATTCTGTCTTTCCATTTTATCCTACATTCACACAAGCTTATAAAAAAGTCCACAATTTCCATTCTTTGACATCAATAGAAATTTAAAACCAAGTAAGCTTCAGCCTATAATCATACAGGAATTCTCAACCTGGCCTGACCCCCTGAATACCTACATCTAAACACATAGACACACACACACACTCACAAATGGTTGTTTCTCCTTTCTCTCAGTAGGAAGTTTTGGACCTACTTAGATATCAGCTCTGTTTTTACCAGAAAGCCTTATTACATAAATAATAAATTTCTTCATACCCTCTTGATGCATATATAGTGTCATCAATCACAACACTGGAACCATGTGAGACAGGGATGGGGTGTCTGTCTGCACCCCCCAACCCAGGGTAACTACAATATCACTGATTTATATAAATTCAGAAAATTATGTGTTTTTATTTTTACTGGATTCTATAAGGCTATTAACAAAAGAAAATATGCATAATCCCTGTAATTTAGAGTGTAAGTTCCCCCCACTTCACCACCCATACATACACTCATAAGGACACATGTTAGAAATTTTGAAATCACTCTGCTTGTATAAGGTTGAACAAATTAAAATATCAAAGTCAAGTTTCTCAATCTCAGAGTACTAGTTTGCAAATTAGATAAAATTTTAAATATAAAAATGTGAGTAGGTTAAAATGAACTCTTCTATGTAATCAGAATTGTAGATATCAATATGAACTCATTTTGATGTATATGTGTGCGTATTTTTTTTTCAGATAGAGGCTAAAAATCTATTTCTATCTATAGCTATATAAGGAGATACGTGTAACAAAAAGCACATCAAGTATCTATACGCTGGTTTCTACATACCATTCTTTAATACAAGGGTCCAAGGCTCCTTGGAGAAAAGGCTGATTTTAGAACTCCAGCATAGAAAATAGAAAATTAGTCTGAAACATCTTACTATGCCAGAAACTAAAAATATGCTCAAAAACAAAACAGCAGGGCATGACAAAGAGCATAGGAGCCAACCTGAAAGAACCCCCAATAGTTAAATCTGAAAGTCTGAGGAAATAGTAGCAGTAGCAGAGGTAGGAGTAATAGGTGGCTCCTGGGTGGCTCAGTGGGTTAAGCGGATTCTCGGTTTGGGCTGAGATCATGATCTCAAGATTGTGGGATCAAGCCCCTTCAGTCGGGCTGTGCATTTAGCCTGGAGTCTGCTTGTCCCTCTCCCTACCCCTATGTCCCCTCCTGCCTCCTGCTCATGTGCAAATCCTCTTTCTCTCTCACACTCTCTCTCAAATAAATAAAATATTGAAAAAAAGAAGTAGTAGTAGTAATGGTTTAACACCCAAGTATTAATATAATTGTGCATGCATCATAGTGAGAGAAATGATCAACAAAATTAAAAAGTGAGGAAAAAGGGAGAAGTCATTCCTATTTAAGAATTTAAATAATAAATAAGTTACCCCTCTTCTAGAAGGAAGAGCTTAATTCCTTTCCTTTGAGTATGAGCTGGACTTAGTAATTCTCTTCCAAAAAAGCAGAATATAAAATGAGAAAAATGTAACTTTAGATTGGAGAAAATTGTCAGCATCTTAACCGAGCAATCAATATAAATATCACAAGTCATAAATAATGTTAATATAATTATTCATTTCTCCCCAGATAGTCTCTATCTCTATACACTGTATATATCTCTATATCTCTATACTATACTTTCTAAAACTTAATAACCCCAGTATAATCATGAGAAAACATCAGACAACTACAAATTGAACTGCTCTCAAAAACATATCTGACCAAATCTCTTAAAAAATATCAAGATCGTGAAAAACAAGAGAATATTAAAAATTTGTCATAGACAGAAGTAGGCTAAGGAGACATAACAACTAAATGCAATATATAATAGATTGTATCTTTGAACAGAAAAAAAAAGACCTTAATTAAAAAAAAAAGGTTAAATCATAATAAATTTGTAGTGTAATTAATAGTAGCATATGAATATTAATTTAGGCTTTTGATAAATACACCATGATTATATAAGATATTACATTAGCAGAATTGAGTTGAATATTATATGGTAACTCTGACCTGTCTTTGAAACTTTTCTATAAATCCAAACTATTCCATAATAAAAGTATAAGTAGGAGAAGAATCCATGAAACAAGATGGGATAGGGAGGGAGAGAAACCATAAGTGACTCTTAATCTCACGAAACAAACTGTGGGTTGCTGGGGGGAGGGGGGTTGGGAGAAGGGGGGTAGGGCTATGGACATTGGGGAGGGTATGTGATTTTGGGTAAATTGGAAGGGGAGATGAACCATGAGAGACTATGGACTCTGAAAAACAATCTGAGGGGTTTGAAGTGGTGGGGGGGTGGGAGGTTGGGGTACCAGGTGGTGGGTATTATAGAGGGCATAGCTTGCATGGAGCACTGGGTGTGGTGAAAAAATAATGAATACTGTTTTTCTGAAAATAAATAAATTGGAAAAAAAAAAAAAACAAAGTAAAAATATAAAAAAAAAAAAAAACTTGGCATATAAATAGTATAATAAGCTTACAATATATTCCTACTGTTGTGATGCATTTACACACATCACAACCCATACAATATTCTTACCAGAAAGTCTTATCTCAAACATTAGAGATTAATAACAATGACTTCTAATAATAAAGGAAATGTACACTAGCTACATTCTGCTAGACAACAGTTAAGGTTTAAAATAAATGTAATAGCCCATACCATGAAATATGGTATTGAATTTAAAGAAGGTGGGGAGTATGCTAGTTTCCAGAGCTCTTCTATCAAATCACCATAAATTCATGGTTTAAAACGATGAAATTTGTCCTCTCACAGTTATGTAGACCAGAAGTTCAAAGTCGAGATGTCATCAGAGCCCTGCTTCCTTTGTAACTTTACGCAAGTATCGTTCCTTGTCACATGCAACATCTGGTGGTTCCAGCTGTCTGCTTGTGGTGCTATCACTCTAGCCTAGGCTTGTGTCTTCACATAGCCTTCTACTTCAAGTCTTTTCTTCCATCTCTTACAAGGCTAACTGTCATCGGATTTAGGTCCAATGGATAATTCAAGATGATCTTTCCTCTAAATACTTAATTTAATTACACTTGAAGCAAACAAACAAACAAAACTCTTCTTTTCCCCAGTTAAGGTCACATTCATAGGTTCTTGGATATAATATATCTTTTTGGATCCACCACTTATTCTATTATAGGGAGAACTATAAGTACATGATATATTTAAGAGACATGAAAATTATATGCCCTGATTGACACTTGGTTGGATTATGGATGAAAAAAACTTAAAGAGACATTAATGGAACAGTTGGGAACACTTCATATGGACCATACTTCTTAGATATTTATTTTATCAATATTATATTTATTCATTATGATGATATGTTCAATTCATGGATGAATGCATCGGTTCTTAGTGGTTCTTCCTGGTTACATGCAGATATATTTGAATTTGAAATGACGATTTCAACTTACTTCCAAAGAGCAAAGAAATATTATGGAAGGATATATAAGTGTAAAACAAAGGTATAAGTAATGAGAGAGAGAGAGAATAATGAGAGAATATGGTAAAATGCTAGCAATTTGGTAAATCTAATGAAAGAATATAATCACTTTATTCCCCTTTTAATTTTTGTGGATTATAATTATTTTTAAATGAAGCATTAACAAGACAAAACAACAATACATTGATGATATTCTACCTGTATTTTAACTTAGGGAAGAGAACTGTGACCCAAAATTTAGAGGCCAATTACTACTTCTACCACTAAAAATTATGTAATTAACTGTGCTGGGAATTAGTCTACCTGTAAGAGCTGACACTTTTACCCTCTAAAATATTGTTTGAAATTATGTAAAATATACTTTTATTAAGCAAATAGTATTTTGATGGTGAATGAAGAATTGTGTGGGAAAATTTATACATCTAAGCAAACAACAGAATTTTAAGTGCAAAATACTAAGATTTAAGTATTCGCAGACAGTCATGCACAAGATAAGAATTTGTTAATAAATGTTTATCTCCTTTTGGTTTTGCCAATAATATACCAGACTTATTCATCTATAATATTTTAGAATTCAGCAAATTACTAAATAAAGTTCATTTCCCAAAGTAGAAAAATAAATGGTTCCAGAGAAGCCGTGGATATGTAGATCGGTGTTATTCACCCCCTGAATGTTTACAGCTGTTGTCTCCTCTATCGGACACTAAGTTACTTGTGTAGAGAAAAGTTAGAGGATTGTTATTTATGTTACTTGACTCTGTCGCTTTTTTTACTTTCAAGAAATTTGCTGAATGTTATCTCAATGCATGACTGCAGGTACACTGACATGGGACTATAAGGCAGTTATTGTCAACTGAACTGGTGAATACAGTGTGTGTGTATGTGTGTGTGTGTGCGCACGTGTGTGTTTTAAAGCGTGGGTATGCTTGAGAGTTTCTGGAACAATTTTGTTTTGATTTATGAAGGTCAGTACGGAGTATATAGATCAAAATTTGACTTGTTTTCAATAAGGGTCTTGATTAGTCAATCAATAGACTAGTGCATTTCAGAGTGTAATTCTCAAGGTCCTTGGAAACACTTCCTTTAGTAGTAGGAGTCAGAAATATACTATTCTAACAACAGAACATTTTTTTTTAATATGCCAAGGTCTACTTTCTAAAGGATTACAGAGAATTATGACTTATTTTTATTTCGAAAAATGCCTTACCAGTGATGACAAGTAACAGCTTTTTTAACAGCTTTTTTCTGTTAAAGAGATTATTATTATGTGCCTTGCTGATCTATAGCTTTTTATTTAATCTAATAAAAATAAGTAAATTGGAATTACTTGGTTTTATTTATTTTTATTTTTATCTTTTAGAAGATTATATTTGAGAGAGAGAGTACAAATGGGGGAAGGCTGAGGGAGAAGGAGAAGCAGACTACCCACTGAGCCAGGAGCCTGACGTGGGACTCAATCCCAGAACCCTGGGATCATGACTTGAGCCGAAGGTAGATGCTTGACTGACCAAGCCACCTAAGCACCCCAAATTACTTGATTTTGTCCAATTAACAAATATAATAGAGCGTATATACTCAAATTAATGTTATCTAGGACACTAGAGAATATACACATGTCACTTAGTCATGTTTTCCTCTATTGTTTATATCATTGTGATGGAACATGGTGATTCAGGGCACCAATCTCCCTTTGGAGAAAGACTTTTGCCCCTGCTGCCAGGTGGTTTATCTGCAGATTTCTTTCAGCTATTTCTAATGCAGGGCTTACCCCAGCTGCTGTCTCACCATAAAGCAAAACAACATTTTAGTTTCTGAGTTCTCAGTGGGGTTAGGCAAGGATTTAATGGAGCTTCTTTTGCATTTCTTCTTATTTCTCTGCTCAATCCTGCTCTCCAACATTGCTAAACACACAGATATTGATTCCAAGGGACTCTTTTTTTTAATTTTTAATTTTTTATAAACATATATTTTTATCCCCAGGGGTACAGGTCTGTGAATCGCCAGATTTACACACTTCACAGCACTCACCAAAGCACATATCTCCCCAATGTCCATAACCCCACCCCCCTCCAAGGGACTCTTAATAAACATCTTATATGTTCAGCTGTGTTCCAGAGTCATCTTGTTGGAGAACCCAATGTACAAGAGTCAGATGTATTTTTTATATGAAAAAAATTGAGTCTCTATATTCACAAAAGTTATTCCCATGTTTTTAAATATTCTTGGGTTGTTAATTTTAAACTTTTCTTAAACACTAAATCATATTATTTTAAACTACTTCATGTGTGGCAACAGTTTATCTTTTCAAGATATGGAGATCTTATTGCAGAAACAGGCTTTGTAATACCAGATCTGGCATAACTTTATAGTGTGATCTCAACATATCTAGACAATGAGGAGTTTTTGCACACAATCAAGATGGAGTAATAAGACTTGGACTTACTCTTCCATCAAAAACAACCACAAAACAAAGGGGGGGAAAAACAGGGAAAATTAGGAATCAGTGTTTCTTAAGACAACAGACATCAGGTTTTGAAGGGCAATGATTCCTGAGAGATGAGAAAGAACAAGAGTATCCTTACCATTGCTCAAATTTATTGTCTTGAGGGAGTGTCCAAACTGTAATCCAGGAAAGGAGAACCCAGGTAGAACAAGGCAGACTTAAACAAAAAACAAAAAACAGACAAACAAAAAGAAACTCATATGAACATCTCAGGAAATGCAAAATTATTACTTCACAAAAGCCAACATATTTTCTGTAAAAAATTTCAGCCAACGAGAAATAGAGAGAAAATTCTTCAGCCTGGTAGGTACATTTAGGAAAAATGTACAGCTTACAACATACTTAATCGTGGCAATCTGAAATATTCCTCCACCCCTGCCAACATCAGGAGTAATACAAGAGTATCAGTACTCATCATATCTATTCAGCATTGTACTAGAGGTTTTATTCAATTAAATAAGAAAAAAATAAAAAAAATAATCCACTCAGATTAGAAAGGAAAAAGTAAAATTATTATTTGACAATCACATAATCACCTATATAAAAAATCCAGTGCTATCTACAAAAAAAACCTACTGGAATTAATAAATTTAACAAATTTTGAAATCTTCCAGGATGCAATACCAATATTAAAAAAATAATTTCTGTATGCTAGCAATAAACAATCAGAAGCTGAAATTTTAAAAATCCCTTTACAGGGGCACCTGGGTGGCTCAGTTGATTAAGTGGTTGCCTTTGGCTCAGGTTGTGATTCCCAGGGTCCTGGGGTTTATCCCCAAATCCAGGCTTCCTGCTCAGCAGAGAGTCTGTTACCCTTTTTCCCTCTGTCCCTCCCCCTGCTCATACTCTTGCTCTCACTCTCAAATAAATAAATAAAATCTTAAAAATAAAATAAAATAAAATAAAATAAAAATAACCTTTACAATATCATCAAGAAATATGGAGGGCTTACATTTAGGAATACATTTTATAACATATATGAAAGACATTTACACTGGCAAATTATTATTAAACTACTTTGTACAAAGTAACAAACTGATTCTAAATTTCATACAGCCATTCAAATGTGCTAGAATACCCAAAACAACTTTGGAAAAAAAGAGTAAATTTAGAATATTTGTGCTATATGACTTCCAAACTTATTATAAACCTGTTCTAATCAAGACAATGTGGTATGATTTAAAAATAGTCAAATAAATCAATGAAATAGCAGAGCAAGCCAAAATACTCCCACACAGATGTGAATAGCTGATTTTTGACCAAAGTACAAAGGGAATTTCAGCAAATGGTGCTGAAATAAGTGCATATCCATATGCAAAAAACCCTCCAAAACCCCAAAAAACAAACAAACAAAAAAACCAAACTGCAAATCTCTCACACTCTACACTAAAATTAACTAAAAATGGTTTATGAACTAAATATAAGAGCCATACTATAAGATTTCTAGAAGTTAATATTGGAAAAAAAACTTTTCTTAACTTTGTGTAGGTAAATAATTCTTCAATACAGCACAGTCCCATAAAAAAAACACATTGATAAACTGAACTCCACAAATTAAAAATGTTCTGCTATTCCAAAACCCCTGATAAGAGAATGAAAATACAAGTAATAGACTGGGAGGAAATTTTTATAAACTATTCGATAAACATTGTATTCAGAAATTTAAATAACCATAGAAACTTAAGAAGAAAACAAGATAATCCAATAAGAAATGGGCAATAGGTTCGAAAAGATTCATTTGCTGTGAAGTGAGGGTTACCTGAGTCTGAACAATGCTATGTGGAATACCATGACAGGGAATAAGGCATTCTGTAAAACCACAGGTAGTAGTTTTGCAGAAGTGCTGCATTTAGAGCAGGCAAACTGTTATACAGAGTGTCTACAGCAGAAAGGATAAAATGCTGACCCTTCCATGATGGAAGCAATCTCATATAACCAACCCACCACCAGGTTATTGGCTGTTCACTATAGGCAAGAGGGCCATATGGAGGCTCAGGGTTGGTCTCTACTGCTAACATACTGGGCACGTGTTAATGGCTATAGCCAATTCAACCTTGGTGAGTGGAAATATACATTGTGAGCTCATGTATAACCTCCCTTTCTGACACTATGGCAACTTTGTCCATGACCCCACTGGGCAATGACAGAGATGGTTGGGGAAACAGGCTGACTGGCATCCACTTGATTAAAATGCTCTTCTCCTGGGTCATCCTTTGGTGAACATTCACATGGGATACAAATATCTTCATGTTATTGCCCACCTAGAAAAGACTATCCACATACTACTTCCCCAAATTTCCTTGTCCCCAAATTTTTTATTATACTTCCATCCTGTACCTGAATATCCAGTCAAACCATTGGCCACAGCCCTTGAGTTGCTATGTAATTCCATATCTGGCCATTTCTTTTTCAATCAAGGTTTATAATCAAGTGAACTTCTTGAAATTCTGCCCATTGGGAATATTTCCCTTTAACCAAGGACCTTGACGGAGATCCCTGAGAAGGGACTACAGTGTTGCAGCTGTCCACTTTCAGGGAATGCATGGAGACCCTTGGCCTTTGGGCCACTTCTTAATATAAATTGTTTGTGTCCTCGAGGCCTATTCAAGTCCAATCATGTATTTACCATTTCATTTGATGCTGGGGTACTGCTGTACATGCCCAGATTTTTGGGTTGGTGAGTCAGATAACACCAAGTTAATGATAGATAGATCATGTTGCTTGAAATTTTGTGATCCATGGTTAAGTATTCACTCTCTACTAATGCCTAGTTGTAGGCCAAAAGCTGTCCTCAGAGGGAGAGTTGTTATCTGCAAGATGGAAGGGTTTACCCCCAGATCCAAAAGGCTTCTGCCGCAGTTTTGCAGAGGCCTGCCGTAGAATCTTTAGGCTGCTCTAAAGCTTGAGAATTAAAAACAGTAGAACAGGGAGCAATGTGGTGAAAACAGAGAAGTATATGAGTTGAGAAATATTTTTTAATTAAAAAAAATAAGAACAGTGGAAGAAAGAGAGAATATAACCCCAATAGAAGTCAGTATTTCTGTTTTTTCAGCCTTTAATTTATGCAAATTTTCATCTGCTTACATTGGTATTTTTATTTTTTCAGGTTTATTGAGGTTTAATTAACAAAAAAATTGTGCATATATTTAAGTGTACAACCTGATGATGATTTGATATATGTATACTTTGTGAAATGATGACCACAGTCAGGTTAACTTATGCTTCCATCATTTTAGATAGTTGTGTGTGTGTGTGTGTGTGTTGAAAATGCTTAATGTTTACTTTCTTAACAAATTTAAAGTATGAAAAAAATATTAACTATAGTTATTTTGCTGTACGTTAGATTCTTAGAGCTTATTCATCTTAAAACTGAAGGCTTATACCCTTTAACTAGCATCTCTCAATCTCCTCCAACCCCCAGTTCCTGGAAACCACTTTTCTACTCTGTTTCTGTGAGTTCAACCTTTTTTTTTTTTTTTAAGGAATTCACAAATAAGTAAGATCAATAGTCTTTCTCTGTCTGACTAATTTATCTTAACATAATGTCCTCTAGATTCATCCATATTGTTGTAAATGGCAAGATTTCCTTTTTTCTTATGGCTGAGTAATATTTCATTGAATGTATATACCACATCTTAATGCAGTCATCCATTAACAAACAAATTGTTTCCATATCTTGGCTATTGTGAATAATGTTGCAATGAACATGGGAGTGCAGATATTTCTTAGCTATATACTGATATCCCTTCCTTCAGATTTTATTACCCAAAGTGGGATTATTTAATCATATGGTAGTTCTATTTTTCATTGCTTGAGGAAACTTCATCAAAGATTCTCTTTTCTCCACATCCTCAGAACTGCTTGTTATCAGTTGTATTTTTGGTAAAGACTATGCTAACAGGTGTGAGATGATAGCTCATTGTGGCTTTTATTTGTATTTCCCTGATCATTAGTGATGTTAAGAACATTTCCATGTATCTTTTGACCCTCTAAATGTCTTCTTTTGGAAAATGTTTATTCAGATCCTCTGCCTATTTTTAATTAGATTATTTCTTTTTGTTTCCTTTTCTTTCTTTTTTTTTGGTTACTGAGTTGTGTGACATTTTTATCTTTTAGATATTAATGCCTTATTTGATAAATGCCTTCCAAGTATTTTTTTTCCTTTTCCATAGGTTGTCTTTTCTTTTTTCTTTTTTTTTTTTTTAGATTTTATTTATTTATTTGACAGAGAGAGATCACAAGTAGGCAGAGAGGCAGGCAGAGAGAGAGGAGGAAGCAGGCTCCCTGCTGAGCAGAGAGCCCAATGCGGGACTCGATCCCAGCACCCTGAGATCATGACCTGAGCCGAAGGCAGCGGCTTAACCCACTGAGCCACCCAGGCACCCCCTATAGGTTGTCTTTTCATTTTACTAACCACCTCTTTTGCTGTGCAGAAGCCTTTTAGTTTTATGTAATTGTTAATTTTTGCTCTTCTTACATTTACTTTGGGTTTCAAATCCAAATTAAAAAAAAAAAAATAATTCCCAAGATCAGCATCAAGGAATTTTATCCCTATGTTTCCTCTTAGGAATTTTATGGTTTAAGTTCTTAAATGTAAGTCTTTAGTCCATTTTAAATTAAATTTTGTAAATAATGAAAGGGATCCCTTTTCATTCTTTTGTATGTGAATATCCAGTTTTCTCAATTTTATTTATTAAAGAGATTATCTTTCCTCTATTGTGTGTTCTTTGTTCCCTTGTCAAATATTGGTTGATGATATATACCCAAATTTATATCTGGGCTCTCTATTTTGTTCCAATGTTCTATGTGCCTATTTTTATGCCAGCACCATACTATGTTGGTCATAATAACTTTGAAATATATTTTAAAATCAGGAAGTGTAATGCCTCAAGCTTTTTCTTTTTTATAAAGATTGCTTTGTCTATTTAAGGTATCTTGTGGTGTCATATGACTTTTATGATCATATTTCACATTTATTTGGAAAATGCCAATGGAATTTTGATAGGGATTACATTGACTCTGTAGATTACTTTGAGTAATATGTGTGTATTCTAATAAATACAATTGCATTGAATCTGTACATTGCTTTAGGAAGTATGTATATTTTAACAATATTTTTGTTCTAATCCATGAACATAGGATGCCTTTTATTTGTGTCTCTTTCAGTTTCTTTCATTAATGTCTTAAATTTTCATTGTAAACGTGACTCATGATTAAATTTATTCTATTTTATTGCTGATGCTACTGAAAATGTAATTGTGTTTTTTTTCATTTTCTGATACTTTGTTGTTAGTGTATAGAAATGCAGCTGATTTTTGTATGTTGCTTTGTATCCTGAGGTTTTTACTCAATTCATTTATTGGTTCTAACACATTTTTGGAAGAGTCTTTAATTCTATATATAAGATCATGTCATCAGTGGTGAAAATTTTACTTCCCTTGTTCTGACTTGGATACATTTTATATCTTTTACTTGCCTAATTTCTTCTGAACTTCCAGTAGTATGTTGACAGAAATGACAAGAGTAGGCAATCTTGTTTGTTTTTAGGCAACCTTGCTTTGATCTTGATTTTAGAGGGAGAGATTTTAACTTTCCACCATTAAGAATGATGTTAGCTGTAGGCTTGTCGTATATGACTTTTATGATATTGAGATATGTCCCTTCTACACCCATTTTGTTGATAGTTTTACCATAAATGGATGTTGAATTTTATCAAATGCTTTTTATGAATCTATTGAGATGATCATGTGATTTTTAATCCTTTATTTTGTTAACGTGGTATATCACATCGTTGATTTGTGAAAGTTGAATCATTCTTGTATCTCTGGAGTAAATCCCCCTTGATCACAGTGTATGATACTTCTAATGTATTGTTGAATTTGGTTTGCTAATATTATTTATATATATATGTATGTGTGTGTGTATATATGTATGTTATGTTAGCCTCCATACAGTACCATTAGTTCTTGATGAAATGTTCATTGATTCATTAGCTGTATGTAATACCCAGTGCTCATGATGACACATGCCCTCCCCAATACCCAGCAGCCAGCTACCCCATCTCCCCCACCCCCAAAGCCCTCAGTTTGTTTTTCAGTGTCCTTATTCTTTTAGGACATTTTAAATCTATGTTCATCAGTGATATTAGCCTATAATTTATTTTGTGTGTGTGGCATTCTTGTCTTGTTTTGGTATCAAGGTAATGTTGGCGTGATAAATTGAGTTTAGAAATATTCTTTCCTTGCCTATTCTTTGGTAGAGTTTGAGAAGGATTGGTATTGCATTTTTTCCCCTTTCATGTCTGAGAGACAGTTTTACCAGATATAGTATTTTTATTATTTGACAAGGTTGGTGGGGGAAGGTGGTAATGGTAGTGGTGGTATTTTCTTAACCCTGCAGTCAGGCCTCTTACTGATAGTCTTCTGTTTGCTTTTCATAGGCCAGTGCCGAATGCTTAAGCTTGTGTGCTTTCTTCCAGTCCCCCAGAGTCAGGCCAACTTTCCATGCACACTCATTAGCCAACTGCAGAAGCTCACATTCACTGTCCTCGGGAATATGCACAGGGAGACAGCCATGTGGTGGGAGTGTGTAAGAGTCACATAGCATTGGGAATTCACACAACATTGGGAATGCCCATCTTACAGTTGTGGGAATCCACAGACAAGGTATACCAGCATTGCCTGGTCTATCTTCTGATGGAATCCATCAAATAATTAGTAGGATATCAGTCCCTTTGATGCCTTCAGATTCATGGCTGCTGTTCTCCTAGTTCCCACACACTACAGCAGTTATACAGCACTCTTAGTATTCTGGATGGGATGAAAAAGAACTGGGCCTCTTTGACAGCAACCTGTGTGCATAGCTGGGGAAATCAGGTGTTCAACTGCATGCTCTTATTCTCCACTGTGGGAGAAATTTCCAGCCAAGTAGGTCTCTCTTGGCACTGAGCACTGTTGCTGTAGGGGAAGGGTGACACATGTATAGTGAAATCATTATTTTACCCAGCATGTCTGTCTTGGATTTTTCTTTGCTCCAACGGTGTACTGGAGCTTCTCTATTGGACTTTTGTATTTCCGCAAAGGGATTCTCATCTATAGATCATTTAAAAAACTTATGTTCTTTTGTGGGGAAGATGGTAGAAAACTCATTTTTGCTATTTTGTTGATGTCACTCCCTCTTCACAGTTTTAAAAATCATGGAATTTATAAATTGTTGTATGTTGCCTTTCATTTCACTCTTAATTTTTCTTTCAAATTTTAATAAATATTTTAGTGATAGCATACTTTTTTTATAAAGGGATCTAAATATATTTACATATTCACTCATTTTTGCCATCTACACTATTGCCATTTGTTTTCTCTAAATTACATCCTACAAAAAAACCATTAAAATAGAAAAATGTCACCATATCAGGAACATTTTACCAGAAAGTATACATATTCTTATCAGAAAAGTATTATGAAGTTAAAAACAGATAAAAAGCCCTGAATTTGAAATTATTAGGGATAGATTATATCTCCCTAGTATTCCATAGAGCCTACCTCTTCCTCCGTTGACTTATACTTACTTATGAGTTACAACTTCATTCAATTATGATGAGCTGCCAGCACCTGACCTTACTCACTGACTTTATTTGATTTTTTTTTTTTAAGTATAGTTGACACACAATGTTAGATTAGTTTCAGGTGTACAACCCAGTGATTCAAATTCTCTATATGCTTTGTCCACCACTAGGGTAGCTACTATCTGTCACCATACAGCACTTATAATATTATTAACTATATTCTCTATGCTGTTCCTTTTATCCCCATGGCTTATCATTCTATAGCTGAAAGCTCTCTCTTTCTCTTTTTAAGATTTTATTTATTTATTTGACAGACAGAGATCACAAGTAGGCAGAGAGGCAGTCAGAGAGAGAGAGGAGGAAGCAGGCTCCCCATTGAGCAGAGAGCCCGATGCGGGGCTCAATCCCAGGACCCTGTGATCATGACCTGAGCTGAAGGCAGAGGCTTAAACCACTGAGCTACCCATGTGCCCCACCAATAGGTCCAATCTAAATAAAAGAATGGTAACTGACCTTAAATTTTATATATCTGTATATAACTACAGAAAGGTAGATAGATAGATAAAATTATATATACAGATAGATAGATATATTTTCTCATATCTAAGTCAATATGCATTAAACTTTAGATGAAGTTTTTAGTCTATGTGTCTCCATTATTATACCACTAAACTGAGAAGGAAAAATTCTAGTTAATCAATGATAACAGGAAGGAGTCAATGCATAGAAAATAATAGATGGATCAAAGAGTAAGATTGCTAGAACATTTTACACTTTATTTATCTACAATAATCTATTCAGGGATATACAAGCTATCAATTTAATAGAATAGAATGGAATGGAAAAATTCTGACTTAGGCTCAGCTCTTTAAC
This sequence comes from Neogale vison, assembly GCF_020171115.1. NCBI lineage: Eukaryota > Metazoa > Chordata > Mammalia > Carnivora > Mustelidae > Neogale > Neogale vison. The sequence continues at coordinate 20,740,461 of NC_058101.1, read as the reverse complement.
AATCCAGGGATTAATTCCCTAGAAGCATCAGAGGACCTTCCCTGGGTCTACAATAATGCTTCTTTAGCAAATCTTCTCCTACAGTTCATAACCAACACTTTTGTTTCTGATTACTCTGCCTCTTTCCCTTCTCAGTAAACACGTAGTTGCTGATTAGGTTTACACCTTTTGCTGAAACTTTTCTGGGGGTATTGGGTATTTGGCAGCTTCCTAAGAATAACTATAATAAAGGTTATCTCTGATCTCATCTAAGGTAGTCCTGCATTGAAAAAATATGACTTTGGTTTCCATATATATTCATTTCAATGATTTTTGAAGGTTCAGCTTATCACCTTAATTCTAGTCTCACTTAAATATTATACTTGGGACCTGAGGCAACACATAGCAGTATGTTAACTATTTATTGTCAAAATCATATGGGCATGAGGAAAATTTCTTACACAATAAGTGAGAAATCTTATAACTCATGTTATACATGTTAAACATGTAGGACCATATGAACATATATTCTAAATTAATAAACCATTAAACCAAAACTTATTTTAGCATTTCTAATGAAACTGACATAAATTGATATATCATTTGATGTGACATTATTTAGCTTATTGCTTTTTTTCTTTTTATAACTTGCATTTCAATCAGTTGCTTAAAAGGTCATGTTTAATGTCACATTAGCACTTTCACAGAATGATTTATTTTTGTTTAGATTTAGTATGATAAGATAAAACTTTCTGGGTGCTCAACCCAAATGGAACTTTCCAAAAGTTCCATTTAAGATTTTAGCATAGTTTCATTAAGGTGTCCAACTTTATAACATAAATAGTGCATAGTAGTAATTATTCAATGAGTCTTTCATGGCTTTTTGGGTTTCATGTGTAAATCAATAAAAAAATAGATATGAATATACATATAGATATCATAACTACAGTGGACCCTTGAATGACACAGGTTTGAAATTCACATGTCAACTTATACATGATTTTTAAAAAATAAATGCAGTATAGTATTGTAAATGGATTTTTCCTCTTTTGATTTTTTTTATTTTAAGAAAACTTATTTGGAAATAATTTCAGTTTACAAAAACGGTGTAAGAATTAAAATGGTAAGGGATACTTATTCCTTTACTCAGATTTACCTATTAACATTTTTTACAGTTTTTTAAAATTCTTATTTTGAAATGTCGTTTTCTTTTTTTTTTGTTATGTTTATTTAGCCACTATATAGTACATCATTAGTTTTTGATGTAGTATACAGATTCATTAGTTGCAATTTTCTTAATAACACTTTCTTTTCTATAGCTTACTTTAAGAATAAAATACATGATATAATATAATAATACAATATAAATAACACATATGAAATGAAAGTATGTGTTAAACAACCCCTCATGTTACAAGTAAGTCTTCCAATAAACAGCAGGCTATTAGTAGTCAAATTTTTGGTGAGTCAAAAATTTTACATGTATTTTTTACTGCATGGTGAATCAGCATCTCTGGCTACCTCAATTCATAAGGGCCAATTGTATGTGATAATTATAAGCACAAGGTGTTATTGATATACTTTTGATTTCTACTAGTTTAAGATTAAGAAAATCTATTGAGTTAATGGATCTTTTGAATTTTTTTGAACATCAAAGTAATTCTCATTTTTTGACGCATTTTTTCATCCCACCGGCCAATAGCTTCTTTATCATAAGATTTTTTTTTAAACTGACAGCCTTATTGAGTCTTATTATTGAACATGATTATATACATAAAACCACTTCTACTGTGTGCTGTGCCCCTGAAAGCAATAATCCAGGGCTTTAGTGAATCAGGCAAGTGTGTATGTATATATATATATATATATATATATATATATATATATATATATTACGGCAATATTCCCTTCTACTTTTGAGAGTCTTACTCATTTCTTTTATTATTGTTGAGGAAACCCCAATTTAGCATTGGTGAGTGGCTTATCATTTAATAAGAGTCCATGTAATTCAAGGCCAAAAAAAAAAAATCACAAATTAGCAAAGAGGATCTATATTTCTCATCTCCTTGACCATTACAATTAGTTAAGAGTACCAAAGACCTAAGGAATAGTCACTAATGATTTCAGGAAGAAAAGTATGTTCTAATCTTTAAAGATAGGAGATAGCTCCTTTGGATATTCTTTTCTGCCTTGTCGAAGATGAGTTGACCATAGAATTGAGAGTTCATTTTTGGGTTCTCTATTCTGTTCCATTGATCTGTTTGTCTGTTTTTGTGCCAGTACCATACTGTCTTGATGATCACAGCTTTGTAATAGACCTTGAAGTCTGGAATTGTGATGCCACCAACTTTGGTTTTCTTTTTCAAAGTTCTTTTGGCTATTCAGGGTCCTTTCTGATTCCATACAAATTTTAGGATTATTTGTTCCAATTCTATGAAGAAAACTGATGGTATTTTGACAGGGACTGAACTAAATGTATAGCTTGCTTTAGGTAGCATAGACATTTTAACAAATATTGTTAAATATTTGTTAATCCATAAGCATGGAATTTTTTTTCCATTTCTTTGTGCTTTCTTCAATTTCTTTCATGACTGTTCCATAATTTTCTTAGTACAGATCCTCTACCTCTTTGGTATCTTATGGTCTTTGGTGCAAATTATAAATGAGATCAACTCCTAAATTTCTCTTTCTTCTGTCTCATTGTTAGTGTATAGAAATGCAACTGATTTCTGTGTATTGATTTTATATCCTGCTACTTTGCTGAATTCCTGTATGGGTTCTAGCAATTTTTGGGTGGAATCATTTGGGTTTTCCACAAAAAGTATTTGTGAAGAGTGTTAATTCAGAGGTCTTTTATTTCTTTTTTGTTTTCTGATTGCTGAGGCTATAACTTCTAGTACTATGTTGAACAACAATGGTAATAGTGGACATTCCTGCCATGTTCCTGACCTTATGGAGAAAGTTCTCAGTTTTTCCCCATTGAGAATGATATTCACTGTGGGCTTTTCATAGATGGCTTTTATGATGCTGAGGTATGTTCCCTCTATCCCTACACTGCGAAGAGTTTTAATCAAGAAAGAATGCTATACTTTGTTAAATGCTTTTTCTGCATCAATTGAGAAGCTCACATAGTTCTTGCCCTTTCTTTTATTATGTTGTGTATCACATTGATTGATTTGAAGATGTTAAACCACCCTTGCAGCCCAGGCATACATCCCACTTGGTGGTGGTGAATAATCCTTTTAATATACTGTTGGATCATATTAGCTAGTATTTTGGTGAGAATTTTTGCATCCATGTTCATTAGAGATATTGGTTTTTAATTTTCCCTTTTGATGGGGTCTTTGTTTGGTTGTGGGATCAAAGTAATGCTGGCCTCATAAAAAGAGTTTGGAAGCTTTCTTCCCATCTCTTTCTTTCTTTCTTTCTTTCTTTTTGAAACAGCTTCAGAAAAATAACATTAATTCTTCTTCAAATGTTTGGAGGAATTCCCCCTGGGAATCTGGCCCTGGACTCCTGTTTATTTGGAGATTTTTGATTACTTCTTCAATTTCCTTGCTGCTTGAGTCTGTTCAGGTTTTCTCTTTCTTCCTGTTTCAGTTTTGGTAGTTTATAAATCTCTAGAAATGCATCCATTTCTTTCCAGATTGCCCAATTTGTTGGCATACAGTTGCTCATGATATGTTTATATATATATATATAATGGATATATATATATATATATAATGGAATATTAAGCAGCCATTAAAAATGAAATCTTGCTATTTGTAATGATGTGGGTGAAACTAGAGGGTATTATGCTAAGCAAAATAAGTTAATCAGAGAAAGACAATTATCATATGATATCACTCATATGTGGAATTTAAGAAACAAAACAGGATCAGAGAGGAAGGGAGGGAAAAATAAAACAAGACAAATCAGAGAGGGAAACAAACCATAAGAGACTCTTAATCATAGGAAACAAACTGAGGGTTTCTGGAGGAAAGTGGGGTAGGGAGATGGGGTAATGGTGAAGGACATGAAAGAGGACTCATGATGTACTGAGCACTGGGTATTATATATGACTGGCGAATCACTGACCTCTACATCTGAAACTAATAATACATTATATGTTAATTAATTGAATTTAAAAGAAAAAAATAAATAAAAATATAAGCTTTAAAAATAAAATAAAATCAGGTAAAAATATTTTTTAAAAATAAGAGAAATCTCTTTTTATTACTGACTGACATAGAAAATGGAAAAACATGGATCCCAAAAGTGCTGGTACATTTTTTTTATTTCTCAGAAAGGATTAGCTTTAAGTTGAAGTAAATACAGTGGAAGACAGAAAAGAGAAGGAATAATTTTTTTTCTTTTCATTGTATTTCTGTATTCTCCTAGGGGAATTTTTAATTATGAGTGTCAAAAACATCTGTTTATTTTTAGGCCAAGAATTCCTTGTTCATAACTCATGAGTGCATAGCTGATGAGGTCCTTATTATCATAATAAAAATAAAAGTATAATTAGGAAATTCTGGAGTTTTCCCTACATTTTTTATGTCTTTCAAGTTTTTCATCCATGAATTATAATTTGTGGATGAAAGTGTATATATATATCCATTTCCTAAATGGATAAATTAGTAATTAGTAAATTAGTAGTAATTATTATTAGTAGTAGTAGTAATAATAATTAGTAATAGTAATTGTTACTATTAATAATAATATTAGTAGTAGTAAATTATTTGGCATCAAATAATTAATGATATCACATTGATATTTAATATTTTCACATGAATCTATAAAGATAATAATAATAATCTATAAATATTATAATAATCTATAAAGAATGTTTGTTTTTATATCCTCTATAATATTTGGAGAATTATACATATTCATAGATGAAGATGAGAAGATGAAATATTATTGAATGGCTTAGTGGATAACTATTACTACATTTTTTATGTACAGAGATGAGAGTATGTTAATTTGATTAGATTATATATGCTGCCTTATAATAAAAGTGATGTAACTATCAAACTAAATTATACTTTAATTTGTCATTTGATATCGGAGAAGAAAAATGTGGTGAGATGGAAAGAATTATATACTTTAAATACATATTTCACCACCCAGGAGATAATATTCCTATAATTTTAAAGGCTAAAATCAATTTTAAATCAATTTTAAAACATCAAGAATTAAGATATATTAAAACTGCATTTTAAAAATATTTCAGATAGTTACATTTTATTCTCTGCTAAGAAATACAGGTTATTAGCCTTCACAAATCACAAATTAACATCTGCCTCTTTTGTCTTTTCTGATTTGGGGCAAAATATTATTACTACCTAGTATATTAATTTCTGAGACCATATTTTCATATAAGTCATTTTACCACATCTTCTCTGCCCATATGCTTTCATTTTTATTCATCTTTTACTAATAAGTTTACTTTGTTTATTTTCAAAGGAAAAGCCTTTCCAAAGGAAGACTCCTAGTTGGAAATCTGTGTTACCTTTTCACTGGAATGACATAATGTCTGGGTATAAAAATATGAATTACATTCCATTATTTACTACAATTGACTATCATGCTGAATTCTGAGGCTGTCTTATTTTTTTGTCATATTTATGATTTTTTAAACATCCCTGCAAAATTTGCTTGTGATACTTAAAATTCAGTAAGATATGTCTGTATCACTATCATTAGGTTTCCATTTCTTATTATAATGCATGTCCATTCAACTTGTAAATCTTGCTCATTCATCCTAAAGTGAACCACTATCCTCAAACTTCTGTATACACACTTACCTAGTTCAGTTTCTTACTTCTTATTTATCTCCACCTCATTTTATTACAACCTCTGAAAACTGTCATATAATTCCTATATCCATAAATTTATCTCTTGAAGTTTTCTTCTCTCCTTCTTTTCCCAACTGAAATCTGGCTGTACACTTAGGATAATGTATGTCTCAAAGCTCTCTGTATGATATTGTACCCCAAGATCTTGGACTTTTCTTCGTTTGGAAGACAGCTAACTTTCTTCTCTTTGTAATTCTCTCTCCCCCTTTTTTTTTTTTCTTCTATCTTTCTAAACCACAACTCATGAAGTTTATGTCATCAGCTAATGCCATTGTCTATACCTTTTTAGTATTACCAGTTTTTGTATTCTGAGTTAACCTTACCTTTTTATTTATTTAAGACTTAAACTTCACTTTGTCACTCTATTTTAGCCTTCTCACAGGCATTGGAAATCAACCAGACACCCTAGACTTAATTTCTAAGTCTAAGATTTCAGCATTTTTTTGCAACCAATCTTACTTACTTCATAGGAAGCATTTTGTCCCCTAATTCCAGAATCCTTAGTTCAATCATTTATTCCTATTAGGAATGTCAAATTACTAACTTTATAATTTTTAACCAATGTATCATATCATGCATGTCTTGTTTTCTTTCTTTACTAATTTTATATCATGTGTCATAGAAAGCTATTCAATTCTTGCTCACATCCTTAATGTCATCATCTTTCTCTCTATCTGCCAAAAACCTAACCCTGGTTAATGTCCAAAATGAATATATTTATTGTTGAGCCTATACAGGTACAACTAGATAATACAGGAGAAATATCATACAACTGTGTTGCCATGTTCCATTTATAATATTTGAACCTGGGGTGCCTGCGTGGCTCAGTCATTAAGTGTCTGCCTTTGGCTCAGGTCATGATCCCGGGTCCTGGGATTGAGTCCCACATCAGGCTCCTGACTTGGCAGAAAGCCTGCTTCTCCCTCTTTCACTCTCCCTGCTTGTGTTCCCTCTCTCACTGTCTCTCTCTGTCAATTAAATAAATTAAATCTTTAAAAATAAATAAATATAATAAAATAAAATTTTTGAACCAAAGTTCAAATGGATATATTCTACACCTTTTAGTTATATGGTTGCATTCCCAGGCAAACATGCTTTCTCATTCTCCAAACTAATCATTTCATAACTCTTCTGTCCTCAACTCACCAATATCCCTTTGCTAACCAACAATATCTTTGGCTTATATTTGTTAAGAAATTTTAAGAAATTAGGTAAATATTTTTTGATTCTTCTACTAAATGTAATAAATGTTTTTCTAACTAGACATTCTTCCTTCTTTTTGTAGAAAGAGTGCTCTGAGAACCAGTGCTAAGAACATTATGTCCAGCTATCAAGAAAAATTGTGAAGCATACCAAAAGAGGGATGAAAAAAAAATTTGCAGAGATAGAGCAAGAATCAGAATCAGACTGGAAATTTAAAACAACTATGCTAAGGCTCTGTGGACAAAATAGACAATATGGGCAATGTAAGCAGAGACATAGAAATCCTAAGGGGGAAAAAAAATACTATAGATAAGAAACCCTACTGAAACAGAAATGAGGAGTGCCTTTGTTGGGCTACAGCTGGGTACAGCTGAGGAAAGAATGTCTGAACTTGAGGATATATCAATAGAATCCTCAGTTGAAAAGCTAAGAGAACAAAGACCAAAAGAAGCAAAATAGAATATCTGTAGTACAACTACAAAAGATATAACATGTGTGCAATGGGAATGCCAGAAGTAGATGAAAGAGAAAGGAACAGATAAATATTTAGAACAATTAATGAGAATTTCCCTAAATTAAAGGTATGAAGAAATGTTCAATGTTTATGAATATGGATATGAAGACTCAATATAGTCAAGGTGTCACTCCTTCCCAACTTGATCTTTAGAATCAGTGCAAACCCAATCAAAATCCCAGAAAGTTGCCTTGCAGATATTGACAAACTGATTATAAAGTTCATGTGAATTGGCAAAAGATCCAGAATATCCAAAACAATGTGACGAACACAAGTGGAGGACTAACACTACTTTACTTCAAGAATTACAGTAAAGTGACAGTGAATAAAGACAATATGGTATTGGTAAAAATTAGAGAATTTGATCAACAGAAAAGAATAGAGAACCCAGAAATATGTCCACATAAATATAGTCAACTGATCTTTGACATAGGAGCAACAGCAATACAATAGGGCAAAGATTGTCTTTTTAACAAATAGTGTTGGAAAAAATAACACACACACACACACACACACACACACATCTAGGTGCTTCAGTAAGTTAAGCATCCAGACTCTTGATTTTAGCTCAGGTCATGATCTCAAGTTTGTGAGATTGAGCCCCGTATGGGTCTCTACACTGGGCATAGAGCCTGTTTAAGATTCTCTCCCTCCCTCTTCCTCTGCCCCCCAAAAATAAAATAAAAATAAAATGGATCTAGACATAAACCTTATATCTTTCACAAAAATTTACTTAAAGTGGATCACAGACCCAAATGTAAAGTCCAAAAGTATAAAACTCATAGGAAATATCACCGGACAAAACATAGATGATCATGTGCATGGTAATGAATATTTAGATATAACACTGAATTTATAATACCTGAAGAAATAATTCATAAGCTAGACTTTATTAAAATTAAAAACTTCTGCTCTGGGGTGCCTGGGTGGCTCAGTGGGTTAAGCCTCTGCCTTTGACTCAGGTCATGATCTCAAGTTCCTGGGATTGAGCCCCACATCTGACTCTCTGCTCAGCAGGGAGCCTGCTTCTCCCTCTCTCTGCCTGGCTCTCTGTCTACTTGTGATCTTTCTGTCAAATAAACAAATAAAATCTTAAAAACAAACAAACAGACAAACAAACAAAAAACAACTTCTGCTCTACCAACAACAATATCAAGAAACTGAAAAGATAAGGACATGAAGAAAGTACTTGTAAAAAAAGGTTTTATTTGATAAAGGAATGTTATCCAAAATACATAAATAATTTTAAAACTCAACAATAAGAAAACTATCAATCCAATTAAAAAATGGGCAAATACTTTAACAGGTTTCACCAGAGAAGGTACACAAATGCCAAATAAGCCTATGAAAAATGCTGTGTATCTTAAGTCTGTATCATATATCATATGTCACAAGTTAAAACAATGAGATACCACATGCTTATTAGAATGGCCAAAATCTGGAACACTGACAAGGCTACTGCTACTGATATGTGGTGCAAAAGGAACTCTCATCTATTGTTGATGGGAAATGCTACAGCCACTTTGGAAGAGGTTAGTGGTTTCTTACAACACTAAACATACTCTTACCATGTGATTCAGCAGTTGCACTCCTTGGGGTTTACCTAAAGGATCTAAAAACTTATGTCTAAAGAAAAACCTACAGATGCATGTTTATTCATAATTTTCAAAACTTGGAAGCAACCAAGTTATTCTTATTAGGTGATTGGAAATAAAATGTTGTACATGTAAGCAATGGAATATTATTTATACGAAAAAGAAATAAACTATCAAATTTTGAAAACAAATGTTGGAACCCCATATGCATATTATTAAATGAAGCTGGTGTGAAAAGATTATATGCAGTATGCTTTCAACTATGTGAAATTCTAGAAAACACAAAACTATGGAGACAATAAGCAGATTAGTGGTTCCGCAGGGTAAGGGGAGGAAAAGTCAAATAGATGGAGCAGAGAGGATTTTTAGGGGGGTAAAAATACTCTGTTCTACTATTATTGTGGATTCATGTCATTCTCCATTTGTTCAAACCTATAGAATATACACCACCAAGAGTGAACCATAATTTAGACAATTTACTGTGGGTGATTACATTGTGTCAGTATAGGTTCATTGGCTGTTACAAATGTACCACTGGTGTGGAAGATGTTTATTGATAATGGGAGAGGCTATACGTGCAAATGTGGGATCCAGGATCAGTTTCTTTAATTTCCCCTCAATTCCACCATTAATTTTAAAGTGTTCTAAAAAAACTCAATACAAAAATATCATAGCACATTAATTTCTAAGCTTGCTTGCAAACCCACGTCTGTGTCACTTTATGTGTGTGTGTGTGTGTGTGTGTGTGTGTCACTTTACATGTAATTTTTTTATACCTGAGATTTTCAGTTTAAATAGTGTAATTTGTTTGTATTTTTTAAAATGTGGAAGTGAAAGAGAAATTTTTTTTCTCATCTTTTCTTTTTTAACTATTTCATCTATTTTTATCCTTTCTTTGGTCCAACCTCTTGATTTGTCTTTATTTATCTACTTATTTATCTTTATTTATTTTCAACTTTTGAATGTTAATACATTGTTACTTCTGATTATTTCACTTAACATCTGTTTTTTCTTTCCAATTTAGCTAACATTTCCTCTCTCTATGTATGAGGTTATAGTCATCTCTACCATCTTAAAACTTAAGATAAAAATTACCATTTACTACAGAGACTTTGTCTATATGTTAATATTCCTGTTCTAAATGGACAAATCTCATGTTTTTGTTTGTTTCCTTCATTCCTGGATTCCTTATTTATAAATTGAAGTACCATGTCTTAAAGATAGGATGCCCACAGTTCAGATAATTTATAGGAAAATAATTAGCTAATGTAGGAATAATTATCTTTAATATGATTTCTACTAAATGTTCAAAATAAAATTATTTTAGGTGTCATGGATTGCCTCCTCCAAACTCATGAAAAATATAAAAATATTAGAAAAAATATAACATCCTAAAAAAACATATACTATAAATGTTGGAGTCTGTTTCATATTTATAACATTGTCTAATACTAAGAATTAAAGAAGTATAAACAAAGAATGTTTATTGATAACAAAGCACAAAAACTAAGGCTGTATTAGAAAGGATAACATGCAGAGTGTTAATTGTTGAAATTTGTTTTCCACAAAATTCTTGAACCTCTTTTACAATTGCTGTTTCTCATACAGATCTGTAATATTTCAGGTTAAAGATAGAAGTCAAAATTTTCCACAATTTTAGATATATCCAGTACTTAAATGAATTTTCCAGATAACAGACTAATTTTTTTTCAACCAGATGTTTTGTGTCATGCAGATACAAACATAGAGATTAAATGCCTTATAAAGCCCATCAAATTCATTTAAATATTACACAGTGGTTATTAGATTTTGACATTTTCTGTCTGAATATTTTGAAGCTGAAAGTTTCTAAAAAATGTCTATTATCTGTATTATGTTAAATTGGAAAATCAAGAAATTGAATTTTGATGCTAAACTATAGCTTTGTAAAAATATATACAAAAAATGATTATTATAACATGAACTTAGTAAGGCATCAAAAAGTCTAATTATATTCCAATACAGACAGTTTTTTTAAATAGATTTTATTTATTTATTTGACACAGAGAAAGAGAGAGAGAGAGATCACAGGCAGGCAGAGAGAGGTGGGAGCAGGCTTCCCACTGAGCAGATAGCCTGATGTGGGGCTCAATCCCAGGACCCTGAGATCATGACCTGAGCCTAAAGCAGAGGCTTAACTCACTGAGCCACCACCCAGGTGTTCCTCAATATGGACAGTTTTAAAAGAACTAAATGTTAAGATATTTCTGAAACACAGCTCACTTCATAACATGTATATGCAGTATAAAATATAACTTTATAGTTAAATATGAAACTTGTAAATTTTCTCTTCATTTTTAAATTGGGAATCAGTGTTCTTAAGAGAAAGAATGTCACAAGAGTACTGAGGACAGTAGTTTTCATAAGTGATTTGTTAAGATTATGGTCTGGTCTTGAGACATACTAAATATACTATTTTATCCTACTTATAAGATTACATTATTTGAAAATATATCATTGGTTTAATAGTTAGAGGTAGGGTGAACTATAATATTTCTTTATGAAAAAAAAATTCCTTCATGATCACATTCATTTTGTTCTAGAAATCTTACCTGCATAATATGTTAATACTTGATTTGCCTAAATTGTACTTTTCCTTTAAAATATCAGTAAATTTATAATGTGTATATATAATATAATTATGTAATTACTTAATCTTGGTGTTGGGATTAATGAGGGAAGTAGCCTATATCATAGGGCTATCTCATAAGATGCTTTCATTTTTACCTTAAAACAAAACAAAACAAAAATCCATAATGTTCACAATCAGGGTTTGCAGATTATTATGTTTTAACTAAAAATAATATTATAAATAAAAGATAACTATGGTGGTCAAAATATCTTACCTTGGGGGACAAAATTTCTATTAAGTGTTTTTTTCTATTAAGTAAAGTTTTATAGCTCAAAGAAAAATCAAGTAATCAAGCTAAGAGTAGTTGGATAATCCACCTTCTCCTACTCCATCTCCCAGTCCTAAAACTAAATGCAACAATGAAAACTAAGGTGTAATAAGATTGGGAAGGAGTGGATACATAAAGATCTGAGCTTGTTATAGGGTTTTCTTACTCTGATTCCCCTATAGCCATTTTTTTTTACTATATATCACCCTGATACCACAATCTATTCTTTCAGTTCCTTTTTGGGCAAGAACTCGGAGAAGGTCCTTTGTTTAAGGAGACTCATTAACATGGTGTCCTACCAAAACCCACATACACTCAATGAGAAGGAATGACTGAGCCCACAATTGCCTTCTCTCCTAGAGAAAAAAAGCGACCAAGATATGATGGAAAAATTTATGTTAATACTTAAGAATTTATTTTCCTTTTATTTAACACATTGGTGATACAATGCCTAAAATATGTGGGGAGTAACATCAGCAAAAAGGCAGATGAGGAATCTCAAAACACCCATTCTTCCATAGAACCATCAAAGAAAGCAACCATAAGCTTGAACTAACACTCTAGGAGCTCTAGAAAACAAAGCTGTGTAGCAAATGAAGCAAAGATCCAATCAAGAAAAATTATCTTTAAAAAGGTAGGAAATTTTGGTGTTTTACTCACCCTTGTCCCCTCCCTGTTGCAGTGATAGTCTTATTCCTAAACGGCAACAACCTGGTTCCTGGTTCTCCTCTTCCAACAGGAGGGAGTAAAACAGACTTTTATTACAAAATATCTTGTATGTCTCCTTTAACCTGTCTGGGGGTATCTGAAGGACTTACTAATCTGTGTTGGAGAATGAGAAACACAGATGGGAAAAGTAGAAGGCATTGTTACAAGGCACCTAAATGTCATCAACAGATGAACGGATTAACAAAATGTGGTATATACATGCAATGAAATATTATTCAGCTTTAAAAATGAATCAAATTCTAATATATATTATATCATGAATTAACCCTGAAAACATGATGCTAGGTGAAATAAGCCAGACACAAAAGGATAAATATTACAAGTTATGCTTATATGAGATGATCTAGACTAGGTAAATTCATGAATACAGAAAGTCTAGAAGGTGTTACCGGGGGTTAGGAAGAGTTGATTTTTGGCTAAGAATTAAAAGAATCAGGTGCTTTTTTCAAGATTACATTTTTTTAAAGAACTAACTCATTTAAAGGATTTACTGCTCACATTTCAGCATGAAGAACTCTGTAGATGCCAGCAAAATGGTAAAAGTTATATTTAAAAAAAAAACCTCTAAAATCTCTGGAAATGTTTCTATGGGCATACAATGAAATAAGGAACATTTATTGAACAAGATCACTTAAAAATTGGTAAGAATATTAAGAGCCTGGGTATTTGAGTCACAACCCAGGTCATCCTTAGATCCCTTTACCCTCAGTTCAGTATGATGGAAATTCTACTCCAGGTGAATGCAGCTCACAGCCCCTAGTGATGCTCCAGCAATCAATTAACTGGTTTTTGTTTTTGCTTTTGTTCTGTTGTTAATTTTAGTTCTTTCTAAGCTAACTCAACAAAAAGTCCACAGTGGTATTGAATACAGTCAGTCTATGTATTGTGATGTTTTGCTTAGATAGGAGTCTCTGTTAAATTTCCAACAGACACATCTGAATTATCGTCTTCCCTTTTTTCTTCAGTTTGATTTTCTTAAAGCATTGCTTTATCCTTCTCTCTTCAACTGTTTCATTTTTCTGAATATGTTTCCTTAGTACAAATCACTTGAGAAGTTCATATAGTTGACACTTCTTAAAGGCTCATGTCATATTTTCATGTACACTTCTCTCTATATGACTTTCCTTTAAATTATTAATGTTTTTTTAAAATGTGAGCTTACTGGAAAGCTTCATTAATAGCTACATGTTTCTTTAGACATACACAGTTCATTGCTACTGAGGATAATTTGTAATACTATCCTTTGATAATTTATTTTAATAATTCTAAGCACAGAGCTTATATACTACTTTTGTGAAGTTTTCAAAAATTTTCCTTGTTGAATTTTTAGTACTCAACAGATGATTCTCACCATCCTCCTTCATGGCCAATGTTAAAATATTGAGAAACAATGGTTATTTGCTTCTCCTGGTACTGTAATTCCCACATCGTCTGTGTAGCCCAGCTTCGCGTATTGAAGAAGCCCCACTTAGATCCATATTATGTGTTTGGCATCAAGCTACATCATAGGTATTTTCTTCCAAAGTAACTCAAAAGTTTCTTAATCCATTCCAACTTGACCTCATCTTTTTTTTTTTTTTTTTTGAGTCTTCTGGTTATAACCCCCTCAATTGTTCTACTATTCTTATTCTTTCAATATTTTGTCCATTCTTTAGTAATATTTCTATGACCAGTATGTTTTATTTCAATTAGTTACAGTAATCATAACAAACGTTACTGGCCTTATATTAAGTGTCAGATATCATGAGAAAAGATACATATGCACAAACCTTCATTTAGCATCATGATTATTAAATGCATTGGTTAATAGAGTCCAGGGGTTCTTGGGCTCTGAGAACCTTCCACCAATAAAATTCCCTTGTAGTTCTGTCTCACTCAAAAATAAAAATTTATGTAATCGCGGCTGTGGCATCATCAATCAAGATGTTCTTGTCATTAAGAAGCAGATCCACAAAAGGAAGCACCTGGCCTCATTACCTTTAATTCCCCAAGTGACAAGTTTAGTCTTTTGGAATTTATTTTCTACATACCTACATCAAACTTTTACCTATTATTCTGAAATAATCATTTATTAATGGGAGAAAGTAAATGGGACAAATATAAGAAAAAATATGCTCTTTTTATGGCTTGTTTAAACTTAATTTGATATTTGTTAAGTTGTTTTAGTTTCCTATATGAACCCAGTAAAGAAAGTTTATATCTAATATTCTAAATAAAGAACAGATTTTCATTTGGCCTTCCAGAGTTAAAACAAAACTAAAGGAAAGCATGTAATGAGGTAATTGAGTCTTCTACTAGACCCCCTTCCTCTCCATATTAGGTGCCAGTACAGAAAAGAACAATTCACCCACTTCTGTCTTCTGTTCACAATATTTTTATGCCTTTCTAGATGGTGATATATACACTCTGCTATGTTGCTGAAATTTCTTCTGTCCCAAGGCTGAATGAACAGAAGTAATTTTGCACATGGTTGGTTAAACTTCACCCAAAGACTGTTAGGTATCTCACATCTTTTAGAAGAATAAATAAAATAAATATTTTTATGAGTCCAGGTAATGTTAAATCATTTATGTGGTCTTATACTTATTCTAAGTAGAATTAGGTAAGATCATAACTCTCTAAATTATTTAGCTTTGAAATATTTACTTAACCACTGTAAGACTTAGTTTTCCTTGTCTTTAAAATGGGAATAGAAATAATAACTTTTTAAAAAAGATTTTATCCATCCACTTGACAGACAGAGATCACAAGTAGGCAGAGAAGCAGGCAGAGAGAGAGGGGGAAGCAGGCTCCCGCTGAGCAGAGAGCCCGATGCAGGGCTGGATCCCAGGACCCTGGGATCATGACCTGAGCTGAGGGCAGAGGCTTTAACCCACTGGGCCACCCAGGCGCCCCTAGAAATAATAATTTAAAAAAAAAAATTAAGCAGGCTCCATGTCCAGTGTCTTGCTCAATGTGGAGCTTGAATTCACAACCATGAGACAGAGACCTAAGCTGAGATCAAGAGTCTGATGCTTAATGGACTGAGCCACTCAAGTGCCCTAATATAATTTTACTCTGAGGATAAAATTAGGTAAATCCAAACTATTTGACACAGCTCCTGTCCTAGTATCAGGTAATAACATCTAGGTCATGGTAATTAATTATTGTTATTGCTCAAAATCAATACTTCAATTAGTTATTTCCAAAAACATAACCCTTTATAATTTTAAGTAAAAATTTTAGAGAAGAAGCTCAAAAATCATTTAAATCCTTTGGCCACCCCAGGAGGTTAATTACAAAGTATTTTAGTAATTGATTTGTTACTAGAAATAGCTGTATTTCCCAAACAGGGTACCCATACCTTCCTTAGTAAATATAGTAATTCCCTTTGTTCTAAGGAGAGTAAAAGAGCATATTGCAAGGAAGCCCTAATATTTTTCTTTCTTTTTTTCTTTCTTTTTTTTTTATTTCCCTCTTGAGACTGTAATAAATGTTTGAATTGCCCACCTAGAAAGATTTTCTTTGAGGAGAAAGTGCAGGGGTCATTTGAAAAGTCACTTGATACTATGCTAGAAAGAGAATAGCTTTTCTCTTGGGGTTGGCTATCAATAGATGAAATATCTTTTTCTCCCTCCTTGCCTCATCCCCCACCTGCATCACTCATGCCTTTTATAATATTCTACAAAAGCATTGCTCAACTGCATCTTGTCTGACAGTGAAGGTACATAAAATGCCCATTTTGTTTAAATGAATGGCAGTAACCTTTTGCTACACTAACTACTACTGCACCGTAGGAAACAGCATGAGCTCTGCATGTATCTTTTCTCTTTGAGCTCATGGTGTTGTACAGGTGATATCAATCACAATCCCCTTTAATCTGATAATTATTTAACGAGATCTCTGTGTTGTATTCAAGTAGATTCTTCATTTGTTTGAGACACCTAATGTTTCTCATGTTGTATACTCATTAACACTGATAAACAACACATTTTCTTAAAGAAACAAAAATGACCAATAGCATAGTTTCAAATCCTGCCGTGCTTTCCTTTCTTTAGAAACAGTCTCAATGCCTGCCAAATCTTTGACCTTAAGACATTCATTTACAAAATATTAATTTTTGTTAAGTATTAGTCTTACGTTTAGGCTCTGGGGATTGAGTAGTGAACAAAAAGTTATCACCCTGCTTTTACTGATCTCTCACTTTAGTTCTTCAGTTCCCCTAGAATATAAACAACAACAACAAACTCATATGTGTATTTTTACTATATGTTTACTATTTTTTAAATAGAAAAAAAATTGATCCATATAAGTCTTCCTTCCTAGAAAATTAATACCATTATTTCATTGCTAATGACATACACATTCCTTATGTAGAAAATGATCAGCGATGATATTCAAGTATCAAAACTGATAATATAGAAACAATACATGAGAAGCGGTAGACAATTTAACCAATTCCTATCACTAAGGATCATACAGTAAATGGCTGAATTGGTGGAATCATACAGTCCCTGGTTTAAAGTTTATTTTATTTTTGATTTATCAAAAAGCATACACCGAGACCAAAAAGTATTACAATACAAGGACTTTACTTGGAGGGTCCCAGGAAGTACATGTAGGGGGATGTAGAAATGAATCTGGAAGGAGAACACAGATAATAAAGTGTTAACAGTCAAGAAAGTGGTTTTGTAGATAAAATAAGCTTAATCTGACAAACCCAACTCTGGCACCCAGTGTGGAACATCTGATTTAGAATCATCTCACCAGAGGGGAAGGGAGCTGAGGATATAAAGACCACCATTTGGTAGTGGTTGAGAGCTGTTCTTCAGAGATGGGAACTGCTTTGCACTTTTGGCTCACTGCAGTGATGGATAGGATGCCTTCAAGACCCAGATGAACCTCTTGAGGTGAAGAAATGCATGGACTAGCAGTTGGACATCTGCCAACCATGTACTGAAGAAGAGGTAAGGTTGAGTTATCGGAGTCATAATTCAGTAATCAGTGAAATAGAACAGTGGGAAGTAACTAGCAATAAAAACTAAAAGGGCAACTTACATGAGTGATCTATAACCGGATTACTATCTTACACATACTGGGGAGTTAAAATAATTACTAGGCATCCATAATCCCCCAGACTATATTAGATGCTCATTCTGTGAACTCCCATAGCATTTTATACTTCCTCAGTTGAAGTATATCAACCTTTATTTATTATTTTCACTCTAATGGTCTGTCTTTTGTAGAAAATAAGCTGTGTGAGCACAGGGGCTGTACACATCTTAATGTCATATCCCGGTAATTAACAGAATGCCTGCCTTGTAATGAATAGGTTCTCTGTAAATACCTGCTGGATAATGGGTCAGTAATTCTAAGTATATTTTGAAATGCTATTCTGTAAAAGGAGGGTATGCTTTTAAAATCAGACATAATGAAATACAGCTTTTGGGACTTCATTTAAAATGGCTTTAAATAATATTCATTTATAAAAATTCAACAGAAATAGTATTGTTGCACTTTGTTTTTTCCTATGTAGCTCATACTTGTTGGGAAAGATTTCACCTTTATAATTTCACCTAAATTAGTTTCAGTTAAATCAATTCGCTGGTATTTTTAGAAAGTTACTAATAGTTGAAAAGGGTAAGTTTGTGCTACGATCTGATAGCATTTACTTTTGATCTAGATGTCCTTTCAGACTCAGATAAGAATGTTTCTGAACTGGCAGGAAAAAAAAATAGTAAACATTAAATGTATTATGGTATTCAGGTGATGTTACTTTGAAGCAAGCATAAACCCTCAGGAAAAATAAAGGAAATCAGCAGAGCACTTAACTAGCACTTACCAAACCTTTCTAAAATAATGTTTAATAGGCCATACGATAGGTAACATTTGATTCTTCTCTAAAAATTTTGAGACTGCATTGATTTGGTAAAATATCAAAATAAATGCTTTCAGGTTTAAGGAAAAAAATGTCCCCTCTGAGTGATCCTGTATAATGCATTTTTTTTTTTTTTGTCAACTTTTTAGAGTTGTGAGAAGCAGCAAATTAGTGTAATTATAGGAAGGGGTAGAAATTGGGAGGGGGGAAGAAAGCTCAGGGCTTTTAAGTTTATATAAACAAGAAGCTTTCTCTTTAAGCTTTACAGATTTGCCTTCTTTGGGAAAGTGGAGGTTCTCAGATGTTTCATAACTAAATTGGCAACAAAATTATTGTTGAGAGTAATGGTAAGTTTCCCACCATGTACATTAACTTTACACAGCTGATGTTTTAGGCAACATTTTGTTTTTCTCTAGTTAGAGATTTTATCTGTGTTTCTTAAATGGAGAATTATGATTGCTGAGTGTGGCCGACTTTGGGCTCTATCTCAAGAGCCTGAAACTATGACCTGAGCTGAAATCAAAAGCTGGACCTTTGGGACGCCTGGGTGGCTCAGTTGGTTAAGCAGCTGCCTTCAGCTCGGGTCATGATCCCAGCGTCCTGAGATCGAGTCCCACATGGGACTCCTTGCTCGGCAGGGAGCCTGCTTCTCCCTCTGCCTCTGCCTGCCATTCTGTCTGCCTGTGCTCGCTCTCCCCCCGCCCTCTGATAAATAAATAAAAATCTTAAAAAAAAAAAAAGTTGGACCTTTAACCAACTATGTCACCCAGGCACCCTAAACTCTTTACTTTTAAATGAAAACCTATTATTTTATTAATTCATAATTGAGAAATTGTGCAATTTATGAAATTTCCGTAGCATTTCAAAACTTGTCAGTCTTATGAGGTCATTGACTAAAATGTATCTTTAGCTAGACAGTGAATGAATGACAGGTTAAATTCCCTTTGGTTCCCTCATTGGAAATGTGATTGCTCACCTTTGTAGCTGCCATAGATCATTGATTAGGAGAGTTCAAACTCCTTGCTAACTCTGGAATATCAAAGGGGAGGGATTAATTAGACTCTGCACACCCACAAAGACTGTCAGAAGACCAGTGGCTTTTCCTGAACTATTGCAGATAGACTTACTTTTAATGAATTAAATTGATGAGTTTAGGGAGAAGTTTGATGCTGTTAAATACATCTAGAGTGGTTTTACTAAAGTCTCAATGAGAATCAACTCCTCCATGTCAAAGCTGGAACATTTTGGCTTTTAAATGCCTAAAACAGCTGATTCATGGCCATCCTGAGTTATCATAGATCAGTTATTTCAATAGCCATTCAATCAGCACTGAGAATTAAAGCAGAGTGAAGCCTATAATTATGGAAATTACAATTTACACCTTGCTGTAGTAGCAATAATATAATTAAATGGATCTTATACGACATGTACAAATTTTCACTATCAGTTTTTGGTAAGTGTTAAATAATTTAATGGCTAAGTTTAAGACTAAGGTCAACATCAATATTAATCAGGTTATCTTTGTAACCTATACATAAGCATATGCTTTTTGTTTTTGTAAATATACTATTGGTTAATAATGTTTTAGGCACAAATTACTTTATAAATATACATTCTTATATATATTACACAAACACATATTTATGTTACACAAATGCATATTTAGGGGCACCTGGGTGGCTCAGTGGGTTACGCCTCTGCCTTCAACTCACGTTATGATCCAGAGTCCTGGGATCGAGCCCGGCATCAGGTTGCCGGTTCAGCAGGGAGCCTGCTTCCCTCTTACTCTCTGCCTACTTGTGATATATCTTTCTCTGCCAAATAAATAAAATCTTTAAAAAATGCATATTTAAGATAAAGCATATCTCTATATACTTTTAGCGGATATGGTTTTTGTTTTGAATGTATGAATATAATTTAAATATTAGTAGTGTTATTAGCTCTCAATAAAAATTCTGAGTCCATTTTCCAAAAGTATAAATAGTGGCTTTTTATATTTTCCTTGAATTTGGAATTCTTTTTTTCTTACTTTAGAAACCAAGACTCTTTACATTATGTTATAATTTGTTCATTCTTTTTTGAAGTCATTAGAGATTTTTGCTATAAATACCACTTTTTGTTCTATGATGAGAAATCTAAGCTGGTGCATAATTTAACTGGCAAGGGACACATTCGTATTACATGCTTGCATTTTTTTTTTCCCTTGTGCTACTTTTTGCTTTATAAGATTCCTGTGAAGAAATCTTGATGGAAGATGGAAGGGAAATGTCAAATGGAATGTTTCGATCTCCTCTGGCTTTGGAAAACATTAAAAATACATAGGTCAAAGTATGTTCAGTTCCTACTCTAGCTTTATCATTGAGTTTTTTTATTCCATGTGCATATAGCGTTTTACCTAACAAGTGCTCCATCGGATCCACGTATCTTCTTTATGATAATGATTCATATGCTTAGTTCTGAGAAGAGCTTAAGTCGATGATGATGTTACAGACATGAAACTATAATAATCTAGGCATTTTAAAAAAATGTTTAATCATTTGAAGGAGGACCTAAATACAAGATATAAAAATACAACTGGTCAGTTTTGAGATTATAGACTTTCAAGAAGTAATCAAATTTTATCAAGTAAAAATTAATCAGGAGCACCTGGGTGGCACAATCAGTTAAGCATGTGACTCCTGGTATCAGCTCTGGCAGTGACCTCAGGATCATGAGATTGAGCCCCACGTCCAGCTCCATCTTCTGAGTGGAGACCACTTGAGACTCTCTCCTTCTCCTTCTGCTCCTCCTGTTTGTGCTTTCTCTCTCTCTCTGTGTGTCTCCCTCTCAAATTAAATATATATATTTTTTAAATAAATAGGTACTTATCAGAATCATAACTGCAAAAAGCTTTGAATCCTTACATTCATTGTATAACACAGTGTATTGGGCACTCATTTGTTTGATGCTGTGTTAGGTGTGGGAGGAATAATGGTGAACAAGATTTTCCTGGTGGAGTTTACAGTGTGATGTAGAAAAGCAAATAGGGGAATATAATAGAGTTTTAGAGAGGTCCTAACTTTCATTTATTATAATAATCATTATTGAACCACTATATGGATGGCTATATGACAAGTTGAAGCAATCCTATTTCCTCCCTGAGGTATTTCTAACGAGAATTATTTTGGGGGAAATTCTTCTGGTTATGCAGCTTAAATATTTACTCCATGGCCGTGCTTCCCACATGGATGAATGAAAAAGTGTTCAGAGACAAAGTCTACAACCTTGCTAGAGCATCTCAGATTCTCTAAACTCCCCTTTTGATTTTAATCCTTTAAATATATTTTAGCATGAACCTTACTAATATTTTTGGGGGGAGGTCAATGTGACTAATGACTATGACTGTGATTAGTCAATATAAATAATAAGCTTGCATGGTTACTCTTAATAGTTTTGATTTTGTGTAATTAGGTGACTTTGCTCCACAAGTGTTAATATAGACCTTTATGAGACTGACGCGCTACCTACTGCGCTAACGAGGCACCTAATATAGACCTTTAGATGGCAAAAAGTTGGGTTAATCTTCTATTGGAATTTTGGCAGGTGGGGGTGAGAGAGAATGAAAATAAGGAAATCAAAGGTAGCAGCAAATGAATGAGAAACTATGGTAGATGACACCTTAATCAATGACTCCTCTGTATAAATGTGTATACCTACTGTTGTCATACCTCCAGCTGCATCATTAAGCTGTCCAGAATGTCTACAGCCAGGTTAACAAACTGCCTTCTCCCCCCACACCCATCAAGGGTGTTTTCTTTAATGTTTCCTTTATTTTTTTGCCCCAGCAAAAACCTATTACTGCCCTGGGGATACAACTTCCCCTAAAGTCCCTTCACATAAATGTGTACTGTGTGAAAAGAAAGGGGGTGACTTCATCTGTTACTTTTACCACCACACATGAAGTACAGTTACTGTGACCAGAACCACAGATATGTAACTTCGATGGAGTGCTGCATTTATGCTAGGTACAATGAAGTCAGTGTTCTATATCCATTTCATGGATTATTTTACTTAGTGCTAAAAGCAATCCTTAAGATAGGCTCTAGTTTTATTTGCATTTTATAAATTATTAAAAAAAAAAAAAAAAAAGTAGGCCCTGTGTGATTCCTTAACTCCAAAGTGGCCCAGCTAGAAGAGCTTTTTGTTAACTATTGACTTCTGCACAAAGAATTCCTGTGAATACAGCTTAAAATGCTGATTTCTAAGAACCCATTCCTGACTTGTCTAGGACTCCTTGGGGTCAAAGGGCTTGTAAACCTAAATAAAGGATATAAACTGTGGCTGGTTCAGATTACCAGAAATTCAAATTGAGTTTATTTGGGAATAGAGAGAAATTACATTTTAGAAGCACACACTATAGCAAGCTACCAGTGAGTCACCGAAGTTTCGAGGTGAGTGTTATTTATGGGCAAAAGGAATTTAGGCAGGGAAAAGCCCAGTGAGAGTTCAAGTAATAATTTCATTGGCTTGAGGGTGAGAAGAGATTCTTGGCGAATGTTCATGGGCCAAGAGATAAGAATCGATTTTCTGGTATTCAGGCATTTAGTGGAAATTAGTCTCTCAGTTAAGTTCCATTCTTCTGAGGGAGCATGTGTGAGATTCTCCATTTTATATACTGTTTCCTTTTTAGATAGAAATTCTTTCATAAACCCAAGAATATGAATGTTCAGGAAATTTTCTGGAAGATACTCATGCATCCTGATGCTTGGCAACCAATGAACTTTGTAAATGAAAAGAAAATAGGATTTTAATCCATATACTCAAGAAATCTGAAATCAGGAGTCCTTACCTCTATTTAGTAACATAAAATAATGCCTCCTAATGTGAATGTCCTGGAGTCTGGGTGATTGGGTCTCAAGGAACTGCAGTCTGGTGTTACATAATACTTATTGATCTATATGTGAAAGATAATTGACCTAAAATGTGCTATGATGTATGTAATTAAAAAAAATTATTACCTTCCTAGTTACTATGAGATTCCTGGTCTGTTAGATATATATTCTTTTCTCAGAATATTTAATGACAAACTTTCTTAAGTATAATTATTAAAATTAAGTAAAATCTGAGTATGTTGTAAGTTAATTATAATATCGATTCCATACATAAGGATTATTATTGCAGTATTTATATTGCGGTATACTTTCAATAGTGTCATCAAATTTCTCGTTTGTTCTCATAATAGATCGATTTGGAGTGTTCACAAAGTGATTTTTTTTTTTCAGGTTTTCTTGCTTTCCTTTTATTTATTTATTTTTTAAAATTCAACTGAGATAAAATTTACATAACAAAAATTGACCATTTTAAAGTGTAAATCCGGGGCATCTGGATGGGTCAGTTGAGCGTCTTACTCCTGATTTTGGCTCAGATCTCAACCAGCCCAGTGTTGGGCTCCATGCTCAGTGCAGAGCCTGCTTGAGATTCTCTCTTTCTCTCTCTCTGCCCCTCACCCTGATTGCAGGCCTGTTCTCTCTCTAAAATAAATATATAAATCTTAAAAAAAATAGAGTGTACGGTTCAATTTATTTTAGTATATTCACTAAATATTCATATATATTCTCCTCACAACATTTTCTCCCTTTCTGCTCACCAAGTGATTTTTTTAAAGTCAATGCTTATTGTTTGGATGTTGAACCAGTATTTTGCAATTATATATGGTGCCATTTAGGCTATGAAAATTATACTTGACTATATTTAATTTTGTCCCTAAATTCATTTTGTGAACTTTCCATGTAACATGAGCTTATGTATTTAAGCATAATATTTTCTTTTTCAAACTATGTTGATAACAACATTTTAAAACAGTGTTTTCATTTGTTTTGTCTTTCTGATTCATGTCATTTTGATGAGTATCAGCAATTACTTTGAGCTCTGTGACACCATAATTTCCTAAAGCTATTGCAGTGATCAGGGCAAGAACAATGCTCTATCTAATTTGTTCCTTTTACACTCTTACAGGAAGAGTAACCAGAAAACCAATTTTCTTACAACGAGGTCTAAAATAATGTTTTAAAAAATCCGAGCAAGGGCTTCTATAACTACAAATGAACCCTACAGAACTACAAAAAAACCTTAAAGATCTCTAATTTCTTTCTTTGATATTGTGGTTTGCTTTTTTGTTATTTCTCAACTCCTTTGTATATTTAGCAGGCAGGAGTAGTAAACTAGTTAAGTGTAAGAATACTATCAGAATTAGCAAACTTAAAAAGGAAGCCTTGGATTGTAGAGATGAGAGCATGCTGAAAGAGGATAATTTTTTATTCATTTATGATTCACCCCATTTCTTCTTAGCCTCTTACCAGTACAGGTATAGGTTTCCCCCTTTCCCATATGCTGAAACAAGAGAATTGAAACATCATATACCAACCATTCCTCACAGGCTTAAAGGCTTTTATTCCTTATTCTCTAGTGAGGGCTGATGACAAACTATCAGAAGCTCTAGGGAAATTATCCCAGGTGGTGGCTCTAGCAAGGGAAAGGAACATTGCTCCTAAATAGTGGATTGATTCCGAATGAATGCCTTGTATTAGATGATCCCCAGTCTCAGCAGGATTTTCAAAAGAGATTATTGACTTGCTGCCCCAATGTCTCAGGCCAACAACCTGTAAATCATATGACAGAGACCAAGGGAAGTTTATCTTTTTGGACAGAAAGAAAAAGAATTCAGATTCCCGTAAAGAAGATTGAAACTCTAATTATTGATTTTTGAGAAAGACAAAATTAATAGAGGTTTCTTGCCTCCATCCAACAAAGCTCAATTTCAGCTAGCTGAAATTTTTCCTACCTTTAAAATCTAAAATGTAACACAGAATCAGTTAGAGTTAACCCTAAAAAGTTAAACCCAGACCTGTTTTCTTTTTAATTAATTTGGTTTTGCTCATTACTAGTTATGTGGGGTTTTGTTTGTTTGTTTGCTTGTTTTTGTTTTTAAGGAAAAACACTTTTTTTACTTATGTATATATGTTCAGGGATATTCTGCTAGTATTTTCCTGAAATCCAAATCAGTTTTGTCAAAGTTTATTTTTGCTGTGTTCAATTCTCTAGTTGTTTTCAGAGGTTTTATTGAGGCATTTATAACTGAAGGGAGAGTTTACATATTATGCTGGTACCAGGTAATTTGATAACAGAATCACTACTTTTGAATTGCTTGTGGTAGCTTTTTGAAACTATAAATATGACAGATATTCATCTCCCTCATGGCTACCTTTGGTCTTGAGAGCATTCCCCCAAGGCCTCTGATTATTGCCCAAATAACAATAACCTGAGAGTTACTAACAAACATGTCTCCTTGTGTGTCGCAGAGTGCAAAGAGATCAGTTATGAACACAACAAAATATCACTGTAAATCCTTTTGTCATTTGTGCATATGAAAAGGAAAAGGAAAAGGAAATCCAGAAGTAGGATCTGTGGTTAGGTTGCATGTACCCATGGAGGCATGTGACTTTTTTATGCCGACACAACATGCATGCCTAGTCTTCTCCATATCCAGTGACCTGTGGTTACAAAATGTTTCTATTTCATCTTCTTCCTCATTCTTTTCTAAAATATTCTAAACCTTTACCTTAGCTATTGAGATATGGATTATATGTATATTTTGAATTGATATCATGTGATATCATCTGAGATACATAGAAAGTTGAAAATTGATTTAATTTATAAAATTTTTATGTTAGCCCCATTAAGCATGTATGACTTATTGAGTGGTCTTTTACTTGCTCATTTTGGCAAATTATAAACAAAAACAACAAGCAGCCTTTTACCTAAGCTTTATTATTTTATACACTTCTATTACTATTTTTCTTTCTCCTAGAAGAAACAAAAAGTGGTAATGAAACATTACTAATAAACTCAAGCAGTTAAATGCATCATCTACTAGACTCATAATGCCTAATGCATTCCATTTTAGAACATACTTACCAAAGAGCTCTGTTCACTTTTATATTCCTTTATAGAATCCAGAGCCTTATATAATCACAAAGCACATAATACTGTTTTAATATGCACATACATATACGCTTATTATTCAAAAATTTAGTTCAACTGTACAAAATTCTATTATTAGAACTCCCAAACAATTTTAAACTGAATTAATTGCTAACATTCAGAAATAGTTGAGTTTTACATAACATTTAGATTCATATTGTCTCAACCATGAGAAAATCTAGGCATTCTAGGCTCCTATTTGTGTGGCATTAGTGTCCTTACACTGAAAGTTAACTGCTCTCTTTGGTTCACTACTATCACTTTCTGATGAAGCACCTTCGTTTCTATTATCTTCCTCCCATTTCTGTCTTGGACTCAGGTTAATTTATCTTCTCATCTATTTCAGGATTCCTTTCTCAAGTACCCAAGAAAAATTTCACCGAAAAGATTTCAGTTCCTCGTAACGTCATTTCTTTCATTGTTTATATTAGAGGTCTGCTTTTCATTAAACCCATGGCCTGTCTGTATAAGAAAAATCTTAGGTGTACAATAGCTAGCAACAAGCTTGCGAAAAAGTCTCACATGCAGCAAGGATGAGTTATATCCTGTGGAATTCTGGAAATGAGAAGACAGAATATATGGGAACAAAAAATATTTTCAATATATAGGAAGGCGCGGGGCACCTGGGTGGTTCAGTGGGTTAAAGCCTCTGCCTTAGGCTCAGGTCATGATCTCAGGGTCCTGGGATCGAGCCCCACATGGGGACTCTCTGCTCAGCAGGGAGCCTGCTTCCCTTCCTCTCTCTCTCTGCCTGCTTCTCTGCCTGATTGTGATCTCTGTCAAATAAATAAATAAAATCTTTTAAAAAAATATATAGGAAGGTGCTTATATGGGTATGTTTTAGTTAGGTTTTGCCGGACAACAAATCACCCCAAAATTCAGTGGCCTTAAACATGTTGTTTAGCTCACTAAACTTTATTTAGCCAACAGAGCTGGCTGTTCGTTCGATCTGCGGGAACTCAGCAGATCTTCGTCCGGCTCGTTCATGCAGCTTCAGCACTTACCCCTACGTTAGCAGGCTGTTGTTGGCCATGGCAACATAGATGACTTTGTTACTTGTCTCTCAATCTCCAGCAGGCTTCTGAACATTCCGGAGTGCCAAGAGAAGGAACATGGACTGCAGGGTCTCTTGAAGCCTAAAATGGATTTCACCCTTTAACGGGAAGCAAGCTGAAATTATTAGTTATTTTTCTGCAATCCACTAAGTAGCCACAAATAGTTCCTTATTTACCAGAAGTGGTTCTCAACAGCAAATGTAACACCTGGGATATTCTTCTCAGATAAATTCACCTATGCATGTATGGTTAGCAACTTCTACTTTCCTTCGTAGCAAAAAAGTTCTTTCCCTTTTCTTAACTGTCTTCTGGAATATCAACTAATTCTCCAATTATTGTTTTCTCTTTTAAAAAATCTATCAAGTTTACTATTTCTGATATTGTAAATATGGAGACAATATAAATACATAGGATCTATTTGTCTCTTTCTCTTCTTTTTTCTTTTTTCATTATCCTTGCCTCCAGCTCATGTCTCTATCATTTCCCTTCAAGGATTGAAACTTTGCCTCTGGCATTCCTTCCGCTGCTAAAACTTAGCTTCTACCTAACAAAATGATATGCATTCTTCATGGGTTACTTCCAACTGCTCTCATGAACTCCTTAAAAAAATTTGCTGTTCCTGTTTCCCCATCTGTTTCAATTCTACTTCACCATCGCTGACCATATTTAATGTAGTTATAACTCATTTGTGGATGTGATTTATTTCCCATGTTAGATAATTCTCTGGTTCAACTTTACTTCCCCACAACAGTGAGTGTATATGATAGTTAAGCATAGTATTAATTCAATGAGTGAAAGATAGAATTAATGGAGTTAAGAACCCATACCAGCCTACTTATTTTTCCTTGTACCCTGTCTATGATACACATTCTTTGAAGACAGAAACATATTTTATTTATTGTGGTGTAGGAGAATCTGCCTAGCATGCTGTCTGCTTTCTAGTAAACGTTCAGTGCATATTTGTGTAATCACTGAAGTACTCCAATCTCTCAGTTGTTGTGTATTAGGAAATACAGCAAGCTCAACACCCCATTATTGATATGCTTTCATTAGCACAAGATTGTATGGAACGAGTATTTTTATGTACTCAGAAATCTACTGTTTTCTAGGATAGGCTTTCATAAGAATTTCGGCTGTCACATAACATTATTAATTTGTATTCCAATGACAAATATTTAAAGCAGATGGGTGGGGTGCGATATTGGAAGGGGTCTATATAAATAGCTGTTAAGAAAGAAGGTTTCCTCCTTTTCCAAACCAGTGCTGTTTTTAAATTGAAAGTGGAATTCCACAATACTCCAGTTTTGCCTTAGTTTTTATTTCATCTTGTGAAGAATTCATGAATCTTGACTTTTTTCACAACTGTTTATTTCAGTTCATGTCATAATTAGATTTAAAAGCATACTTTCTACTTATTAATTCAAGAGAAATAGAACAGGACATCTTTTATGACAGTTACTAGACAAAATAAGCCAGGCTGACATAGATGTATGGATACTATTTGGATATTATAATTCACTCTATCCTGTTTGCTTAACTTTACTAATGAAACTAAAAATGATCATTCTTTACTTACTTAGTGTTATAATAATTACACACACACACACACACACAAAATCAGGCAAGCCAAATATCAGTTAATCTCTTTGAAAATTCCATACTTCTATCTCTGTATGCTAGTATGTCTCCAAACTGATCAATTATATTACTGTAGAAAACAGGTTAGGTATTTTATATACATGGCACCTCTCCCCAAATATTTTCAGTATCATTATTTTAATATGAGAATAATTTCTCCTTTGTTAATACACACACACACACACACACACACACACACACAAATTTACTCACTCAGTTTGTCACAGGATGGCCAAGAAGAAAGAGTATAAGAAAAAAAAAAATCAGGGTGCCCGGGTGGCTTAGTGGGTTAAAGCCTCTGCCTTTGGCTCAGGTCATGATCCTAGGGTCCTGGGATCGAGCCCCTCGTTGGACTGTCTGCTCAGCAGGGGGCCTGCTTACTCCTCTCTCTTTGCCTGCCTCTCTGCCTACTTGTGATCTCTGTCTGTCAAATAAATAAGTAAAATCTTTAAAAAAAAAGAAAAAAATCATAGTATCAATAACAAATATAATCTCTCAAATAATCATGCATATCTTATAAAATTTGTGTAGATGAATATTGTCTGAAAGGAAGTTAGGTTTCTTACTTTCATATAAATGACCATTCTAGATAGTACATGCAACTCAGTATCACTAATGTGTAAAGCATTATGGATTCCTTCTTCTGGAATTAAATCAGTGAATGTTTATCAAAAGGGAACACAGAACTGTAGATGAGAAACTACTTTTTAAATTAAATGCATTTTATAATACATCTCAGCTCTAAGGGAAGTTTATGCTGTTTAAATGTTCATTTGTTACTGGATGGAAATGAAACAGTATAAAGTAGTTATATAGATATATCTGCATCTTAAACAATCTTACATTTTTATTTCTCTTTGCACAACAATGAAACACTTAACAATATTATCTAAACTGCTGAATTAGAGAAAATTCCAAATATTGTTTTTCTACTTTTTATGCCTTATTACTGTGTTCACATTGTTTTTGCTCACATGAAACTCTACAAACAGAAGACAGAAGAGAAAGGGAGTTTACCATGTCTGTACAACTAAATTAATTTAAAGATTCCCAGAGTCTTTCCTAACAAAACATCACTGTGGCCATCCATTAGAAATGTCAAAGCACATTATTGATTTTTCTCTTCGGAAGTGATTTGTGCACAAAAATATGGATATAGACTGTACTTTTAAAATACAGAGGTTTCTAAGAAGTTATCTTCTATTCCATATTAATTTGAATTTGCAAAAGGAGAAAAACCAAATTCTAGAACCATGATTTGTACTTTTTAATATAAATGCCAAGAAGTCTTTGCTTGCTTGAAAACTGGCTTTCAATTTTTGGAATTAACATTTGTCTTAACATTGTGATGTCTCACAATGGTCAGCATTGCTTTTGTATGGTCAGCAAAAACAATCTTTTGGATAGAATAGAATCATCTCTTTTCCTGGATAAAATGCTGTTTCAAAACAAGCACCTGATTTGTGAACAGGTTCAATGGAGAATTGACTTTTTTTTGAGAATTAATTTTTTTATGCTATAGACATCTTCCAGTGTTTATGTCAGTGCTTCACTAATTGAATGTACTAATCTAGGTTTCATTTTTATTTTCTTTTTCAGTTCTATAAGAACTTTGTTTACCTTTTTGTTTACCATCTATAATCATGGTTTGATTTTTATATTTGCAGTAATATGGCTGCCATTTTTTTCTTTTTTTTCTTTGTGTTTTCTTGTTTAATACAGACACATGATCTCTTTTTTTTCTATATTTTTGGATACACAGGATGATAAATAGCATTTAATGGTATTCATAGGATACTAAAAACATGAGATTTCTGAATAACAAATGTATTATTGCCTATGTTTACTAAGTCAACATTTGAAAGGGAAAACAGCAGGGTAAATGTACTGAAAAATGAAACATATATGCACACTGAAGAAATAATTCAAATGAGTTTTGAACCTAAGTGTAGAGAAAAGTAATAAAAAAACCAAAGCAGACTTTTTTTGAAAAAAAGCATTCTAGATGGAATAAGAAACAGATTTATAGACATAAACAAAATCAGGCATGTTAGGTTAAGTAGTTCTTCCATTTTCATTTGTTACATTTTTATTTCTACTGTGTTTAGAATCTTGTAGCTTTTTTTTTTTGATGTTCAAATGTATACATTCTTCCTAAGTATCCTTTATAAATGAATACAAACTTAACTGAATGTGATCAGATAATGTGTTCTAAATATTAGCAATTTCTTCAAAAATGCTTCACTATCTTATGATATGGTTGATTTTTCAAAATGTTTAATAAATGCTTTGGGGAAAGAAGTGTTGATTCTACATTTGTTAGGTATTTTTTGTGTCTTTTAGGTCAAGCTTATGTATAGCCACCTATATCTTTTGAGTTTGGTGTTTTAATTTCATCTCCTTACTCTATCAACTCTCAAGAGTAGTTTTAAATCTCACAATAATGGTTTGTTAAGATTTTTATTAACCAATTATTGTTTATTATCATGAGAATTAAACATATCTTTAACATGAGGAATATACTTCATACAATTAGATGTTGATATAATTTTCTTTGGGAATACTTAGGATATCAATCTTTTCACTTCTGGACTATTGTTACCATTTTCTCATAGTTTTTTTTCCTTCTTAGTTTGATTCTATTATGTTCTTTTTGGTTTTGTGTGTTTCTTTGAGATGCTTTTTGGTGTGAAACTTCTTAAAATGATTCTTGCTTGGTATGTGTTAGAATTCTTGGATCTCAAGATTAGGGTCCTGAAAAATATCAGTGTTAATTTCTCGATTATTGACACTTTATTATTCTTTCTTCTCCTTTCCTTCAAGATCTCTAGTTCTAGTAATTGATATGCTCACTCCATCTTTCACATAGTTTATTTATCTTGTTTGCTTTCTTTTTACCTCTTTCTAATTTGCATTCTAGATGTTGAAGATAGCAATATACACTGAATATCTGAAACTAGATAACTGAATTCATTTCTTTAAGTTAGCGAAAGCTATGCTAAATAAGCAAAATCTCATTGAGAAGAGTAAAGTGTTGAGGTTTTGGAAAGCATCTGGGAGAGATTATGTTAACTATAAAAATGCGAGGTAGGTTGCTATAAGCTTAGAAGCATGCTCACTGGATTGAGTCCTCTGTAGATTTGCAGACTTTTAATCTATGGGGTTGTCATTGATTGGCTAAACTTCAGAAAATTCATCACTGACACAAATGGTCATTGATTTATTTGAGACTTAAAAAATAAAATAAATTCTGGGAGTGCCTGGGTGGCTTAGTGGGTTAAAGCCTCTGTCTTTGGTTGAGGTCATGATTCCAGGGTCCTGGGATTGAGCCCCACATTGGGCTCTCTGCCCAGCAGGGAGCCTGCTTCCTCCACTCTCTCTGCCTGCCTCTCTGCCTACGTGTGATCTCTGTCTGTCAAATAAATAAATAAAATATTAAAATAAATAAATAAAATCAATGCTGCAACTTACCTGATAGCATGACTATAAACAATATTTTCCTAAAAGTATAAGGACATTAAAACAATCATGGTTAATTACTTCCATTATATTACCTGTGGTTTATTAATCTGCCCTCAGTTCTATCTAATCAGCTGGTTGATCTATATACATTGAGATTATTACAATGATACTTTATATACATAAGTTTGCTTCTTACTTTTCACCTGCTTTTCTTTATCATTTTAATTTATTCTTTACACATATTATATGCAGGCATTCTACACAAATGAATCCCATTGTCTGAATTTTTCACAAGTCTGTTTACTCTGATTTTTGACTCTGCTTGTTTTCTTTGAAATTTTATCTAATATTTTGAAGCATATTTTGAAGTAAAGTTACATAAATTCTGAAAGTAGCCTGAAGATGACTCAGACTCAAATCACTTTAAATTCAATTCTTTATCTGAGGTTTATTCTTTAGTTACACAAAAAAGCATGGATTAAGAATGCAAGCATGACGGTGAAAAGTTGTGGTTATAAATTCTCAGACTTTTTCTGTGCCTTAATATATTTCCAAGATTTAGATAGTTGATGATTTTATTTGCTGTGGGGTTTGTTTCTTAGACCTCCGTGGATAGCTATGTAAACTTTTTAACTCTCATGATTAATAACATGGGAATCCTCTAATACTGCCCCCTCATTAGCAGACCTCCATTTTATCTAATCCTTCCCTTCTTTAATGCAGCTGCCCAGAGTTTAGAAGGAATTTTCAGAGTTAAGGATGGTTTTGGTATTTTGTACCAGCCAGAAATCAGTTTCACTTATTTAAGATTCTTTTCAGATTCTTTACATTTGCAACAGTTTAACAGTGGGTGTGATTGTATCCGTATCTGTTTTTATATTTAAAGACTTACTTATCTGAGAGTGAGAATGGGCCAGAACACCAGTGGGGGGAGGGGCAGAGGCAGAGTGACTCAATCCTGGGACCCCAAGATCACACCCTGAGTTAAAATAGAGAGTTGGCTGCCTAACCAACTGAGATGCCCAGGCACCCCACCTTTTTCTATATTTATATCCACCTCCTTCTATAGAGATATACCAATATGAAGCTAGATATAAGCATATACATATATATATATAAATATATACTTCCTATTTTTTAAATTTATAAATACTTATACTTAAAATCTCATCTTCATTTTCAGCTGTTCTATCTCTTATCTATTAATATTTGTTATTAGAACTATAGCACCTAATACTTAGTGACTGCCTACTATGTTCTTGCTATCACATTCAATACCATTATCCTAATTTATTCATTATCATCATTCATTCATTATCTCAATTCAATTTCAATTCAAAAATTCAATTCAATTCAATTCAAAATTTTGAATTTTCAATTCAAAATTCAATTCAAAAGTCTTTGAAGAAGATACTATTATAAGCTCTATTTTTACATGAAGGAACTGAAGTTTTAGGATGTTGAAAACCCTGAAAGATCCCATATTATAACATTTTCAAAGTCAAGAGTTAAACTCAGTGTATCATGGGCCAAAATTCTAATACTTAAGAGTAATGCTTTGGGGCGCCTGGGTGGCTCAGTGGGTTAGGCCGCTGCCTTCGGCTCAGGTCATGATCTCAGGGTCCTGGGATCAAGTCCCGCATCGGGCTCTCTGCTCAGTGGGGAGCCTGCTTCCCTTCCTCTCTCCCTCTGCCTGCCTCTCTGCCTACTTGTGATCTCTCTCTCTAAAAAAAAAAAAAAAAGTAATGCTTTGATTTTTAATAATATGCTATTTTAATAATTAGGTCAGTAAAGCACTTCTATAAATCTGACATAAGAAACAAAGACCATGTGTCCTGCTGACAGTTTGTTTCAGAGTGTGACTTAGGATGTTTCTCTGTACCACAGTGGTCCAAACTGTAAATGAGGAAGTAAATATGTGTACTTTCCTTCATAGGAAAATTGGGGATTTATTTGTTAATTGGCTTTGAGATCCTAGGATTAAAGCTTTAAGTTCTATCTTTATTAAGGATAAAAACTAATTAAATTTTTAATCTCAAATAATCCTAGGATTAAGGGATCTCTCTTAAATTTATGTAATGGTTAATTGAGATAAACTGCTCCTCTACAGTCACACACCCCTTTCCTTTTGCCTTTCTCCTTCTATGATTCTCATTCGAGTTCTGTCACTCTTCAATGGTAGAATTTTTTCTTATTTTTCTGGTGGAGTAACAAAGTTTCCAATATTTGAATCAAAAATGACTGCAATTTACTTTCAATGGGGACAATTTACCCATGTCCTAAGGATCCCTAGGTAAGTCTCAGAAATCCTAGTCTAATGAGGGTTCAGATTTTGGAGGAGAAAAGCATTTGTATGCCTATGTTTAAAATAATCTCCTGCATGTGTTTAGAAATTATTATTGGTGTAGGGAGATCAAAACCATTTATAACAGTTCTAGAAATTCTCCAGTCTCTTTTTACACTGATCTTTATCCCATGTGAATTTGGCTGGTGACACAAATTTGGGACTAGCGTTGGTTTACATAAATAAATTAAAATTTTCTTCTCACTAAGATTTTCCTTTTCCTCAAATCCAGCTCACCATGGGAAAGTACCCATTTCTGCACAAACTATTTCACTTAAGGTATTACACAGTTTCAGTGTAGCAAAAGATCTACTAAGCAATCGGGTTTATTTTATGCTTATGATAAAATGGACTTCCAAAATCAAAATGTGCAAATATTGAGCAATTTTGCATATATTATGCTTGTACATATATTATGCAATGCAAATATTATGCAAGACTAACCATGACAAGGTATCCATAGTCAATAACATTGTAGATAGGAAAAAAAAAAAAAAAAACAAAGAACATGACCCTTGCTTCCAGTGTTTTTATCTAACTTGGAAAAGTGTAAAATAAACTCTTACACAAAGTTTGTTTTGTTTTGTTTTGTTTTTAAACCATGATAACACAGTTGGAGCCTTGGAGCTTGGAGAACAGAAACATCTCAGTTTGTGATCTGTGAATACTATCTATAGAAAAAGGGAATCTGAACTTGAGATTTTAAGAATGAGGAGAATTTTTAGATACTACTGTGTTGTAGTCCTGAATTAAAGGCTTCCTCTTAGAAATCAGTTTCTCCAGTGGATTCCTAGATTTGAGTCTGGTGTCCTTCCATATAGTAGGCCACCTCAGCTCTGGTAGCTATCCTTCCTATGTTGTGCTCTTAATATGTATGTTTTCTGAGTGCTTGGTTCTCACCAATCTTTTCATATTCCATTTGCAGGTTTTCTCTGAATAAGCTGGGTGTTTATGTTCTATTCCTAGATGCCACTGCCCTAGGAATTCTCATTTATACTCATAACACAGATGCATGGGTCTATTTGGCTACTGGAGCTATCCCTGCTTATTTCAGACACCACAAATTCAACATATTTAAAGAAACAAAAATGCTAAAATACATATTGATAGAAAAACCTTTTTTCCTTATTTTATCATTGGCATTATTATTGCCCACTTTCTTTTTCATGTAAGGAAACTGAGATCTGGTCTGTCTTCCTCATCCCACCTCCATTCTCCCTCTCTATCACAAATTTTATAAACAAATACCTTTTATATTTCTAAATGCATGGCATCTTCTTCATTCCCACACTACAGATATGTCTTAGAGCCTTAACATTTCCACCCAGACTGTTGCAGTTCATTGTCTTCACCCCTTTGTTGAGGTCTCTTTCCCAGCCCAACATGTAACTTCCTTCATTGCTTTTGCTGATGGGGTGTTTCTAATGGAGGGGTTTGTTTATACTATTCTCCTGTCTAAAAATCTTCAATCACTCCATGGTCTTTTCATGATTCATCTGCCACTGCCCATAGTTTACCCCATAATTTTTACATTATGGTATCACTATAGTTTTATAACCTCTGTTTGCACTATTGCATCATCTGTGCCTTTCTTTGTGGTTTTTAACCTCTGCCTTATATATATTCCTGAGACCCCTGACCCTTGAAAAGCTATTATTCTGTATTTTTTAGATTAAGCTTGCATCCCCCTGAGTTCTTTGCAACCTATGTGGTTAGTCTTCAATTTCTAATTAAATCTTAGATACGAAGGGATTATATAATTTATCTGTTTATATGTCCTTCACTATGGTACTAGGGCACTGAGAAGATTCTCTTTTCTATGACAAACATGTAGCAAAAGTGGCTAGCATAATCTAAGTATTATCTACTTATCTAATTTGGCAAAGTATAAATTAATACCTTATTGAATTTATTCAATTGATGATAAAGCAAGTGATCATAATAGAGTATAGTTTATAGGACCATACAGATAAATGTTATAGGTAAAAGAGAAACTTGGATTCAGGCTTCAGACAAACCCCAAATACTGGAGAAGCTGAATCAATTGCTGAAGGTATTCTGAAAATGTTTCCTACATTATGTGAAGTTATCAAGAATAATAAGATAATTTTCTGAAGTTATACCTACTAGATTAGTGGTGGCTAGAATGGGAAAAGGGGTCTAATATGGGAAACCATGATAAGAGATTGATTCTCCTTTCCATATTTAGCATGACCATATTGCAACCAATGCTGAATAGTGTAGCAAGGCTGATCGTGACAAGTTATCATCGCATAGCCACAGAAATAGATGAAACTGAAAAAAGTGCTCTAGGAACTAGACTGGGAAAACTAACGGTATGTATATTGTTGCTGGTTATGGAACCAGACAGAGAGGCAATGTTTACATTAGAGCAGATTTTTTTAATTGAGCTAAAAAATGTTAAAGATCACTTCAGGTTAGATCTCTCTCTTTCTCTCTCTCTCTCTCACACACACATGCACACACATACACACACACACAAACACACAATTCTCATTCTCATGTGTTTCAATTAGAAAGACTTTATTAGACTGTGGATGTTAGAAAAAAATAGGTACAATCTCTCACCTACACACTTTCCGTCCAGCTGGAAGAAGTGGTCAATAATACATTAACAAACATTTGTATAATTTTGATTCCAAATGATGATTATAATTGAAGATCAAAATATACCATATTAGGAGAAATAATAAAGGATGTCTAATTAATTCAAATCAAGGCAATCTCTTTAAGGAAGGAATGTTCTGCTGAAATCTTAAGATAAATTGGCCAGATAAAAGAGCATGTTTGAGTGGATGCATGGCATGAGCTAAAAGAGCAGGTGGGGTTTTGTTACTCATGGCCTGAGATCCTAAGCCATGACACAGTTACACAATTTTTTCCTCACATGCTTTTTTCTCAAAACTTCAAATTAATGTTATCTTCCAAATTCTCTTTTATTTAGAAATTATTTTACTAAATATCCTACACAAACGTTAAGTGTACAAACCACTGGGACTTCTGACCAACATAGCAGTAGATGGGGAGAAAAAGGCCAGGGCTAAGGGAGAAAAGTAAATAAGTATAAACTATTGTTCCATGATGAATGAGGCCACTGTAGCCCAAAATAGCCATTGGGAGAAGTGAGAAGGGTGCTTTGTGTTTCATAGTCTTCTTAAGCCTTATCTCCTAATCAGATATTTAAAAATATGTATACATAAATAACCTCACATGTTTTTAATCTTCATTTCTTTAAAATGAATTTATTGGAACCGTAGTCCCCTCTTGAAGCCTAAGCATGAAACCTAAAGATTGTCTTCCTTTTTTTTTTTTCTAAATTTGGGACAGCTCCTCTTCAATTGGGATAGTATCTAGGCATTGCCCACATCTCCAAAACCTTAAAATTCAAAACTCTTTCAGGATATCTAATCCAATTCTTCTTGCAGAAGACCCAAATCTCAATGTAACCGTATCTCCAAGATCCTTGGAAAGAAAGAATCGGGTTAAAGCCAGAGAGATTCCACATTTCTATAGTGAATACAATTTTCTGGGATTAAAAAAAAAAATTAGAACAAAAAGTCAAAATACACTATGATAAAAACACTAAAGTCCTAGAAGTTGTTTCCTACCATATATTGTAGGATGAAATCATGTTTTCTTTTGGGCCAAATTGAAGACTTTCCTTAAGTTTGGAGAATTTTTCAGATTTGATTATATATGATTGAGCGTTTCCAATTTTTTTCTTCTAATCACCTATAAATTTAACTTTTTCTTTCTGAATTACCAGGTCCTTGATAGTAGCTGCATTTATTATGTAGCTGGAATTTACCTAGTGCATTAAATAGGATGATAATTGGACCACTAATTAAGAGAAACTTTGTTAATAAACAATGAAATTTTTACTGTTAATTGCTAGAAACATGACCATCAAAAGTTGCCCACACCTCTTGTTGATGAATTTCTGTGCATGCAATTATAACTATTTACAGTCAAATGTTGAACATCTCAAACTAATAGTGCTGCTTATTAAAGAAAGTCATTTAATGAGTAGATGTTAACTGTGTCCCTGACACAAAAGACTTCACAAGAATTATTCTTCTGTTCTTAACCACTGAAGTAATTTTTGTCCAAGTAATTAACATGACCCTATCCAAATTAAGGTGGATACTTGAGTTTTTATTTTGAAGTAAAATTTGTACATTACTTAATATGCAAAACCTCATACATGTATTGTCTTATAGCTAAATTTAGTATTGTTCCATTTCATTTATCACAATGTGTTTATTAAAGTGGCTTTTGGAAGGATGTGCAAAAGCATTTTAAATGTGGCATGCCAAATCAGAAGTATTCCTTATTTATAGAACTATGGAAACGAATATTATAATTGTAAAAGTTTTGTATTTATTTTAAAGTGTAGTAAAGTATGGGGCACCTCAGCAGCTCAGCCAGTTGAACATCAGACTATAGCTCAGGTTCTGATCTTGGGGTCCTGGGATGGGCTGCCTCAGGCTCTATGCTCTGTGTGGAGTCTGCTTGTCCCTCCCTCTACCCCTTATCCCCTCCCCATGCTCATGCATGCTTTCTGTCTCCAAAATGAACAAATATAATATTAAAAAATAAAGTATAGTAGATGACCAAACATACACGTACATAAATATGGTTTCCTTAAGTAAGCTGCACTCTGAAAGCTTTAAGATAAACATCATGTAACAGTAAAAATGTGTGTCTAAGCCTAACCCCAATGTATGTACTCTTGATTATTTTTAAGTGTTAGGCCCATATGGATACTTATTTTTAGAAGTTATTGTAATAATGCTTAAAGGTATTAGTGAAATATAATAAACCATATGATATGATTTAAATACCATTTGCCCTCTATATACAACTAATATTTTAGCAAAATGGTGGAGTCCTAATATTTCTCACCAAAAGGTTGTTTCATTCAGCAATTCAAAAGGTAAAATGTTCTCCCAAGTTCCATGTTTGAATTTTTTATTATTGTATTTCTGTTACTGGCTGACTCTTGTAAAGGAAACACATTACCCCATATTCTTTGCCCATCTGAGTTAGAAGGGGCATTTTCTTAACTAAGTTTTTATATGATTATAGACTCTTACATTGTACTTTCTCAAAGTTCAGACTTTACATATAAGCTTGATTATTTCTATATCAAAATCTACAGCTACCTTTTTTTTTTCCCCCTGAGGTACCAAAACTTGATGTCAGGCTCTGATTCTAGGAAGTTCACCTCTCTTGAGCAAAGTTCTTTCAGTGTCCACTACATGAAAACTTAATTCTATTTTTCCTCTTTGGAATGAAATTTGTGTTGTGGTATTAATAGAAATATTTTCATCAAAAAAACCTATAAGATTCAGTATCTGTAATATAGAATTTATTTCTTGACAGGCAGAAATGACTTCAGGTTTTAAACTATTCAATATTCTTGAAGATTTCAGATTGAGATTTTTCTCTTTATGATTCTAGGTAGACATGAACTGAAAAACATAACATCTACATCCTTAGTAAGTTAAACCAGATTCTTCAGAGTATTAGCTAATATTCTGTTATGTTTTCCCCTTCCAATTCCAGTTAAACATATAGTGTGGGGTTTTCAGTTCTCTCTTGCCTTCTCTCCAATAGAATTATAGTCCTTATAAATATAACTCAGTGACTGTTCTATAAGATTTAAGACTACAACATCCAGAGTTTTGAATTTCTAGGACATTAATGGCATCTTCTCTAGAAGATATAAGCATAAATATATGGCTTTCTATACCTAGACTATACAGAAATAATCATAATTTCTAGACTATTCTAGAAGATGCTAAGTTGATTTCCTTGACTATTTACTAACACTTGTTATATCAGTTTCAGACTTTACATGTGACAAGATACTGCTTCTATCACAGCTTTATCCTCCTGAAAATTATCACTGATCCCCATTAAACATCATCACCATTGATATACAGAAGCCCTTAGTTTATTAGTCAAGGTACTTCCAGCAGCACAATCTTTTTTTTTTAAATTTTTAAATTTTTATAAACATATATTTTTATCCCCGGGGTACAGGTCTGTGAATCTGCAGGTTTACACACTTCACAGCACTCACCAAAGCACATACCCTCCCCAATGTCAGCAGCGCAATCTTAGTGAATATTGGGTAACATGATTTTACAGAATCTGCCCAGGAGCATGGTTGTGTCCAACAGATTAAACCAATTTAGTACTACTTGATGTAACATCAAGAAAGAGTTTAATAAGACAGAGTTAAGATTTCTAGAGAGGAAATAATTAAAACATGAATACTCTAGAATAGTAAGAAGAGTCAGGAGAAAGAGACTGACTAGAAAGTTAGGATAAAATCCAGGGACTGAAGTTCAAAACGGCAATGATTTGAAGTTTCCAAGGCAGAGAGATGCATAAAGATAAAAGATTTTGTAGTCAGAGGGAACCATTCACAAGCTGATGTTTTCCAGTGTGTCAATTCCTAATGGTGACTAGATACATGCTATAACTCTGCGCATGGCCAAATGGAAATAGAAAAAGCTTATTTCATTTAAATTGTCAAACAACTGTGAGGTGTGGATTTGTAATGATCCTCAGAGAATATATAGATGCTAATAGGAGACATGTGGTTCAAATTTAATGTGCTAAATGTGAATAATGAGGATGAAACTCTAAGTGCTAAGTTGATAAGAGGAATGAAGCAGAAGTCAGAAATAAGAGCTCCATGCAATCTAATTTTGACTGCTCATGTGAATGCCCGGTTTTGTTGATCTGAGGTCACATCTCAAACATCATTCAAGGTGTATATAATCAAATAGGAAAAGTTTAGTAATCATGTTTCTTAATTATTCCTGCTTTTATAAAAAGCAAATTATAGTGCTTTTAATCTCTCTCTATATTCCTTTTTAATGCCATTATTCAAATTGTGTAGCCTCTCAAATAGCAACTTGCAACAGACTCGTAAACATGGTACCAGGCTATTCAGCTTGACTGGACTGGAGAGCTGGTGCATGATGGACATTGGGGAAGGTATATGCTATGGTGAGCAGTGTGAATTATGTAAGACTGATGAATCACAGCCATGTGCTCATATCCATGTATTCTTTCTCAAGGATATCGCTGTAGTTGCAGCCGTTCTCTGGCAAATTACTGATTATAAACTAATCTTTGGGTTCTTATCTAAAAAGTGACAAAAGTGACTACAATCCCTGAAATTAAAGAGATAAGGTATGTATATGTGTATTTATGTATGTCTTAGAGAAAGCAACAGAGTGGAATTCAAGTGGAGTATAAAAATAGCAACTTAGTAAGCTACATATTGAAACACAATTTATAAATTAGTTTTTGAAGAAAATTATATTTATAAACTACAAGCAAGAATAATATTCATGCTAAAACTTAAGGACAGTTGTAGGTAAATATTTAATACCCCCAAAAAAGGAAAAAAAAAAAAAAAGAGAGTATCATATCGTTCTTGTTCTTTCTTTTATTGATGTGTTGTATCACATTGACTGATTTGCGGATGTTGAACCAACCTTGCAGCCCTGGGATAAATCCCACTTGGTCGTAGTGAATAATCCTTTTAATGTACTGTCATATGATCTCCCTGATATGATGAAGTGGTGATGCAACATGGGGGCTTAAGTGGGTAGGAGAAGAATCCATGAAACAAGATGGGATAGGGAGGGAGACAAACCATAAGTGACTCTTAATCTCACGAAACAAACTGTGGGTTGCTCGGGGGAGGGGAGTTGGGAGAAGGGGGTAGGGTTATGGACATTGGGGAGGGTATGTGCTTTTGGGTAAATTGGAAGGGGAGGTGAACCATGAGAGACTATGGACTCTGAAAAACAATCTGAGGGGTTTGAAGTGGTGGGGGGGTGGGAGGTTGGGCTACCAGGTGGTGGGTATTATAGAGGGCACGGCTTGCATGGAGCACTGGGTGTGGTAAAAAAATAATGAATACTGTTTTTCTGAAAATAAATAAATTGGAAAAAAAAGAAAAGAAAAAAGAAACAATAAATAAGAAAAAGTCAAGGATAGATTTTTGCAGTTTTAGGCAATATTTTGTGGATTAACAAGTCAAGTAAAATAAACTTGACCTAAGACTGACCATGAGTTTTTACCAACATCTGGGATCCTTGCATAATAGTTTTTCTAGAGTCCTTGAAAACTCCTGCATGGTATTTAGCATGGGTATTAAAACTGGATGGGAA
The DNA here is from genome assembly GCF_020171115.1 of Neogale vison. Taxonomy (NCBI): domain Eukaryota; kingdom Metazoa; phylum Chordata; class Mammalia; order Carnivora; family Mustelidae; genus Neogale; species Neogale vison. The sequence continues at coordinate 20,697,062 of NC_058101.1, read as the reverse complement.
AAATACAGCTATACTTTTACTGTTCTTTTACTAAAATTTAACATTTCCATCAATTATGTGTGTGTGCTATAACATAATATACCTGGAATGCAGTATAACAGTACCTGGAATTTTATCCACAATAAAATCAACAGGTTTTTTCCAGCATATTATAGTTGTTGAAATATCTTGAAATAAATTTGGACTCATGTTCACTAAATTCTCATATTTATTTGAAAATTTTATAGGTTATTGAATGAGTTAATAACATAATGTTATCAGATATTGGTGAATTAATTGATTGCATTTATTTAAGAGAGAGAGAAGAGTGAGAGCAAGAAGATAACTCTTTCCTGAGCAGGGATCCCAATGTGGGGCTCAATTCCAGGATCCAGAGATCATGACCTGAGCCACCCAGGCACCCTGCCGTTAAAATTCTCACCACAGGTTCCATCCTGAATGAAAAAAATCTAAGTGGTACCCTACACCGGCTACTATAATGTTTTCCCCACATTTTGATAACTACTGTATTTAAGTATTTTTCCCTTTATATTCTCCGTGTATTGCTTTTTTTGTACATTTAAAAGCATTATTCTGAGATTTTCCTGACAATGGCCAAAGTGTCCATGTTTGAAGGGTGGTAGTTAAGAACCCTTCACCTAGGAAAGACATAAATGGGTAGAATATCAAGCCAAATTTATACCGTGGTAGCAATTTTCCCTAAATACTTACTCATGTATCAATCTGCTAAATGACTCATTAGGCTGAATTGAATAATCTGCCTGAATTATTTGGCTTGAAGAACTTCCATGGAATTCTCTGTTACCACTACCTAGATCTGTTACATCTCTGTTACATCTACCTAGATGTTTTATAAGAATACTTCCTGTGAGATTTCAGCAAAATCTGCATTGGGCTCCAGAGAAATTTCAAGTATAGGCATTCAAAAAAATTCTCTTTGCCACTCTTCCCACTCTGCTCTCAGTCAGCAGAGACTGAGAAAAATCCATGTGTTTCCGTGTGTTTCAAAACCTTAGGACAAAACAATTATTTTTGAATTTGTAACTAAATTAATTTATTGAGGAAATTATGTAATTTCTTTACTTGCTTTCTGAAGTCTCAACTAACTTAAAATTTATCCCAATGATTCTTCACTGAACAGAGTAAGATTTTAGTCTCTAAACATAAGAAAACTAGAAAATCTCAATCTCAGGTAACAAATTTATTTTCTGTAGCTAGCAGAAAATAAAAAATCTTTCTGGAGTCAGTCGTGGTCTTTTCTTATCTAAAGTCTTTATTCTTTCTCTGCTGTATTTGTCCATTTCAATCTTAATATTTTTGTTTATATTGTAAATAATTCCCTGGTACCAGGGAATGATATTTTTTTGGAAAGCTGTATCTCTGTTTATTATCTCTGTAAATTGTCTATTAACAAAGATTATGACATATACAATAGGCACTTTGTACAAATCCATCTTTCAAATTCTTTCTGTGGTGGTTAGTTTTATCTGTCAACTTGTCTGGGCCACAGTGTACCCAAATATTTGGTTACACATCAATCAGGTGTGTCTGTGAGGATGTTTTTGGATGAGATTAACATTTGAATTAGTAGACTGAGTAAAGCAGATTGCCTTCTCTAATGTGAATGGGCCTTATCCAATCTGTTCAAGACCTAAATGAAGCAAAAATGTGGAGGAAGGGAGAATTTGCTCTTTCTTACTGTCTTCTTCTTCTTCCTCTTCCTCTTCTTCTTCTTCTTCTTCTTCTTCCTCTTCTTTTCTTCTTCTTTAAGATTTTATTTAGTTGACACAGAGAGCACATGCAGGGGGACCGGCAGGCAGAGGCAGAGGGAGAGGGAGAAGCAAGCTTCCCCCTGAGCAAGAAGCCGAACTTGAGACTCAACCCCAGAACCCCTGGGATCATGACCTGAGTTGAACCAACTGAGCCAGCCAGGTGCCCCATGGTTCTTACTGTCTTCTAGCTAGAACTTCAGTCTTTTCCTACCATTGGACTCTATCTAGAACTTAGACCACCAGTTCTCTTGCTTTTCACATTTCATACTTACACTAGACCTATACCATTGCCTCTGCTACGTCGTCTTCTTGCTGTTGGCAGACCTTAGGATTTCTTTACTTCCAGAATCATGTGAGCCAATTTCTCTAATAAATCTCTTCTCTCATATTTATATGGTTGTAGATGAATACATATACTCTATTTTTCTGTCTATTGATAGAAACTATTTGGAGAAAGAGATTCTATTGATTTTGTTAGCCTGGAGACCTCTAATATACTTTCTTTCAGTCACTGAGTTACACTACTTGGTGGAAAGTTCTCTTTTTGGACTTAGTAAACAGTTCGTTAGATGATAGATTTGATAAAAAGCTAGGGGGCATAGTGGTATCAGAAATGAGGGAAAAAGTCATATTTCCCATCAACTGTAATTCACACTCTATGGCCTGAGGAGTTAGAAGGACTTAAAAGAATTCAAAATTTGATCTTTGTTTAAAGCAGATCAGTGTTTCCTGATTTACTGACCCAATTTTCCATAGATTCCAGCAACATCTATTTTGTCACTGTGGAAGAAAAAAGGCTCCAGTGCTGAGAAGTTCTGTGCTAAGGAAGTGATGAATGGAATACTCAAAGGCTAGTCCTGTCACCAGCAAAATAGATTTCTGTACAAACTGTGATATTTGGGATTTGGGCTTTCTTAGGGGGAAAATTTGTTGGTGAGTAGAAATTCTCATTTTCAACATCTATTTCAGCTGTTTTTTCAGGGAGAATGTACAAAATCGTTTTATCGAAGTAGAGGAGTCATCATTTGACATACTATGAAGTTAAAAACCAGACTCAAGAAAACACAAAGATGAAAACATAATCTGAAAATTTGGGTTGTAGGAGTATTTTTGGTGTTTTCCTTTTCTTAGGATATTTAAAGACATATATGAAGGAAGGATATTAAATAAGATGTGTAAATGAAGCTCGGGAATGTGTAGGCAGTGATATTCATTAGAATAAATACCTAGACCATTGACTTTAATGGAGGGCAGCATGCTGTTGGTCTACATCACATCCTTGAAATGGGGTTGATGATAATCTGTTTTAGTTTGGAAGTGTTTCAGAGTAAGCATTTCTCAGGAGATCTCTGGGGAAGAAGAATATTGCTTATTGGTAGAATTCTTTCATTATCTACTTATTTATTTATTTATTATTACTGTTTCAGTCTCTGGAGAGAAGGAGAACAAAGTAACTTGACATTGTAGAGCTTATATAATTCAGAGGCAGAATAAAAGATCATAGTCCTTGCAGCCATCAAAAGAAATGAAATCTTGCCATTTGCGACTACCTGAATGGAACTAGAGGGTATCATGCTTAGTGAAATAAGTCAATCAGAGAAAGACAGCTATCATATGATCTCCCTGATATGAGGAAGTGGAGATGCAACATCGAGGGTTATGGGGGTAGGAGAAGAATGAATGAAACAAGATGGGATTGGGAGGGAGAGAAACCATAAGTGACTCTTAATCTCACAAAACAAACTGAGGGTTGCTGGGGGAGGGGGGTTGGGAGAAGGGGGGTGGGGTTATGGACACTGGGGAGGGTATGTGCTATGGCGAGTGCTATGAAGTGTGTAAACCTGGGGATTCACAGACCTGTACCCCTGGGGATAAAAATATATTATATGTTTATAAAAAATAAAAAAAATTAAAAAAATCATAGTCCTATAAAGAAGCAGAGTATAGATAAGTACTATGAAGATAATGCATGGGTAATTAAATAATAAATTAGATTGAAAATTTCTAGTTTGGGTGGTCAAGGATAGTTTAAAAGGTACAATTTTAATAGAAATGTGAAGGATATAAAGTGGCCAACTATTTTTTATTAATGGAGCAAATTATTCTAAATAAAGAGCATGAGTTATCATCAAGAAGGGGCCAAAATCTTGGCCCATTTTGAGAAACAGAAAAGAGGGCATAATTGCTAGAGCACATTGAGTAAGGGGAAGAATGGTTAAGTGAAAATTCTGGAGAGATTTGAAGATATCACAGCACTCGGCATTATATAAGAGAAATATTTTGGATGTTTCTCTAAAAACAATGGACAAAATCAAGGAAATTATCACCCATTATGATATTTAACTCTGACAAGCTCAATATACATTTATTGAATATTCTGTATGAATGAATGAATTGACATAATAGTAGTGGATTGAAATAGAACATTGAGCTTCCCCAGAAGGAATTCTGTAGCTATGTCTTGATCATATTTTTGGTCAATATGACCTCAACATTTTCTATATACCCTATGTTGAGAATTCCACATTAACCTAAAAATACACAGGGAAAGAAGAAAATAGTAAGGGGGACAGGAAATACTTACAGTAAGTTTTTTTATTCTGCTCCATTGCCATCAAAAGCAATTTCAAATGAGAAAGTAAGAATAGCTTTTAACTTTTGAAGTCGTAAGAGAAATAGTTTCCATGTTTGTGCCCAACCTGATGTCCATTTGTGTCTCCTATAATAATCTGGCAATACTTAGATATAAGAAAGACATGTGTATATATAGATATCAAGAATAAGCTGGAAGACACAAGAAAATCAGTAGAATTTAGGGAAATAAAAGCAGAATCAAGATGTGAGCTGAGAAAAATGGAATTCTCTTGGCAGAAGTTCAGAGTTGTATTCATTCTCCCTATAAGACCTAATAGATCATTTATATCAGCATTTCACTTCTTATATCTTAATGTTAACTATATAGAAAAATGACTATTTTTCCTCCTATCATAAAGTGAATTTTCTAGTCTAAACAACTTATTCTTATAAATTTTGCAAATTATAGAATCCAAACCATTCATTTTCTCATTACTATACTTGTCCATTAAACAAGTATTTATAGGGTGCTAATATATGCCATATAGTGTTAGGACATATGGTAAACTAATGGGTAGTTGTAGATGATTCCTCTGTCATCAATGGGCTTTTTGGTCTAACAGTTTATATATTATAAGGTGCAATTTTAAAATAATATCAATACTGTGATGGAATGGATATAGAATTATGCCTTCATAGGAAAGCATTTTATTTATTTTTATTTTTTAATTTTTTAAAGATTTTATTTATCTGATAGACAGCAAGAGAGGGAACACAAGCTGAGGGAATGGGAGAGGGAGAGTCAGACTTCCTGCTGAGCAGGGAGCCCAATATGAAGCTCCATCTGAGGACCCTAGGATTATGACCTGAGCTGAAGGCAGACACTTACCAACTGAGCCACCCAGGTGCCCTAGGAAAGTGTTTTATTCCAAATGTGTACAATCAAAGTTTCTTTTTAATAGAATTGAAATGTAAGCTAAATCCTAAATTTGAGTAGGATTTAGCCAAGTGAAGATAAAGAGGTAATACTGACATAAATAACTTAGAGAAAACTGTTCTATAAACAAATAACCAGAAATCTGGAAAATTAGTGCCTAATAAGAATGGATAATTATGCCTGGATGAAAAATTGTACATAGTATGTGGTATGTAATGGTGGTAGAGTGAGTTATGTGAGCAGAGGTACAGGATAATACAAGAGAAAAGAAGCTTGGATAATAAGAAGAGTCTTGATTTCCCAGGGTTTGTAAGCTGTATTAACATGATTGTCTTTTTTTCTTTTTTAATTATTATTTATTTATTTATTTTCAGAAAAACAGTATTCATTATTTTTTCACCACACCCAGTGCTCCATGCAAGCTGTGCCCTCTATAATACCCACCACCTGGTACCCCAACCTCCCACACCCCCGCCACTTCAAACCCCTCAGATTGTTTTTCAGAGTCCATAGTCTCTCATGGTTCACCTCCCCTTCCAATTTACCCAAATTCCCTACTCCTCTCTAACACCCCTTGTCCTCCATGCTATTTGTTATGCTCCAAAAATAAGTGAAACCATATGATAATTGACTCTCTCTGCTTGACTTATTTCACTCAGCATAATCTCTTCCAGTCCCGTCCATGATTGTCTTTTGTCTAAGTGCTTTGTAAAGCCACAGGAAAGTTTTAATCAGAAGTATCACATAATCAAATATAATTTAAATGATTTCTCGTGCTGCAATGTGGGGAATTTATTGAAAAATGACAAAATAAGCACCAAGTGTATAGATGTTTAGATTCAGCTATCTTTCTTGAGTCTTCCAGTTGAAAGTATCTTATCAACAGAGGACACATTCAAATAAATGCTGCAGCACCCCGTAAAAAGTACTTCTTGAACAAAGCATATTTCTGGTAAAGCTCCTTTTTATGTATATGCAATAACAAAAAGTTCATATTCATTTGATATTACTAAATGCTATTCAAGGATGGATAATACAAATACTTAAATAAAATGAAGGGCAATTTGAATATTCAGAAAGCACTTTTTCATGCTGAATTTGAAGTTTGCCATATGTAATTGTCATATGCAGATATTCTGATTCCAAAAGGGAGATTTCTTTTGAATTCTTTTCAACAAGTGAAACTATTCTCCTATACCATTCAGAAAGGAATTCACATTATAACAGCATTTACCAAGAAGCAGCAGAAAAATTCAAGATAATACATAGGGGGAGAAAAAGAAGAAAATAGCATACACTATAATGACTGTAAGGAGCCAAGAAATGACTCAATGCATATTTGTAATGATGTGTGAAAATGAAGGAGAAGTTTTATAAAGAAAGCTCAAGACCTCAAAATTTTGTAAAATGGGAAGAATCGTCCTCTTGTTTTTGTTACCCAAATAGCAGGCTCTAGGATGTTTCTCCACTTATGCATATATGAGACGGACTGAAAAGAAGCACTGAATTTCCATCATGACATGATCTTTATGCTATATCTATTATTTTAAAAAAATTGCCCAGTGCTCTTTCTTAAGAACTCATATCATTTTGGTCTCAAAGTACCATCCTATAAATAGGAATAACATTTAGAAAGCAACTTTTCAGTATATGCGATGGTTCTTTATAGTAGTTGCATTCTTGACCCAGTATTTCTATTTCTAAGAATCTTTCCTAAAAGAAAGTAAAGAAAATGTTTTATCAGCGTGTGCAGTGATGTTTGTTGCATGGTTACAACTAAAAAATGAAGGGAAATTAAATCAGTATTCCAAAGTAAGGAGTCGTTTAATATGGTAGAATGCATCTATATGATGGACCATAAGGTAATTTTGAAAAATGAAGATTTAAAACAATTTTAATGAAATTTAGTGTTAAGTGAAAAAACAATATAAAAGCTGTATGTTATGATCTTAATTTATAAATGTATTTGCTATTTTAAAAATCTAGTACACCTCCAGACACACCCATTTGTATATAAGGATATAACACACACACACACACACACACACACACACTCACAGTGAATCTGCATACTAATCTACTAAATACTGTAATAGTTTTTGAGTTCTACAGATTAAGCCAATGCTGTTCCCAGCCCACTTAGCTATATTTTAGGACATAATACCTAGAAAGTTATTGTAGACTGTTGATGCTTTATTCTTGTATTGGTATTATTATGAAATACCAATATTCTCCTTATCCTAGTTTCCATGCCTATGTAAGTCAACATTAAAACTTTATATTACTCTGCTTTATATTCTTTCATTTCTGTTCCATGCATGCTTCTCTTCTCCATTATGAATACTTTTTTTTCTTCAGTTATCTCAAACATATTTTCTTTTCTATATCTACTATTATACTCTCCCAGTAAAATGTTTTCATTGAGGTATATCATATTAGTTTTTCATATACAATCTCATGATTCAATATTTGTATATAGTGCAAAGCAATCACCACAATACGTCTAGTTAACATCCACCACCATACATAGTTATGGTTTATTTTCTTGTGATGAGAACTTTTAAGATCTACTCTTAACTTTCAAGTATGTGCTACAGTCTTAAATGTAGTCACCTTACTGTACATTTTATTATTAAACTGTGTGATGGCTTGGAACTGTAGAGGTAGATCCCGGAATTCCATCTATCAAAGGGATATAAAACAAAACCATAAGAAATAAGAATCATTATATTGTCATAAGTGACCTATATATTGATAACATTTGGACCTGATAGGATAAAAAGCTTATTTAATGTCATGTTTATGTTACCCTTCTTGACCTTTGAGTTCTATTGAACTAATATACATGGAAATATTACTTGAGAAGGAAATTTTTGTTTGAAGCAAAATAGCAACATCTAATCAAATTTTTGCTGGTCACCAAATTCTCATATGAAACCAATTAGGCACAATATATCAGTATACTAACACCTAAAATTTATTTGCACACTTTTGGATAACAGTGATTGGAAAATTAGATGAACAGGAAACGTGCTCCTGACACCTAACACCAATTTTCTCTGAAGACTTTGGCTTAAAAAGACCTTTCACTACCTTTCTTAATATATGTGGAGTTATCAGTTACTCAGTGAACTCCACACTAGGCACTTAAAACATAAAAATGTATAAGATACAGATCAAGAAACCGTGTCTGGTTGGAAAAACTTAATCTCTGTTTTTGTTTTGTATTCCCAGGATAGCCTATATCCCAATTCTAATATGAACTAAATTTTCTAAGTTTTCAAAATGCAGGATAATTAGCATTGAGGATTATATGTATGAAGACACATGAGGGAAAGCCTATATGCATTAAAAAATATACTGTGCATTTGAAGTGAATTCCTTATCACATATCTAAAGTGGCTACACCCAACTATTTCTTTCCCATGTCTCTTATTGCCTTTTTCTTCACATTATTTCTAAAATATAAGTAACTTGGAGGCATTTCATGTCTGTTCCATCCTTGATAACTCAATTGCACCGTATTCATTTATTTCTTCAAATATTTTTCTCTTCTCCTGGTATTCTGATTATGCAAATCTTACTACTTTTTATATTGTCCTGGATTTCTTGACCAAAATATTCTATATTTAAATTATCTTTTCCTCTGTTTCATTTTGGGACATTGCTATTGACCTATCATACAGTTCCCTAACATTTTCCCTCATTTGTGTCAGGTCTACTGATAAACCTGTCAAATATACTCATTTATCTTACTTGGTTTCCTACTTCTAGCCATTCTTCTTTTCGATTCTTGTAGCTTTCATCTTTATGCTGATTTTATACCCATCAGATTTTGCATGTTTCTTACTTATTTCCATTAGAGTCTCTGTTGAGATCCCTCAGACTACCTCACACTTGGTGATTCACTAGAAGGACTTAGAGAAGCTAGAAAAACTTATTTATGTAGGACATGTTACATTCAAAGAATACAGGTGAGAATTTAAGGGAAAGGATCCATGGAAAGAAGTCCAGGAAACACAGGCACATGGTTTCTCAGGTGTCATCTCCCAGTAGAGGGGCACAAACGTGTTTAATGCTTTTGCAATAATCTATGATAACACAGAGTACAGGCATTCCTTGGTGTATGGCACTTCACTTTATCAAACTTTGAAGATACTACATTAAAAAAAAAAAATGGAGGTCTACGGCAATTCTGTATGGAGTGAGTCTATTGGCTGCATTTTTCCAACAGCATTTGATCATTTTTATGTCCCTGTCTCACATCTGGGTAATTCTTACAATGTTTCAAACTTTCCATTATTGTATCTGTCATGGTTATCTATGATTAGTAACTTTTATAACGTGATGGCAGTCAGAGCTTCGTGAGTGGGTAAGTGTTCCAGAAGGCACATGGCACATGTGTAGAGCTCAGAAAAGCCCCTGGAGGGCACAGGTGACATATCCCAGCACAGGCCCTCCCTCCTCTAAGAGATGGGATGTAAAGTTTTTTTTTTTTTTTTTTTAAAGATTTTATTTATTTATTTGACAGAGATCACAAGTAGGCAGAAAGGCAGGCAAAGAGAGAGAGGGGGAAGCAGGCTCCCTGCTGAGCAGAGAGCCCGATGCGGGACTTGATCCCAGGACCCTGAGATCATGACCTGAGCCGAAGGCAGTGGCTTTACCCACTGAGCCACCCAGGCACCCTGGGATGTAAAGTTTTTGTGTATCTGTTTTTGTATTTGATCCATCAAACAGATTTCTCTTTCATTTAATAAAATTCCCTTTTGTAAAAAAAAAAAAAATGATAATAATAAATAAATAAATAAAAGGCAGAGATGATTAATCTTAGTGAAAAAGGCATGTCAAAGTTGCAGTAAGCTGAAAGCTAGGCCTCCTGTGCCAAACAATTAGCTAAATTGTGAATGCCAAGGAAAAATTGTTAAAGGAAACTAAAAGTAATACTCTGGTTTACACGTGAATGCTGAAAGTGAAATAACCTTCTTGCTGTTAGGGAGAAAGTGTGCGTGGTATGGATAAACAATCAAATCAGCCACAGCATTCAGTTCAGCTAAAGCTATATCCAGAGCAAGGTTCTAAGTCTCTTCAACTCTGTGAAGGCTGAGAGAGGTGAGAAAGCTGGGTAAGAAAAGTAAGAAGCTAGCAGAGATTAGTCTTTGCGGTTTAAGGAAATAAGCCATCTTTCCAACTTCAAAGTGCTAGGTGAAGTAGCAAGATATCCAGAAGACCCAGCTAAGATAATTAGTGCAAATGGCTACACTACACACATATTTTCAGTATAGCTGGAATAGTTTTCTATTGGAAGAAGATGTTATTAGGATTTTCATAGCTCCAGAGGAGAAGTCAATGTTTGGCTTCAAAGGGAAGGCTCACTCTCTTATTAGGGTCTAATACATTGGTGAATTTCAGTTGAAGCCAAGGTTCATTTGTTATTCCAAAAATCCTAGGACCTTTAAGAATTATTTTAAATCTACTCTGCCTGTGCTCTGCAATGGAACAACAGAGCCTGGAAGACAAGCACATCCATTTACAACATGGTTTACTGAATATTTTAAGCCCACTGTTGAATTTAGTGCTCAGAAAAAAAAAAAAAAAAAAAGGAGAAGAAGAAGAAGAAGAAGAATTCTTATTGAAATATGACTGCTCATTGATGATGTACCAGAGGTTACCCAAGAGCTCTACTGGGAATTTACATTGAGATTTATGTTGTTTTCAACATTGTCTGCTATAACAGCATTCATTTTATAGCCCATGGATCAAGGAGTAATTTTGACTTTTAAATCTTATTATTTAAGAAATACATAATGTAAGGCTATAGTTGTCATGATAGCGATTCTTCTAATGTATCTGGGCAAAGTGAGTTGAAAACCTCCCGAAAGGATTCACCATTCTAGATGCCATTAGAAACATTTGTGAATCATGGGAAGAGGTCAAAATATCAAAATAAAGAAGAGTTTTCAAGAAGACAGTTTCAATCCTTATGGATGATTTTGAGGCGTTCAAGACTTCAGTGGAAGAAACACTGCAGATGTGGTGGAAATAACAAGATAATTAGAAGTGGAGCCTGAAGATATCACTGAACTGCTGCAAACTCATGATAAAACTTGAAAGGATAAGCAGTTGCTTGTTATGGATGAACAAAGAAAGTGGTTTCTTGAGATGAAATCTTCTGACATTGTTGTGAAAATTGTTGAAATAATAGAAAGGATTTAAAATATTACACCAACTTAGCTGATAAACAGTGGCAGGATTTGATGGGATTGACTGATTTTTGGAAGAAGTTCTACTTTGGGTAAAATGCAATCAAACAGCATCACATGCTACAGAGAAAAATTTTGTGAAAGAAAGTCAATGCAACAAACTTCACTGTTGATTCATTTTAAGAAATTGCTATGTAGCCAACCTAGCCTTCAGCAGCCATGACCCTGATCAGTCAACAGCCTACCATCAAGGCAAGACTTCACCATCCAAAAGATTACAACTAAGCTGAAAGCTCAGATAAGGGTTAGGACTTTTTTAATCAGTAAAGCATTTTTTTGGTCATCATGTCAACTTTATTTATGAAGTAATTTTCATATTAAAAGATCTACTTTTTTTTTTTTTTGTAAAGACCAAGATATTATTTAGGTGTTACTCTGAATAATTTGGAAAAGTAACTTTCTGGCTGTACTGACTTCTTAAAAATAAGATAGTTGACATATAATACTAATTTCATGTGTATGATACAGTGATTTGACAGTGATGTACATTACAAAATGCTCACCAGGATAAGTGTAGCTACCATGTGTCACCATTCAAAGTTCTTACAATATTATTGATTATATTCTGTATGCTGTACCTCTCATCCTCATGACTTATTTTATAACTGGAATTGTGTACATCATAATTCCCACATCATTTGCCTATTCCTGTATCCCCTTCTCTGCTGACAATTACCAGTTTGTTCTCTGTATTTATAAGTCAGTTTCTGTTTCTGTTTGTAGACTAGTTTGTTAGTTTTTTTTAATTCCACTTATAAGTAAAATTATAAGGTATTTATATTTGTCTGACTTCTTTCACTTAGCAAAATCACCTCTAAGTCCATTTATCTTGTACACAATGGCAGTTTTAATTCTTTTTATGGGTGAATAACATTTCATCATATATAGATACCTAGATACCATGTCTTTTTTTTTTTTTTGAGATTTTATGTATTTATTTGACAAGAGAGATACAGAGCACCAGTAGGCAGAGCAGCAGGGAGAGGGTAAAGTCAGATCTCTACTGATGAGGGATCCCCATGTGGGGCTCAATCCCAGGACTCTGGGATCATGATCTGAGCCAAAGGCAAATGCTTAACTGACTGAACTACCCAGGTACCCCAAATCTTCTTCTTTTTTTGTTTTAATTTTTATTTTAATTCCAGTATGGTTAACATACAGTGTTATATCAGTTGCAGGTATACAATATTGTGATTTAACAGTTCCATAAATCACCCAGAGTTCCTCATCACAAGTGTACTCCTTAATCCGTATTATCTGTTTCACCCATTCTCTCCACTTACTGTCCTCTGGTAGCCATCTGTATATTCTCAATATTAAGAGGTTATTTCTTGGCTTGTCTCCCTCTAGCCCTCTCTCCCTCTCTTTTTCTCCTTCTTTCTCTCTCTCTCCTTTTTCTCCCCCTCCTCATTCTTTTCCTGTACTTAGTTGTTTTGTTTCTTAAATTCCACACATTAGGGAAATCATATGGTATTTGTCTTTCTCTGTCTTCACTTAGCATTATAGTCTCTAGATCCATCCATGTCATTGCAAATGACAAGATTTTATTATATTTTATGACTGAATAATAGTCTATCATATATCAATCTACTTATCTACTATCTATCATCTGTATCACTTCTTCTTTGTCCATTCATTTATCATTGGACACACAGGCTGCTCCTATAATTTGGTTATTGTAAATAACACTGCTGTAAACACTGAGGAACATGAACATTTTTGACTTATGGTCCTTTTATTCTTTGGGCAAATATTCAGTAGTGTAATTGCTGGATCATAAGGTAGTTTTATGATCTGAAGAATCTCTGTACTATTTTCTACAGTGGCTGCACCAGTTCACATTCCCAAAAATACTGCAACAGAATTACTTTTTCCCTACATCTTCACCAACACCTGTTGTTTATGTTTTTATTTTAACCATTCTGATAGGTTTATCTGGTAAAGACATCTTAGGTATGAGGTGGAATCTTACTGTAGTTTTGATTTGCATTTCTCTGGTAAGTGATGTTGAGCATCATTCCCTGTGTCTGTTGTCCATCTGGATGTCTTCCTTGGAGAAATATATGTTCATTTCTTCTGCCCATTTTTAATTGGTTATTTGGGTTTTTTTGAGTGTTGATTTGTATAAGTTCTTTATATACTTTAGATACTAACCCTTTATCATATGTCATTTGCAAGTATCTTCTTCCATTCTGTAGGTTGCCTTTTAAATTTGTTGATTGTTTCCTTCACTGTGCAGCTCTTTTATCTTGATGTAGTCGAAGTAGTTTATTTTTGCTTTTATTTCCCTTGTCTCAGGAAATGTATCTAGAAAAAATGTTGCCATGGTCACTGTCAAGACAATACTGCTTATGTTCTTTTCTAGGATTTTTATGGTTTCAGGTCTCACAATTAGATCTGTAATGTCTTTTGAGTTTATTTTTGTGTATGGTGTAAGAAAGTGGTCCAGTTTGATTCTTCTACATATAGCTAACCAGTCTTCCCAATACCATTCATTGAAGCGATGGTCTTTTCCCACTGGATATTTTTTTCATGATTTGCTGAAGATTACTTGAACATATAATCAAGGGTCTATTTCAGGGTTTTCTGTTCTGTTCTATTGATCTTTGTGTCTTTTTTTGTGCTGGTACAGTACTGTTTTGATTAGTATAGCTGTGCAATGTAACTTGAAGTCTGGAATTGTGATACCTCCAGCTTTGCTTTTCTTTTTCAAAATTAGTTTGCTATCCAGGGTCTTTTGTGGTTCCATATAAATTTTAGGATCGTTTATTTTAGTTCTGTGAAAAGGGCTGCTGATATTTTGATAGGAATTGCATTAAATGTGTATATTGCTTTGGGTAATAAAGACATCTTAGTAATATTTGTTTTTCTACTCCGTAAGCATGCAATACCTTTTTGTTTGTGTCTTCTTCAGTTTCTTTCCTTAGTGTTTTTATAGTTTTCAGAGTACTGAGTGCCTAAAGAGTACCTCTTTAGTTTGGTTTATTCCTAGACATTCTACTTTTGGTGCAATTGTCAATACTATTGTTTTTTTTTTTTTATTTCTTTATCTGATGCTGCACTACTAATATATAAAAATGCAACAGATTTTTGCAGATTTATTTTATCCTGCAACTTAACTAAATTCATTTATCAGTTCTAGTAACTTCTTGGCAGAGAATTTAGGATTTTCTATATAAATTATCATGCCACCTACAAAGAGTTTTATTTTTTCCTTACCAATTTGGATGCTGTCTGTTTGTTTGTTGTCTAATTGCTAGGACTTCCAATTCTATGTTAAATAAAAGGGACATCAGAAAGTCTCAGTTGGTTAAATGTCTGAATCTTGATTTCAGGTCATGATCTCAGGGTCATGATATCAAGACCCCTACATTAGGCTCTGCATGCTGGTTGTGATGCCTGCTTAAGATTCTCTTTTTCTCCCTCTGCTCCCACTCATGCTCTTTCTCTCTCTTAAAAACAAAAAGATAGTGGTAAGAGTGGACATCGTTGTCTAGCTCCTGACCTTAGGGGGGAAGCTCTTAGTTGCTCCCTATTAAGTATTATGTTAGCTGTGGATTTTTCATGTATAGCCTTTATTATGTTTAGGTACGTTCCCTCTAAACTTATTTTGTTGAGGGCTTATATCATGAGTAGATGTTGTACTTGGTCAAATGCTTTTTCTGCATTTACTGAAATGATCATATGGTTTTTATAATTTTTCTTATTGATGTGATATATCACATTGATTGACTTGTAAATATTGAACCACTCTTGCATCCTGGGAAAAATCCCATTAGATTGTGATAAGAATTATTTTTTTTAATGTTTTTTTAGATTCAGTTTGCTAGCTAACATTTTATTGTGGGTTTTTGCATCTGTGTTCGTTGGAGATATTGGACTATAGTTCTCTACTTTAGTGGTGTCTTTATCTGGTTTTTGTATTAAGGTGATGCTGGTTTCATAGAATGAATCTGGAAGTTTTCCTTCCTCTTCTATTTTTTGGAATAGTTTGAGAATAGGTATTAACTCTTTTTTAAATGTTTGGTAGAATTTGCCTATAAACCTCTCTGGTGCTGGACTTCTATTGGGATTTTGATTACTAATTCACTCTCCTTGCTGGTAATTAGCCTGTTCAAATTTTCTATTTCATTCTGCATCAGTTTTGGTAGATTATATGTCTCAAGGAATTTATACATTTCTTCTAGACTGTTCAACCTTTTGGCATATAGTTTTTCTTAATATTCTCTTACAATTATTTGAATATCTTTGGTATTGTTTGGTATTTCTCTTCTTTAATATATAATTTTAATTACTTGATTCCTTTCCCTTTCTATTTTGGAGTCTGGCTAGAGGTTTATGAATTTAATCTTTTGAAAGAACAGCTCCTGGTTTCATTTATCTGTTCTACTCTTTTTTGTGTTTTTTTTTTCTTGTTTGTTTGTTTTAGTTTCTTTATCATTTATTTCTGCCTTAATCTTTGTTATATCCTTTCTTCTGTTAGTTTTGTTTTTTGTTTGTTTTTGTTTCTGTTTTGTTTGTTTGTTTTTTACCCCTAGTTTCTGTAGGTGTAAGGTTAGGTTGTTTGAGATTTTCCTTGCTTCTTGAGATAGACCTGTACTGTGATAAACTTCCTTCTTAAAACCACTTTTGCTCTATCCCAAAGGTTTAGGACCATTGTTTTATTTTCATTTGTTTCGGTAATTTTTGATTTCTTCTTTGATTCTTTGGTTAACCCATTCATTGTTTAGTAGCATGCTATTTATGTTCCATATATTTGTGATTTTTCCCAGATTTTTAAAAATTTTTCTTGTGGCGATTTGTAGTTTCATAGCATTGTGTTTGGGAAAAAATGCATAATATGACTTTAATCTTTTTGAATTTTGAGATTTGTTTTGTGGCTTAATATGTGATTTATTCTGGATAATGTTCCATATGAACTTGAAAAGAATGTGTATTCAGTTGTTTTAGGAATATATCTGTTCTAAACATTTCTGTTAAATCCAAATGGTCCAATGCGTCATTCAAGGCCATTGTTTCCTTCTTGATTGTCTGATTGCCTGACCTGCCCATTGATGTAAGTGGGAGTTAAACTCACCTGCTATGGGGCGCCTGGGTGGCTCAGTTGGTTAAGCAGCTGCCTTTGGCTCAGGTTGTGATCTCAGGGTCCGGGAATCGAGCCCCACATCGGGCTCCTCGCTTAGCAGAGAGCCTGCTTCTCCCTCTCCCTCTGCCTTTTGCTCTGTCTACTTCTACTCTCTATCTCTCTATCTCTGTGTCAAAAATAAATAAATAAATAAATAAATGAATAAAATGAAAAATTTTTAAATTAAAATTAAAATAAATAAAATATAATATTTTATATTATATAAATAATATATCATATATTAAACAATATATTATATAAATAATTTATAATTAATATTATAAATAAAATAAAATAAAAATAAATAAATAATATAAATAAAGAATAAGATAACAAATATAAATAAATAAATAAATAAATAGAATGAAATAAAACCTTTGAAAAAAAACTCACCTGCTATTATTTTATTACTATTGATTAGTTCCTTTATGTTTGTTATTAACTGTTCTATGTATTTGGTTTATCCCATGTTGGGCGCATAACTGTTTACAATCATTATATCTTATTGAATTGTCCCCTTTATTATTATATAGTGTCCTTCTTTGTCTCTTTAAAATCAATTTTATCCAATATAAGTGTTGTTACTCTAGCTTTTTTTTACATCCATTTACATGATAAATGTGTCTCTGTCCCATAACTTTGAATCTGCCTGTGTCTTTAGGTCTAAAATGCGTCTCTTGTAGGCAGCATATGTATATATTTTTTTATTCATTTTATCACCCTATGTCATAATTAGAGTGTTCATTTGCTTTCAAAGTAATTCTTGGTAGATAGATATATTTATTGCCATTTTATTACTTGTGGTTATTGTTAAAGTTTCTCTCTGATCTTTCTTTTTATTTCATGGCTTACTGATTTTCTTTAGTGATATATTTGGATTTTTTTCTCTCTATTCTTTGCATGTCTATTAGTAGTTTTTGATTTGTGGTTACCATTACGATTGTATGTAACATCTTCTGCATATAGCAGTCTATATTAAATAGATGCTCAATGTTTTAGGCATATGATGTCCTATTTTACATCTTTTTATTTTATGAGACCCATGACTATTTTTTATGGAAATATTCATTTTTACTCTTTTTGTGTTTCCTACTTCCAAACTGTCACTTTTAGTCTTTTCTTTCCACTCAAAGAGTCCCTTTTACTACTTCTTTTAAAAAAATATATTTATTTACTTATTAGAGAGAGAGAGAGAAGGAAGGACAGAGAGAGAGGCAGAGAGAATCTCAAGCAGACTCTGCTTTAAGCACAAAGTCTGACATGTGGCTTGATCTCATGACCCTGAGATTACAACTGGAGTTGAAACCAAGAATCAAACTCTTAACTTACTGGTCTACCCAGTTGTCCTCCTTTAATATTTCTTGCAAGATCTTTAGTGGTCACGAACTCCTTTAGTTTTTGTTTCTCTGGGAAACTCTTTTTGGGGGGGTGGGGTCCTTTTTAAATTTAAATTCAATTAATTATCATATACTATATCATTATTTTCAGAGTTGGAGTTCAGTAATTCATCAGTTGCATACAACATACAGTGCTCATTCTATCAAGTGCCCTCCTTAATGCCCATCACCCTCTTTATCTCTCCCTTTATTCTGAATGATAGCCTTGGTGGATAGAGTATTCTTGGCTGCAGAATTTTCCCAATAATTACTCCAAATATATTCTGCCACTTGCATCTGGTTTGCAAAGTTTCTGCTAGAAACTCCATTGATAGCCTTATGGAGATTCCCTTATATGTGTGTCTTTTGTCTTTCTGCATTTTTTTTTTTCCGTCATCACTACATTATGCTATTTTAATTACAATGTCTTGGTATGGATTTGCTTTTGTTGATTTTGTTGGGGGTTCTCTGTGCCTCCTGGATCTCTGTGCCTCCTAGCCAAGGGACATTTTCAGCCATTATCTCTTCAAATAAATTTTCTGTTCCATTTTCTCTTTCTTTTCTTACTGGGATCTCATGATATGGATGTTGTTTGATGGAGTCAATGAGTTCCTAAGTCTGTTCTCATTTTTCATTGTTCTGTGTTCTCTCTTTTGTTCATCTTGATTACATTATTTCTGTCTACTAGGTCATTCATTCATTTTCTGCTTCTTCCATCCTGCTGTTCATTTCATGAAGTGTATTTCTCATTTCATTTTTTGATCCTTTATCTCTGCTATGTTATTCCTTATCTCTGTGTTAAGCATCTCACTGATGCCTTCCATTCTTTTCTCAAGTTCACTGAGAATCTTTATGGTTAGTACTTTAAATTGTCTACCAGGCATGCTATTTATATATCTTTCACTTAGATCTCTGGGTATGGCTTAATTCTGTTATTTCATCTGGGACAAATTACTCTGTGTTTTCATTTTGTCTAAGTCTCTGTGCCTGTTTCTGTGTGTTAGGAAAGTCAGTTTGTCTCTTGTTCTTGAGGGTAATGGCCTTACAAAGAAGAGATTCTGTAGTACCCTGAAGTGTAGTGTCCCCTGTTCCCCAGGACCTGATGCTCATGGGAATGTCTCCAGTGCATGTTGTATGTGCGCTATTTTATCCTTCCAGCTAGTCAGTTCTTTGTCACTTTGTGGGCAGTGTTTGGTCCTTGGCCTGAATGTGCTTTGTTTTAATAGGTGTACTCTGATCTGCTTGTGCAATGAGACCTGTCATCACTGTCACTGGAACTGCGGCCTTGGAAAACTCCCAGGTCAAGAGATACAGTGTTGGTGGGGGTTTGAGCTAGTCTGGGGTAGGAGGCCCATTGCTGGGACTGAGGAGAGCTTGACTGGGAGGGGTAATTATACTAGAACTGTGTAATTGGAGTTGGAGTTG
Organism: Neogale vison; assembly: GCF_020171115.1. Classification (NCBI taxonomy): domain Eukaryota; kingdom Metazoa; phylum Chordata; class Mammalia; order Carnivora; family Mustelidae; genus Neogale; species Neogale vison. The sequence continues at coordinate 20,677,593 of NC_058101.1, read as the reverse complement.
ATATAACCAAGTTAGGTAATGTGTCAGAACTGTGTTGGTTCCTACACATATTCCTGTGCTTATGCTGAGGGGCTGAGGAGGGAAATGTCACCTGACAGTTCTTTGTTCCTGGAGGTGATTTTCTGGGACATGCTCTGAGATGAGCAATTAACCTCCCCCACTGTGAGCTCCAGGTGCTCTTCAGATAGCTATTTCCAGACTATGTCTGTAGGTTGTTTGCCTGTCTTCTCTCCAAGAGCAGCACAATGCCCTGCAGGCTCTATTCTGGCTAAGCCTGCTGACCTTTAAAACTCCAGGCTTTAAGCCCTGCTGATTCCAAGAGCTCCGTGAAATTCAATCCCTTTTTGCTTTCCAAGCTAATTGTTATGGGAATTTGTTTTCTGCATGTGCTCCCCTGTGTGTTAGTCTATCTTTCACCTTTCTCTGTAACCATGATTCCTTCCCCACCTCAGCAGCCATGACCTCTTTCCCTCCCAAACGTTGTCTCTGCACTTCCAGGTTTCTTTGATGTGGCCCTTTCTCTACCTTTAGTTGTGGAGTTTGTTCTGCCAGTCTTCTGGTCAATTTCTGGGGTATTTATGATGATTTCAGAGTTATCTAGTTGTAAGATGAGGTGAGCCTAGGGTCCTCCTACTCTTCTGTCATCTTCCCTGTCCTACCACATCTTCTTTATCCATTTGTCAATGAATGGACACTTAGGTTGCTTCCATATCTTGACTATTGTAAATAGTGCTACAGTAAACATAGGGGCACATATATCTTTTCAATTAGTGTTTTCATTTTCTTAAGTTAAATGCCCAGAACTGGAATTACTGGATCATATGGCAACTCTATGTTTAATTTTTTGAGGAAATCCATAGTGGTTCTACCAATTTACTTTCTCACCAATAGTTCATGAAGAATTCTTTTCTACACATCTTTGATAACTCATATTTCTTATCTTTTTGAAACTAGCCATATTGGTGTAAGATGTTATCTCATTGTGGTTTTAATTTCCATTTCCATCATGATTAGCTATGTTGAATGTATTTTCATGTGTCTTTTGGCCATCTGTATGTCCCTGGAAAAATGTGTATTCAGGTCTTCTCATTTTTTAATCACATTTGTTTTGGTATTGCCTTCTAGGAGTTATTTATATATTTTGGATGTTAACACCTTATATTTGTACATATCCTCTTCTATTCATTAGGTTGCCATTTCATTTTTTTTCCTGTTTTTGTGAAATATTGTGTCCAGTCTCTCATTCAGTGTATGTTTACAAAATATAATTTGGCACTTAGATGCAGGAAGACATGCAGAATTTCCCCCCAACTAAGTTCCTAACATTGAAACACCTGTGTTATATGCTCATTCTCCCATAAACTGACAAGTCAGACACAGTCCTTAACATCATTTTCCTGAAAATGAAATACTCCTAAAAAACTTGAGGTTACCATTTCATTTTGTTGATGCTTTCCTTCACTGTGCTAAAACATTTTAGTTTAATGTGCTTCTAATTGTTATTTTTGCTTTTTCCCCCTTTGCTGAAGAGAGAGATAAAAAAATCTCTATTATATATATATATATGTGTGTGTGTGTACACACACACACACACACACACACACACTGCTGAGGCATATGTCCAAGAGCTGCTCATATATTTTCTTCTAGTAGTTTTATGTTTTCAGTTCCTACATTTATTAGGTCTTTAATCCATTTTGAGATGATTTTTTATATGATATCTGAAAGTTATCCAGTTTTATTGTTTTGCATGTACTGTTCAGTTTTTCCAACAGTTTTATTAAAGAAATTGCCTTTTCCTTTGATCATACAACTGTGGATTTATTTCTGGGCTATTTTGTTCTATTGATCAGTGTCTTTTTCTGTAGTACAACCTTTTTATTTCTATAGAATTGAAATATAATTTGAAATCTGGGATCAGAACTCCAGCTTTGATTTTTCCTGAAGATTGCTTCGGCTATTCATGGTCTTTTATGGACATTTTCCGTGCACGTTTTAGGATTGTTTGCTCTAGTTCTGTGAAAAATACTATAGGTATTCCAATAGGGATTGCATTGAATGCAGAATGCCTTGAGTAGTGTAGACATTTAAACAATAATAATTCTTCTAATACATGAGCATTGTATGTCTTTCCATTTATTTGTGTTGTTTTCACTTTCTTTTTTTTTTATTTTTTTTTGATTAACCTATAATGTATTATTTGCCCCAGAGGTACAAGACTATGAATCATCAGGCTTATACATTTTGCAGCACTCACCATAGCACACAAGCTCCCCAATGTCCATAACCCAGCCACGCTATTCGTACCCCGCTACCCCCACCAAACCTCAGTTTGTTTTGTGAGATTAAGAGTCTCATATGGTTTGTCTCCTTCCTGATCCCATCTTGTTTCAATTATTCATTCCCTACCCCCCACAACCTCCCACCCTATATCTCAAATTCCTCATATCAGAGAGATCATATGATAATTGTCTTTCTCTGATTGACTTATTTCGCTCAGTATAATACCCTCTAGTTCTATCCACATCATTGCAAATGGCAAGATTTCATTTCTTTTGATGGCTACATAGTATTCCAGTGTGTATATATGCCACATCTTTATTCATTTATCTGTTGATGGACATCTAGGTTCTTTCCATAGTTTGGCTATTGGGGACAATGCTGCTATAAACATTGAGATGCATGTGCCCTTCAGATCACTACATCTGTATCTTTAGGGTAAATACCCAGTAGTATAATTGCTGGGTCATAGGGTAGCTCTATTTTCAACTTTTTGTGGAATCTCCATGCTGTTTTCCAGAGGGGCTGCATCAACTTGCATTCCCACCAACAGTGTAGGAGGGTTCCCCTTTCTCCACATCCTCACCAGCATCTGTCATTTTCTGACTTGTTAATTTTAGACATTCTGACTGGCATGAGATAGTATCTCATTGTGGTTTTGATTTGTATTTCCCTGACACCAAGTGATATGGAGCACTTTTTCATGTGTCTGTTGGCCAACTGGATGTCTTCTTTGCAGAAAAGTCTGTTCATGTCTTCTGTCCATTTCTTGATTAGGTTATTTGTTCTTTGAGTGTTGAGTTTGATAAGTTCTTTATAGATTTTGGATATTAGCCCTTTATCTGATATGTCATTTGTGAATATCTTCTCCCATTCTTCCAGTTGTCTTTTGGTTTTGTTGACTGTTTCCTTTGCTGTGCAAAAGAATTTGATCTTGATGAAGTCCCAATAGTTCATTTTTGTCCTTGCTTCCCTTGCCTTTGGTGATGTTTCTAAGAAGAAGTTGCTGCAGCTGAGGTTGAAGACATTGCTGCCTATGTTCTTCTCAAGGATTTTGATGAATCCCATCTCACATTGAGGTCTTTCATCCATTTTGAGTCTATTTCATGTGTGTGGTATAAGGAAATGGTCCAGTTTCATTCTTCTGCATGTGGCTGTCCAATTTTCTCAATACCATTTGTTGAAGAGACTGTCTTTTTTCCATTGGACATTCTTTCTTGCTTTGTTGAAGATCAGTTGACCATAGAGTTGATGGGTTATTTCTGGTCTCTCTATTCTGTTCCATTGATCTATTTTTGTGTTCCATTGTCTGTTTTTGTTCCAGTACCATACTGTCTTGATGATTACAGTTTTGTAATAGAGCTTGAAGTCTGGAATTGTGATGTCACCAACTTTGGTTTTCTTTTTCCACATTCCTCTGGCTATTTGGGGTCTTTTCTGGTTCCATATAAATTTTGGATTATTTGTTCCATTTCTTTGAAAAAAAGATGCTATTTTGATAGGGATTTCATTAAATGTGTAGATTGCTTTAGATAGCATAGACATTTTCACAGTATTTTCTTCCAATCCATGAGCATGGAAAGTTTTTCCATTTCTTTGTGTCTTCCTCAATTTCTTCCATGAGTACTCTGTAGTTTTCTGAGTACAGGTTATTTGCCTCTTTGGTTAGATTTGGTATTTTATGGTTTTGGGTGCAATTATAAATGGGATCGACTCCTTAATTTCTCTTTCTTCTGTCTTGCTGTTGGTGTATAGAAATGCACTTATTTCTGTGCATTGATTTCATATCCTGACAATTTAGTGAATTCCTGTATGAGTTCTAGCAGTTTTGGAATGGAGACTTTTGGGTTTTCCACATAAAGTATCACATCAGCTGCAAAGAGTGAGAGTTTAACTCCTTCTTTGCCAATTCCAATACCTTTAATTACTTTTTATTGTCTGATTGCTGAGGCTAGGACTTCTAGTACTATGTTGAATAGCAGTAGTGATAGTGGACATCCCTTCCGTGTTCCTGACCTGTGGGTGGTGAGGGAGTTCTCAATTTTTCCCCATTGAGAATGATAGTCACTTTGGGTTTTTCATAGATGGCTTTGATGACATTGAGGTATGTACCCTCTACCCTTACACTTTGGAGAATTTTGATCAAGAAAGGATACTAACTTTGTCAAATTCTTTTTCTGCATCTATTGAAAGTATCATATGGTTCTTGTTGTTTCTTTTATTAATGTATTGTATCACATTGATTGATTTTCATATGTTGAACCAACCTTGCAGCCTAGGAATAAATCCCACTTGATTGTGGTGAATAATCCTTTTAATTTACTATTGGATTGGGGTACCTGGGTGGCTCAGTGGGTTAAACCCTCTGCCTTCGGCTCAGGTCATGATCCCAGGGTCCTGGTATCAATCCCCGCATTGGGCTCTCTGCTCGGCAGGGAGACTACTTCCCTTCCTCTCTCTCTGGCTGTCTGTCTGCCTAGTTGTGATCTCTGTCTGTCAAATAAATAAATACGATCTTTAAAAAAATGTACTATTGCATCCTATTGGCTAGTATTTTGGTGAGAATTTTTGCGCCATGTTCATCAAGGATATTAGTCTGTAATTCTCCTTTTTGATGGGGTCTTTGGTTTGGGGATCTAGGTCATGCTGACCTCAAAAAATGAGCTGGAAGCTTTTCTTTTTTTTTTTTTTTAAAGATTTTATTTATTTATTTGACAGACAGAGATCACAAGGAGGCAGAGAGACAGGCAGAGAGAGAGGCAGAGAGAGAGAGGAGGAAGCAGGCTCCCTGCTGAGCAGAGAGCCTGACGTGGGGCTCGATCCCAGGGCCCTGGGATCATGACCTGAGCTGAAGGCAGAGGCTTTAACCCACTGAGCCACCCAGGCGCCCCTGGAAGCTTTTCTTCCATTACTACTTTTTTGGAACAGTTTCAGAAGAATAGGAATTAATTCTTCTTTAAATGTTTGGTAGAATTCACCTGGGAAGCCAACTGGCCCTTGACTCTTGTTTGTTGGAAGATTTTTGGTGACTGCTTCAATGTCCTTACTAGTTATGGGCCTGTTCAGGTTCTCTGATTTGTCCTGGTTCCAATTTGTTCATTTATATGTCTCTAGGAATGGATCCATTTCTTCCAGATTGTCAGATTTGATTGTGTATAGTATCTCATAACATGTTCTTATACTGGTTTGTATTTCTTTGGTATTGGTTGTGATCTGTCCTCTTTCATTCATGATTTTATTTATTTGGATCCTTTCTGTTTTCTTTTTGATAAATCTGGCCAGGGGTTTATCAATCCTATTAATTTTTTAAAAGAGCCAGCTTCTAGTTTCATTGATTTGTTCTGCTGTTCTTTTGGTTTCTATTTCATTGATTTCTGCTCAGATCTTTATTATTTCTCTTCTCCTGCTGGGGTTAGGTTTTCTTTGCTGTTCTTTCTCCAGATTCTTTAGGGGTAAGGTTAGGTTGTGTACTTGAGACCATTCTTATTTCTTGAGAAAGTCTTGTATGGTTATATACCTTCCTCTCAGGTCCACCTTTGCTGTGTCCCACTGATTTTGAAGAGTTGTGTTTTCATTTTCATTTGTTTCCATGATTTTTTTCAATTCTTCTTTAATTTCCTGGTTGATACATTCATTCTTTGGTAGGATGCTCTTTAGCCTTCATGTATTTGAATTCTTACCAACTTTCCTTTTCTGATTCAGCTCTTGTTTCAAAGTATTGTGGCCTAAAAATAGGCAGGGAATGATTCTAATCTTTTAGTACTGGTTGAGACCTGATATGTGACCCAGGATGTGATCTATTCTGGGGAATGTTTCATGTGTCCTAGAGAAGAATGTATATTCTTTTGCTTTGGGATGGAATGTTCTAAATATATCTGTGTTGTCCATCTGGTCCAGTGTGTCATTTGAAGCCTTTATTTCCTTATTGATCTTTTGCTTAGATGATCTTTCCATTTCAGTGAGGAGGGTGTTAAAGCCCCCTACTATTATTAAATTATTGCCAATGTGTTTCTTTGATTTTGTTATTGTTTTTTTTTCCAATTTATTTATTTTCAGAAAAACAGTATTCATTATTTTTTCACCACACCCAGTGCTCCATGCAAGCCGTGCCCTCTATAATACCCACCACCTGGTACCCCAACCTCCCACCCCCCCGCCACTTCAAACCCCTCAGACTGTTTTTCAGAGTCCATAGTCTCTCATGGTTCACCTCCCCTTCCAATTTACTCAAATTCCCTACTCCTCTCTAACGCCCCTTGTCCTCCATGCTATTTGTTATGCTCCACAAATAAGTGAAACCATATGATAATTGACTCTCTCTGCTTGACTTATTTCACTCAGCATAATCTCTTCCTATTATGCCTCCATCAGAAAGGATGAATACCCAACTTTTGTAGCAACATGGACAGGACTGGAAGAGGTTATTAATTGGTTTACTTATTTGCCTGCTCCCATGTTAGGGGCATAGATATTTAAAATTATTAGATCTTTTTGTTGGATAGACCCTTTAAGTATGATATATTGTTCTTCCTCATATCTTATTATAGTCTTTGGCCTAAAATCTAATTTATCTGATATAAGGATTGCCACCCCAGCTTTCTTTTGATGTCCATTTAGTATGGTAAATTGTTTTCTACCCTGTCACTTTAAATCTGGAGGTGTCTTTGGGTTGAGTTTGGGATGAGTTTCTTGCAGACAGCATATTGATGCATCTTTTTTTTTTTTTTATTTATCCATTCTGATACCATGTGTCTTTTAATTTAGCCCACTTACATTCAAAGCAACTATTGAAAGATATGAATTTAGTGCCATTGTATTGCCTGTAAGGTGACTATTACTGTATTTTGTCTCTGTTCCTCTCTTTTCTGTTATTTTTAGTCTTTCTCTTTGCTTAAAGAACCCCTTTCAACATTTCCTGTAGGGCTGGTTTGGTGTTTGAAAATTCTCTTAGTTTTTGTTTGTCCTGGAAGCTTTTTATTTATTCTTCTATTTTCTATAACAGCCTAGCTGGATATAGTATTCTTGGCTGAAATTTTTTCTTCTTTAGTGCTCTGAATATATCATGCTAGTCCTTTCTGGCTTTCCAGGCTCTGTGGATAAGTCTGCTGCCAGTCTAATAGTTCTGCCATTGTATGTTATAGACCTCTTGTCCCAATCTGCTTTCAGGATTTTCTCTTTGTCACTAAGACTTGAAAGTTTTACTATTAGATGACAGGGTGTGGACCTATTTTTATTGATTTTGAGAGGGGTTCTCTGTGCCTCCCAGATTTGATTCTTGTTCCCTTTGCCATATTAGGGAAATTCTCTAGTATAATTTGCTCCAGTATGCTTTTGCCCCTCTGTCTCTTTCTTCTTCTTCTAGACAATTCTAATATTGTCTCATCTTTTTTTTTTTTTTTAGATTTATTTACTTATTTATTTGACTGATCACAAGTAGGCAGAAAGTCTATCATGTGATATTTCCTGGAGAATCTTCTATATGTACTTGTGTACCCTGCTTTTTCTTAGTAAAAAAAGCAGGGTACCTTTATTATGTTTGCTCTTAAGAGTGAATATTTTTCTTTCATAATTTTATTACCTGTAATTATGGCCATTTCTCTCTCTCTCTCTCTCTCTCTCTTTTTCTCTTAAAGAAGTCCCTTTAAAATCACTTACAAAATCAGTTTAGTGGTGATGAACTTCTTTAATTTGTTTGTCTGGGAAACTCTTTGTCTCTCAATTCTCAATGCTAATCTCACTGGGCAGAGTATTCTTGGTTGTAAAGCCCCCACTTCTTTTTTCCCCCAGCACTTTTAATATATCATGATGCTTTCTTCTGCCTCCAAATTTCTGATGAGAAGTCAGATAATAGCTTAGGGAGTTTCCCTAGCATGTAACTATTTGCTTTTCTCTTGCTACTTTTAAGATTTTTCCTTTAAATTTAATTTCTGACATTTTAATTATTATGTGTCTTGGTGTGGATCTCCTGGGTTCATCTTGTTTGAGATTCTCTGTGCTTCCTGAATTTGGTTGTCTGTGTCCCACCCCTGATTAAAAAAAATTTAAACTCTTAATTTTTCAAGTCTGTTTCCTGTTCTTCCTCTTTTCTCTTTCTGGGATCCATTGATGTTAATGTTAGTTGTTTCAGAGGTTCCTTAACTTACCCTCATTTTAAAATTCTTTTTCATTTCTTGCTATTCAACTTGGGTGGTTTCCCTTACCCTGTCTTCCAAATCACTAATTAATTCTGCATCCTCTAATCTGCTATTGAGTCCTTCTGGTATATTTTTCATTTTTCATTCAGTTATTAAATTCTTCATCACTGATGAGTTCTTGTTTTATTTTCTATCTCTTTTTTTTTATAAGTTTATCTCCCCCCCTTTTTTTTTAATCCAGTGAGCATCTTTATGACATTTACTTCAAACTCTTTATCAGGTAGATTTTTTTTTTAAATTAAAAAAATTGTTATTTTTTTTAAATTTATTTTTAGTGTTTCAGAATTCATTGTTTATGCACCACACCCAGTGCTCCATGCAATATGTGCCCTCCATAATTGTCGATGAACTGGAAGAGAAATAGATTTGCAACACTGAAAATGTTATTATTCTTATTATATAGTAATTTTTAAGGGCTGGCTGATTTAGTTGAAAGAAAGCCTAATCAGCAAATTAAAATGAAAACAAAGTAGCAGCCCACATAATATCCATGTTTAGAGTTGATTAAGGATTGTTGCTATTTAGCTATTAAGTCTTTCAGGAACCAATTGACTTCAATAATATTTGTATATAGTGTAAATGCACGCGAATCTATTTTAAAAGTTAAATTTTGACCCATTATTTTTTTCACTTCTACAAACTTTAAATTTTAACATACTTATGTTAGTTCTACTTAAAATTATAATGTAAGGAGGAAGACATAATTTATTTTTGCATTTGTACCCAGCAGTGTTGAGGAGCAAAGGTGACAGTATTATGGTGTAGCGTGGAATAAAAGCTGTGGGTTTTTGTTGTTGTTGCTTATTTCTTTGGGTTAGACAGTTATATATTTTTTTCAATTTTCTCTTTATTTTTGGTGCCAGAAGCATCCATGTTTGTATTGGGAAGTACGTTTTGGGTTTTTTTTTTTTAAGATTTTATTTATTTATTTGACACAGAGAAGTCACAAGTAGGCAGAGAGGCAGGCAGAGAGAGAGAGAGAGGGAAGCAGGCTCCCTGCCGAGCTGAGAGCCCGATGCGGGACTCAATCCCAGGACCCTGAGATCATGACCTGAGCCGAAGGCAGCGGCTTAACCCACTGAGCCACCCAGGCGTACCGTTTTGGGTTTTTTTGCATCTGTAGCTTCCCAGTCAAGATTAAGAATCACTACAAAGCTCTCTCCATAGGAACTCATTGTCTTGAACATTCCTGAGAAGTTAAGGACTGGATCCTGCATGAAGAACAATTATTACCTATTCATATAAAATAAAATGTTAGAATTGAAACTAACTGAAGGATAAGAAAAGTATTTTTAAAATTTATTCAGATAGCTTGTCATTGATTGAATTTTTTATCATATTAATTGGTGATATTTGATAACAAGTATAATCATGAATATACCCAGTCTCCTAAATATTTTAAAATATGTGATCACTTATTACTAATAATTTAATCTATATAGAAAAGTATAATCTGTATAATTAAAAACTTCAGTGAAGCTAATAAGCTTGACCTATTAGCAAGAAAGAAAAATGGTAATATTTTTATTACATTGCTGGTAGCTTGACGAAGGACTGGTAAAGGCAGTTATTATATATTTGATCTTTCCTTAGGCTAAAGTAAGCATATTCCATAAATTGTAGAATTTACTGGTTTAGCAATGTAGCTAAAGAGAATCAATCTGAGCAACTTGCTGATGTGTATGAGTGTTTGCATGAGTGTATATGTCCATGCACATGCAGATATCCAAAATGTCCTATGGAAAAGTACATTATTAAAACGTTATTTTAAGATTTAAAATAAGGTAAGATTTAATGTCTACATTTTAAAGAATGTTGACAGTGTGTGATCCCCTATTGATTGGTGTGCTAGAACTGACTTTAACTGGCTCACGATATTTGACTGTTACATGTTCAAGAATTTGTAAGCCAGTAATTAAACAGTTGGTAGCTTGAAATTAACCATTGTAGGGAGAATTTACACCACAAAATTCAGCAAACATTATAAACTGGGACTCTTTTCCCTCCGGAATACTGGCTAAGGAGTACACCAATAGCCATTCTTTTCCTTTTAGGTTAAACAATCAGATGGCTACTAACTGAAAAGTTTTTTCCCTACCTTTTATTAAAGGTATAGTGAAGAGGAATTTCTCAGTTGACCATAATGCAACTGACATCTGTTTATATTTACTTCTTGCCTTGCCCTGGTATGTAGACCAAAAGCACCCGGCAAATCTCTGAGCTGTACTGGGATAAAACTTGAGCAGGTGAATTAGGCATAGAATCCAGACTTTTCACACTTTATTCCTTAAAGTATGACTTTTATTCTCCTACAAATTACAGAATTGATAATTGGTAAAACTGTCAAATAACAGGGAACTTTTATGTTCATAAGCCACAATAGTCACTATTATAATGTAGGGCAGGTAATATGAAGGGTATTAAGCTTAAAAATAATACAGAGGAGTGTAATTAAGCTGATAAATCTCAAAGAGTTAATTTGTAGAACATTTTTAGAAATCAGACATGGGTAAAATAAGCCAATCAACAGCATGCCCTTCCTATGTATATGAAATGCTTTAGAAATAAGTTGTCATTTTCTACATACGAATTTCAAGTTAGAACAAAAGGCAAGGCTTAAGCTACTAGATGATAGCTAAGTGTTTTAATTCTGACATTTTCATGTTAAAAATATATCAGTTTCAGCTTATAAAAGTGTTCTTTATAATTATAATTTTGGGCTTGTTTGGTGTCTACATTCATTTTTATCATGCTCCATGTTTGTTGAACAACAAGGAAATTATTTAAATTTCTCCAGAGTGCTCATGTTCAGGAATTGCCAAATTGTTTTAATCCATGGAACCAAGTATTATAAACTCTAATAATTATTTCTATTTGGAAACTGTGGTGACTAAGTCTTTTTTCTTCTTTACTTCCTTTTTTTTTCCTTTGTTCATTAAGTTGGACTACAGAATATTCCACTTTACATAATCAGCAATGAGTTTTAGGTCCCAAAACTTGATTGGATTCTGAAGCTGAGGAAAAGGAAAAAATCAGTGATAAGCTTCTGAAGTTATTACTTAGAAAATCAATGATCTACTGTGAGGTAACAATAGTGAACAGCTTTCTGGAAAGATGAGAGAGAAGAACAGTGAGAGAGGATTAATGGAGCAGTTAGCACAGTATTGATTAGACCTCAAACTAGCAAATTTAAGTCTGGATCTTGCTAAAAAGGAGCAAAAGTCAATTTGCCCGAATAATAGTTTAATAACTATTTGATGAGAAAAACTTTAAGACCTTGCCTCATATATGTGGTAGAGAACTGCATAAAATGGGCAAATCAGATACACAAGGACATTCACATACACACAAACAAAAGTTATAAATTAGAAGCATTCCAATGGAATCATTTAATTTTAATTTTCAGATTTTTATCTTCTCCTGATAATGTACTAATTATCAGGTGAAATATTAACAAGTCATAATATTAACCTTTAGGAGCTTAAATAGTGCATGAGGGACAAATAGATTCTTCTACAGACTTTAAAGTAGTGAGATTTTGAGACTTATGCTAGGCAGTTTATTTCTAGGGGAATAAAGGATAAATGTAATGATTAACTTAAAAAAACAGAAAATTTTAATGAGCTGAACATTTTATTTCTACTTTAAAAATTTCTGACAGTCTAGTCTTAAATTTTGAGAGAGTTACATATACTTAGAGTTTGAACTAATTCTCATTAGTCAAAATATCAAGAATAATTGGGGCGCCTGGGTGTTCATTGGGTTAAGCCTCTGCCTTTGGCTCAGGTCATGATTTCAGGGTCCTGGGATTCAGTCCCACACTGGGCTCTCTGCCCAGCAGGGAGCCTGCTCCCCCCCCTTGCCTTCCTGTCAGCCTACTTGTGATCTCTGTCTGTCAAAAAATAAGAAAGATTTATTTAAAAAAGAATAATACTATTAACTAAATGAAACTTTCATACTTTGATACTCTTCAGAGCCCCTAAAATAGTAAAAAAGCAAATGGTTAAAAGAAATTATTGTGTATGTGTGTCAGTATTCATGCGTAGGTGCTATTTGCAATATATGTGATAGAAATTTTTTAAGTAATATAGTAAAATCATTTAAATAAATACACCTATTTATACCATACTCAAGAAACTGGTGAACACATTTATGAAAAGGAATTAGGGTTTATGTCTTGATATTCCACTTTTTATAATAGCTTGAAACTTTTAAATCTTCCATGCTTTTGTTTTCATTTAAAACTAAGGATAAAATGTGAATTAAGATGTTTTGAATTCCATATGTATGCATATAATGGTTTTCAAAGTTGAAAAAACTGTTTCTTTTATTCTAAGAATATTTCAGTGTATATCTCCCTTTCCTTTTTAAATTTTATGTTCTTTTTCTCAAGTTTCACTATCAAAATCATACTGTCATGACTTGAAGATAGAAACATACAACAGAGGGGCTCCTGGGTGGCTCAGTGGGTTAAGCCGCTGCCTTCGGCTCAGGTCATGATCTCAGGGTCCTGGGATCGAGTCCCGCATCGGGCTCTCTGCTCTGCAGGGAGCCTGCTTCCTCCTCTCCCTCTCTCTGCCTGCCTGTCTACCTGCTTGTGATCTCTGTCTGTCAAATAAATAAATAAAATCTTTAAAAAAAAAAAAAGAAACATACGACAGAAATAATTGTCAAGTTTGATGGAAGGCAAATAGTTGCTTTTCACATTACACTAATGTAGTGGCTAGATAGATATGGTATTTTAATATAATATACTATCACTGATAGTTATGTGTAAGCTTGATAAATGAGTTGCGTAAGACATCTCATGCCTTCCAGCATTCCACTTTGACTTGCTTTTATTTGGGTTTTCTTTGCCAATCAATAATTTTCACTGTAGCATTTTAGTTTACACATTATCAAATAAAAACTAAAATTTTCTGGATAGATATAATGCAAGAAGATATTATTATGGTCACATTTATGTTTATAGAACTTAGAGGCAAATTTTTATTTAATATTTGAACTATGACCTCTTCATTAATAATGTGGAAAATCTTTACATAAGCTATGATTATGATCAATAGTTATACCACAAGCATTAGCTATTTAGATGTTGCCTTTAAAATAAACCATCTGGCTACATGTTCTACAAATATCCTAAGAGCAGAAAATATAGTTATATAACAACAAATCAAGAAATGAATGGAGTTATAAAAATGTTTCATGTGTTCATAAATATATATGTTTATAACTTACTGAATTTTAGCTAGAAATTTTTCATTTTGTTTCAGCATTAAATTGATATGATCAAAGATGCGTCATTTAAAAATTCTTAAATAATTATTGAGTAGGATAAAAATCATAGAAAGTTCATTGGCAGTATTTATATTAAGCAATACACTGTTCAAATGAATACATGAATCAGCTTGTCCTTCAATTTAGTTGCTTACTAAAAACTGATTCGTATTATTCCTTGGTCATGCTTGATCACTAATTATAGTAGAATAAATTTCCTGTGCTTGATGCATTTATGTCTACCTCACATCAAGATAGACTGAATAGATAAGTAAAATACAGAATTTAAGAAAAAATTATAAAATAATTTTAAATTAAATTGAAAAATGGCAGCTCTTAGTTATCCGAAAGGTAAAAAAAACAAGAAAAATAGAATAAATGCCTAATTAAATTGGAGAGTAATCCCAAATTAGTATCATACTATCAGAATAACACAATTCAGAATATTTTTAAATATCCTTAAGCCCAGGACTCCTGGGCAGTTTAGTCAGGTAAGCCTCTGACTCTTGGTTTCAGCTCAGGTCATTATCAGGTCACGATCAGGGTAATGAGATCTAGCCACACATCAGGCTCTGCACTCAGCGGGGAGTCTGCTAAGGTTTCTATTTCCCTCTGTCTTTGCCTCCCCTCTGCTCACTTGCGTTCATGTGTGCTCTCTTTCTCTCTCTCTAATGTAAGTAAATAAATATTAAATAAATACAAAATAAAAAGACGTCCCTAATCCAGGACGATTACACTTTTGAATGTGATTTCTAAGAAGTCTCAAGGTTTATATTCAGTAATGGTCAGGTCTTAGTAACAAGCTGAATTGTTTTTTGTCTTGTTTTCCTATTTTAGTATTTGTTCATTTAATAGCTATGTCCTGAGAAGACCCTGCATTGAAATATTATCTAAGATTTTACTATATAATTTTTGAGAAGAAATTATACCTGATCACCAAAATTTATAATCTTAATATGAATTTTAGGTTCCAGAAATAAAACATTCCTTAGTAGTGTTCATTTAAGAGATGATGAAAAAGAATACAAATAATGATTTTGAATCATGTCTCTCAGTCTTAAAACATATAAATGCATTTAATAGAAGAATGACTTTGAAAACAGTGGGTTTGGATAATGGAGAGGGTGTGATATGAAATAGAATTTAGACATAATAAGCTCAAGATGATGATAAATTAATCAATAGAAGTAGCATGAAATAGCTGAAAAAACTTTTTCCTTTTGAAAATTGAGTGTTGTCTGTTATATAAGGAAGTACTCATTGTGTTAGTATTTGGGGTAGACTGGAAATTTGTTGGTTTAGAACTGGAAAGATCCTTTTCAATTGAATAAAGCTGTGTAATTATGCTTCTACCAAACAGATAAAAAATAAAACTGTTCTTACTAAAGAAGGTTTGGGCCTGTATTCCCATGTACTTGGTTTCACCATTCAGTCATGGAGTTGCATTTGTGCACCTAGGCTATTAAGACAGATGGCTGGCCAAAGTAATCTAATGAGTTTCTCATATTTGCAGCTATTTCTCTATGTCAGTGACAACATGAATGCATAAAAAAGATTTCTTTCCTATTAGGTCTGCTACTTTTTACTAACTGGAATGTTTAAGGAAAAAAAAAGCCAAATTTGATTTCCTTAAATGGAAAACTGTACCTTAATTAAAACAATCTAGAATAACAATTGAACTTGACAAATAGTCACATGGTAAATTATAACTGAACCCTCACATATTGCCTATTAGTGCAACAAATAGCATCAGTCCTTTAGCATTTTGAAAACATGACATAAAATATATACATCATACACAATGCAGTTTTTTATAAAGTGCTAAAACAGAGATTTATATTTATATATCATTTGGGACTACCTTAAACTGCTAACTATCGGGGCTTTAATTAGAGGTGCAAAGCAGATAATTTACATCTTTTGTTATTTTATAGCGATCACTAGTATCTTTAGTATTGGGAAAGATCCCAGAGAGGCTATAAATCAAATTGAATGAGAGACAACTATGTTTACAAAAATAAGAATGGATACCAAATAGTGCATTCTTATAGAATGTTTATAAATCAAACCCCATCATAAAAATAGTCCCAACAATAATAATTCCATAAATTAAAAGAACAATTTTAGCAACTAAATACTTACTAGTGCTTTTTGAAGTATTAGGAGAAATTTTGATAAATATTAGTAAAATAAAATTATTACTGATGTAAAATCTTTTTCTGAAAATGTTAATACTTTGCATTCAAATTCAAAAGCAAGCTAGTAAATACTTTTAACTTTAGAATTATTTTTCATTAAGTATCTTTGATTTATTTAGCCAAAACAAAAGGGTTAATAATTGTTCATATTATGAACTTTTTAATACTAATGTTCATAGTTCATTTTCTTATGGAAGTTCAATATCTCTTGCCTAGAATATTTCAGGAACTATCCGGTCAAACTAATTCAAACTTGTATTATTGAGTCTAGACATTGCATCAACAATTGCTTAATCACAATGTGCATGTGATTTTAGCATCACTCTGTTGCATTGAAAAGGTAAATATATGTTCTTAAATATTTAACAGCTAAGAAGTGAAGCAGACTTTCTCTGCTAATTTTTATTTTTATTTTTATTTTGTTTTAAAGATTTTATTTATTTATTTGACAGACAGAGATCACAAGTAGGCAGAGAGGCAGGCAGAGAGAGAGGGGGAAGCAGGCTCCCTGCTGAGCAGAGAGCCTGACTCGGGGCTCGATCCTAGAACCCTGGGATCATGACCTGAGCCGAAGGCAGAGGTTTTAACCCACTGAGCCACCCAGGCGCCCTTCTGATAATTTTTAAATTTGCAAAAAGAAAATAAAAAACCTAGCATTGTTGCTACTGAAAGCATCTACCAGTAGGACTTTGATTCAAATTAATTGACACTTGGAATATTTAAGTATTTAGGACAAAAAGGATAAAAGCCATGTGATAATATTTTGCCAAGCAAAGAACTGAAAGAAGCCAGCTTATATTTATATGAAGGGAGATGCCAAGAAGGGCAAAGTGTAACATAGTCATGAGAGGACTGGAATTGCAAAGAGTGAAAAAAAAAAAATGTGAACCAAGGGAAAAAGCAAGCTGTAATCAGGAATTGAAGCGTGCATCAAGAAGAAGGCATAGAGCCAATGATCTCAGGAGATACAGAGCAAAGCCACATATCAAGGAAAGTGATCAGTTCTGTGAAACACATATTTCTTTATTTTTATTTATTTATTATTTCTGTGTGTGTGTGTGTGTGTGTCTCCTGGTTTTGTCACAGCAGACATTGGGCACAATCTGCATTCATTGTTTATCTGCAAGATTTAGTGGAAAAGTCTCATCCTCATGCTTATTATGTACCTATTCATCAAAGGTCACACAAGTTATCATTTTATGTTAGAATTGTGGCTTTCAACGTCTAGGAGATCTTTAAACAGATCAGTAATTTGACCAGAGAAAATCATTGTTAGGAAGTAGAAACAGTTACTGGGTAATAGATGTTTAAGTCCCAGACCTTCAAGTACAAATGACGTGCAGTTTCAGTTTCTCCGTGTAAGGAGGCAGCGGTTTATTCAACAGTGACTGTGTAGAATGCGGGAGTCATTTGAAATTGCTGAGTAAGGAGACCGAATCCATTTTATGGTAGGGTAATGTTGGATTTTGTTTAGTGTTATTGTTTAGGTCTTTCAGAGGGGAAATTTTCAATTAATTGGGAAACTTAGGCTTCTAAGACAGAACTTCACCCTGAGTGTTTTGAAGTCCAGGACACATCAATAAAAATAGAAAAGAAAAAGAGTTCATTCTGTCTACCTTTTCCTAAATGTGTTTACTATTAAACATACTCCAGTTAGGTATCTAAGGGAGTGGAGTTTGGTATCTAGAATACATTTTGTTATGAGTGATAAAGCTAAAATCACCTATGATCAATTTCTGTAAGAAAAAAATTTTTAAAAAACTGGATTAATAGGTTTAAGCCAAGAAGGAACAAGATTTCAATGCTATAATTAAATGTATTGGTTTTATATGCCAGATATTGGAGCAGACGAATGATGAGACAAAGCCAAGCTATGCTTGGGTTTGAGATATAGTCCCCCTTAGGGTAGAGTATGAAAAATAGTTTTTATTGAAATAAAAAGAAGCAAGAAGTATCAGAAATATAAACACCCACTGAAATTAATTTCTGGAAACTATTATGTTTAGTAAGTACATTTCTCTTTAAATTTGTGATAAGTTGACATATCACAACAAATATAAAGAAGAGAAAGCATTTCTGGCCATATTTGCATTTTGGGGGTTTTAAAGAAAAATTTTCAAAGAGACAGTAATAAGTGCATTAGATTTTGTATGCCGACCCTTGTTCTTGTGGTAGATGAAGTTATCTATATTGCCGTAGTACATTTTCAATCCTAAGTTTTATAAATTACAATAAAAAAATCAGATCACTACACCTCCAAAACATGGGCTACTGTGAGGCTAAAGGAATATGCAAACATACAATTAGTTTTCATAGACCCCTACAATATGAAACATTCTATTTACCTTTTTACAGCTCAAGAATCAACTTTGTGTCCATTAATTTCATAATTATAAGTTTGTATTTTTGTGGTATCTGTTGTAGAATCTCCTCTTTCATTTCTGATTTTGAGTCCTTTTATTTTTGTTCTTGGTGAGTCTAGCTGAAGATTTGACAATTTTACCTTTTCAAAGAAACAGCTCTTAGTATTATTGGCATTTTATATTGTCTTGTTAGTTATTTATTTCCATTCTGATCTTTATCTCTTACCATGGAATAACTTTGGATTCATTTTTTTGGTTTTTTTATTTTTTTTCCTCCTTTGTTGGTTTTTTTTTAGTTCCTTAAAGTATTAAGTTAGGTTGAGATTTTTCCTGTATCTTGAGCTAGACATTTATCTCTATGAAGTCCCTTTTAGAACTCTTTTTTGCTGCATCCCATAAGTTTTGGTACTTTGTATTTCCATCTTTATTTGTCTCAAGGTATTTTTTATTTGTCTCAAGGTGTTTCTATTTTGATATCTTTTTGACCCATCTATTACTTAGCAGTATGTTGTTTAATTTTCACACATTTCTGAATTTTACAATATCCTTCTTATAATTGTTTTCTGGCTTTATATTATAGTAGTCAGAAAAGATGCTTGCTATAAATTCTATCGCCTTTTTTTAAATTAAATTAATTTATTTATTTTCAGCATAACAGTATTCATTATTTTTTCACCACACCCAGTGCTCCATGCAATCTGTGCCCTCTATAATACCCACCACCTGGTACCCCCAACCTCCCACCCCCTGCCACTTCAAACCCCTCAGAATGTTTTTCAGAGTCCATAGTCTCTCATGGTTCACCTCCCCTTCTCCTCTCTATACCCCTTGTTCTCCATGATATTTGTTATGCTCCACAAATAAGTGAAACCATATGATAATTGACTCTCTCTGCTTGACTTATTTCACTCAGCATAATCTCTTCCAGTCCCGTCCATGTTGCTACAAAAGTTGGGTATTCATCCTTTCTGATGGAGGCATAATACTCCATAGTGTATATGGACCACATTTTCCTTATCTATTTGTCCGTTGAAGGGCATCTTGGTTCTTTCCATAGTTTGGCGACCGTGGCCATTGCTGCTATAAACTTTGGGGTACAGATGGCCCTTCTTTTCATGACATCTGTATCTTTGGGGTAAAAATAAAATACAAAAAAAAATTCTATCACCTTAAATTTATTAAGACTAACTTTGTGGCCTAACATATGATCTACCCTGGGAAATGTTCCATGTGCACTTGAAGAACATGTATTCTATTGATTTTGGATGGAATGTTTTGTATATATGCTAATTCGACCTAGTCTAATTTTTTTAAGGCCAATATTTCCTTACTGATTTTCTGTCTGAATGACCTATCCATTAATGTAAATAGGATATTAAAATCTTTTACAATTATTGTGTTTATCTGTTTATCTATTTTCCCCTTTTGGTTTTTAATACTTTCTTTATATATTTAGGTACTCCTACATTAAGTACATATATATATATATGTATATATCTTTAAAGATATATATTTTTTAAAGATTTTATTTATTTATTTGACAAGACAGAGATCACAAGTAGGCAGAGAGGCAGGCAGAGAGAGAGGAAGGGAAGCAGTCCCCCAACTGAGCAGAGAGCCCAATGCGGGGTTTGATCCCAGGACCCTGAGATTATGACCTGAGCCGAGGACAGAGGTTTTAACCCACTGAGCCACCCAAGCACCCCAAGTGCATATATATTTATAAATGTTTGATCTTCTTGTTGGATTGACCCCTTTATCATTAGATATTGCCCTTCTTTGTCTTTTGTTACAGTGTTTGTTTTCAAAGTCTACTTTGGATAGGAATATAGCTATACTAGCTTTTTTTTTTTTTTTTTTCCCCCTATGTGCATGGAATGTCAGTGTGACTCTGGGTAAGTTAATTTTTTAGCTACAAAATAACATAAAATACTTCATAGTAACATGAAAAGTAAAGTATTAAAGCTATGCCTAGGAAATATATTATTGAAGACTTACTATCAGAATAAGTAGAGAAGGAAGAGTAGAGAATAAGATTAAGAATAGGAGTCAGTGATGACTGAATTGAATGAATATTGGACAAATTATCACTATGATTTAGATTCAGATTCAGAACTAATAAAAGGATCCAGTAATTATATTAACAGATGGAATCTGCTAACATAAAGCTCATCAGTTAGAGTTGAACCAAAATTTCAGAGTTGGGATTGTCATCAGTTTGACTTGCTTCTGAGTCACCTACACATCAAGGGTATGTATAAATCCCTCTGGATTTTTCTAAATTGAAAAAAAAATGGTGTAGTAGATATCAGCATGGATACTGATGTCTCTGACATAATCCAAACAAATTCTGTAACCTAGGATAAGAACAAGACCATGAAAAGACACACATGCTTCAGCCTTGACCTCTAGGAATTTTAGATTTCTCACAAAGTAGGTTTGCTCTGAGTAGCACCCTTGCAAAATCTTTGAATACGTTAAATCACTAGGTTAGAAGCAGCATTTTTTTCCTATTATTATTATTAGAAACAGCATTTTTAAAAGAAAGTTAGAAGCCAAGTCAGGTTTTGTTTACAAAACCACATTTCAAACACAAACTTCATTGTCATATTTAGCATATACCGAGCATGGTCTGTGCTGTCTAGGGAAATCCACTGATTTCCATAGCCTAGATTTTTGTATGTTCACTATGGTCTGTCAAGGTTACATTTGGAGGCATATTTGCAAGTGTGACTCTATTTGATATATTATCATTCCACTAAATTTATAATCTATATTTAAAATTTTCATGTTTTCTATTCTTATGCTTGGTTTGATTAGGTATATCAAAATTTATGTCTCCTGTTAAGTCTTCTGTTGGTTATACACAAAAGACTATTTGTAAACATATTAAAGTGATTCATTAATTGACAGTTTACAAACAGGAGACCAAGTCATGTCTCCCATGCAGGATGGTGTTTCTACTTAAGTGGGATACAATTTGGCCACTCATAAGAAAGTGATATTATGGGGCGCTGGGTGACTCAGTGGGTTAAGCCTCTGCCTTCGGCTCAGGTCATGATCTCGGGGTCCTGGGATGGAAACTGCTTCCCTCCCCTATTTCTTTGCCTGCCTATCTGCGTACTTGTGATCTTTGTCAAATAAATAAATAAAATCTTTTTTAAAAAAAGTGATATTATATGTTCCTTATCTATTTTCTTCTTCAAGATTATGTGCATTAATGATCATATATAGATCACTAGTGAAGAAATTATTACTCCTGTGAATTTATCATATAAATATATTTAACTACCCATATGTTTATTTACCATATAAATTATAATACAGGTGTTATAAAATAAGATATAACAGGGATATTGCAGCCATATTGATCTGTTTACCAATCCTGAGTTGGCTACTGACTAGTCTTCTAATCAATTTATCTTCTATCTAAAATTCGTATAATAATGCTCAAGTTTTAAAGCTGTTATGAAAAGTTTATATAATAAGCATATACAATTTCTAACTTAGTGTTTAATCAGTAATGCATGCAATAAACAGTGTGTGTGTGTGTGTGTGTGTGTGTGTATATCCTCAGTAGAGTAGTAAACTGGATTTCTGACTTAAGCATCAGATAGTTCTAGGTTTAAGTAAAATAAGAGTTTTCATCCTGTGTTTGATTATTGGTACCTGATTATTTATTAGTACACCAGAGATGAGCTTCATTCTTGGTATTCAGATTCAATCTATCACTCAGTGTCAGATTTTTTTTGCCCTTTAAAGTTCTAAATGTGTATGTCAATGAAAAGTTCTAAATGTGTATGTCAATCACATTAATAGAAATCTTGTATGTGATCAATTATAAAGTGACCTCATAAGGTATAACCTATTTAAGCTGTGTAATCCTAGTACTATGAAATAGATATTTTATTAGAGTGATTACCTTAATATTAATTTTATATTCTAGACATGACTTGTACTGAAAAACCCCATTGTATTCTCTACATATTCAATTTCTATCAGTTTGTGTATGTGTTTAACTATGCATATATGTATATAATTGAACATAATGTTAATATTAATACTAAATATTTTAATATAGAAATAGATTAATAAAATTATTATTAAAGCAGTACTATTTCTATTAGAAAAATATCCTTGAGTCCATAAATCTCTCTGATTTTTAACTATTAATATCAGACAAGATTACAGTGATTATAATATAGTATAAATAATTTTGTATAGTTGCTTGGGATGTTAGCTTTTGTAATATCAAAATAGCTCTTGAACAATTCTTTAAATTAGATATTTCTACATATTCTATAAGTATTTCAAAAAAATTATATTTGAAACTTCACATCTTATAAGAAGGCTAACTTTGTGACATTGTAAGTTGATAAATCCCTAATGTCAATAATATCAATCATATATATATGAAAAAAGTATGTTTTCCAACACAAACTTTATTCTCACTAATTGGATTTCAAACAAATTTTTAAAAACTGCTCAAAAAGACATTTCTCTATAATTTGTCATTTTGGAAGTTCAAATTTTAAATAAAAATTGTCAAATAATTTTCTAGAAACTACCACAATTTTCAGCACTTGCAGAAGAAGAATTTTCAATATTGGTTTAAAATTATGGCTCCTAGGAAATTTAAGAAAAAGAATACTAGAACATTTCCTTTAATTACATGTTACTATGCCTCAAAGGGTTATTAAAACCATTAAATGTCTTACTTTTTGTTTTATTCATCATATATCTAGACATAGGGAAACCATCAGAATTCTATCTTAAATCCAACACCATGATGATTGATTGCTTTTCTTTTACTTGCTGGTACAAGATATAGTATAGGCATAACACACCAAAATCATGGTGAATCTGATTGAATAAATATTTATAGGAAGGAAAATCTGTGAAGAAAATATGCATGTAAATTTCAATAGCAGTGGGACAAAAAGTTGTAGTTAAAATTTATTAAAATAGGAAGGATAACTCCCCCAATATACCTTAATTGAATGTTCAGAATGGAATTATAAAAGTGAATATGAGAAGTGTTGACCATATGCAAAAACTAGTGGGCCACTTCTGTCATTTTGCTTCAACTAATTTTGAAATTTTCTATCATGTAAAAGGTATTTTAAAAAAATAGAGAAGTAACTAAAAATGTGTAAAAGGATGCTTGAATCAAATAATTTTTTTAGTGTAAGGTGACAAGACCAATACTAAATAGCAAGATTATACCAATAACCAACTCTCTAAATTATTTTTTTAAAGATTTTATTTATTTATTTGACAGAGGGAGAGAGAGAGATCACAAGCAGGCAAATAAGCAGGCAGAGAGAGGGGGAAGCAGGCTCCCTGCCAAGCAGAGAGCCTGATGCGGGGCTCGATCCCAGGACCCTGGGTTCATGACCTGAGCTGAAGGCAGGGCCTTAACCCACTGAGCCACCCAGGCGCCCCTCTCTAAATTATTTTTAATGAGTATCAATGTTTTCAGTAGTTAAAGGAATTTTTTAGATTAACCCAATTAGTTTGCCAGAATCTTGAATGAAATAGTTGAAGTGCTGAGCCTCTTAGAAAAAATAACTCTGACTTGCTACTTGCTATAAAAATCCCCTTAATTCTGGGTATGTGGGCATGTAGTCAGTTAAGCCTCTAACTGTTGGTTTTGGCTCATGTTGTGGTCTCAGGGTCATGAGTTCGAGACTGGCACTGGGCTTTGCACTCAGTGTGGAGTCTGCTTGTGACTCTCTCTCCTTCTCCCTCTGCCCCTCCTCTCCATACCTCCCCCTCTAAAATAATTATTTTTTAAAAAATCCCCTTTATTCTTCTACTGGAAGATAATACAGAAAAAACCAGAAATGATTTCGTATTTTTGAGTATTAATTACTCTAATGCCACATTTCTAGATCATGGTATAACAGCATCTTTTTCAAGTAATTATGTAAAGAAATGGTTGTGTGTAAAAATAGGATAACAATTTTGGTAAAATTTCTCTTCTTTGGGCAAAACTCTTCAGTTTGTGTTCATTGAACTTAAATATCAAATCATCATGACCACCATCATCAAATCTTCAAATTCAAAGCCTGAAGACAAAAAATAATCTCTATTACCTGCTATTAAAGATAAATGAAATAACTTGTCACCAGCATCATTTTAACAATTTCGTTTACATGAAAAAGTAAGCCAAAAGTAAACCTTGTGCTCTTTTACCAATAGCAAATGAACATGAACAACACCTGTTTATAGCACAATTGTGAAGTATAATGACCTCTGAGAGCATCTAGGTGATTCTTCTGCTGAAAAACTACTGTGCCCATGCAAATAGTTCAAATTTAAAAAAAAAAATCTGTCTATCAAAGCTTTAGTAATACAGTTATAAAAGTAATTATCTTCAATTTTAGATTTTTTCTTGTATCCCCCCAATTCAGTCTACACTAACAATATAATGACAATGGTAGATATTGACCTTAATTTTCATACACTTAGCATTTGGCCAGAATATGTATTTGGCTCCCTTCTAAAAGTGTGACATCTTTCTTCTTTTCTATTATTTTCTTTTTTCTTTTCTCTTCTCTTCTCTTATTTTCTTTTCTCTCTCTCTCTCTCTCATTTTTTTTTGAGAGAGAGAGAGAGAGAAAGAGAGAGAGAGAAAGAAAGTGAGAGAGCAGAGGGGAGGAGCAGAGAGAGAATCCCAAGCAGATTCCCCACTGAGTGCACAGAGCTGGAGGTGGGGCTAAATCTCAGGATCCTAAAATGATGATTGGAACAGAAACTAAGAGTCAGATGCTTAACTGACTGAGCAACCCAGGCACCCCTAAAAGTGTGTCATCTTAGTAAAACCTCCACTCCTTTGTCCTAAGACTGCACCTCTTCTCTGCTGATACATGAGATCTATATAATTTTGGTTATCAGGCTGATTTATTCATAATGGGGAAGTGGAAGTGACTAAACATGAAAATAAATGAAAAGCCTGAATCCTTCCATGCTTAATGGAAACATATTACAGCATACCCAAAACTCATAAAAGCAAGACATGTGTGTCCTGTTAGATCTTTTTTTTTTTTTTTAAGATTTTTTTTACTTATTTATTTGATAGACAGAGATCACAAGTAGGCAGAGAGGCAGGCCGAGAGAGAGGAGGAAGCAGGCTCCCTGCAGAGCAGAGATCCTGATGTGGGACTCAATCCCAGGACCCTGGGATCATGACCTGAGCCAAAGGCAGAGGCTTTAACTCACTGAGCCACCCAGGCACACCTGTCCTGTTAGATCTTAAATCAAAGGTGAATTGAAGCATGCACTGGCAACGTGATTTCCTTCAAAGGTATCAAAGGCTTAAGAACAGGTATAATTGCTTTGTCACTTAGTTAGAAATTATGCAATTTACACCAGGTGACTTTGAAAAGCATCTTGGATTTGATCAAAATAATTGTTCACAAATAAGTATGAAAACAAAAAAGTTGAATTTATTTGCTTTATGTCTTTCTTGCTAATATTGAGGAAGAATAATTACAGAATTCATAAATAATTAACAATGTTGATCTGCTCTAAATACAAATGCCTGCATTCAGTGTTGAATTGAAATTGCCTTGAATTTGATAAGCCCAAAGAATATATAATGATTATTCATACCTTTAATCTATCTATAAATGAGTGGTACTTACTGGATGCTCTAGCATGGAAAAGGCTATGTGGCTTATATAAATTACAACAATGAATTAAATTATATTATCTCAATATTTACAAAGAATGGAATGTTCTGGGAAAGAAATATCCAATTATTAAAATACTTTCAAGTTGAAAGAAGAATATTTACCAAATATTTTATTTACAAGTAGATTTTGCTCGTGCTTATTTCATTTTCTTTAGGAGTCTACCAAGTCCTTTTCTGACCCATTTATACAACCTTTGCTTTCTTGCCCTGTGTTCTTTGCATTGGCTTTAGTGATTTAGTGATTACATACACTTACACACACAACAGCTATCACCTTCAAAAGATCTTAAAAAAAAAAACCAAGTCATCCCTATTTTAAGACATTTTCAGTATTATAATAGCAAGATGTACTATCCAAAATAAAATTAATTAGAAAAAATAGAAATAAGAAGGAACTAGAAAGAGAAAGCAAAAACTAATCTTATGATAGTTTTGACTTTTTAACATTTTTAATAATGTAATTTAAATATAAAAGCATATGTATAGCACCCTAAGGTCTGAGACTCTGAATCTTGCACTTGCTAATCGTAGAGATTTGATATTTGGGTGGAAGAATAAGAGAAATCTTGAAGGATGCATAAGATCAAAGAAAGAATCTATGTATTTGATATATATGTATTTTGTATAAGCAGTCAATTTTCTCCTAAAATGGAATTACTTGGGTGGTTTAGGTGATTGAACTAAATTTTTCTAATCTTAATTATCAGCAGAAATGTTGATTGTTGTGCATATGTGGAAATGGAATGGATGACTGTACAAGTATCCTAGGAATGGGAATAAGATGTTTATGGTTTGGCTTAATATCCATAGGGTATTTTGGATCTGTAGGAACAGAACTATATGAATTGGAAATGACAATACTAAAATAAATCTTCAATGGATTTTCAAAAATTATATTATCTATTCAGGAGACTAGAGGGATTTATTTTCTTTGCAAAGTAGAATAAATAGTATTTAAACTTTGATATTGATATTCTTACTTGCAAATTTCCTTCTATTCTCCATTATATTTTATCTTATTTTAAATATTTGAATATATTATTCAATTTTATATTCTTTAGATGTAATCCTTTCAATCTGCAATCTACATTCTACCTCTTTTTTTCTAATTTGCTCATCTCATAAATAGGTGCCACTATCTAGTCAGTTGCTCAAGTAAAAGGAAACATTAGTCATTTTTTTATTCCCAAATTCGTATCTTTACATATGCCCTTTTCTCTGAACTCTAAACCAGTATTGTCCAATTGAAACTTCTGCAGTGGCTGACATGTTCCATATCTGTACTGTCCAGTAATGTAGGCAGAAGTCCCATGTACCTATTTAGCTCTTGAAATCTAGCAAGTTGAAATGATGAACTGAATTTTAATTGTATTTAATTTAAATTAGTTAAATTTAAATAGCCATA
Source organism: Neogale vison (assembly GCF_020171115.1). Lineage (NCBI taxonomy): Eukaryota > Metazoa > Chordata > Mammalia > Carnivora > Mustelidae > Neogale > Neogale vison. The sequence goes on along the minus strand of NC_058101.1, from coordinate 20,650,177 downwards.
TGTGACTTGTGGCGACCATATTGGACAGTACAGCTCTAGGCATATATAGTCAATTATCTAATTTCTATCTCCTTTTAGATGCTGCAAGAAACTTAATATCCACTGGACTCAGTGCTCCTCATTTTTCAGGCCAGTTTACTAACTCACATCCCTTTCATTTTCCTATATAAAATCTGT